>NW_028227267.1:20312500-20912500 GCF_978045245.1 Mus caroli | reverse complement strand
TCAGGGAAAACAACTTTCTTCCATTCCCAATAAAATATTTGCACCCAAGGAGAACTCCGAGGATTTCTGGCTTGCTACCAGCTTTGCTTGGGCATAAAATTTTCTGACACTTCACCAGAGATGTCAGCATCAGTATAAGGCAGCTTTAAAGGGGGAAATGACTTTGTGACCTATGGATAACCCCTCTAGCCTCAATGGGAAGTGAGAGGGGGAATAGAGGCCCAAAGCCCCATTTTTCCAGTTATTAGCCTCAGGGTACATTGTTTTCCTTGGGGACCAAATCCTTCCTTATAGGAAGTGCTGCTCTTTGAATCAGTGAGCTGAGGGGTTAAGTTGGTTTTGTTGTCATATTCCCATGAAAAAGGACTGACAGGTTTAGTCTAGGAAGAAACAAAAAAGGGAAGGGCAGAGGGAATGGTGGAGGGAAAGAAGGGAGGGGGGAAGGGGAAAGGAGGAGGAAGAAGAGAAGGGAGAGGAGGAAGAGGAAGAGGAGGAGGAGGAAGAAGAAGAAGAAGAACAACAACAACAAGAAATAGAAAACGGAGTAAGTGAGGGAAGCAAATGAGTGACTTGCATGAAGATTCCCCTGTCGCCATCTTGTCCGTGTTTTTGTTTTTCTTGAATTTTCAAATATCTGGCTCGATGGGAAGTTAATTCTTTCTTTTCTTTAGTCTAGTGCTGCACATGCTTCTAGTGCAGGTAACAGAGAACTCATGCCGATGAGGACAGGTACCAAGATGAGGGGGAGAAAACGACCAGGGAGCCCTTTCTCCGCAAGGGCATACTTTCAGGAACATCGCTGGTGTGGGACATCATACTGTAGTCTTGGAGAAAATACCATCAGGCTCAGATGAGGGCCACAGTAAGAAGTGACACCAGGGTAGGCACTGGAAGGGCAGCATCCATACTGGGACAGTGGTGGTAGGGCCACATTAGCTCTCCTGAGCTCCACATGAAGGCAGAGGTTTCCCCAAAGCCCCTTCCTGGGATATGCTCTCTAAACACCATGTTCAGAAAACAGCAGATGGAAAGGAGCTGCCCAGATTTCCTAACTGCAGGATTTCTTGGAACTGTTACAAAGGTAACTCTGGCTGGAGTAGTGAAAGATCTCATTTGTAAGTCAGAAAGGATAGATGGCAGGGAGGAAAATTGACACCTTCCCTCACTGGCTATGTTAACAAAGGCAAATACTCAACTTTTATGAACTTCAGTTTATTTTCTTTCTAATGTGGAAGAGACTACTTTCCCAAACTTAAAAGTGGTAATAACAAGAGGTTACTACATCAGATGTGAACATTTCAGCATGGCGTGTGGTGTTACCTGTGTCTCTGTAGCTACCAATCCTATTTTTTCTATTTCTGTTATTATTATTATTCCTATTGTAATTATCAACCTACATCATGAACATTAAAATGAAGAATATCATGCTTCAACTTCAGGTTACTTTAATCACTATTCTCTAAAATGCCAGCACATACAACCTAGTCCAGTACATAGTAGGTATTCACTATGCATTTAAGGAAGCAATGGAATAAAGAATTGACCCCAACAAATTACAGGATAGTAAAACAAATGGCTAGGTGGCTTTCATTATACATCTTGAGCAATGGGCCTCTGAGGTCTGGGAGGTTTGACGTCATCATTTGATAGAAGAGTAAGGGATTGAAAGAGCATGGTGCTCAGTTGGGAGGAACACCACAAACGATTTCTTCTCATAGAGATGTTTGAAGTGATCCTGTAACAATGGCTTATGCCTGCCACAAGGTACAAGCCATCAGCTCATACCCATTCACGGGGAGATTCACGAGGTCATCACCCATGGCACCTCCACAGAACACACGATGCTCAGTGAGATTTGTTTCAAAAGCAACTGCTTACTCTCTGTGAGGGTAGAGAAAGGATCCATAGGGAGCCAGGGGCTGGGAGAACCTTCTGGGTTTATTTGGTTGATATTTTGGCAGGAGTTTGAACTGCATCCCAAAGGATTTTTTTTCCTTTTTAGTCAATTCCTGCATGCATTTATCACAATAACCTCGTCGGTCATAAGTCACATGTTAGAAATGAGCAAATCTCCCATAAACCCGCCCCTGAGTACAATACAAGGATCCTACTAAATTTCCACTGTTCCTACTGCTTTGTATGCAAAGGGATTCTTCACAGGAGATGCATTTACTGCAGTGGAGACCCAAACAGGCTTGGAACAGAACATGTGCACTACACCAAACCCAAATCTAATACCTGTCCACCCGGGTTTAAGCATCAGCGGCGTTTAGAAAGGAAATGAGGTAATCTGCAAAAGCTTTTGCAGAGAAGACTTGCTCATGGAGTTCAGGGCATGTAGAAAAGCCCCGGTGTTAGTAACATTTCAAACCTCAGATTGAGAGGGGAAACCTGCATGGCAGACCACAGGCTTGTAAGCTCAGGGGGATTAGACTTGATAGTTCTAAAATCCATGATGTACATAAACATCCACATATGTGTGTGGACTCTCTCTCTCTCTCTCTCTCTCTCTCTCTCTCTCTCTCTCTCTCATAAGCCATAAAAAGACAGTATATGGGCCAGAATCCTGTAATCAATTCTATTGTTACATTCTCTTTTATTTTGACTGGTAAACCTGGAAGCAGTTGCAGGAGGAGCACAGTTAATTCTAAGAGGTTGCCAGGGCTTAAGAAAGGTTTCCAAGACTCTACAGACTTTTTCCTTTCTGTAAGCTCAGGACTGTCCAAATCTTTCTATACTAAAGACAGTCAGAGGTTTTTCCCAATGATGGCCCATTTTCTCCTCCAGGCTCATTTGAAGCAATCTGTTAAATGATATTGGAATGATCTGAACCTTGATTTAGACTGTACAGTTTATCTACTAGACTTGGCGGGTATATTTTATCAAAGACATCAGCACACACTACCCTTTATCCAGAGACTTACTAGTTCCTCCAAGTTACTGTCAATCTTGGCCTTGTACAATAATGGAAATAATAATCCATGTTCATACACTATGAATAAGAGGAAAACTAAGTGCATTCCATCATAGTTACTGATACAAAAGAAGAGGGGAAAACTGAAGGCCCAGGCAAGGAGTCTGATGCAGAAGAGCAAAGGGAGCCCTTGTCACAAAGGCTTTAATATCTAAAAGTGGGGGTCAAGGGTAGCCAATGACAGAGGGTGGGGGGGAAAGCAGGGCAAAAAGCTAAAAGCTTCATTGAATGAGTGAATCCAAACTCTGGAATATGGATTTGGATGCCAAGTGGCTAAGCCTTCTGCCCATATCCCGTTGTGAAATTTGTAATTCTGCAAATAGGTATGACCGTCTGGCCCACCTCATTAGATCTCTGGTGAGCGCACTGTTGCAGTCTATGCTATGAACACTGATGAGACCTCTGAGGTGAAGCTTTTAAGAGTGGATTTTCCTGCAGTCTGATGATGTTCAAGAGGTTTCCGAGGCACCCACAATGTGGTACCTTGGAACCACTGAGACTCCTCAGGGCCTGGGAGCCTGGAGACACAGAGCTGGGAGCTGGTGGTGAGACAATCCTGGTGTGTAAGCAGGAGGCCTCAGTTTGAAGTTATTTGCAGCTGACATAAAGGCACTGGCCTGGTGGCTTAGGGGACAGAACAGAGTAGAGAGTGGAGAGCCTCCATAAAGAGGAAAATTCAAAAAAGCTTGCCTCTCAAAAGAACTATACAGACTTCAAACTGAAGGCTGGCCTCTTTATCTCATTTTATATTTTTGAAGTCTATATAGCACCCAAACACCCAATGAGTATCCTTTATTAAAATCATTTGAATGATAAGAAATCGCTGTTAGATTAAATATTTCATTATGTTAAATTACCATGTATTAGTAAAAGAAAAAATATTCCTTAACCTAAGAAAGGGAAAATTATTGACTCAGACCTCCAACCATAGAATTCAAAGCTAGGATAGAAATTTCAAATAAAATGTTCACTTTTCTCATTAATCTACAGTGCACAGCCAATCATGAATCCAGGTTTCTACATCCTTTGCCCTGGATGATTAAAGTGTCATGTTCAGTTAGTAAAGAGGAAACTAATAAAGCTGAAACAATGACAGAAAGTTACATGTGTGTGCACTGTATGTGTGTGTGCACTGTATGTGAGTACACTGTATGTGTGTGTGCACTGTATGTGAGTACACTGTATGTGTGTGTGCACTGTATGTGCTTAAACACTATATTTGTGTGTGTACTGTATGTGTGTGCACTGTATGTGTGTATGCACTATATGTGTATTTGTACTGTATGTGTGTGTGCACTGTATGTGAGTATACTGTATGTGTGTGTGCACTGTATGTGTTTAAACACTATATTTGTGTGTGCACTGTATGTCTATATGTGCTGTGCACTATATGTGTGTATGCACTATATGTGTATTTGCACTGTATGTATGTGTGCACTGTATATGAGTATACTGTATGTATGTGCATTGTATGTGTGTGCACTGTATGTGTGTGTGTGTGTATACTATGCAACTAACATACTAATCATTTTCAAAAGTGACTTTAAGGAAGCCCTATAAGTCCTTCATAGCACATTTTGAATTTGAATCTGAATTTCACAACACAATTGACTTGATTACCAAAACAAAAGGACCAAATGCTTTGGTCTGTGATGTCACCTGTCCCAGAGAGGAGTACTCGCCCCCTAAGATGCACTTGCATCCTGCGTTGTGTATTTCCTCCATTCCACACTCCACGAAGTGTTGTCATGCATTCTCTTTTGGGGAAATAGCACAATGACTCCTCTTACTAAACAAATGCAAGCAGTAAGGTGAGCTCAGGAGGGAGACAGGGAAAGGAAAACGGAGAGTACTGACCTGAGAGTCAAGCTGATTGGAGCAAGGGTGAGAGCAGCGGTTTGGAGACAAGCAGAAAGGAAGGGGTAGCAGAAGAGAACAAAAGGAGGGAGAGCCATTAGTTTTAAACATACAGCCAACAGCTGGTACATCAGCAGGTTCTATAGCCAAGTGAAGGATAATAAAGCAACTTTTATCTGATATATACCCTGAAACCCTGGGCACACACCATAAGCTGTGCCATTACAGATCATGCATAAGAAACCGGTATCTGCTGGCATACACATATTCGCACAGGCACTGGTGGGAGCCAGAGAGCTGTTCCTGCCTCAGTACAGTGACCACATCTGAATTTTTTAAATGAACATTAGCAGAGGAAGTTCCTACCTACTTGTGTGCACAGTGTTTTGTTCTTATATTTGATAAGACAAAACTGAAATCACTAAGGTCGAACAATAAGCTGTGGTGTTTTTGAATCTTTTATTTGAATAAGTGGGTGGGGTGGTTACATCCTAAGAGATGGTTTTCCTTCAGTCTTAAAAACAGAGGAACTTAGCAATTTGGATTCTGGCTCAAAGATTCACAGTTAATGCTTAATGGGCACTGCACCTAGCCATGAGCAAAGGCCCTATGAGTAGGGCTGTTGGTGAGGCACTGCCTGCCTGTTAGCCTCCCTACAAGGGCAACTTTCAAGGCAGAGAGTAGTTCCTTTCCACTGAGGAAAGCAAGGTTCTGACCATACCACTGAGAATACCCACATGTTTGTTAACTTATTTGCATAAGAACTTCCAACCAGGTAAGACAGTAGTCTGCAATAGGAAGGCAAGCTTAGGGGAGAAAGTTACGGTGATGCTGCAAGCTATGAAAAGAACATGTAGTAGATGTTCATTTTTGTTAACCTGTAAAATACCCTTCCCCAAAGTGAAGTGGATACAAAAAACATCTGTCCAACCATCTGCTCACAGGATCCCTGCAATTTCATGTTGTAATGTAGTTTTAAGAATGTTGCATAAATGGACAAACAAATCCTTAAGATAAAGTCTAACCTAGAACATTTCAAATGAAAACAAGGTTGACAACGATGATAAAAATCAAAGAGAAAATTTTAAAGTGCACACATGGAGCACTTCACAGTCTAGGTCAGATGTCTCTCAGTCATAAACATACCACTGATCCAAGTCAGATCATGGCCATCATGGTGACTGTAGCCACATAGCTCAGCAGCTGTTTCTAACCCTTCTGGATCATACTGAAGTAAGTTGAGGATCTTGGCCCTTGATAGAAGATGCTGAGCTAGAACAGCTGGCAGGTACTTTAGATGGAACTGCCTTCCATTGGGGTTACTATTGTGTTTTAGTTCCTTACAACTTTATTTTAAAGAAATTTCTTGGGCTGGAGAGATGGCTCTGTGGTTTAGAGCACGGGCTGCTCTTCCAGAGGACATGAGTTCAATTCCCAGCACCTACCTGACAGTTAGGACAGTTCAAAACCATCAGTTACTCCAATGCCAGGGACTCTGACACCCTCTTCTGGTCTCCTCAGGTACCAGGTGCACATGTGGTACATATGTAGTATGTAGTGGTACATAAGCAGGCAAAACACCCATATACATAAAATAAGAATAAATAAATTCCACAAATAATTTTTAAAACATTTCTTCAAGTGAAGTAATAAACAAACTTACTCAGAGGAAAGGAGTATATATCAAAATAAGTAGAACTCATACCAGATCTCTCCCTTGTATTGTGAGACTTTTAGAATATATTATCACACTCTAGAAATAATAAGAAAGTTTAAGTTTGCATTTCAAAAAAAAAGCCCTGAAAGGCATCAAGGAAATTATGTCAGCACGTTATAGAGAAAATCAGAGAAGAAAATAATAGTTTCTTTCTCAACATTAGATATGGTTCTGTTAGGCAACAAAAATCATTTTTCAATGTCTAAATGTCTGATGGCATTAACCCTGAGTCCAGATAATTAAGCTGTACCGTGTCTTCCGCTCTGATGTTTATGTCTTATAGGGGGAGTCCCCAGGGGCCCCTGTTCCCCTCCACCATCTAGAGGGACGCATATGGCTGAGGACTCATTTTGAGCTCTGGACAAACATCAGGAAAAGCCCTAAGAGATTTAAGATAATTATGCTAAGGTCACCCAACTGACTCCTTCCCATGGGTGGGATACAAGAAAGCCAGTAGCAGAAGGCCTTGCTTGACAGACCTGTTATTCCCTTTCCTTCTCTAGGCAGCACAGATTCATTTGGAACTTAAATAAACCCTGGAGAGTGTGATGAGTACTGGAGTGTCGTGCTTCACTGCCTCCAAGGTGCAGTCAGCTGCTGAGTTGTGGAGTCCATGTGACAGTTGACATCACAATAGAGCAAAGGAAGCAGCCTGCTTCTGACCCACTCTCGGATTTGCTTTAGGCCATTGTCCCTGTGACCGGCTCCTCCAGAGCAGCCTATGGTTGAAGCAAGAGCTTCCAGCTAGAACACCAGCATCCAGGACAAGGGTTCATTGTGTGAGATGCACATCAAGTGAAACGCACCATACACCTTAAAAAGCTGAGTTTCCAATGGCTGATGAAAAACAGCATTCTTGTGGCACTGAAGAAACAACTTCACTGCAAATGGCAGCTGTATACTACGCAGACTATATTAATGGTGGAGAAACTCTTTTAGATGAGAAGATGAACAGAAGAAGAAGACACACTGGCCTCTCGGAGAGAAGCTGGCCCCCGCCAGAGTAGCAGAATCAGTCCTAACCTCAGGAGTTTTGTTGCATGTGACAGACATTCTGGAAAGTTTTAGAACATGAGCTGCTTCAAAAAGAGGGCTTTTCGCTCTGGTAGGTCATGTTACAAGCCAGAGACCACAAATTCATTTCAAGTTCAATATTTTGGTTTTCAAAATCACAAACTTAATTGCAAGCACTCTCTATGACTCCAAAATGGAGATATATGTCATAACGCTAAGAAGTCTTTCGTTCTCAACATTATGAGGTATGAATTTTGTAGTTTCAGCCAGCAGAGATACTGACTAACCCATGAGAAGAGGGCTGCCTGAAAAAGTTGAGGAAGGCCCTTTGGTGGGAATGAATACACATGAAACCCAGCAGATAATGCTTCAGAAAGGGAGGCCAAGGCTGCGCCCTCTTTCCCAGGAGAGTTCTCTCTAGACCTCCACCCCCAACTCCTTAGGGGCCAGGGCTGGGGTGGGACTCAGACATTTCCCAGACTGTGTTCTGCTGCTGGACCCAAGATGCAGGCAGGCCGAGACCTGGGACAGAGTCAGCCTCTAGCACATGTTTTATGAATTACAGTGCCTGGGAGGCATCAGCTTTAAGGAGAGGCAAATGCAGAGATAAAGAAAATGTGCAGAAAGTACATAAAGATAAATGCCTGTAAAATCACTGCTGCTTTAATGCTTTCCATATTGAAGAAATAAAACTGTGAATATTCTTGATGATTTAATGGCTACAAAGCCCAGCTAAGACCTGTTTTTTCAACTAGATAATTAAGCCATTTATATGTAAATGTTTATGGTAGCCAATCCTGATTTTCAATTACAGTTCTCAGGAATTGCTTTAGTACAGAAAAAAATGCCTTCTAAACATTCAGAGAATCACTTTCCCTCCTGGAAACTAATAACAAAGAGGCAGGGCTCTGGTGGCCTCAGGGCCTGCTAAGAGAGGACCCTCAGGCTCCCTGCATGACTTCAGTGCTGTGAGATGAGTTTGTCTACATGGCCTCTTGGTGGAAAGCACTGTCCTCAGCGGCTCCTGGGTTTGAATTCGACTTTTGATTCTTCTGAGCTCTATAATCTTTAGGAAGTCACTAAATGTGTATAATTCATGCTCCCTCATACATTACAAAATGGGGGGCTTGGTAGTTTCTGTGGGTAAGATTAAGTCAATGCAAGTCTCCAGGTCAGGTGCTCAACATGGTATCTGGCACTCAGTGATGATAAAATACAAAGACTTTATTCTTATGATTATAATTGGTATTACTAGTAATGATGGTGTTGTTGTCTATGACATTATCCACTAAGATAACTGCTTCTCAAAGAGATAGACTAGAAGTTCATAGACCTGCCGAACAACTGCTCATCTCTGACCATAGGATGGTCATTGGGAATGAATGAATGAATGAATGAATGATCACAAAAGGTGATTAAACTTTTCAATGTTTAGTTTTGAAGCAATGAGACAGAGTCATAAGTTCTTTGTGATCCTATACTAGCATTTTTTCTTCTTCCTCAGAAAAATTGATTCTAAAATATAACTCCAAAAAGGCCATATAGATAGCTATATCTAAACTTGACCATGGCCCTGGAATTTTAAGAACCAGCACTCTGGTAGACCTTTCCTACACTTTAAATTTTAAAGCTCTTGGAGATCGTGTTTTAAGTTCTATTATGCCTTAAATTTTTCTTTTACACATATTTGTTTGTATGTATACAGGAAGAGGCATACATGTGCCTGTGTCTGAAGATCAGAGGGCAAGGCTCCCTCTTTTCACTATGTGGGTCCTAGAAATCCAACTCATGCTTAGTGGCTGGTACCTTTACCTATTAAGCCATCTTGTCAGCCTACCCTTAAAGATTTGAATTTGCATAGTTACCTCAATAAAAAAGAAGCTGCCTTATGTGCTAAAATTAGTTACAATGAATCAAACTTATTAACAGTGTTAACAAAAAAAGGCTACAATTATTAAAATAACTATTCATAAATTTGGTATTCAAATGATTAAATACAATATTGAAAACATTGCTGAAATTTCACTGTGAATAATTTGCCCATCCAATACAGGCAGTTAATACTGAGGACTGATTTGTTTTGACATTCCGTTCTTCATAAAGAGGTTAGTGTCCTACCTTATATGAAAACTGGGTAGACACAAAACAGAGTATATTTTAATAGGTTGCTAGAGATTCAGCTTTAATGAGATTCAAGGCCACGGTGCTGGAACATAGCAGATGCAGAATTGGAACCCAGGTCTTTCTTTAGCAAAAGCCCTTTATCATTCTTGTAAGGCCACGGAGCACTACTTTGCACATGTCTTCATGTCCTTCAGAACCTCACAAGGGTCTTTGTCCAAGCTGGCAAGAATTCACTGATTTATTCAAAATTGGTTGATCTCTTTCATATGGATTGAATCTAGAAAAACAAATTCTGCCTCATTGCAGAACCAATGAGAAAGAACTCAGAGGTTCTATGGAGTTATGTGAGAGTGTTTAGAGAGTCCTTTCCTTACAGAAGTATAGGAAAAAGCGTTAGTAGCTAGCATAGTTTTCCTGACCATGCCACACATAAATATGATATAGGTATAGTTTATCTCAAAATGTAAAGGTACTAGAAGTCTGTTTTAGACTCATTCTTTTAGACTGAATTTGTGATCATGTAGACCCTACCCAACATATTTAACCACACTTATTTTCCAAGCAGGCTAAGATCCTCTTAAAAGATAATTTTTAAGGAAGAATTTGTTACAGTGTGCCAAAAGACATTCAAAAAGACACGAGCCTCCCTCTCTCTTATCTGAATGAAGAAATTCCAACTGTATTTCTCCATATTCTCTGCTGCTTGTGACAAACCAAAACCACAAATGCTCATCTTTAAAGGGAAAGAACTGTGGTTTCAGATAGTCAAAGCCCCAAGTTTTGCATACTTTGCTGGTACAAGTACTAGATCTGAGACACCCTCAAGGAAGCCAGGCTCTGTTTTTCTAGACTCTGAAAAGGCTCTTAGTTCTGCAGAAAGTAATCCACGCCTCTGTAGGACTCCACAGAAAGACAGCATCACTGCTTGCTGGAAGGCTACAGCCCTCGTGTATTAACTTCCTTCTGACTTGTGGTATGAGTGTGTGCCAGTGGGTGCTTAGAACGTGCCCTGAGTCAGAGTGAACACTGAGCCATCAGTGCTTGCTCACCTTGGACAACTCTCAGGGTACAGAACTCACCTCTCCAGTTCTGCGATCTTCTTGTCTTTGTCGTTTTTCTCATTCTCCACCTCCTTGAGGATCTCCAGCAACCTGTCCACTTCTGCTTGAGCCTTGCCACACTCATCTCGGTAGTAAGATGCTTCCTTGTCAAGTTGTTTCAGTCGGTCTGCAAACTCGGGGTTCATCCTGGAGTCATCTTCAATATTATGCGCCTTCAACATTACATTTTTAAAGAACGTGGTTAAGACAATGGTTCAGAACAATAGACAGTGTCATCACCAATGGCCCAGAATGAAACTTTGGAGAGAAAGTAAACAACAAGAATTATGGGTATTCTGTCAGTGAGAAGGCAAGCTGGGGGGAAATCATATAGTCCAGGTATCTTAAATAATGTTGACTTTAAAGTCTGTGATAGTGTCCCACAGGGGGCTTCTTCTGCTACTGAATATTTTTAAATGTTAAGTTTTGCTACTTTTGACTTTTTCTTTCCACCAAAATGTAGGGGATAGATGAAAGAAGGGACCAGTGTCTTAGTCCTCCTTCATTCAGTAAGAAGGATGGAGCCTGTCCAATTTCTCACAAGGCAATTTCCATCAAACAATTCAGTTTCTGACTCAGAGAACGAATAGGACAGGAGTAAATTGTTTCCCAAGGCCTGGAAAGGGCGTATATAGAGCCAGGTAGCCTTTAGAAGACTGGTTGACCAAGTACATCATCCTATTGAGAAATGCCGACTGAAGTGTTTTGGAATGAAGACCTCTTGACTTTAGAAAGGGCTTTCTAACTAACAGTCATACCCATAAATTCTTATTTACTTGACTAGGTTTAACCTAAACAATGAGGAGATGAGCTAGGTCATGAACAAGCACACAGACAAGAATCTGCAAACACATGCATGGGTGGATAGCAGCTGTACACACCAGAACAGACACAGTCAACAAAAAGCAACATCACTGTAGAATAATTTGCAGCCAAAGTATTTGTGGTTTTATGTGCATGGATATGTGTGTGTGGTGGCATTAGAGTTTACTTTTTCCCCATATAAACTTTTGGCTGAAATATTCCCAGATGGATGCAGGAACACCGCACCACAATGTTTTGCCTACCCCTTGCTTCCCTTCATTTCTAATTGGCTTCTTCAAAGAGCAGGCAGGAAGAGAGCACGTGGTCTAACAATGGTGCACATTTAACATAGAAAGTTCAGAGAAGTCATACATGTATGGTTCTCCAAAAAATCCGTGTGTGAAGTCATAAAACATCAACAATCCATTAGACTTGAGTTTTCTGCTTTCCCGCTTTGTGGAGCACATGTCCACTGTACTTTTTTACATTTTCTTTTCTTTAATTTAAGGGAATAAACAAGGCAAGCAAGCTCTAGCTACTGTGGGATTAAATGGATCATGCATGGTTAGAGAAATTAATACTAATACTACTGTTAGAAGGTTGACAGTCTTTGCAATGATTTAGTAAAAAAAATTCAAAAATTAGTATAAATAAAATAAATTTCTTACTCATGACAAAATCATTTTTAAATAATATTTTTGCATGTAACATATTATTTAAGCATGAGGATAAAGGGGGGCATATTTTTTCACATTCTTTAAATTTTTCTTAAGAAATAAATACAACTATGAAAAAGAACTTGGAAAAATTCATCAATCCAACATCCTATTAAAACTGGTTTCTCTCTTTTACCAACAAATCTCAAAAGTATTTTATTTTTATTTAGTGTGCACTCTGGGCCTCTCTGTCACAGACTAGTGCATGTTTTCAGTATTTATAAAAATGAAAGTAATTATTATGCTTTTAGGAGTTTGTTCCTGCATTAATCATATTTTTATACAAGGTGATCAACATTTAAATAGCTGAACTTCTACTTTGACAATTTAAAGCAGATAGTTTCACTTTAAAATGAACTAACTATATACTTCTATCTGGGATAAAAGTTAAGTCCAATACTTTTGTGACAGAAAACACAATTTTTGATTAGTTAAAATATATTTTATTTCTCTCTTTACATTGTTAAACTGACCACTATTCTATGACAGCTTAAAAATAAATTATTGGATCATTCTCAGACTCTCCAATCAATGCCATTAATATCTTAAAAACAACGGACTAAGCAATGAGTGATTAAAAACAATCAAAACTCATCAAAACAAATAAACATTTTAAAGTTAAAATTCCCTTCCCATCGCATATGTTTCTTACCAAAGGGTTAAGAGTTAAGCATGATAGTCTATCTTGTTTTATTTTAAATTCTTTGTATTATTATTATTATCATTTTAATGAGCAAATAAATGACTAATAGCCATGAGATATTAGTTTTAAATCTAAATTTGCTCTGTGTCCTACGTCAAGAGGCAAATCAAAAGAATTTCTAGAGACAGTGAAAACATACAAAATGACAAACATCTGGAAGATAATGTTCATTTTCTATTATGACTATTACTTTATAGGAATCCCAGACATGATACTTGTGTACAGCTAGTTTAATAGTTTTGTTTAGTTTTCATCAACCCACTCTTTAGAGAAGACTCTCTGAGAGGTTTGGGAAGAAAGGACTGGCTGTTCCTGGCAGGTATGCATGTCCTTTGTGTAATCCTGAGGATGATAATTCAAGGCCAGTCTTTAACAACAGGAGAAATAGATAAGGTTATCCCCTTTTAGCCCAATAAGTGAGTATGAATAAAGGACTCAAACGATGTATAGACAAACAGAAATCTGAGGGGGAAAATGCCTGTATCTCGACAGTACCACTGATGTTGTCATGTAATGCGGATGGTAGATCATGTTATTAAAGCCCATTAAAAAGTTTATAGCTGTCCTATGTCTGCTAGATAAAACCTGAACATGATAATAATCCTTTCTTTTTAAATGACCATTCATCTTCATGAAAATGATTAAAATCTCTCTTTCAATGATTAAAAATCTCTCTCTCGCTCTTGCTCTCGCTCTCTCTTTCAACATAGTACCTACTGATTTCAGGAAAAATAATTTATGCCAGACTATTTCCAATCCTGAAGAAGAATTCTTAGAGCGGCTTTTTGATAAACATGAAAATAGACATAAAATGCACACATCAATAGAAATCTTATAAGGACACGAGGAAACTCTTGGATCATTTCTTAAGATTCATGCAATGCCCCTGACAGGACCTCATGACTGGGAAGATCTGTGAGTCCGCTGTCCATTCTAAGTACAAATTCAAACGTCTGCATGAATTGCCTAGGAATTATTAGAGTTAAGTAGTTTGACTGGACATGAGTTGTAACTATTCTGAGAGCCATTTTAGTCAATAGAGAATGAGTGTGCTGTATTGAGACCCATAGCCATGGGGCCAATGCTCCACACGAAAAGCCATGAGAGGAAACTAGGTTTATGGATCCCATGTTTCCATCAAAGTTCTAGGGCAGGAAGCACCTCTAAAAGTGGGGAGATGCGCAGATTGTTGCCTTTCAAAGTATGACAGAAGTTGCTTCACCTACGCTCATAGCCTCTGACCTGGATCTAAGCAGGTAAAACTGCAGCCTAACATATCCCAGACAGTGCAGGCAAAACATAAAAGGACTCATGTTTCAATATATCGCTCCATAACACACTCCTACTGTGGCGTCATTCTTCTGTACTCAAGATCGGAGTGAAAAGGAACAGTCATTATTTCCTCTTACGGACCCGATGGTTCAACAAGAGCTTGTCCAACTGAGAACTGGGCTCTCCCACCCTCTTCTTCTAAAGGATATCAACTTTGTTTCTACTTTAAGTTATCAGGAACCTCATTCTTGAAAATACGAACTGGTATTATTTTTTTCCCAGAATTTTTTCATTGTAAATATGGACAAGAATATTCCTCCAGTCACTAAATATTTATTCTTTTGTTAACATAGATATTAAACTCTTAGGTCATTACAGGAAAATCTGGGAATCAAGTTCTGTCTCAAAATAGTTCTTGAAACTCTTGGAGCTACTCACAAATGTACTGTAGAAAAACAGAAAATCAGTAAACAACATCACAGAAATTTCAGTCTTACATGAAAGATCTGTAAGTTTGGGGGTCTCTAGACTATGTCTCTCATATTTCTAAATATACAGAAATTCCCCTGTACCTGGTAATTAAAAAACAAGGCTGAGTGCCTCACTGAGGTGGTCCAGACTCAGCATTTTGATGTGAACTGACTTGGAAAGCCTGGATAATGGGCAAGGGGAATCTGGTCACGCCTGGGGATGAACAGTGCATTGTGATACCCAGCAATTATCCTAACAGAAGATATCAGAACTGCATCAGGAACAATGCAGAACTTTAGATGTCTGATATGTGTCAATCAAGGAAAGAGTGGTTAGCCCCAGCATTGGAAGCTAACAAGTACTGCAATCACATATCTCCAACTTGCTTGTACTTAGACTGATAAAGGTTGAACACTGATTATTCTCACTGAGGTATTGGTTTATAGTTCCAGAGGTCTAAGAAGGAAAGCACTGACTTCAGTCCAGAACTCTGCAGTGACACAAGGCAGGGGGCATTTACTTATAATATTATATAACAGTCCCTTTGAAACGGGCCCTAACAATTTTTTAATAAAAAGTTATTTCCCTCAAAACAAATGATTAGTTGTAACCTAAAATCCAAGCTAACTGTCAGTCATGAAGCTGTTGATTTCTCGTCCACGCTGCCCCTAGTCTTCAGCAGTCACTTACTAAGCTTATGCACTGTGAAAATATGACTCTGAGCTACAGTACTTTGCTGTCTGGCTTCCATAGACAGTGTTTCAACATTCCTTTCATATCTTAATAGCAGGATGGGGTGTAAACTATTTCAGACATTGACATAATTCTAAGTCATGAACAAAATAGACTCACTAAATTTTCTGACTATAATTCCAGAACTATAACATATTATAAAACTTAAATTTTCTTTCAACTAAAAATGAATAAATACCAGACATAATTATTGGCCCTAGGTAATAAATATATTTTGAAAGTAATGGTAAATCTTGGAATCTTGTGTTTCATCATTTCAAAAGAAATTATACTTTTTAAAATTCAAACTAACTAAATTCAGGACATTCACAATCTGCATTTTAAACCTGCCAAAAATTTATTTTCATAGATAAAACAAATATGATACATATAAATAAATATAAACAAATACTAAAAAAATACACAAAATAAAATCTATATACTTAGCACATTTTAAAGCCCTTTATTATAAAAATGTAATTATTAACATAATTTTCCTGGAATTTCTAAAGATTAGCAACATTGAGAACTAAAGGTATTACCTAGACATTCTGAATAAAACATGTAACTTTATTATGTCATTTAGTAAATTACTTGAGTTCTTTTGACATTGAATGACTACATCAATTGCTGGATACGTGTTTGTGTACGTGAATGTGTTTGCCTCTGCCATCTATATTCCCTGAAGTAGATTTTAAGTAGTTATATATAGTTGTAATTTTCTGTCTACATATTGCTTTTAGTTCTCAGGGGAATTATGTTAATAATTACATTTTTATTTGAAGGGTTTTAAAATGTGCTAAGCATATAGAATTTTCTTCTTTTTGCCACAGGATACTGGTTTAAGAGTTAATCTAATGGTTTTCAGAAATAGACTTTTTTAGAAAGAAAATTGCTAAGACTAAACAATAGTCAGGAAGGCATTAGTAATCAGTACACTGTGTCCCTAGGAATGCACAGTCCTGAAATGACACAGTCAACAGAGAATTCTCCCTGAACAGTAAGAAGATTGGTATCTTTCCTCTGTGAAGAATGGAAAAATGCCTGAGATTTTGTGTTTGTTTGTTTTTGTTTTTGTTTTGTAAACCCTTAAATTAAATGTAAGTCCTGCATGAGGTATGTTTACAAGAGGCAGGATTTTAAATGGATAGTGACTGGCCAGAGAGAGCTCACAGAAGCACATCAGAGGGTTTTCAAATGCACCCTTACCAGCAATGGAATATATTATAAAAGTACTCAATTAATGTTGAGTACTTTTATACTTTTCTGTATAAAAGTATTTTATTCCTTTTCCTTTTCTGAAAAGGAAAATATTCTTTTAATATCTAGGAAAGACTTCTGGACTCCATCTCTGAGTGTACTAGGGCTATAACCAAGACAGCATTTGAAAGCAATGATAAACTGTATTATTTGTCTAGAATTCGAAACTAAGGGAAAAAACAGACTCAGTGCACGTGAACCTACATATATTTAAGGTGACAACACAAAACTCCTTCAGGATCAGAGACTGGTAGTTACGTGAAGACGGTTATTATTAGGAGAAATAATTAAGATTCAAAGACAAACTTTTAAGTTCCTACGAAATGACATCAGCACATTATTTAGCAGAAGGGAGTACCTACAGCAAAGGAATAGAAAGTAAATGCTTTATTTGTGCTCCAGAATGTATTTGCAGGAAGATGTCAAAGCCTGATCCTTATTTCCTCAGAGTGTAGACACAAGGACATTGTACAGACAGTAAAATGCCCCCATACGTTCAAAACAACTACAGTAAATTCACCAGAAACATGAAAGTATTATTAAAAATAATAATAATGAAGCCATATTCAAAATAAACACACATGAGCAAAAATGTCCTGGGTACCAGTAACTGGTTAGAAAATAAACGATGGGGGTTAGAGAAATGGCTTAGTGGTAAAGAGCACTGACTGCTCTTCAAGAGGACCCGAGTTCAATTCTCAGCAACCACATGGCAGCTCACAAGTGTCTGCAACTCTAGGTCCAGGGGATCTGACAGCCTCACACATACATATATTCAGGCAAAATACCAATGCACGTGTAATTAAAATAAATAAATTACTAAAAATGAAAATAAAAGAAGAAATGTATCTGTTGCTGTAACAGTTTAAAAATTATGTGTACATACATGTTACATACATGTTACATACATGTCACAATAGCTTTAAAAGTAGAGACTACAAAAATAAATAACCCAGTCCTGTAATAGAAAAATGTCAAAACTTCACTGTAGAAAAAAAACACTTTAAAAAATTTAATATTTAAAAAATATTTTTAAATATTAAAAATGTATCAATGACTTAAAAGTATCATATAGCATGAATATAACTCAAATTAAATCACCAGGAACTATGACTTTTAATTGACAGAAGTGACTACTAAATTCACCTGGAAGGTAAAAATAAAATGAAAAGTTCAGAACTCCCTAACAAGAGAGAAACAAAAGTAGAGAGAATCCAGCTAGAATCTGCTCCACTAGATGTTTAAGCATCACAAAGTCACAGAGCTAAGATTCTGACCCAATAGCAAGAGACACAGCTAAAATGGAAAGACAGATCAGGAACTGAGACCTCTGTTCCTATGAGAGTATAATACTCAAAACTGTGACATCAAGGTCAGAGAACATTTGACAAACAATGAAAATTAATTGATAATTTTTAAAAACATATACTAGACCTCCTATTGTTAATCAAAATACAGATAAGAGTTGTATTAATATAAAAAAATGGCATCTAAAAATTTTAATACATGTGAGTGAAATCGGAGAATGACTTCAAAGAATAGAGAAAATAAGAAAACTCTAAATAAAAGAAACAAAGAAATCCCACCGATCAAAGTCCTCAAAGAATCTCTGTATTAAAAATTAAATAAAATTGTCACAATATGGGGAAAAGTTGTTTGTAGAACAGAAAACAACTCATAAGATCCAATGATCAAACTAGTAAATTAAAGGCAAAAGCTTACATATATTTTTAAACCTAAAACTCGTTAGTAATTAAAGAGAAGAAGTCAGATGACCTAAGGATTTTTCAAAGTTATATAAAATGACAGTTCTCAGTGTGAGCCAGGGTGTGGTCATAAAGATCACATTTAACCAGTGCTGTGAGAGGGCTCTTGGTTAAAGTTCTCTGAGATACAACATTGTAAGAACTATTGAGACAACCTTAAGAAACCAGGATTGTGTACAGAAAGTTATTCTATGGAGAAGCAAAAGGGTGGGGAGAAGGAAAGGTGGAGAAGGGTGGAGATGGAGGAGGAAGAGGAGGAAGATGAGGAGGAAGAAGAAGAGGAAGAGGAGGAAGAGGAAAGGAGAAGATGGAAGTCTGGGTGAATGGGTGGTTGGGGAGCTTATAGTACTGACAAAAACAGGTACATGTGACCAAAATTTGTAATAAATAGACTAGATGTCATATCAGTTAAGAGTTACCTTGAGAAAATAATTACAAGAGGGAATGAATTCTAATGTTTTATTCCAAAAAAACCTAAAATATAAAAATTGAGTAAACATTTTGGTATAACTTGGTGAAAAGAAATAGAGAAGTATGTAAGAAAAGAAGTAAGGAAAAAGGAAGGGAGGAAGGAAAAAGGGAAAGAAGGAAGGCAGGCAGGCAGGCAGGCAGGCAGGCAGGCAGGCAGGCAGGCAGGCAGGAAGGAAGGAAGGAAGGAAGGAAGGAAGGAAGGAAGGAAGGAAGGAAGGAAGGAAGGAAGGAAGGACAGATGGACAGCAGACAGGGAAACAGAGGAAAGAAAGGAGAGAAAGAAGAGCAGCACCTTCTACTTAAGGGTGCCTGATGGAGGGACATGAGCGCATGTGTATTACTCTTCGCTACATCTGCGCTATGCTGGCGCAGATATAACTCTTCTGTTATATCCTTCTTTACTTTTTCAATACCATGGCCATATATTACTTTTATAACTAGGAGAAACGCAGTCATTTTTAAGACTTTTAAGGGTAAAAAAAAAACCCATCAAACTGCATCCCTATCAGATCCCCCCCCCCCAAAAAAAAAAAAAAAAACCTCAAACAAATCCTGGATCCTGAATATATCTGCAGACAGGGGGAGTTAAAACAAGAGCTGGCAATATTCCCAGGATGCCAAACCATTTGGTTAGCTTAATTAACATGAGGAAGAATGTCAGCCTAAGACCTTGAATTAGTCACTGGAGACTGAAGTTTGCTTTTGACTTGCTGAGGCCAGTCCCTGTAACAGTGGAAGAGAAAGGAAAAGGAGTAAACGCCATGCCACTAAGCCATTTCTTTGACCCTATCTACTCTGAGAAGGACTGATAGTCACAACCTACTGTCCTGAGAATTCTCTGCAGCCAAAGAACACAGCAATCCCTCTGTTTCATATACACAACAGACTTAGATTCCTGTCCTGAACTTGTAACTATGAAAAAAATGTTATGCAATCTTGTTCTAGAAACATTCACCAAAAAAAAAAGCATTAAAAAATAATCAGAGTGGTTTTTCAAGCTTCAAGATATTCTAATTTAGTATTATAATTATTATTATTGTTGTTAATTATTATTTATCATTATTATCATTGATATTTGTCTTTCTTAACCTCTTCACTGTCGTGAGCCTATCAATTATGACTTTCATTCAAATGTTAGGGGAAGGAAAACTTGAGCAGTTTGTTTGTTTGTTTGGTTGGTTGGTTTGGTTTTGGTACTCTGTTAAGATCCACGTGGAGGACACTTCAGCACAGCATCAGGGATTATGTTTGTAAATGTGTTTGTGGGATAAGATGCAGGGTCCAGGCAGAATCTATGAAGTACACCAAGCATCTTGCACACACACCTGTACACAGGCAGAGCTTGGCTTAAGAAGTATCACTGTGTTCACTGAATTACTTCCCTTATGAATTTCTTTTTTTTCTGTTATGTGTACTTATTAAGTAGAAGACAATTAGAGTACACAACACATAACTCTTGACCAGTGACACATTCTAGTGACCTTCACTAACTATACCTCCTAGTAAGCTAGTCTGTTGACAAAACAAAAATATTTGTTTTTTTTTCTTTTTTAAACTAAACAAACAAATACATGTTTGATAGGAATGCACATGTCATTAGGATAAAGATTGAGTGGGGACATCTAAACTATTTTATTCATTTTTGAACTAGTTACCTGCTCTTCAGGCTTTATTAAACTCAAATCAGAATAGCTACATTCTGTTGTCAGTAGACTATGTTGTGATCTGCCCTTGGACCTGTGAGATATTTTGAAACTTTTACAAACCCTACATGGTTGTTAGGGGTTTATCAGTCACAGCTCAGATATTAAAGCAAAACTCAGCTTAACACAGAGTTCATACATACAGCACACATATGAGCTGCTGACTGTTCTACAAACGCTATCACTGTGGCATTGAAAGGTCTCACAGGTAATACTGTAAGCCTCACAGGTAATACTGTAAACCTAGATCTTCAAGCTGCTTTGCTTTGCTTTGTTTTGTAGCCTGAGAGTTGAAGCTGGGAAGAAGGTTATTCTCAGAGCTGGCCATATTCCTTTGGCTTCTCAAGTTTTAAATTTTGAAAGAAATGGCATTGGCTTTGCGCAGATCATTCCTTTTGACAGAGTGGATGTGGGAGGAGACTGATTGGCATTTTGGAAATGTCCCCAGTGTGGCACACTTGGACATGGGCTCAGGGGATCCTCATGCTTTGATATGTTACAGCGGGAACTTTCAGAAAGGACTTACTGGATTGTACATCTGATTGAACAACTGTTCAGCTTGCTACATTGCAAAGGTGGGGTGGCATTGCCGCACAGACAAGGAAAGAAGGAAAGATCCAGAAAAACAGCATTAGCTCAGCAAATCCAGTGCATTTGCACAGACGAGCTGCTCTTCAAAAAAAAAAAAAAAAAAAAAGGAGAAGAAGGAGAAATTTCAGTTTTTAAACATTCCACAGTGAAAGTGAAAGGCTCAGGGGAAACACAAATGTTGACTTTGGCTCCTAAAAAAGAATAGCTGGAATAAGAAATTTAAGGTTTGTGTTACTTTCCCTTTCTCAAGTTAAATAGCCCATGAAATAAAGAAAACTGTCCACTTTTGATGATACATGAAGTGCTGGCCTCCAGCAATGAATCAGAAGAAGTACTTTTGGCCAAGCCCACAATTTATTACCTGAACTTCAAAGTTGGAAATAATAAAAGATTAATTAAGTCTTATCATTGAATTTATAGCTCTTCTTAGGTAGTAATGTAAGACTAAATGTTCTACTTGGTGTCTAACTTAAATAGAGACCAGGAAGCAGCAGGCCAGCAAACGCGAAGGATCAGTAAGCAGGATAGTTACCATACTGATTTAAATGGGAGAAGAATTCAAGTCTGCACAAAGATGAAAGGAGCGCGGTGTGGTCTGTTACCAGTCTCCGCTGTTTCAGTTTAGAAAAAGTCATTCTCAGAGGTTTCCTACTATGTTCCAAGTGCTGTAGTACCTATAACGCGTGCCTGTCAACTTTGTACACAGTTATATATGTTAAATATTACTTGTAAATAGTGTTCCTGTGTTATATTTACTAACTGATATCACATTAATTTGAGGCTTAAGTTTAAGATATTGTACATAAAATCCTACAGTAATTATTATTTGGTATTAAGTTGAGACAGGACGCCTGTTTCTTCAACTGGAGTATAGCAAATAATGATTTTTAACATGCTTTATAAAAACCTCCTAAAGCATGATATTGATTGGAAAACTAAAGGGAGAACAAGTCATGGCTCTTTGGATTCTGGGGCTTCTCAGCAAATTCTTAAAGATGCAGGTCAGTTAACCTCTACAGCCTGAGCCGCTAAACAAAATCACACAGTGGCCGGTATGGTCCATACACCAACAATCAGATCTTAGTCCCCAGATAGCTAGCATTAGTGAGCAGACTTAATTATTATGTACACTCAGAATTAGTAGCTCTGCCTTACCTGGTGAACACTGCTTCATTAACTCACTAAAATCAGCAGTTTCCTCACACATGAATATGTGACAGCCATTTCTAAGAGTTTGGGATAGAATACATAGAGTCCCTTTTCTGTGCATTTATATCACAAAATATTTGAAGATTTCATAAGCCTATATCCATAAATATTCATAAGCCTATATTTAAAGTGGCTATGTACTCAAACTTCTTCACAAGTCTTTGTGTAGAAACATTGGCTTACTTTAGCCAGGCATTGTTAATAGGATAACAAGTTAAAATCTCCATTGTCACGGGCAGACAAAGTCTGGTCAGCTAAATGCTATTAATTTATACGCTCATGTGGTTTTCAGAAGGGAAAAAATTACTTAAACCATCACAAATCTTGAGTAAGATACCACTGGAAAAACTCACAGGGTGTTTATTACACAAAATGATTATATTTTCAGCTTTTATTTAGTAAATCTGTTTTATTCACAAATCACAGGTCGTTCCGTTTAAGGGAGGCAAAGGCGCCCGTCTAAGTTTTCAGTGTTGCTTAGTTTTCGTTAATGTGTGTTTGTGTGTATGTTGTTATCTTGTGCTTTGAAATATCCAATGGAGATCCCATTTCTTTCTAAGGTAGGGTTTTAATGGACCTAGAGCCGAAATTAGAGACTACTGAAAAAAAAACAAAAACAAAAACAAAATCCTTCATATCTAAATTCAGTCAATACTAGAGAGCCAGATGTAACAACATAGCATCTGTAGGTTAGGCATAAAAATATCTAAATTATCATTACCTTTTTAAGTTCACTGCACCATGTGCTTAGGAGATGGCATAAGTAAAGAATATGTAAATACTTAGGGATTAGTTACATTTTCATGAATTAAATAATTCCCTTACAGTAAAGCAACTATCTGGTGACATTGTAGAATACTAAAATGACATTAAATACCATGCTAAACGGTTGTAGGACTAAATGGGAGCTTAGGAAAGGCATGCTACAAGTGGGCAAACCAAGCTGAACTGAAGCAGACTAGGCTGAAGTGTATGGATGTAGACTCAATAAACGAATTGAACCATAAACATGGAGACTAGCGCATCAACATGTGAACCTCTTCTGTCTGTCACTAGGGGATTTCAAAGGCCAACACTGAGTTATACTGACAAAGGGCTTATGTTCACCACATATGTGTAGAAATCCTACATGTAGAGCTTTGATCTCCACGATGTGGAGGGTAATTTTCAGGCATGGGTATGTTTGCAGTTCTCCTACCACTGCTACAAGTAAGGTGACCAAGCAAAGGCCATTTCCCTTTGCTGTAGTGTTACATCTGAACATGTTTCACCACTACCTAGCTATTCTAGTAAGTAAATGTTAGTATATTATAGAGTACAATACAAATATGTTAAGAAAATATTTCATGCCCCAAATGCTAACATGGCCAACTCAATATCCATCTAAATAGCCTCAAATGGGCAATTTAAATTCTTTCACTTACTAGTCCAGATTTCTGCCTTACTAAATAGTATTACTTAAAGTAAGGGAGATGTTGAGACAACCCTGAAACGGACTTTTTTTTTTCTTCAAATTTTCTTGCCATGTTGCTAAAAGAGATTCATTAGGCGCAGTTCACTTTATTTTCCCATGTGCCGTGTGTGTGTGTGTGTGTGTGTGTGTGTGTGTGTGTGTGTGTGTGGTATATGCCTGTGTACATGACTGTGTGTGCCCCTGGACAGACATGAAACAGCCAGAGGTAAACACTGAGTGTCTTTCTAGGTTGCTTCTCTACCTTATGTTCTTATACTTTGACATAGTGTCTTTTACTACCCTAGAACTCACCAACTAAGTAAACTGAGAAATCCAGAGATTTACTCATCTCTACTTCCCAGGAATAGAGGAATTACAGGAATATGCCTTTCTGCCTGGTATTTCTTTCCAAAGGCCTCCTGGGGATAGGAGCTAAGCATTTTGCCCAGAAGCTATCTCCACAACCATTCTTTCTGAGTCTTAGTGAGTAGATTTTCTTAGTGTAAAATTTCTCATGGTGATTTTTCTAAAAATCCCTGTGTAGCAAAACAGTTACATTTTAATTTGTATTGCAGAAGTTCATAGAAAATAGAATATTTAAATGTTAATCATTCAAAATAATTCTTGGATAGATGTGTGTACTGCCCATATCTTTGGCTATCCATGCCACCCATTTTCATAACTATGGTTGATAAATCCCCATTCTAGTGTGCTATGGGTCACAGTCTAATCTTGTTATATGCTTTATTTGAATGCTAAGATTCTTATCTCTTCTGGTTAAGTTTATACATTGTCAAGAGGAACAAAAGACTTAAATTAATTACGTTATGAGTTTTATATGAACAATGAGTGCAGACAAACCAAACAACGTAGGGAAAGAGGCGAAGGGACAAGGCATGACTCAGATGCACTCCACAACAGTGTGCAGGGTGGTGAGAACAGCAAGGGCCACAAGGAAAGAGCCTGCTTTCTTTTCCAAAGACATCTGACTGTGACGAGCTTCCTCAGACAGTAGGCCTTTTTTAATTCACTAAAAATCACCATTCTACAGATGCACTAGGGACTTGGCTACTTCAGTGAACATCTAGAAACCGAGTGTTGCCAGGAACATGTTTGCCAAGCTGTATTATAAAAAATTGACCTACTTCTGAAAGTTGGAAAAATTTGTCAAAATATAAGGAGTCCTCTGGATTCTCTCCTCTGTTGGAAACATTCTCGTTCATCCTTTTCAGAGAGTTTAGATTTTTTTCCCAGAGAATAGTGGCTAGTTGTTATTCTTTCAGTTCTGCTACTATTTTATCTTTTTCAAGTTTTCTTTTGACAGGAAACTTCAGATAGTTTTTTCTTTTTTCTCTTTAGATTTAGAGAGAGAGACTTGATGCAGACTCCTTGGGAATCAACTTGAGTATTTAATTAAAATCCTTTCATTAGCAGACAGCAAATGATACAGAGTTTGTTTATTTTGAAAAACGAAAAAAACGCTTGTTCCTTAACTGTGTTATAAATTCATTCTAAAATCAGCACATTTCTTCTTAGACTTCGCTTACCTTTTTTAACTGTGCCTCCAGTTTGTTACATTCCTCCTTCTTTTGTTCAATGGCTATTTCTAGAGACTTCAGTTTGGAGTCCCTCTTCAGTCCTGCGGAAGCTAACGAGGATGCATGTTCTTTGAGGTCGATTAAACTGGACTGAAAGAAGAAGAATGCTAGTAAGCAACACATCATGATTTCTCCTGGCAAGGTCTTCAAGCATATATCTGCTGATTCTACACAACACAATAAAGTATGTATTAAGCAGAACTGGCACATCTTACTAAGGGAGGAATAATGAACACTAACCTGGAAACTAAAGTTGGCTGCCTTGCAGAACAGAGTGGGATCTCATTGCAATAGAATCAAATGTGACTAAATGGAGCAGTCGGTACGTGCAGTTTTCACATCTCAAAGCCATGCTAATGATAAAAGTCCTGAGGTGACCTTTTAGTAGCACCTCTCCAAACAGACACCTACACTCTCCAGTTTGTATTTACTGTCACTACGCTGTGCAGACTCTGAGACAGGTCTGAAGCACACTCCGGACTTTGATGCTTCTTTCGCAGGATAAATCAAATATAAAGGAAACATCCTATTAAACTCCATCAAATCCCCTTTCTTTTAACAGAAACACAACGATTAAATTTTTCAAATATCTCCTAGTAAATCAAAGATAAAGTTCTAAACCTTAGTAGCCCAGACTCAATAAATATGATTAATCTTCCACTCAGATACAGGGCCGCCTATATTGCTGAGTTATCAACCATGTCCAGAATTCTAAGCCTCCCTAGATAGCTTGAATTCTAAAATCCAAAGAAATAAATACTTGAAGACATATCTCTGAACACAGTTTTCACTATCTATTAGGGCAATGTTCATCACCAAATATAAAATGGCTAAGAACCCCTACTGACAAAAATGGACAGGTTGGCCCTTTCTAACATCATTGTAACAGTAAGAAAGGTACTAAGCACTCTCAGTAAACAGGGACGCTGCCTACTGCGTCATACAAGACCCTTCCCTGAGCACTGGATGTCCTTAATGATGGAGGTCATCATTGCTCCTCCTATACACGTGAGCCATTTTTTCATGACAGCAAGCTGAAGTTCATATTCACTGTTTGTCTTGTCCAAGGTCATCTAGCCATTAAAGGCAGGTCCACATCTCACATTGAAGTCTACAACTCTAATTTCACTTCCATGGGGGCTGGGGGAGGGTTATAAAGGACCTTAGAATCCAGTCATTTGTCACAGTGAAGACATAGTATCACCCAAACTAAATCATAAATTCCCTAAAAACTGCAATTCTTTGTTCTTTTTTAAATAGTAAATTGCCAGTTGTGATGGTCGGCTTTATTTGGTTACTCTGTAGCTCCTAGTTATTAATCTAGGTGTTGTGAAGAGATTTTTCAGACATGACTAACATCTATAATCAGTTGATTTTAAGTTTTAAGAAGACTATCTTCTGAAGTCTTTGAAAAAAAATAATAAAAGGTCTTAGGAGCAAAGCTTTCCCCGTGGATTACAGCAGCAACCTGTGTCTGAGTTTTCTATCTGTACTTCTTGGTAGTCACATCACACCTGCTGGGCTTGTCCAGCCCCCCTCCCTGCACTCCCCCACCCGCCTTAGCATATAAACCATCTCCTTTCAGGGAGTCCCTTAATTTAGTTAAATTTATTAATCTGGGTCTGTTTCTCTGACTGAACCCCAAATGCCAATGCCAAGTGAATTTGGCAGGACCTGGCAGTATTCCCAGAGCTGCCCATATGATGCTCACTGTGGCTAACCCGGCGTATGGGGCTATCTTTGTCTAAACCTTCTGCTCTGCCATCTTACTGGGGCCTGGCTTTCTTTACTAGGAGTGAAGTTTAAGGTACAAACCCTCAAATCCAAATAGTAAAGAATCTTATAAATGAGAGTGAACATGCTTCTGTCTCATGCAAATTGCAAATCCATCCGGTCACATTTTGCAGTACAAAATGTGTTGAAAAGAAGAACTGCATTTCTTATCGCCATGACGAAGCAATGAGCTTCTCCCTAAAAATCCAGTAAGCATCAATTTTAGGAATAAGAAACTGTCCTCTGGATCCCTCTGAACTCCTTTTGCATCAAAGCTGTTAGTCCCTGTTTAGGAAAAACTGTAGTGATCTATGTGGAGGGCTGGGTAACCAGGGATTTGCTGAGAGAGTGGTAGCCATGGCTTAGAAAGATGGAGCATGTCAAAGAAGCCTGAGCCATCCGCAGAGGTTGGAAACTTCTGGGAAACAGAAAGCACTGTGGCAGGGACAGCTGAAAATAAGGATGCTAAGGAAAACAAGGCACACAGCTGCTTCACCCAGGTCTCCACCAAAGCATACTCACGAATACTGACACATCTGACGAGCATCCCCTGGAACATGGAGACTGTGGCCCCAAACAACTGCTCCAGAACTCCCAAACAGAGTTCCTTAAAATATACTTTCTGTCTTACTGTAAAAACACAGGGGGCACTTATACTCTGCATTCATCTTTGCTATAGTGTGAAGTAGTGGGATGGCTTTAAATAATTTACTGTAAAATAAAAAAGCCTAAAATTTTGTGTTCGATGTCATAATTTTTTTACCTGGGAGATACTGGGTGATCCATTTGAGAATTGCCAGTGAATGCAAAATACCCCCCAAGTCACAAGTAAGCAATGTGGAGTTATTATTGCTGTTGTTATTATATTAACTGATGTTCAAGCAAAAGATAATAGGACCTAAAAACTTCTCTAAGCCATACAGGTGAATAAGATAACAAGGTAATAAGGTTAATAAGGACAGTTTCTAGGGACCATATCGCAGTCAGCTGAAAGGTAAAGATGCCCAGAGGTATCACTGATGAAGGGAGACACTGGGACTGTTTTCCTTGGAATTCAGGCAGCCTTGTTGTCCGAGTCTTCACACTAAACTGTGAGTTCCCTAAGACCATCAGTGAAATAAACATCGACAAAGACAGGGTTTTGAGGGCTGCAGATGTGATGTGGTTGTTTTTCTGGACTCACCTCTTTCTCTGTCAGCTCAGCCTGTAAAGCATTGACCTTCTCTTTGAGGTCTTTGTTCTCCTTTCGAAAGGATTCTATCTCTTCTAGTCTTTCCCGATCATCTCTCTCCCTCTGCTCTTTCAAGCGCTCTATTATTCTCTCCTGCAAGGCAGAAAGAACACAAGGGTTGATAATTCATCAGTGTGTATCACTAAGCCTATTGCAAAAGAAAATCAGGGACAATTCAACTAAAAGTTTCTCTGTATCACAGTATTGTGTGTGTGTGTGTGTGTGTGTGTGTGTGTGTGTGTGTGTGTGTAGAAATATGTGCAGGCTGGTGCACATGCAGAGAGATCCTGACATCTCTTATGTTCTTCAATCTCTCTCTACCTTATTTTTTATGATGGTTTTTCTCATTGATCCTGAAACTCACTGATGTGGCTAGTCTGCTTGCCTGGTGACCTACATTGATCCTCCTATTTCTCCCAAGTGCTAGGATTACAGGTACAAGCTCCTATGCCCAATTTTATTTTTTATTATTTTAATGAGGGCACAGGGTATTGAAGTCAAGTTTGTATTGCTTTGTAGGAAGAACTTTGTAGAGGTTCCCCTATTCCTGGAAGAAATAACATTATTGTTATTAATTATCATCATTATTGTTATTATTAAAAACTGTTATTGAAGCTTACATTGTGGTACAAAAATATATTTCAGCTGGCTGAAAATAAAACCAGCCAAGAAAGAAATCATGAACCCCCCAAAATTTCTCTTCTCTAATCACAGCAGGATGAACCACTGATGTTCAGTCTGTGAGCTGCATTTCATTCACAGTCCCTGCAAAATGCCTAGAGCCGGTCTAGAGGCAGGAGGGTCAGCCAGAAGCTCTTCAGAGTGGAATCCCTGCACAGTGCTGAGAAGAAGCAGGGCGAGTTTTTGGTCTTAACCCTGCTTCTGTGGCTTCTTCATTTGGCATCCAAGGACTTTCTGAAGACTCTTCTGAGACTACAAAGAGGACTACCAGATGGTGAAGAGCCGGGCCTACTGCCCAACCCAGGGCTTGAGGCTGAGCTAAGGAAGAGATTGTGAGACAAAGAGAAGCCTGCCAAGAATATGAGTTGTTTCATCTTATTTTTGGTGTGTCTTGCATTGTATTCCTTTCAGTGGCTCCATCACAACTGCTAAGGACTCTAGAATTCAGGCTCAGTTTAATTGAAATATAGATATCTCTTGCACTGAGAACTTACTCTGTGCCAGGAACTCATATGTACTTCTTATTAGTTATGATCACAACCTCAAGGGCACAACTGTAACTGGTGAAGAGATGAGGCCTCTGAGAGTACCCAGAGGCTATGGACTCATCCAAGGTAACCAGATGATTGTTGATACAGACTGAACTAACGAGGAGAATGTGAACAAGGACAGACCTGCCTTGAGTGTGGCTTTTCCAGTGTGTCTGGAGACAGTTTGTTGCTGCTGTTGGTGGTGGTGGTGGTTGTCTGTTTTTCCCAATGGTCTCTTGACAACAACTGGAGGCTCCAGAATTTGGGTTTAGTTTGAGCAAAATGCAGATATCTCCTGTACTGAGAACTTATTCCACACCAGGGAGTGTCATATGTGTTTAATGAAGAGGGAAGCTAATTTGAATATTAGCCTGTGACTTAGGACCCCCCTAAGGAGGCAACTGTGTTGTCAATTATAATAATATATATACCCAATAATTTGAGGAGAAAAAAATGACTACTGTTATCTGCAATTTTAAAGCATTTTGCATATAGTACATTATTAGGACAGTGGGTGGCACAGAGAAAATGGATCTATTAACTATGCATATTTATTTCTTCTTGATCCCAGTTATGGTCTTATTTTACTTTGGAGGTGAAATGCTAACTAACTAGATCCTATGTGATCCACAAAGGAAGAAGTGGGCGCAGTGAAATATAAACCTGTAAGGATTTTTAGCAGCTTTCAGACTCCCAGGCCTTCTGATCTTTGCCTGTACTGTACGACAACTGTCAGTCTACCTTCTGGACTCCTCTGTCCCATCCCTAAATCACATAGATGCTGCCATGACATTTCTCAACCTCCAATGAAACCATGTCACCCGACTGGAAACCTCCCAGAAGCCATGTGGTCAGATGCATCATATGTACTGTCTTTCAAAACTCTTACACAGTTTGGACTTAAATTCATCCTCCCAGCTTAGTCTTGCAAAGAGCAGCCCTTGAGTCTAGAACTGGACAACCTGCCTGGTACACCACAGGGTACTCTAAAATGATGGTGGAAGGAAGAACTTAAGTCAAGGATCCTCTTGGCTTCAAAGCAAGGGTCATAAAATGGAGAACTGTGTTAACATTCAGAAGATGTCAGTCATTTGGAAAGTAAGTCAATTTGCTTTAAACACTGGGTACTACTATCTAGCCACTGAGAGAGAAGGAAGTTGAGGGGGACAGTGGGAAGGAGGGAGGGAAAGGTGGGAAGGATGGAAGGAGGGAGGGAGAAGGAAACAGAGAAATAGAGTAAAACAAGCATTATAATACTTTAAAGGTTATTGGAGATTCAGTATGATAAAATACTCCTCCATTGATCACAGACCTAATTTAACTGTCACATGTAGAGGACCAGATGTCAAAAACATGTGTTAAAAGTCCCAATATGCCATGATCCACTTGGTTAACATCTAGCTTGCAGAAATCCCAATACCACATTGTTCTTTGAGCCATATTTGCACTGGCAATCTCCGAGGGCACTCATTGGCTCTGCACAGCTCTCTTCACGAGGTGCTTTATCAAGGGGTAGGGACTGCATCTCAGTGGCCTGGGGCTCTACTGTCCAGCTTTCCCAACTGCTTATCTGGAAGGTGGCTACAGCAAGGCTTGGCCAGACAGGATTTGTAAACTCTGTGGGTTCGAGCTCTTGAGCTTCTGGTGACATACTCAATTTTAGTTTCCACTGGTGCTGCATCTCATACCCAAGGCAGCCTCATGGGTGCTAAGCAAATACTCTACCACCATGCTTTGTCCCTGTCTAAGTAACAGAATTTTGACTCAGTGACCTGTATATGCCTTCTACAATTGAATGAGTTCCTGGAAGTTAAAGTAAAAAACACTCTCCTGGTGCCATAATAAAAGGGAAACAGTAAGGCAGAATTTGACATATTCCACACCAACCAAAGACAGCAGGCCATTACTTATTAAAGACTGGAGATATCGTTTAGCGTAACAGCACATGCTAGAGTGTGTAAGACCCTGAATTAGATTACCAATACTATAAAAGGAAAATTACATACACACCATCAAAATTTTACTAAATTTTTTTAATTTACTGATTTTTTTTCATACCATGCCTTATTCAAGAGTAGTGGTTCTCAACCTACAGGTGTAACCCCTTCAGAAACCTTCTATCTCCAAAAATATTTATATTATAATTCATAACAGTAGCAAACTTACATTTATGAAGGATCAGTGAAAATAATTTTGTGGTTGGTGGATAGCCACAATATGGGGAACTGTGTTAAAGGGTCACAGCATTAGGAAGGTAGAGAACCACTGTCCTAGAGGATATGTTCAGTTAACTGTAGGTAAAGATGGAATTTCTGAGAGAAAAGCTATTTAAGTTTATAGTACATCCTTATAAGTACAAAGATCAGGAAGCTTAAGTCCTTGTGATACTTAATCTTAGCTGTCAGTATGACTGAATTGAGCTACATGTCAGAGATTAATAAAGCACACTCTGGGTGTGTCTGTAAACCTATTTCCAAAGATCAGTGTAATAGATGCATTGATCCTTTGTGGGATCATAGTATGGCAGCATTATTAGGAAAGTGGGGGGTGGGGGGGATAGATGGTAGAATCTAGAGGAAGTAAGGGCGTGTCTCTTTGGGGATCCATCTTTCCTGTATTTCATTTCTCTGCTTCTTTGCCACCCAAACACAAGGTGCTATAACCACCATGCCCTCTTCCTCAAGATGAACCAACAACTATGAAATTGTGAGCAAAGTAGATCATTCTTCCCTTTAAGTTCTTCTGTCAGGTCACAGCTTTGGAAAAGCAATTAATACAACTTTATGCCATCACTTATGGGCTAGGTTGCCTTGGTGAGTACTCTGGGAGAAGCAACAAAATTTCAATCATAGGGCAGCACTGACATGATAGAAATAACTTCCAGGAGTCCTGGTGACCAGTTGGTATGGTCACAACTAACAATGCTGCCTGGGAAGTCCAAATATCTCATTTTACCTTATTGAGACCATGTCCTACCTTCAAAATGGAGGAGTGGTATTACAGTTAGTGTTATTTGACATAGTCTAGAATCACCTGGGAGATGGACCTTTGGGCATGCCTATGGGGAAATATCTTGATTATTATCAATTGATATGGGAAGAACCCTCTTAGTTGTGGGTAAGAACATTCCTTTGGCAGGGAACTTTTGATCATATAAAGGAGAGAGACAACTAGGTAGCAGCATATATTCATTTATTGCTCACTTTTAGTGACTGTGGACAGTATAATAAAATGCTTCAAGCCCCTATGTTGCCTTGACCTCCTGTCCATGAGGGACTGAAGTAATTCTTTCTCCTTAGGGGATTTTATAAAAGTACTTTATCACAGTGGACAGGAAAAGAAACTAAGAGAGAAATTGGTGTTAGAAGTGGGGTTGTTGGTATGATAAACCCAACTATGTGACTCTTAGGCTGCTAGAACTATTTTGTGGCTAGAATGTGGAAGAACTTAGAACTGTAGGCTACAAAAGCAGGTGAATGTTGGAAATAGAAGTTAATGGACTATTCTGCTTGAATTTTTGGTGACCAATACTGAGAATATGGTACTATGGATGCTGTGCTGATGGACTTTCAGAGAACAAGGACTCTATAAGGAACTGGGAAGGGAGTCATGTGCATGATATTTTGACCATGAATATGGCTTTCTGCCCTGATAATTTGAGTGAAGCTGAATTTAGAGATTATAAACTAGTCTTTTTGACACTAGAAATTTGAAAACAGGAGTACATTCAGGCTGAGCACGTCTACATTTTACTTCACTTATTCAAATCTATAGTGAAAATCAGCAAAAAAGATGGGCAGAAAGATGTAAAAACTATAGTAATTAGAAGACAGAGGGTAATTATTAAAGATCAATATGTTGCTCTATACTATACCAATAGAACACATGCACTGAGGGAAAGATACGAGCCAAACAAGGCTCTGACTTGTGGGATTGCAAACTCGTTTGAAGGGGAGGGTCTAAATTAGAACAGATTTGCTGAATGGCTTCCTTGTTCTTGGAAACCAGATGCCTAGAGATGTGCTTCCCCAGGGTCAGGTCACAGAAACTGATGTAACTATGTTCCAAGAGGGCCCGGCTCTATCCTGAGCGAGCACATCACTGTTTCATTCAAGGTTACAGTCATTATTTTGAGAAACTAAAACCAGCAGATATAAAATATCCATAATGGAGCACAGAGAGAAATGAGCTGAGCACAGGCTCACTTACTTGCTCAGCTTGCTTTTTTTTGTCCCACTCTTGCACAGTTCAAGACCAGCCATTGAAATGGTGCTGCCCAAACTCAGGCTGAGTCTTTCCACCCTAATTGAGCCAATTTAGAGGAAAAAATATTCCTCACGGACACACCCACAGACCAACCTGATCTAGATAATCTCTTATTATCAAGACTCTTCTCAGGTGATTCTAGACTGTGTATAGTTGGCTATTAAACTAAGCATCCTATTCATCCATGTGTTAATGTTTTGAAGGAATTAAAGAATTAGGGGGCCATACACAGCATCTGGGTTTAGTCAGATGTGGTAGGGTCAGAGTCTCTGTAAAGAGGGCCAGAAAGAACACTGCATAGTCTGAAGTGAAAACCATGATATTGTAGAAACTTCAGGATAGTGGAGATGCCAAGACCATGGGCAACTCCAGGGAGAGTTACAGACATGGAATGTAGATTATCCAGAAGATAATCTATAGGTTAATGATAGCAGAGCTAAGGGGGTGGGGCTACACAGTTTATTGGAATCTAAATGATTACATTATGTGCCCCAGATGCCAGGCATGGAGAAGTATGGGGATTTGATCCTTTGTTGGGTTTGGAGTAGTTTATCCTTGTTGGTTTTGTTTTGGTTTTCACTGCTGTTATTTTGCCTTTTGTTTAAGTGTAACCATTTCTTGTTTTTTCTGTTTAGAATAGGAATGATATTTACTCTGTGTCATTATTCCTGGAAGTATATAACTTGTCCTTTATTTTAGAAGAACCTATGGGCATACAGTTGTGAGACTTGTATATTGGTTATATTAATTGATATGGAAAAACTTATTTTTTGTGGCTATGAACAATCTCTTGGTAGTAAAACCTGGATTATATAGAGAGCTAACTGTATGTACTCATTCAGGGTCTTTTCCTTCTGACTGTGAACATAATGTGACAAGCTGCTTCTAACTCCTCCTGCCTTGATTTCCTTGCAATGAAGGCCTGAACCTTGAACTGTGAGCTAAAATAATTCTTCTCTCCTTTACATTTTTTTTTTTTGTCCAAGCACATTACCACAGCAACAAGATAAGAAACTGTGGGAAGTTAGTGTTTTCCTAATACATTAGAATATCTGTACATGCTTAAAAATTACAGGTCTCTGAGGTTCACAGCAGAGTAGCTGGGAAAACAGTCTTTTTAAAAGCTCCCAGGTGATAAGACTATTTGGACGCAATCAAATGTTTCTGACCTACAGGAAGAAGTAGTTAAATATTCCATTATTCTCCTTTATCTGCTCCTCTTCAGTGAGCTTTCCTGTGCCTCTGAAACACACTAGCATTCTAATTGGGGAATCCTTAGAAAACCCAACTCCAAACAAAGTCTTCTGAGTTAGTTTGTGTGTCATCATCAGGAGACCCCCAAATCAGTAGTAAATAGAGTTTGAAAATGAGCAAGCTTAGAAGCCAAAGCTTCTCCACTCTACGATTTTATTGGACTTCAGCATCTGCATTTTTAGAGTTGGATCTTGAACTTTTGCTCAAGTCACAGAGATTACAGCTCTCTGCTATCACCAGCAGTCCTCCCTGCATTCCACTCCACCATTGGACTCATTTTTGTGTCCCACCTGGACCTTCTAGTTCTCTGAGTTCTCAAGTCATCAGCCAAGGAGCAACTCAGGTGCTATGAACCCGGGGTTACAGATCTGTGCTCTGAGCAATTCCTTGTCTAGGTGCTTCCAAAAGAGACAAGAACTGGAGGCCAAGACATTCAAGGTGCTTTGGGGAGATTCAGTGCTGACTGAGGCTGTGGAGAAAGGACTGGCTCTAGGGACAGACTGGGAAGTAATGAAGGCAAGAGAGAGATGGCCACACCCTGTTAGCTTCAGCTCTCTTTCTCTGATGCCCCCTTAGGCCTCAAAGGAAGAACTCAACAAAAGGATGTCTTACAATTGGGAACCTCTTTGAATTTAAACTCAAATAAATTAAATAGAGTCCAGAAAAATATCCTATCAAGAATCCATGACATAGAATGTATATGGCATCTGTTTAAGTCTATGAATTTTAAGAAAGAAATCAAGAGGAAGGGCCTGGCATATCATCAAAATATACAACAGGAACACATAATTTAAATTGTCTTTGAATCTTCTTTATTTTTTTTAGAAAAAATTACTAAAATGAATTTTGAAAACAAATTTTCTAGGTTGAAAGAATATCTTTCCCTGAAATATCAGTGTATTAATATTCTTATAGATTCTTAAATAAAATTTAAAATCATAAATTAATCTCAAATTTATAAATTTATAACTTTACCTTGGAGACTACCCAACCTAGAATTGTAGCCCTTTCTATTGCCTTCCATTTATTTTTGTTTGCCACAAAGACTGGATAAGTTGGGGTAAGCCCACTAGGCCCTGTTCAAGATTTTATGTCAGCAGCTTTTATGGCTCTAGTGTCTCCTGCTTATTCTGAAGTACGAGTCATAACTAAAAGTATGGTGGCCTGGGAAACTGATGGACCACACTGTCTAGTTCTTCAATTCAGCAGAGAAGACTGGAAGGGATAATCATTTGTCGGGGTTACCTAATTAGAACAGAGTTAGGCTGGCTGCCAGGCCTTGCTACACTGTTTATTCTTTACATAATCATGCTATTGCTATTGTATGACATTCCCCAAAGAAAACTCCATAGCCCAACAAGCACTGTAGACATGTTATAGAAAGTGCCACATAGCTGAAAATGGGAAGAGAGATGAAAAAAACAAGTGTACACAACTTTACTTTCACATTTCAGCTTTTTTACATTTTCTCCATTTCAAGCTGAATTTGAAAATAATATCAATAATGGACCTAAAATTTATGCTGACACATTCATTATAAGGCTAACCCCACATAAGCTCTTCTTCAGAAGTCTCTTGAGAGTAGGGATTTCCCCCATCCTCACCTCTGTCCCTGCACCCCAGTGTGTGGTGGTGGTGGGGAGCTACAGGGCAGCATGGAGATCAAAGGGCAATGGCAACCCTAGGTCTCGGTGCTTGCCTTCCATCTTCTTTGAGACAGAATCTCTCCTTTGAGACCTGTGAGTGCCTGGAGATTCCTCTGTCTCTGCTGCCCATCTTGCTACCTCAGAAGCACTGGGGTTGCAGACATGTGCTGCAGAGTCCAGCTTTATTTGTGCTACATGGATGCAGACTAGACTTGGGTCCTCATGCTTGAACAACAGTTTATCCACTAAGCTATCTCCCCAGCCCTTTATCTCACAATCACTCAAGAACTTCACCTGCCCCCCTGCAGGCACTGGCTCTGGCACAGGGAAGAGCTGAGAATGAGGACACCATGTGCACGTTCCCCTGTAGATATCATACCTGTAAGAGCTGCACAGTGGATGGGTGGAGTAATTCAACCAGGGGGGAAGGGACTAGAGATCATTTTAATAGTTAACAACAGAGCTCAGAATGGTCTGTTTGTCTAATGGCTTTCATTCTTTCACTCATTTTTTTATTCCTGGGAAGCCTTTAAGTGTTCATCAGAATGAAAGCTTTAGAATGACTTTCTATTCCAAAAATAGTAAAATATGCAAGTTCGTATAAGGCCCTGAGAGACCTTATTACCCAACTTCTTCCCAGACTCCTTACAGTGTTATCCCCTCTGCCTGAAACTTAAGGGCCTCGAAAAAGGACCCATGGCTCACCTACTTCAAGTTTTTCTTAAACTTACCTTTCCTGTCTTTAACCTAAAACCTATCTGTAGGCCATAACACCCCAGTAGTACTCTACCTCTCTCTGATTTCTCTCCAGCTTAAGAAAATAACACCCCTCTGAAAACCCTCCTATGCCACTAATTCATTACTTTCTCTTTCTCCTCCTCCCTCATCAGAATGAGAACATTGTGAGAGCCAGACCTTCATCCATTCACAAGAGGATGGGTAAGCCAACCAATATCCAGCTCCTACTGAGCAGCCCAGAAGGTGCTATGCTAAGCCCTGCATATGGCAAAGTAAAACACTATCTTGTCTCCATTTAGAGCACAGTAAAAAAGGGCAGTTAATTCCATTAAAACAGAAACACAGAGAGTTTTAATTACAATAAGAATTTGTGGGAGTTTGTTGTGTGGAATGGGGGGCACCAGCACAGTGTCTCTATGGAAATGATTGATAATATAATAATGACAACTAAAATATTCCCTTTGACTGTTCTAAACACAGTCTCTCCTTAGCATAACAAAATCCACTGGGTGGGGACTTTTATCACCCCAATTTCCCAGGTGAAGACACTGAGGAACTCAGAGGCTAAGTGTCTCACCCCCAAATACTGAGTACAGGACCTAGGATTCGAACTCACACAACCTTTCTCAACTCAGAAGAATTAATTCTATGTATAGAAAAATCACTCCCCGAGCAAAAAGGAGCAAATGCAAAATGACAGAGGCAGAGGAGAACATGGCACATTTGAAATCTAATAGGCCAATGAAAGCTACAGCACAGAGATGTATGGAAGAGACAAGCACAAGGAGGAGGTCCTGGACAGAAAAGGGCCTTGTCAGAAAAGAAGGGTGAGAGTTTTATCATCCAAAATTTAGTGGAAAAGTTAGTGGACGTTTTATAAGACAGCCAAAGGTGATGCTGTTTTTCAGTTTCAAGAAGATGCCTGAAGTGTGCCCAGTCTCCTGGCCAACATGGAAGTCTGAGGAGAAGCTGGGACTAGGGGCAGTGTGGGGACAGGGGAAACCAGGTGTAATTGAATGTATTTGTACTGACTCTTCCCCGAGCTGTTTCTCGGAGGTCTGCCCCCCTGTGTTGGACATTAAGCTCACCTTTTCCGACAAGGCCTCCTCCAGTGTGGCCAGAGCTGTGTCGGTGTTGCTGGAGTCTGTCTGAAGGGACTTTACTCTGTCTTTCAGGTTGGTCAGTTGTTTGTCCTTATCCCTAAGTTGTTCTTGCAAGTTTTCAATCTAAAAATAAAGATTGGCATAGTTAATACACATTTTCTATGTACCCAAAGCCAAGATTCGTGAAGACATCTCCTTTTTATTTTGTTTTTTAAAGACCCTGATATATGGGCATCATCGAACCAGTATTATTGAGATTACATTTGACTGAGAATTAAGAAAAATTTTGAGCTCTTAATCCATTTATTGCCATTTTCTATTTATAAGCAGAACACTCCCCATACCAATGTAAGACCCCTAGTCATTTAAATACTATTATTTCTCTGTTTCTACCCATCTAACACTTTTAAGGCTCAAGTCCATAGACCTTGCCATAGTAAGATGGAAGAATGTTCCCCAGGATTAAATCATTCACTGGGCAGACACTGAGTGCATCCCCATTCTTTACTAGGCAGAGCCCACACAGCCATCCACTCAGTCCTTTTATCCAGCAAGAAACATTGTGATATACCAAACGTTGTCAAGTGGCTGTTTCAAAGTGACTGCATGGAAGCCAAGTAGGTTATCACCAGCAGACTGTTAATGGGAAGAACTTGTGATATAAGTCATATGCAACAAGAACTAAACACTCCATTTGGCAACTAAGTCAGATGCTGGCAGCCAACCAGGCACTTTATCCAGTATCTGCATCCCGAAATAAACACAGAAAACAGCCGATTATAAGGTCTGCCTGGCAGCAGCAGCAAGGACCTTCTCCTAGGCATTGCGTCCACTATCACTCATGTTTTTATTCTCTGCTTTCAAACCATGTATTTCTTATCTAAGGTTTTCTTAAGCCCGCTGTGCAAACAATTTATTCATATTAAGGGTTTTTAAATGACAGGGAAATAAAGCAGTAGACCTCTGAGATAAGTCCATTCAAAATATTTGTATTCTGCACCCAGCTTTCTCAGGGACTCATTCCAAATGCACGCTTCACATTGGGCTGCTCGAGCCACTTGGGAGATTACTTGACTCCTTCTGTTGGAATCTGGAATGGCCACGGAAATAATGTCGGCAATAGTCGTGAAAATGGAGAGATGGCAAATAAGGTACCACTATAGCATCTTCCAAGCAGTTCTAAAGAATCCAGGTATGGTGACTCGTGCTATGATTCTGAGAGTTAGAAGGCTTGGAGCAGGAAAGCTCTCAGAGGTTGAGGATAGCCCAGACCATACAGTGAACTCCAGATCAGCCCTGTGCCACAGAGTGAACACTGTTCCAAAGCAAGACATAATGTAGATCTAAAGAGAAGGGAAGGAAGCATCTACACCAGAGGTGACGGGACCTGGACTGGGCTGATGGACTTTCCCAGTGTTTCAATGCATCTGAGCTAATAACGGTAATGATACTTTAGACAAAAGCGACAGATTTAGAATAGGGTAAACATTTATATCCAAGAACATACCAGCTTAAAAAATACTGTACAAACATCTCAAGAGTGGTCTTGGACTGGGGAGATGGTTTGGTTGCAGAAAGCGATTGCTGCCTATATGTGAGGATCTGAAGTCAGATGCTTAGAACTCACGTAAAGGCAGCTGTTGCACATCCTGTAATCCCCATGCACCTATAGCAAGATGGGAGGCAGAGGCAAGAGAACCTAGATACTTCTGGTTCAGATAGCCTGAGGTACACAGTGGCCAACAACAGAGGCCGGTCTCAAGATGGAAGGCAAAGATAGATACTTAAGGCTGTCTTTGACCTCCACAGGACGCCATTGCCTCCATGTACACATGTTTTTTATAAAAGGAGACTTAAGAGGCTACAACGCACAGAACAGATTGAAGAATTTCTTATACAACTTTTATAAAAATTAAAACAACAAACAAACAAACAAAGAACAATTCTCTAAATAGTTCCAGGAAGTAAAAATCACAGGAAGACATGGTCTTGGAGGCAGGCGGGAGAACAGAACTTCTGATTTTGCTGTGGAAATTTCGACAATCTCCTGCTTAAAATTTCAAACCAAGTAGGGCTTTTTTTGAAAAAAGAAATATGACCCGTGGTGGTACTGGGGCAGGTAGAGGGTAGGGTACAGTGATTCAAAGAACCCACTGCTCTCGTAGGGGATCCCAGTTCAGTTCTCAGAACCCAGGTCAGGTGGCTCAAAACCACCTATAATCCCAGCTCCAGAGGATCAAATGTTCTCTTCTGGTCTACACTTGCAGAGATAAATGCACAAGCACTCACATATAAGTAGAGATAAGAGGAAATCCTTAAAACCTAGCTAGTGAGATGAGGTGGTATGTATGTATGTATGTGTGTGTGTGTGTGTGTGTGTGTGTGTGTTGACATTGATGATGATGAGATTGGTCAGGGTGTAAAAGCATACATCATCAAATCTGGCAACCTGAGTTCAAAGCTCAGGGCCCACATGTTAGAAGAAAAGAATTAACTCCTGCAACTTTTCCATTTACCTCCACACATGTGCTGTGACACAGGCATGCCCACACACATATACCAACACACAAATAAATACAGTAAAATAATATAAAATACCAAATGTACAAATAATACTGAACAAACACTATAAATGACTAGCCAAAATAAATTGTCCATGTGCAACAGTTGGGGTGCAGTCTGTCTCCCAAAAGGTCCTTCTGGAAGCGGGGTCCTCAGTGTGCAGAGGTTGAGAGGTGGGGACATCGTGAAGGCTCTATCCTCATGAGTAGATTATGTCTATCCTCATTGAGTGGAATTCTTCTCATTGGACTCAATTCATTCTACCAAGAGTGGTTTGCTATCAGAAAGCAAGCCTGTTCCCTTTCCGGTCACCTGTCACTATGTGACGACACAGGGACACAGTTATAATGCCACTTGGCATGTTGTGCTGCAGCCATTAGGCTGCCACAAGAAGCTGCTGCTGCTGCTACTGCTGCAGTGCTGTTAAGCATCCAGAACTAAAACTATTTTCCCTGTTGTACAGAAGGAGCCACCCTTGGTATTTTGTAGAGTAACACAAAATAGACAAGTCACATCAAGTTATATGCGATGACATTGATATGAAAGAACTTAAAAATCCCACTTGCAAATTAAATGGAAATTTTAGAATCTGAAAAGGAAAAGGCATAATATAAAATAATGCAACATTAACTGGGTAAAAATGAAGTTCTTCCACAGAGTAATATATGCATATGCTATATATGTGTATATATAGCTCACTATATTCATATATGTGTATAAAGTATATGCATATCACTAAGAATTTTTAAACAGTAAATTTTATTTTCTCCCATGTTTTTCTGTATCTTCTAGTTTTTTTCTTGAAGATAATTCACAAAATAAGGATACTTTCAACCCAACCACAAAATAAAACAATGTTATTAAAATGAGGTTTGAAGTAAGTTTTATTTCTTAAAAGGGCTTATTACGTGAAGAAATGTTCCTTTTACCTTCCTCCAAATAAATTCTTTCTGAAAATTAAATTTTAGGAAGCTGACATATGTAAAAATTTTAATCTTCTAGAAAATGATTACATACCTTTCTCTTGTTTTCAAACTGTTATAACACTTACATAAAAAAAAGAGAGAGAGAGAGAGAGAGATTGGCATCAAGTTCTTGAAATTGCGGCTCTCCACAAGGTTCTAGTAGCAGGAACTGGGTACTGAACAATCTGGAAACTAAGGTTAGGATTGGCAATTTCAGAGATCGTTTTTAAGAAACCTCATCTTCTACAAAGATTCAATTCACCTTGGAACATAGAGAACTCACTGGTCACTGTGACTCTTGGAGTGAGAGACAGATCTATGCACCAAAAGGCTGAAAGACAGGTCTATGTACCCCAAGGTTGAGAGGCGGATCTGTGTACCCCAGACCTGAGGAATACCACACTTGTCATTGAAGAAAGATGTTTCTGCTCACAACTATCAAAACAGTGACCATACTGTGTCTGAAGCAAGGGCTTCACTTTCAGAGCAGATCCTTGGAGAACAAGCAAGGAACGGCAGCTTTAAGATCCTGGGGATCACATGGCAACTGTGATCTTAATGGGTTTAAGCTAACTTCTGAAATTCTACACTCCAGGACCCTCTATCAGAGTCCTTGACTGTCAGTGAGCCAAGGGACTCAGATTCAGATCAATGGGACTTCACTCCTGCAGATCCTTCATTGGCTCCCACGCTACTCAAGGACATACATGTGGCCCATCAAGAGATGGTCCAAGAGCTGGATCTAGGACACAGCACATGTCTAGCAGGAGTGAGATCCTAGGTTCAATGCCTAGTACTGCCAGAAGAAACAAACAAACAAAAAAGAGAATTCACTTGCTCTCCCAGCAATCCCTACACTGGCTGCCATTTTGACAAGCCATGCTGCCAAGAACAGACTACACTACTTCCCACCTTTGTCTGCTTCTTGTACTTGGAGAGCTCTTCCCATTCCAACTCTGTACCTGCTTAACTCTGACTCACACCTTTCGATGCCAACACATACCCTTATCCTTCAGAAAGCCTTCTCTGCCCCTTCTCTGTCCCTCCGAATGTTTTATACGTTATTAGGGTTGCCTGGTCAAAGGCTGGAGATGCAGCTGAGGGTTTGAACTGTCTTTTTATGTGATTAGCTCTACAACTCTGCTGTAAGCTCAGTTAAGACAAGTGTTCTCACTTGAATGTCTCTGGCCTTTCATTTGTTGAATAGAGAAGAGAAAGGGGGTGTGGCTACCAAAGAGACTGCCACACAGAGAAGAGACCAGAGCAGGAAATGCAGGGTTCATCTGGCTCTGGGATTCTAGAAAGAAGAGATTAAAAAGTGACAGGTAAGGCTCATGATAGAGCATGCATATGTTTGTAAAGTTCATCCAAAGGTGCCTTTCTGTTTTATTTTATGAGACTCTGAAACTCAATTACTAAAAAGTCTTTTTTTTTTCTTAAGACATATTTCCGGAATTTTGTTATCTATATCTTAGGTATTAGTTTAAAGTTATTAACTGAAGCTATGCAGACAACCAGACAAATTTAAGCAAATTAGTAATAATAATAACAACAAGAACAACAACAACAATAATAATAGATAAATTCAAAAATTACCAGATAGGTGAAGATTGCATGGAAAGTCCAGAATTCTATGCCTTAAGTTCTGACACAAGTGGCCTAGGGGAGATGCTACTGCTGAGCAACAGACAGCAGGTATCTGGGCTTTGGGGCCAATATTGTATTATATCACTACCCATGACCATGTGACTGTATGATCACCACAATGGAAACATGTCATTGAACTCCCAACATTCCAACAACTCTGACAGGTGCATTTAGTTAAATAAAGACAAAGACAAGATTAAGCCAATAGCCTAACAGCAAGAGAGGTTGAGAATACAAACACTGGGTGTTCTCACCTTCTGGAGTTAGATGCCCTTCATAAGTCAGTAGGAAAATTAGATTCTGGTGACCAAACAACCAACTCATATCTACAATATCTATGGAAGAATTCATTGTTCCAAACCAAGCAGACCCAGCAGACATACAAACATGGATGTTATCCTCAATTCTCTCCTCCCTTCCCTTTCCCACCATTTCACATGATAGCATTCATGCTGACTTGATAAATGCTTAGCAGTCATTACTTTTCTCCATTTCTATAATTGTGTGACTCTGAAAATATAACATAAACATATTCATAAAGTGTGTAACCTTCAGACTGGCTTCTTGCACTGAGCATAACTGTCTAGAGATTCATCCAAATTGTTAAGTTGTTCAATAATTTATTATTATTTATTTCTGAGCAGTGCTCCATTGTCACTGTGGCAGCTTCTATAACCATGTACCTGTTTAAAGGCATTGAAGTTGTTTCCAGTTTGGGCTATTACAGGTATTTTACTTCGAACATTCACATGTAGATTTGAGAGAGGTTTGTGTTTTTTACCTTTGAAAGAAGTTTTCACTACCCTGGTATAAATGCTACCCCAGGATGATTTCTAGATGATATGGAAGTTGTTTTTATTATGTAAAACACTACTGAAGTACTCTCTAGAGTAACGGCTCTTAGCCTTCCTAATGCTAGACCCTTTAAATTAATTTCTCACATTGTGGTGATTCCCCCAAACATAAAATCATCTCATTGCTACACATCATAACTGTAATTTTGCTACTGTTATGGACTATAATGTAAATATCTGATATCCAGGATATCTGATATGTGACCCCAAAGGGGTCTCGACCCACAGGTTGAGAACCACTGCTCTAAAGTTGACCCAATTTGCATTTCACTTCTTCAGTGTAAGAATGGTCTGGTTTCCCTACAATCTCACCAATCTTGTCTGTCACTAGTTATGATTTTAGTGACTCTGATAGGTGGCCTTTTACTCTGAGTTCCCAATAGCTAGTAATTTGAATGTGTTTTTATACATGCACCTCCTCGATGAAATATCACTCCATGCCTTTAGCCCATTTTCTTAATGGATTGATTGTGACGATTTTGTTTTACCATTGACTTTTAAGGACTCTATATATTCTGTATATCTGTCTTTTGTTACCTTGTGTGCTTTACACTGATTTGTTCCAAGTCTGTCCCTTATCTTTTAGTCTTCTTGACAGGGCCCTGACTTCTACTTTCGGGAGAGAGACTCACTAGTGATGGGTGCCCAGTCAGGGCTCTTCTGGCAAAGCTGGCAGGTATCCTGAGCTCAGTACTTAGAGCAGGCACAACATGATGATAGACAGGCTGGCCTGCTGGGTTTTGCTGATGACATTTTATGGGTTGACTGGATCATTGCTAAATGTCCTGAGCTTCCCTTCCCTTCTCCTTTCTCATCTTTGTTCCTTTCTGTCCTCTGTTGCTTCCTGTTGGCAGAGTTTCTGTTGCAGGGTTCTGGGACAGTAGTTGGGACAGGAAAAAAACCCAAGGGGGTCCCTAGGATCTGTTCAGGAAGTTCCCACAGAGCTCCTTCCTGCCTGCCTTCAGAGTCTATTATGATTACTGATATAGCTCAGAGCTAATAGGACTTAGGGAACTTATTCCATCTTGTCCTAGAACTGAAAGCCACTAAAAGCTTTTCGCTAAAATGGATTATTTCATTTACTCCCAAAAATCTCATCATTGAAATAAATCTAAGAAGCTGGCTGAGTGGAGGTTCTTGTTCTCGCTGAGGGGGGCGGGGGGCTAACTCCTGCCTCGCCTTTCCTTAGCTGTTCAGATACCTGCAGAACCAGAGCTCTCAGTCCTCTTCCTGCACCAACACAGTTAAGGACCCATTGGCACCAGAGAGTAGAAGGAAGGGAGTCAGGGTCTAGCTGGGGAACAAAGGAAAGGTTTGCTGAAGATGCTCTCTCTGTGATTCACTCTCAGGAAGGAAGCTCCATGGAAAATATATTCAAACAAGCTCACTAGGAGGGGGGGCAGGCCAAGATGCCAGAATAAAGACTTATGTCATACCACTAAAATTTGTATTTTCAATCATGGGTTGGCACACAGTAGGCCTAAAGTAAATATTCTTTGACTGAAGCCCCCCAAAAGTGACTATTTAAATACTGGGTTAAACTTGGCTCAAATTACTTCCTCCCAGACAATTTTCTTGAGAACAACCACATCGTGACACCCTGTGGAATACTTGCGATACTGCACATTTGCAGCTCTGCAGACCAGAGTTGATGCAGAGGTACCACAAAGGAACCTGCTCCCCAAGGCGCATCACCAGTGTTCAAAGGTCTCCAACGTTATCATCCACAGCCTGACCCCATGGTAAGTAAGGTATTTGAAAATAAAGGGGGACCACTGCTTCCCACGCTTGGCACTTCTCCGGATTCCACAGCATTCGTGATTTCCTTCTTCTTAAAACTAATTTTAAAATGTTAACCAAGACAGCATGTCCTCAAGTGGTATGGAATTTTGTGTGTGTATATATATATATATATATATATATATATATATATATATATATATTGTTTAGACATAAAATGAAATAAGTGGTAAATTTAAAACATCCCCCACAGTGTTCTAAAATAGAACATTCATTAAAAACCCAATGATAAAATGGTAGCATCAAGGGCAGTCTCCAGAGGTACTCCCAAGGCGAGAGACCCTTAAGGGCTCACACTGCAGATAAGCTCTTTGGTACTCTGGCCATGGCTAACAGCCCTGCAGAGAGGATAGGGGAGGTCTTGAAGCCTCCTCAGCAGGGAGAAGCCCTGATGTCACAAAACTCATTTTTACTGAATGGGCTATGAAAAGCTTTACTTTTCTCCATATAAAATGCTGATAGTCCATTAAATTTAATGTGTAAAACACTAATTTTTTTTCATATTTTGTCCACCCTCAAATAAAAGGCAAAGTTTATGCAAGGGATCATTGCACGCAGCAAAAGTACATTTGCATACGAGCTTAACAGGAAATGACTAAAAAGATTTTATGACATTAATTTTATCTGAGAGTCTACAGCTTAAATGTGTTGTACAAACTGGGAGTAAATTCCAACCATGCCCGGACAGAGCTTTCATTTTTATATTGTTCCTTGTTTATTCTAATAGTATCTGACACCAGCAAGTATTCTGCTTATTAGAATATGCAAAGCACTCTGAGAAAAAGAATTAAGAAGAAAATAATGGAATATACAGAAAAAATGTTAAACAAACCCTTTAAAATCTCACACAATTCATAGATGATTCAGACTCTGTTCAGGATGTGCTGGCTCCCCTCAGATTTCCCCAGGTGGTGGATTCTCTTTTAACTTTGTGCATTGTGTCTACTCTATTTGAAACTTGAAATTTAGTTGACAAGATACTGTGTGCCTCCTATGCTTTGCTTTATTGCTAGTTAATCCCTACACTAAAATGCAATTGCAACAAACTTTACAACTGCAGTGTGCCTGCTAATCTTTGACTGTTTAAATAGCGTGCATTTTAGTAACTAAAAAATTGACATTCAGGTCACTAAAAGAAATCATTAGACTCTGAATAAAAACTCCTTTTCTTGTCTCCCACACTGTCAATAAACAACATGATAATCTTGTCACATTTTTGGCCACTGTCTCAGGAATGCATCTTAAGTACTCAAAGGATTAAATTAAATCTCACCTGCAGACAGGCTTTACAATTCGGGCAGAAACCTTAGTTCTCAAAGGAAAATTACTTTCATTATCTTAAGTTAAAACCAAATATTCTGTCCTCGGGAATTTGCAGGAAAATAGCAGAATCCAAGAAAACAGCTTGAGAAAACTTTAAGAGAGTTTGCTCTTTAAGACCTTGCCTGAAAGAATTATTTAAGGGAGAATTCCTCTTGGGAAATATTTCCTCAAGGCCATGCTAAGACAGCTATAAAACTGTGTCGTTTAAATTACTTCAAGTTGATGCCTTTACCCAGTTTTGATTCTATTCTTGGAGGTAGAATAGAATCTTTGGTTTTGCTTTGAGAATTATTGTATTCCTGCTTACTATTTTGATTTTGGATTGTCTACGGGCTTTTGCTTTTTAAAAGAGATTGTATAACTTTAAGGGCCAAACACTTAAAATGCATGTGAAGAATAAAAATATAAGATGTATCATTTTAAGCTTAAAAGTAAGAGGGGGGATTAGTGTGGAATTAAAAGTATTTGTGCGTGTAAATGAAAATGATAGCATCTCAATATTTATGAAACTGTTTTCCAACTTAAAGTACACTATGCACCTTAATAAAAGCCCAGTGGAATAACAACTCACATGGCAGAAACCGCCCTGCTAAGAAAGCATGTCAATAGCCCCCACATGCATGCATGTATGTGCTTGTGCATGCGTGCACGCGCGCACACACACACACACACACACACACACACACACAGGAAGAGGGAGAGGGAGAGGGAGAGGGAGAGGGAGAGGGAGAGGGAGAGGGAGAGGGAGAGAGAGAGAGAGAGAGAGAGAACCATATTATTGTAAGAGTAAATGGGGGCAGACACAATTAGGACTCCGTCAAATTCTAGATTCTTGAATCATCTACTTCCTAAATTGACAAAATCCTGACCCTTTCTCCTCAAATCCAATACAACCCCAGAGAAAGGACAAGAACTACCTGACTGGGAAAAAAAAAATGAACACTTTGTCAAGGAACCTAGATCATTATTTGCAGACAACTTATTTTATTATTGGTTTGTATCCTTCATGCTAAGTGAATGTTCTGCCCCCTACAGCAAATGTTCCATTTCAAAACTCAATGGCAGATGCAAGAAATAGAAACCACCAAGGCAATAGTCCTGGTGGCTGTAGAATATATTTTGTGGTGAATTAGAAAAAACAAACAAAATAAACAAACAAGAACAATCGCACAATGTGACTACAAATGAGTCTGTATGAATTTCACCACTGATACAATCTGTAAAGCCAATTTGTCTCATAATACAGCTCATATTTAAGTTGCAATCCAAGCTTTGTGATATAGGGATTGAAGTGTGTTTCATACTACCCAATCTTTAAAAGAGTTCCCTATTAATTGACATTTAAGAATTGAAGAAAGTACTTGTAAAATAACTTTTTTATTTTCATCTTACATAAAAGTATACATAACTAGTAGTATGTCTCTACTTGGATATTTGGGCATAATCCGTTTTAAACTTAGTATTATTTTCTTATGATTTGTGCATTTTATTTTTTACCTACTCTTAGTAAGTCTGGGCCCAGCCTTAAACTGTGAGAAACCCAGTGTTGAATGGTCTTCACAGGCCTGGAAGAGAGTTGATTTCTGGGCACCCAAAACCTTTCACTTTAGTTGAATTTCTTTCTTCCATATGAATTACCCTACATTCAGTTCTGAATAAAGTTTCTCCCCCCCCCTCTCTCACACACACACACACATATGCACACATACAGATCCTACTCAGTAACTGTGATAATCTTTAACATCTATCCTATGTGAAAAATAAATGTGAAATAATTACTAGAAATAATTTCTTTGGCATGGGGCTAAGGTTAACCTGCTTCTCGAGATTCCAAGAATATTTGTAGTTATATGTTGATCATGCATAAGAATGGGTTTCATTTTGAAATGTTCACACATGAATAGAATGGGGTGTAATGATACTCACTCCCAGGCCCCTCCCTTGCTCCCCTTCCACTTCTCACTTAGCCTCCCCTCTACTTCTATGCCTTTTTAGTTTGGCTCTTTAGGTGTTTGCTGTTTGCATGAGGTACCAGATGACTTTCACTAGGGTTGCTGGGCAAGATCCTCACTGAGAGATTGTTTACAAAGGCACAGGCACCTTACCAATGGCTGCATTACTTTCTAAAACACAATGTGTGATATTCCTCACTGAAACAAAGGAATGGGTGGACAGAATGATCACAAGACAGTAATTCAGCATCCTCAAGAGGAAGCAACATGTAAACATTTACACAAGTGGAAATGGCCAGAGACCCCAGCAGGGTCTCCTGTCCCAAGCATCCATTCTGTTCTGATGAGTCATACATCAGCAAATATACATACATATACGTGTGTTTACATTCAACTATTAAAGTATTAAAATATCCATAATGCTGTAGCTTCCTGTTTGCTGGCGTATGAGAATGAGTTAGCTAGCCGGTTCTAGGATGCAGGACCAGAGTCATTTACAGTCCAGGGAGAAGTTTACTTGCAATCTGCCTGGTGAATGAGTTAGATGTGTGATTTAATCTAGCACATTTTCTCAAGCATTAGAATCTAAGTATTTGTACTGCAAATGAAGACGACAATAGTGACAACCTATTTCTCCCTGAACAATTACCTTCTTCAAAACACCCAAGAAACAATATTCTGCCTGGCCTCTAGCAATTGAACTTACACTTTTTTTAAGGTCTAAGGATCCAAAAGAATTATTCCATAAATTTTAGTCAATATGCATCCCAGTTCCTACATACACATACATCACACATGTGAGGATTCAGGCCAGGCCTGCATAAGAGGGGAAATGGGTCTCTCTACCTCCATGTCCTCTCTAAAAGCAGCACAGACCTTGGGAGTGTTTGCACTGATTATGTGCACATTCTGAGATGCTCGGGGTCTGAGAAGAAACCCATCTCCCTTAAAGGATCCTTCCATGGGAAGTCACTGGTTACTTATAATTACTCTATATACGGCCTATCTCTGCTTGGAACACATTGGAAATAAAAAGATTGAAGACGTAACAGATTCCCATTTAAAAAGAGAGAGAGAGAGGGAGAGAGAGAGAGAGAGAGAGAGAGAGAGAGAGAGAGCACAGATCTGGTAAATTCTAGAGGCTTCAGTGTAAATGAAAAAGAAACTCAGTTTCATATCTGTGCATCTTAAATTCCCATGACAAGGACCTGGGGTCTAAACTAGGTCCAGGCAGACGAACTGAAACGGTTAAGAACTGCTTTTCCTTTCTTCCTTTCAAGCTTGATGTCCCTCACTCTTTCCAGCAGTCACCAGCTGTATTTGAGAGGTCTGATTACAGCACAGGCCGAATTTACAAAGTCCAATAATGATGCAGGCCCTACATTCATTTGGCTAATGGAAAGGAGTCTGTCTTCTGCGAAGTGTCAAGACTCCAATCTCATCTGCTAGACTGACAACTGAAGAAAACACAAACCCAGCTTCTTTTCTCAATTAAACACAGGCTCCTTACACTTCCCTGGGAGACCAGTCCTGTTGTGCAATTGGATATTTAAAGAAGCAGTCTGCTCTTGTTTATGCACTTTTGTTTCCTATTAAGATCCAGAATGTGTTTTGCTCTTTTATTGTCCAAGGCAGCTTCCCCACGTACAGTTTCTGAATCCCAGGGATAGATGGTAGAGGATGGAAATCAGCAGCTTGATTCGCTAACAGACGCTCAAGTCCCCTAATACCACTGGATGCTGTCTTAATCAGAGGCCACACCGAAGGAAAATGAGTCAAATCCATATGGATCCAAAGGTGTCCCATGGCAAGTCGTTACATCATATTCTGCAAAAGCACGAAATGGGGGCTGTTGGTGCTGCTAAGGCATGGAAGGCTCTTTCCAGAGAATAGATCAGGGTTTGTAGACATTTGCTTAATGTGTAGCATGAGTGAGCTGTGATGCCAAAGGCAGCATTCAAAACACACAGCACACCGAAATAAGCCTTTAGAATAAAATTGAGGAGGAAAAGGCCAGTGACACCCTGGAAAGAGTGCCAAGCTCTTCCAGGTCATACTTCTGAATCTGCTTTGTGTGTGTGTGTGCGTGCGTGTGTAAGAAAAAATGTTAGCTGTAACTTTCTAAAACTAGAGAATCCTGCTCTGGTATCTAACTTTCCACCAGTCTCTCCCACTAGGCTTCTTCTTTTACTTGGTTCAGTAATTGCTGGCAAGAGGGGCCACTTGCACCCTCACCAAAAGGGGCAAGTGGCTAATTATTTCTGTCCAAACCCATCTGCAGGCGAAATCAGTTGCAGATGTAGAACTGTACCCACCAAAAGAGAAGTTGCTTCCACAGCATAGGCCTGAGATATAGTGGAATACCAAGAAAACCAAGCTACAGACCCCCACCTGGGGGCAGGGGTGGGGTGGGGAGGTGCAGCTCTGTCTGGCCCTATAAATGTACTTTCATGGTAATTTTCTTTGAAAAAAAAATAAAGAACAGCAAGCAAAAATGAAGATGGGTAGAAGGAAGAAAGAAAGGAAAAACAGAAGAGGGGGAAAGGGTGGAAAGAAAGAATGAATTTAAGGAGATTCAGATAAACAGGTTAAAAGTGCTCTCCACATTTATCTTAGTCTAAATGCTGAGCCTTAAGCTCCTTCTCTGAAATCCCCACTCTGCCCCAGTCTCCTTTTTACAGGGAGGACAGGGGAAGGGAAAAGGAGCTTTGGGCAAGGAGCACTTAGTGCACTCTGAAAGGGTTTCCCCATGTTAAGTACTCTGTTTGCTGACTTAATCCTGCTAAGGAGCCTCTCATTTGGTGATGTGATCTGTTTCTCAGACAAGAGTAGCCAATGCCAGGTGGAAAAGGGAAACTTGAATCCACATCTGTTGGAGACTAAACATGGTGCGGGTTTTGTGCCAGTAAACTCATTAAGCGCCAAGTGTTATGGAAAAACCAATCAGGCCAGCGGAATACTGGGATTTGGAGCTGAGTTATGTGCAACTGGTGCTCAGCGAGGAAGGGGACAACTGAGCAGAGAGGCAGGTAAAGAGTCAGCAGGGGAAACTGACACACACAGTGCCCTCCCAGCTGCAGAGGCAGAAAGGACAGGAGAACAGCTAGATCTTCTCAACCTTCCTAATGCTATGACCCTTTAATGCAGTTCACCATGTTGTGGTGACCCCCCAATCATAAAATTATATCGTTGTTATTTCATAACTGTAGTCTTGCTACTGTTATGAATTGTAATGTAAATATTTGCTATGAAGAATATCTGATATAAGACACCTGTGGCATGGTCATTCAGCCCCCAAAGCTGTCACTACTTAATGCTGTGAACCACTGAGCTAGAGGCTCCACAGGCACAGATCGCAAAGCTGTCCATCTCCTGGGGGCAACACTTTTGGTCTCTCATACCATGACTGAAGTCTCAGCAATGATGAAGTATTTGCATATTCTGACCTTTACTTCCTTGTTCGTTTAGCTCACTGTTGAGTGTCTATAGAAGGTGTGTGGTATGTCTTATAGACATGTTCTTGATTATAGATCCAAGCTGACAGAACCTGCCCCATAAGAGGCTTTCAGTATGAACCAAATTCTGGGAGATCTACGGGGCAACAAACATTTACTGGGGCTTCTGAAAAGCTTGGGCTTTCTCTCTAGGGGGCCTGTAAGATTTCTGCCAAGGGAGAGCAAGGGATATTATTTGACAAAGAAAACTTATGTGACAAAGTACATCAGCCCAAGAGAGAGTAGCACTCCTCTGGACAGACAAGAAGACCAAGCTTCTTATTCACCTGACCGTTCCATACCTGTCACCTAAAAAGTGATGCTGATGCCCCTCCAGCCATCTTATTTAATGGACACAGCTAGGAACTGTGACACAGCAGTAAACCACACAGCCCTGATTGAAAGAAGCTTACCCAGAAAGAGTATCTTAGTTACTCTTTCCATTGTGATAAAATACCTGAATAAAGGTCACTTAAGGGAGAAGGGGTCTGGTGCTTAGTTTGAGGGTATAGTCCACTGTGACAATGAAGTCACAGCTGGGAGAGCTTAGGACAGCTGGCTGCATTGTATTAACCCCTCATGAGCGCTCCCAAAAGGCCCACAAGATAGATGATTATTTATCACATCAAACCGACAACTAAATTTAACCATCACAAATGACAAGGGGTTTACGATGCAGTGTGATGTTTCATACAAATATAGAGCTATCATTCTTGTGGTGTCAGGAAAGATTTCTGCAGAAAATGACAACTACAGTGAGACATAGTGCATGGGTCACTCGTGGTTAATAATAGTGAGGATGCTGGGAGAGGATTGTGACAGAGACAAAGAAAAAACCACTGATAGCCTGTAAGGAGGCCACAGAACCATACAGGCAAGATGACTGTCAAGGGGTGTGCTTCGTGACAATGACTATATGTTAACACAGAAAAAGGACAAGCAACTGCAGTCCAACTATGCCACAGAGGTCTGATCAGAAATGAAAACAGCAGACCACCAATTCCTACAGTACCATGATGGACCTCAGACACCTTCTACCATGCAAAGGCAGCTAGACCCAAAAGACTATGTGTGTATCTACAAGACAGTCTATAAAAGGCAAAATGTGAGGGCAGCAACAGATCAATGGGTGTCAAGGTACTTTGATAGACAGCAACAATAGGATGATAAGATTATAAATCTGGACTACAGATTGATCTCAACACTGTAAACATTTGTTTAAATGTGTAGAATGTACACTAACAGGGTGAACTTTACTGTAAACTTGTTACCATGGACACAGCCACAGTAATCTACTTCACTGTTGTCCTAATAAAATCTTTGACTGTTTCTGGGCTTCATTTCCTCATCCGTGATATGGGCATGATGCTCAATGTCCTAATGATGTCACAGGATTTGGAAAGGATTAAATGGAATAACATATACGTATAAAAGAATAAAACCCCATCTCAATGCATGGTGGTAGCATGTGTCATGAGTTTTAGCAAACATTACTCATGATAATTCTTTAAAACAACACTTCAAAGATATCAAAGTGGTTTATACTCCTCCCTTCTGAACTTCAGGCACTAAAGAGGCTACTCCTTCAAGCTGCCTTGGAGAATGTCAATGTGTGGCTAGCTACAGCTCACAGCTCCTCTCTGATCAGCTGAGATCTTCAGAACCATTTGGGTATGCCTACTTTAGGTTCTTGGCAAGATAAATGGCCTAAGATTGCTTTTGTGGCAAAAGCAATTAAGATTTGATATGAAGCACTGGGCTTCAGTGCTGCAGCAGAGGCTAACATGGAGTTACACCATTCATAACCTTGGCAGAGACATAGGCCTTATGTATAGAAACGGCTATTGATTATAGGGCAATAACTATATTCAGTTGGTGTTTAGGATTAAGGTTATACTCTTTAGGAAAACAGAATAGAAAAATACAACTTAATCCTTTCAATAAAATTGTGCACAATCTCCAAATTTTAGGTTGTTTGTTGTTGGATATTGGGTAGTGTTGCAAAAGAAATCTCAGATTTGTACTTACTCATGGTGCAGAGTGACAGATCTGCTCTGAATGGAATAAGAATACATATACAGTGTTAGACAGAAAGAAGAGGTTGGTGGTGGCTCTGCGGTTAAGAGCACAGGCTGCTCCTCTAGAAGACCCAGGTTCAATTTCTAACACCCACAACTCTTGTAACTCCAATTCCAGGAATCCAATTCTCTTTTCTAGATACTCTTGACACCAGGCATGCACATGGTACACAGTTATATATTTAGATAAAATGCCCATACATTTATTTTAAAAACAGGGAATTTGAGTTTGGTGATTAGAAAAAAATTTTAGAGCCACTCTGATTCAAATGACTACATCCATTTTTCCTTAGAGATAAGCAAGTGAAACATTCATCTGTACTGGAGATACAATCTGATTGGCTCCTGTGTATTAAGTGTTCCATGGTCTCTGTTAGCTAGGTATTCCTTCCTGACAGATATTTTCAACATCCACTATGCTATTCCACACTGTTAGCAATCCTGTGCAAATGATACTCTGTGTTCTTACTCTGTTCATTAGAAAACAAATGCTTATCACAATAAAACAACTAGAGCTGTTTTACACAACTAGTGAGGCACTGGCTTGAGACATGGTTAGATTATCAAGGGTTTATCTCTTTCTCAAATAGCCATTTATTTTTTAAAATAAAATATTTTTTCAATATTCAGTCAGCAAGAAAAACTATCCTAGGACAGCCCAAAGCCTTGTTTTCAGTATATGTCAATTTTTAGTCAAGTGAGGTTCCTCATACCTTTAGGTCTAGAACTTAGGAAGCTGATGCAGGTGGATGGCCATGAGTGAAAAGCTAGCCTGGGATCTATAAGTGAGTTCCAGGTAGTCTCTATCAGGTAACACTTAGTCATTCAAAATGGCCCTCCTGTTGTATGTACGTACTTTTGTGGCAAATGCAATTAAGATTTGATATGAAGCACTGGGCTTCAGTGCTCCAGCAGAGGCTAACATGGAGTTACACCATTCATAACCTTGGCAGAGACATAGGCCTTATGTATAGAAACTGCTAGAACCCCACTAAACTTAACTTGAAACATCAGTTCCAGTGACTAAGTCTCATCAATTAACAACTGTTAAACAGATTTCAGGGATTCTTCTCTCCAAACAGAAGAGCAGGTGTCACAAGTAATGGTCTTCCCTCCCCAAGGTTAGCCATAAAGTGCATGGAAAATGAAATGGCTTGATTATCTTTAGCATCAGTAAATTTTATTGTAATCCAAGGCCAAATAAAAGCATGTCTGGTTCTAATATACAAGCACAGCTTCTAAGTTCAGAGGAAATTTGACTACAGTCATCAAGGCTGTTCCTATGAGATCAGGCAGCACTTTTTCTACTATAATGTCCAGGGAAACAGGTGACAGAGACAAAGTGCACAGGTGACTCCGTTGACTTCCAGGCCTGACACTCTCAGGAGGACCATGTGCCCAGCCATAGCAACCCAGTTGCAGGAAGCCCCTTCTCTGCAGTTACCTCATCCTATTTTTCTTTACCCACCAGACTTGCGTCTCCCCTTTCTTCAGCTGTCCTTGCACCCACCAGTGTTGAGAGCTATAGCAGTATTATGCTTAGTTCTGCCTGCCCACACTTCCAAACCACTAACGGCAGGAGTAGAACCACATTATAATGGGCTGAATGGCAGTTAGGGTATCCTCACTCAAGAAATGTAGAGGCATTTATTGTTATAAAATTGACAACATAAGCATGAGATCACGTGAATAGGACTTTGGAGGAGGCACAGGCCAGGTAAGGAAAAGTGAGGACAAGGACTTTAGCATCATTATTTTCCTAGAAAATTTTTCTTCAAGGTAATAATGGATGTTTATTGAGCAGTGTTCCGAAGACCCCAAAGACCTCTGTCTTCCCAGGACAGGGACCTGGCCTTTGTCATGTGATGATCCTTCTATCATGCTGACAACACATGCTTTGGAAAGCCTGTTCCTACTAGGGCTCAAGATTTAATGTGATCAATACTTCAGAAATACTTCTGATGATCCTCATAAGAGGACAAGTGGAAAACATGCACTGTCATTTGGTCTTCAGAGTTTTGTTCTATATTGAAAGGATGCTTGTACACTTGAGCAACAAGAGAAGGCCAATTTGCCATGCTCCAAATTGAAAGGAAGTGTCACAACCCAGTGTTAATGTCAGATGGGGGAAGGGGAAAGGCAAATTAACAACACAGACCAGGTCACAGGCTTGAGGCCAACCCGCAATAAATCTGTGTCTACTCTAGGCATCTTAACTAGGAAAGCTGGAGGCGCCCAGTGTCACGCAGACATGGAATAAGTAGGAAAGGGTATTACCTTTCAAGAGGTGAGAATAAAGACTAGCAATCACTGGTCCCTCCTCAGCATGTCTGATTAAAAGATGGATGGATGTTGTAGCTCACACTCTCTCACAGGCTTCGAGAAAGGAGGCTCTAAATCCTTCTCTCATTGCTTCATAAGATAAACTAAAGAATGTATTAAGGGTTTAGTGAGGAAGCGGTGCCTCCCTGGTCATTTGATTAAGGATTCCCTTTTTAAAAGGGGGGGAGAGTAATAAAGTAATAGCCATCCCTCTTTACTCATTCTGGTGAATCCTTGTGTCTTCTTTATAGGGCAGGCACTATGAGAGTTCACAGAGCTCATCCCAGAGACAAGGGGTGGGGGAGCCGGCAGAGCTAAGGAACTGGGTTAAACCACAAATGTGAAAGAAAGAAGCCAAAACTTGACTCTAGTTGTTTCCTCTCTCCTACTGCCCTGAAACAATTCTTTATTTTTCTTCTCCTTTTCTTCCCACACATACACCATAAACAGTGCCAACTAAACCCTAATACATTTTATCTTTGATTTTATTTACTTAAATTTCAATTGCACCAGAATATAAATGTTAACAAATTACCATCTAAACCACTTAAAGTGTTCATTTCAGAGGCCTCAAGTCCATTCCAGTTAATGTACCCATTGACAGACAACTATCCATGGAGATTTCATCTTCCATGACTAAAGTTCATCGCCTATATGTAGCTCTTCCCATAACACCCTTCGCCTGTTCTTCCTCTTTTCCTTTAATCTGTCAGCATTGTATCCCTGAACCATTCCTTAGTTCTGCTTTGGACTGCTGGATTTTCAGAACTATGAGGTTTATGGTAATTGGAAATCCCCAAACCTTTTTCGTTCTACAGATGTAAAAAGGGACCCACTTTACCAACAGGAAGATGGGATGAGGATAAGAATGGCCTATTCATTCCATGAGTTGTTGGCACTCCTAGTCATGGTAAGTGCTGATGTGGACATCTGAAACATAAGTACACAAAACATACCAAGATTCCCATCTCAGTAGAACTAGATGACAGTGTAGAAAAGATACAATGTTGGGTAAAGAACCAAACATCCAAATAGAACTCTTTGGATGAATGGGATGAGGGTGGAGTGAGAGAGAGCAGGCTACACTCCTCTGAGGTGAGTAGAGGCATTCATTGAGAAGTTACAATAGAGCAAAGACCTGAAGGAGATAAGGTAGCCACCTACAGAGATGCAAAAGTCCTGACAGAGCGCCTGGCACAAAGCAGCCACTCACTGAATAGCTGAGAAATAACTCAGAAATAAAATAACAATTCTGGCAATGAGGACAGTCATAAACGTCTTCCTCATCTTCTCTCGGGATGCCTGGTACAGCTACAGAACTAACATGTTCTGACTCACTCAATAAACATTTATTGCTGTGACTGCTGTGGCCAAGTGCTCTCATCAGCTGGGACACTCAGGGATGGAAAGCACCAATATGGTCTGCATTTTTAACCAACTTTACATGGAAAGGTTGAGGTGGGGCTGTAAAAGCCAGTTCTAGAGTTTGGAGATCTGGAAGTGCCTTGAAATGATAACATGTACTACCAAGTACAAGAGATGGTAGGGAGCCACCACAAAGATCAGGCAATTATCAAACAGTGTGCACATCTTGTTGTTGGGGTAAGATCATGGGTGTGGTGGTGTCTTGCATAAAAGAAATTGATATTAAAACTGAAATAGTAAAAAATGACCCAATTCTTTAGTCCACTGAAAATATTCAAATAAGGGAATTTTTTAACAATACATACTCCTCTGTATTATGAAAATGTCTAGTAAAGTGTCTCTAAATTACTGGGAGTCTCAAAGAGATGCTGTCAATTTTATTTTCTGTAAAACACTGGATCAACAAATTATTAATTCCAGTTACAAATTCCAACACCAAGGTATCCTAGCCTTGGTTATCTGATGGCCTCCAGTTATCAACTCAATAATAGAAAAGCCCTCTCACATGGCTAGGTTCCATGAACCCCTTCTGTAGCCATGCCTCCTCTTCACACTTAGGGAGACACAGATGGCGACAAGGCAGGGGTACAAAGATGTAAACAAACCCTCTTATCTTGTTGGTAGTTGTGGCCTGTGAACTTAACTCCAACAGAAGCTTGTCCTAGGGAAAGCCCTGAGCTTGGAAGTTTCAGCTACATACCCATGATTCACCATACATTCCTCAGACAGCCCGCTACTATCCCTAATCACTTCTACAGTTGGGTAAAGTCCCTGAGTCTTCTCACAAGCTATGATACTTAATTTTATGTGTCAACTTGACTAGATCACAATATTCAGATGTTTTAGTCAAATACTGTTCAAGATGCTTCATTGGGGTGTTGTGGGGGTGGAACACACATTTAAGTCAGTGGCCTTTAAGTAAAGGAAATTAGTCTCTACAGTCTGGGTAAGCCTTATTCAATCAAACAAAGGCTTGATTGAATAAAAGTAAATGGCTCACCTTCCCCAACTAAATTAAGAATCAATTCTCCAGGAGATAGCCTTCAGAGTTAATCTGCTGTATCTTCCCCAGTTCTCCCAGGTTCTTTAACAGACTTACACAGAATGGATCTACAATTTACCCTTAGATCTTTAATATGTCAGCATCCCCATCAGATTTGGGACTCATCAGGCCTCCAAAATCACATGAGCCAATTTGTTAAATTAAATCCCTATGTGAACAAGTGTACCAGGACTTGTTCCTCCAGATTAACTTAACTGCATACTTGTTCCTTCTTTTCCAACATGAACATTTTTGTCTGGGACCTCCACACTATCCTAAAGCCAAGGATAAAGGAATGGATCCTAAAAATCTTTGAGATAAGGACATAAGTGACTTTTGGCAACTTCAGTAGGCTTAAGTTTCCCTACATTAAAAAAAAAGGGACTTAGGACCCAAAAATTATTTGAATTTCCACTATGGCTCAAAAGTCACCTCTGAAGCATTTAGAGAACATCTTAGAAATTTTCCAACTGTTACGACAAAACACCCCAAAGTACTTAAAGACGGAAAGGTTTTATTGGCTCACCATTTGAGGGAATAGTCCATCATGATGGAAAATAAAGGTAGCAGGAACATAATCAGGAAGAAGAGAGTCATGAATCTTCATGACTCTCTAGAAACCTAACTAGGTTTCTCCTTTTAAAAAAAAATAAATTAACTAATTAATTTTTTTATACTCCACAGGCATGCCATGGCCTCCCCATATGTAATTTTTAATACATTTATTTATTTATTTATTTATTTATTTATTTATTTATTTATTTAACTTACACCCATATTTTATTCACACACACACACACCCTGTCCACCCTCCGACTGTTCCACATTACATACCTCCTCCCTACCCCGTCTCCACATGGATGTCCCCACCTCACCTGACCACTAAACTGCCTGGGGCCTCCAGTCTCTCGAGGGTTAGACACATTATCTCTGAATGAGCACAGACCCAGCAGTTCTCTACTGTATGTGGCCTCATATCAGCTGGTGTATGCTGCCTGTTTGGTGGTCCAGTGTTTGAGAGATCTAGGGGGTCCAGATTAATTAAGACTGCTGGTCCTCCTACAGGATCGCCCTTCTAGCTTTCTCCTTTTTATGCAAGTTGAAACTAAGTTTCTTTAGGATGGGTCTTGCCATTTCAGTCTCATCACAACAGTCCCTAAACTACATGCTCAAAGGCTATTCTAATCCAAACAACCCTTCACAGGTGTACCTACAGGTTGACCTTCTAAGTGATTCCAGATGCTGCCAAGCTGACAATCAATGCTGACCTTCATAACTTTACACTCTGTTAATCCAGCACCTAAACGTTTAAGCCATAACTAACCTTCTACCACATTTGCTCTAGTCATATGGGCTTCTCATAGAGAAAAAACACAGTTAGCCCAACCTTCAAAACTCCCCATTGTCTTTAACAGTTTCAATGATGCCTAAAGTACAACATTCATGTCTCCTCTGAGATGCAAAGAAATATCTTCATTGTAACTTCCTATAAAATAAAAAACAAACTACATGATTCCAATATACAATGGCAAAAAAAAAGATAATAAACATTCTCATTCAAAAAGAGGCTAGCAAGGAAGATTAGACCAAAGCAAGACTGCTAACCAGCAGAAGGACACCAAAAAAACAAACAAACACCCAAAACAAACTAAGGACAACAACTATGGCAGCTCCATGTCTGACATTTTGTGCTCATGATGAAAAACTCTGGGTTCCAAAAGGATTGAATAACCCCAGTTCTCCAGTTCTGCCATCTGCAGGACATCCCTCCTCTATCTCAGTCAGGCTACTCCATGATAGCTGCTTGCCCTCATGGATGTCCCCAGGTCATGGCATCCAGACCCTCCTTTGGTCCCCTTTATAATTCAGGCGTCACCTTCACAGCTTCATGTAGGTTCTCCTGGCTTCCTTCCAAGAACTCAAACCTGGTACACATTGCCCAGTGACAGTGGCTCTCTACAACTGTGGTATAAGACTGTATGACCCCAACAATCATCCATCTTTCATGCTTGCAAAACCAGTACCACATGGACAACACTACCAGTTCCTGCTGTCATCGTGGGTTGGGGCCAGCTGCCTAAAAACCACAGAGGCATCAGTTCTGTATGTGTCTCCAGGGAAACACTTCTATAGGCAGATGCACCAGGAGCCAGGCACCCCTTTAGTGGCAGTATCTGTTTCAGTTTAGGTTCATTCCCTTCAAACAAGTTTGCATTTTCACAGTTGGTACTTTTGATGGATGAGTTGGTACTTTTGATGGATGAGGTCTTGCTCTCAGTGCACTTGTCCTATCTTCCCAGTGCAGAGCAAGATTTTTTTTTTAAAGAGTTACAGATCTTTTTTCAGTATGCAACTTGGCTAAAATTTTAATTTGCTCAATTTCTTTTCCTCCTTAATAACAAATGTACGTGTGTGTGTGTGTGTGTGTGTGTGTGTGTGTGTTCTACATGCATCTACCCAAGATCTTCCTAATTTTCACTGTAGTACTGGGTAAGGGCAGTAAAAAGTAGCCAGGCAATAACCTGATACTCTTGTGTCTTTAAATCTTCTATGTAAAACAAATTAGCATATTCCCTTTAAATTCATCTTCTCTCATTTTTTCAGGATATGGACAGAGTGAAGACAGATTGTTGGTCAAAATATCACACAAATTGCCCTTAACCTGGTTTCTAACAGAGTCCTAACTCTACACGTAAACTTCATTAGTGAAGCATCATCTGCAGCTCAAGTTTCTTTCACCATTCCTTTCTTCCAGGCTCCCTTCAGAATGGGCTAATCAGCTCTGGTTATAGCATCCAAGGGCTTTTCTATTCCAAAATCCCAAACTCTTCCACAGCTCTTTAAAACCAGTTCTAACATGCGAGAACCATACAGCAAGATTTTGCCCAGAAATAACACCATTTCTGGTACCAATTTTAGTGAGTTTTCCTGTAGCTGTAATAAAATATTCTGACAGAAAAATTTAAGTATATAAGGATTTGTTTTGGTTCCCTCACAGTGGGAAAGCCAGGGCAGCAGGGTCTTGAGGCAGCGGGTCATATCCCATTAACAATCATGGAACAGAGAACAGTGAATCCTCATTCACAACTATTTTTATCCCTTTTATGCAGTCCAGGACCCAAAGCCAGGGAGTGGACCCAACTTCCTGTAGGGTGGGTCTTATAGCCCAGGTTAACCTCATCAAGGACATCCAGAGGCATGCCTGGAGGCTCGTCTCCTAGCTTATTCCAGATCATATCAATCCTGACTGCTGCAGAGAAATAGACATATTCTCTATTGTTCTTGCTCTAAATCAAAGTCTGTGGAGCTATTTCACACATCTTTCTTTAGAGTTGGGCTTTAGAAGAAAGCTACTGCTGTGATCATATTCCCCTAGGCTATTTAATTCTAGTCTCCCAGTATCATTGAGCAACTGTACAGCTTAATAAATTATAAATATTTTATAGTGATGAAGCAAATTCTTACCTAGAAATGTGAAGATTCTAAAGGGTCCAATAGACGTTACTCACTTTCCCTCCATACCATGGAAGATCTAACGCTACTTCCACTTAAACATCCATTTTCCTTTTCCTAACTCTATTAATGTTTGCCAGACTCATTAAACAGCTTAATTTCTCTCTTGTTCCCTCACAGATTAGTGAGTTAAGTAAAAATTTTACCATGTGGTTATTTTATAACTATATCAGTCAAAGACAGGATGGTACCATTTTTAAAATTGTTAAAGAAAGTCTACTATGCTTGGACCATCTTTAGTACACTGAATATAATTGCAAAATGAATAAACAAATAAATGAACACAGTCTTCTCTAAGAGCACATAGAGTTAGCCATGCATGGAGTTTAAGAGTGAAATCGACTACCGCTGATCATAACCTATTGCATTGCCCTCTCTAAGGGCTGCCATTGGGATTAAAAGAAACAATCGATGAATATGGTTATGTGCTATGCATGGGAGACCTATCAGTCCTCTATGTTATAGACTTATGGTTATCATTATTAAACAGATTGACCCCCTCAGACCATTGTCCATATTCTACCTTTATGCAGCAACCCTATGGTGCCACAGTGCTTCATAAAATGGATGGCAATGACCGCGTACCACAACAGTTCCAAAACCTCCTGGCTGCCAAGCTTAATAAAGTGTGTTATCCATTCTTCCAGACCACTGCTGGAGATGTTACAGCCTGACCTTCTATTGATCCCAACATCATCCCAATGGACCTTGTTCCATTGTAATTTATTACAACAGCTAAATTGAATCCACATGACAGTGCTCAGAGCCAATTCTCACTGTGATTCTCCATCTGCCCTTCCCCCACTCCACTGCCCCCAAAGATTTGTGGAGACACAGAATTAGATGATTTACTCAATTCCAGATATTACCGCTATTGAATTCCTTTCTTTAATCTTGCACATCCACCTAGAAAACGATAAAGATGGTTTGGCATGATTTGTTCTGCAGTCTCGTAAATTTATTATTAATGCCGAGTCAGTAATCTTCACTTGCCTGCTCAATTCTTCCCAGCCATGGTCTTTATCTTGAGGAATTTGAGTTGCTTGTTGCCACTGACATCTTCTATATTCCTCAAGCCCTTATTTCCAGTTAGGAAGAGGCAGGTCCAGAAAGATAGCTCATGAGCTGCAGGCACTACTGTATATAAATAACAATTGGAACAAGCAGATGCTGCACAGGAGTTTGCCAAAAGATGTCTGAGCAAATTAGCACCTCCTGTGGAGTATAAGGCAATTTCAATTGCTACAATCGATGTTCATGATGTCCCTGCAGTTTAGCACTGGGATGGTGCCTTGGGTGTTTTCCTTATCTGGAATTATTCATTTTGTAAGCACTGTAGACAGTACTTTTCTGTCTCCTTTTCGTTCTGCATTAATCTGTGCTGACACTCTAACTAGGTGACTTATCTAACAACAAACTAATTCATCAAGTATCATAACATCTAGCTCAGTCTGCTTGGTTCCCACATCCTTGATTATGGAGACTATAAAAGTATCAAAAGATGGATTAAAAGATGAATTATTCAAAGAAAAAATGTTTAGCTTAAAATTCTAAATAAAGTTCTTGTGGTATTGAATTGAAAAAAAAATGTATAAGCCACAGAGAAATGCACAACAAATGTTTGAATTACGAACAGAAATAAAATTCCAAGCCAAAAGTTCAATTATGGTTCCTCAATAATCACACTTTCTAAGAGTTTAGACTTGAACATGATAAATATCTTGTATTTCCTTATGACAAGTGCCATGTTTACTAGAGTATTAAGTTAAAGTTTCTGTAAACAGACAAATACATGAATTACCCTGGGTGTTTAACTCAATTCTGTATCTGCAACATTCAGTTAATATCAATAAACATATTTTGAAAGGGAGGTTTAAAATAATACAGAATACATTAGCTGATATATGAAGGAGTAAGATAAGTCATTACTATGACCAACTTAAATGAGAAGGTAAATGCTTCATTCTTTTCTCCCCTAAATTTTACATTATAAAGCATAAATATGAATTTTCTTGTTAAGATTAAATATTTACTTTGTTCACTGCCTTATAAAAATAAATAGATAAATGTCATACAAATTTATAAGATTCTATTTTAAAAACCTAATCTGATTTTTTAAAATGAGAAAAGTTCTATCATTTATTTGCTCATAAAAGTTTAATGCATATTTATCTGTAAATTACTTTAAAATAAAGTACTTTATTCCTCAAGAAATAAAAGATACATAATGCAAAAGCTCAGATTTCAGGGAAAACTCACTACTGCCATACTCAACAAGCTGAACTTATACATCTAAAGTTTGGACAGGTCCATATATATGATCCCAGGAGAAAGCAGTGTCTGCCCCCAGGCACTCTCTAGATAGCCTAGAGGGACACACACACACACACACACACACACACACACACAGAGCAAATGGAAATAACAATGAACAAACACCCTTCTCATTTTATCCTAAAACAAACACTGGTTTCTTTTCATTCTCAAATCTATTTGTTTCATGATTTTTAGACACATGCAATTCAACTTCACATACACTCAAGCATCCTCATCTTTTCCTTTGACAACTTTTTAGTTAGCCTCCCACCTATCTCTCTTCCAGAATAACTTAGTGAGTTTAGCATCAAAGGCTCTGAATTCTCTCCTTATTTCTGCAATGTGTGTTGGACAAAACATTGGTTTTGTGGCTCTCAGATTCCTCATCTTCTTCACTGCCAATATACTGCCCTGTGACAACTATGGCTTCAAGGCAACTTCATAGGTCAAATACTTTCATGGCATGAGATTATGAAATGAAAGCATGTTCAAACAATGAGGTCATCTACAATACTACCTCTAAAAGTAGTAGTTTTAGAATAAACTTTTGATACCTCTAGGATTAAGGAACCTCAAAGGCACTGTGCAAAGTGGAAGAAGCCAGACACAAGAGATGCATATTGCACTACCTGGCTCCAGTTCTGTGAAGTTTTGGGAAAGGTAAAATAACAGGAACAGCGGATAAATGAACACTTGCCAGAGATAGGAGGAGCAGGGACTGACTAGGAATTGAGCAGCACCTTAGATGTTTCTGAGGTAACAGAGCTGTCTTGTAGCACAATGGTGGATGGGACCACACAATTGTAAGCTTTTGATAAAACCCATAAAAGTACAAACCACAAAGAGTAATCTTTGCTATATGTAAATTTAGATAGAGATTCTATAAATTAGTCCAGCACCTGCTCCCCAAATTCTTTGCTTTAATCCTAAAAGAATTGATAGGTCTTAGGGTTTAAATTCTTATATTCAGTCTCAAATAATAATTTTTCATGGATCAACTATGATATATATTTCACTCAACACATCTTTTGTGAGAAATCCAAAACTAAATGTGAGCTATGAACCTATGTTCATTTTGGAGATGGGGAAATCAAACCAAATGTAATGTAATTAACTTTACAGTGTGATCCTGAAATGCCCACCAAAGAGTATATACCAAAGGCATAGCTTCCATCAGTCTGTACTACCACTGAGAAGTGATGTTCCTTCTAGAGGTGGGACCTTGTTGAAGCCACTGAAGGGGATGCATTGTTCCAAGCCCTTTGCTTCCTCCCATAACTTCTCCATTGAGCTTTACTTCTTGCTGTCTGTCTGGGAAACATAGTGGTTTCTACCACATACTCCCATCACAATGGCATTCTGCCATATACCACAGGTCTAAAAGCAATGGAGCCCACTGACAAAGGCCTAAAACCCCTGGAAACATTAATCAAAATAATAAATAAATGAATAAATAAATCTCTCCTCCTTTAAGGTGATTTTCTCAGGTATTTTATCATAGCAACAATAGAAAGTTGGCTGACATATGCATTATTGGAGATTTAAAATCTTATAAGCAGCAGCATTGAGATTCACACACACACACATTTTGATACATTTTTATATATACATTATAGTTCATTTCAATTAAAATAACCTGAGTATTTTTCTATGCCATTAAATATTCTTTTATGATATCATTCATACTGATGAATTTCTATGCATAACCATACCATTACTTATTTGGATAATTCATCACTCTGGAGTTTTTTATTGATAAAATACATTTTATCTTAAGTAAATCACAAGATTACGGCTAAATCAATGCCTACATCTTAACTTTCATAAAGTGAATTACTATGGGAAAAGCCAGTGATTTAAGTGGCCCTAGTAAAATGATTCTATATTCAGTTCCCCCAATGTGTAAAATTTATACGTGGCATCACAAGGTCCCACAAACCTTGTGAAAACCTTATCTCTAAGACAACATAAACATGAAAAGATGGCAAAGGTTCTTTGTCCTCCATTCCCACCTCCTCACCTGATTGCCTGTGTCCAGCTGTTCTTAAGTTCATAAACAATCATAATTTGAAAAGCTGTGGTATATGTCATCCCTTATATGCTTTTATAAGTTAGTGTATCATATTTAACTTAAAGAATTTAGCTTCGTATTTTAGCAGAAAGAACTGTCTCCACCTGGTGTCAATGGTGCTCTTCATTTACACACATCCTGTTTGCTTAGCTTTGCTTCATTCAGCATCACTCACAAAAAAAGCTGTAGAAGGGAACAGGAAATAGGGAAGACCTCACCCCTGGGAATGAATGACTTCCCTTTTCACTAGGAAAACTGTCTGAGTCAAATAGCACATGTGTTCTAAAAAAGTATACCTTGTTTACCTCTGTTAAATATTTAGAAAGCTTTAAAAAAAAACTTTCATATGTTCCATGAAGGTGGTTATATGACAGAATTGCCTACATGCTATCATAATTTTTTTTATTAGATATTTTCTTTATTTACATTTCAAATGCTATCCCGAAAGTTCCCTATACCCTCCCCCTGCCCTGCTCCCCTACCCACCCACTCCCACTTCTTGGCCCTGGCGTTCCCCTGTACTGGGGCATAAAAAGTTTGCAAGACCAAGGGGTCTCTCTTCTCAATGATGGCCGACTAGGCCATCTTCTGCTACATATGCAGCTAGAGACACGAGCTCTGGGGGCGGGGGGGGGTACTGGTTAGTTCATAATGTTGTTCCACCTATAGGGTTGCAGACCCCTTCAGCTCCTTGAGTACTTTCTCTAGCTTCTCCATTGGGGGCCCTGTGTTCCATCTTATAGATGACTGTGAGCATCCACTTCTGTATTTGCCAAGCATTGGCATAGCCTCATATGAGACGGCTATATCAGGGTCCCTTCAGCAAAATCTTGCTGGCATATGCAATAGTTTTTGGTGGCTGATTATGGGATGGATCCATAATTTCTGAATTCAACAAACTGCAGCCCATGGGTCAAGCTGGCCATTTGTAAAAGAAAGCTTTATTGGAATACAGCCATTCCTACTTGTTTACTTGCTTTGAATGTAATCAGAATTTTGGACAGATTGTTCATTTAGTCCATTCCATTTCAATTTTCTCTCTAAAATTTATTAATCACCTATAACATGCCCAAAACTGTGCTGGTTACAGGGATAAACTATGAATAAGACCTGTTGTTTCTTTCACTGAACTCCAGATTTCCTAGAGAAATGGACACAAATGTGTAATATCACAGTCTCAAATTTTTCAACTACTTGATCTGAAATAACATAACATAAACAGTATAATAACAGCTTACTCTAAAGAAAACATTTTAAAATAATAAAAACCCTCTAAAATTATAAAGCTTTAAAAAAGTCCAAAGATTCCCAACCTGAAAAGTCAAGGCTTTGGAACTGGTTTTGTTGAGAGTGTTCCTCCAGTGGACTGTAATCTTTCATGTCCCCATGCTCTGAACCCCAGTCCTGCTTACTTGCAACTGAATTTTTGATCAGTTACTCTAATATACACTTGAATCTATTTCCCACAGGCATGTAACAAAATACATCCAGTTTAGTCACTTAAAACGACCACCACTTATCAAACACAGTTGTGTAGGTCAGAAATCCTACGTAGACATCTGTAGTTTATGTTCAGGGGTGGGATCAAGGTGTCAGCCAAGATGGATTCTTGTCTACAGGCTCCAGTGGAAAATGCACTTCCATGCACCCTCTTACTGCTAGTCAAATTTGGACTTGTGGGGTCTTAGAATGATAATTGTTCCTCTTTGATGCTATACATGACAAACCACTGCCAGCCACAGAGCCCCTGTAGCCCTTGCCACATGGCTTCTCTATTCTTAAGGCAAGAGAAGAGAATTTAGAATGCATTGAAAATTTCTGGTCCTGCCAAATCCTCTAAATTTAGGAGCCAGGCTGAAAATGCTGGTGGCATTAGGTTGCATATATGCAGACCATCTTTATTTCTTAAAATCACCTGTACTGTGTAATGTAACTTAGTCATCGATATCAAATACATCACACATCACACTCATAGGCAACCAGGGTGCTGAGCAATCTTGGGAATCCTCAATTTAGAAACCTATTGCATCATTTTTGTTAGAATTATATACATTTTATAAAGAACTATAACTACATTAACCAAGGACAAGTTACCAGTTACATGTTTCTGTTATTGCTTGCTTTTAGAAACCAGCAACCTAAACAGAAAACACAATACAAATATTATTATAAGGTTCCAAACTGGCATATATATTCTATGCCATTAATTCAGAAAGTCTCTGTGAATATTGTCTGTTTAAGGTAGTTATATATTTCAGTTTATGTAAGTTATAAAATCTGGTGAGGAAAAGGAAAAAGAAGTACTGGAAATAATACTATAATATTAGTGAGTAGGAGAATCCTGTGGAGCTATAGACCAAGGAACTTACAACGCTAACTTAACTATTTGTAGGGGAAACTTACAGATGTATTATATAAGCTTTGAATTATGGACTTCCTACACAATATACATTGAAAAGTGTTAATATAGATATGCATAAACTTACTTCACAGCAAAGCAGGATCCGTTGCCAAATACAGGGTAAGTGAAAAAGACAGACAGAAAATTTTCCTTCCCACATAAATAAGATTGATTCAAATCAAATGGCCTGGGGAATATGTGGGAAGAAAAACAGAATCATCTCCAGACTGGAAAATGTAAAGGCTCAACCACTTCCACTCCCTATCACAAAACTGCAGGCAACAGCTGGCAACTGAGACGGACAGATGTCAAGATGCCTTCACCAGATAGAGTGGCAGTCACGGCCTTGCACTCCACTCTTTTGGAGGGTGTTTTACAGGTGATTATATGAAAACCTTTTTAAAAAGCTACCATGATGAAATTGAGTATAGAATATGAGGTCTTAACCTGGAAGCCAGTATTTATTTAAAAGTGAACTTGCATCTCTTAGTTTGGCTCAGCTCTCTCAGTGAGAATCAGTTCTCAGCATGAGATCTGGCCATGAACTGAATTTTGAAATAACACAGATAATCGTTATTGCCACTTGTAAGTCACAAGGGACTAGGGGAGAACATTTACAGTATAGAAGTCAAAATGTCAGTCAATTTTTAACTGCATAATATATTTGATTGCTAGAAGATATAAAGAAAAGCTCCTTGCTGTGAAATTGGTATCGTAAATGGAGCAAGAAGTGTGGTCCAGCTATATTAAGTTACTTTTGATCCCCAAACACACTGTGCTGCCTCCTCTTCCTGCCAAGCCTTGGAAACGCTACTCCTGGGGCCTGTACTAGACAGCAATTCCAAGTCCCTTAGCACCAGATTTACTTGTCAACATTTCCAGAAACTACTCCTTGCTCATCTCATTCCTCCTGGAAGGGGAGACATTCCCTTGTGTACAATTCACCAATACCATGACTACAGTGACCAGATAAACTTAAATACTAATCATTCTAATAATCCAAAAGAGAATAATAGATATTCTCTCTAAGTATGGGGCATTGTATATAAAAGTTATAAAACATAAAACAATAGTAATAGTTCAAACATCACTGTCCTGGCTTGTAGGGCATGGTTTAGATGCTTTGGGAATCTGATGGAGGTCCTGTTCCTCAATTGATCAATAAAGATGCTAGTGGCCAATGGCTAGGTAGAAGAGGTGGGGCTTCCAGGTTTTCACAGGCAGGCAATGAGATGCAGGAGGAAGAAAGGGGATTCACCATGCTTTGGAGGGAGAGACAGCCATCAGCTATGTGAGATCTCAAGTGGAGTGACCATTGGCCACTTCCCCAACTGGGCCTGGGGTAGTAGGCAGGAGATTAGAAGCACAACTGAGCTGAGGGGAGATTTAGGGTGCTGAGTAAGGAGAAATTAACCAGGCAACTAAGTGGGGGCATAGTTAGGAGTGTTGAGCTGAGATTGAGCTGAGAGTAAAGGTAAGGGCACGTTAGCCACAGGAGGCTTAGAAGTGTCCTGCCATTGAGCTAAAAGAATATTAAAAATAAACATGTGTGTGTGTGTGTGTGTGTGTGTGTGTGTGTGTGTGTGTGTGTGTGTGTTTCATCTGTGGATCCTAGGGTGGCCCACCTGGAGCTTAAAGCAGGGTAGTAAAAACTACATGCTACACCAGTTTCATTTCTCTTGCTGTGACCAGAAAAATTGAGGGAAAAAAGGGGTTTGTTTGTATTACAATTCCAGGTTAAGTCCACCATTGAGGGAATTAAAGGTAGAAACACAAGACAGGAATGTGAAAGCATGCCTGCTTGCTATTCCACACAGCATCACCTCCAACCAAGAAATGACTTTGTAGCCAATGAAGAGGAAGGAACCAGAGAGGATGGTGGCAGGCAAGCAGGCAGCAGGCAGCAGGCAGCAGGCAGGCAGGCAGGTAGGCACACTCTAAGCAGGCATACAGGAAACAAGACAGGCAGGCAGCAGGCAGGCAAGCAGCAGGCAGGCAGCAAGCAGGTTGGCAGCAGACAGGCAGATGCGCAGGCAGACTGACAGGCTTATACTCAGATTTTTTCATACAGTACAAAAGAATAGTGCTACCCACAGTTGACTGGACTCTCTTACTTAAGTCAACAATTAAAACAACGCTCCATCTTTCAGCCATAGAACTCGTGGTGACGCATGCCTTTAATCCCAGCACTCAGGAGGCAGAAGCAGGCAGATTTCTGAGTTAGAGGCCAGCCTGGTCTACAAAGTGAGTTCTAGAACAGCCAGAGCTATACAGAGAAACCCTGTCTCAAAACAACAAAACAAAACAAACAAAACAAAACAAGAACTCATCTTCTAGAAACTCACCAAAATGCACAACACAAAGGGAAGGGAGGAGGCACCACCATATTTCCTCCATGCTTTCTAGGAAAAATGGTGGTGACTCTTTGGTCCCATACATGTGAGTCCACAACAAGGGTGATAGTGTAGATATCAAGGGAATGGGGAATGTTCATAAAGGAATGCCCATAATGAATGCCACAGAAAAACAGGAAGAGTCCACCACAAAACAGGAAGCATATACAGCATCACCCATCATGCAATGAGCCTCACTGTAAACAAGTTAGGGGCAGGATTCTTGCCAAAGAATTCAGTGTGTGAACTGAGCACATTAAGCATGCTATGTGTGCTTCTTGGAGTAGGTGTAGGAGAATGATCAGAAGAAAAGGGAGACCAGAGAGAAGGACGCCTGGGTTCAGGTAAAGTGCCAGCCTGCTCCATCCAGAGAACCACACTTTGTGAGGTTTACCAAAGGAGCCTGGGCTGCTGGAGCCCTTTCCCCATGGAGTCCTAGCTTAATGTACAAAATGAAATAAAAGACCTAGACTGTAAAGAGGCTTAAAATAAAATCCTCCATAGACATGGCCACAGCCCACTGAGACTCCGTTCTCAGCTATAACTATATTGGGTCAAGTTGCCAGCATCATTGCCAATACTTACAGGCACACATATACATCAACAACATAATTATCATTGTTAGCCTTGAAAATCCTACAGAGGATGCATGGGAAAATGCTACACATATTGGCTGAGGTATTCAGAGCCCAGAGGTATTCTGTTAACCTGTGTAAAATGCATTTAAGGAAACATTATCTATAGGCAGGGGGAATAGATAGTCAAGATGACTAGGTAGGCCACATATAAAGGGAATGACTCCTGTGAACAGCTTTCTCTGTGTAAGTATTATTGCAGGTATGATCTGCCTAACATATACTGATTAGCATCCCTGGATTGGACTCTACAGGTCCAGATGCATCTCGCCATCTCCCAGCTGTGGCAAACAAAAATTCAAATGCTCACTAGAAAGCAGGAATGGGAGTTGAGAATATACTGCCTTAAACCCAAGACCACTAGTGTGGTTGCAGATCCAAGCCCTGGTTTGCCATCTGGATTCCTGCCTTGAGATGCAGAACAAGCTTGCATATACTAGGCCCTACTTTAGGTGCACATCTCACTGCAGTAAACAGAGCCAAGGCTGGAGGTGGTAGGTGTGGGAAGAGCAGCAGTCATCTCCGCCTCTGAGCATTATTATTCATGGATGGTTCCCTCCTGCAGCCTACACAGAACGTACCATACCCAGAACAGTGAGTGGGTTTAACATTTCACTGGGGCAAATGACTCTTCTCATAAATGACACTATTCTAAAGACAGAAGTAGATCTCAGAGAAATTTCACCTTTCCCAAATTCTTATTCATCAAGAGCCCAGTATATTTTGATAGAAGGCAGGTTAACATGTGGTAAGAATTTTGCAAAGAGATGAAGTTATCTTCTTTATGAGTTCAAAATCTCTCCCAGACTGCAGTAGCAGCAAAAAAAAAAAAAAAAGAAAAAGAAAAAATCTAAAGGATATGACATAAAAATGAACTCAAAACTCAAGGGTGGAGGTTGGAGCTTTGTAGAGGAAGGGTCTTGGATACATCCTGTCAAAGAGGCACACGTGAACATAATTCAAGGCAGTCCTAAAAGTCTGAATCCCTAGTGAGTTGGCAATGTGACAGCAGACAGAGGAGGGTGTGAGGGCATCCATCAATGGAGGGGACACTTGACTGCTCATTTACCTCTAGTTATGAGCCCTGACAAGCTTTGCCTCCTCCTTTGGGCCTCCTAGTTTGACACAGTTCTTAATTATAAATAATCTTGTTTCTAAAACTGATTATTGTGGTTTGAGATATTTTTCTTATAGATTTTTATGGCTTAAAGTAGTCACAAGTAGTTCTGCTACATACACTACCAAAGAGTATGCTTCCGATAGCATGTCACATGCAGTTGCCTAAAGGGTTGTTAGGCATTAGTACCTAATATTAATTAATTAATTAATTAATTAATTAATACCTATCACAATATCAGCTTCCTGAGATCAAGAGGATCTCTCTCTCTCTCTCTCTCTCTCTCACACACACACACACACACACACACACACACACACACACACACGAACCTTCAGAACTGTAGAAGTTACTGGTCCACACACAGGGAGTGTGATGGTTGAGTAGAAATGGCCTCCACAAACTCCTGTTTTTGAATGCTTGGCCCACAGTGAGTGGCACTATTAGAAGGTATGATCTTGTTAAAGAAATGGGTGACTGGGAATGGGCATTGAGGTCTCAGAAGCTCAAGTCTGGCTGGTGTTTCTCAGTCTTCCTTCTGCTGCCTGTAGATCAAGATGTAGAACTCTCAGCTCCTTCTCTGGCACCATGTCTGCCTGCATGCCACCATGTTTCCTGCCATAATGGTAATGAACTAAACCTCTGAAACTAAACACCAGCCCTGATTAAATGCTTTCTGTCATAAGAGTTGCTGTGGCCATGGTATCTCTTCACAGCAATAAAAACCCTAAGACAGAGAAAATTCAGTAAAAAGAGTGCATCTTTACCCCTAAGTTTATTGTCTGTCAGAATTCCAACCACTGTAATCCCAAACACGGAGACTAGAGGTGCTGAAGTTAGCAGATCCATACACACCATGCACGGGAGCCAACTCCACTTTGCCCTTCCTTCCATTCTCCCAGTCAGAAGGCAGTCTACATATCCACTGCTTGTTCTTCCCTCACTACATAAAGCACCCCTGGTATATACATTTACAATGCTCATATAGCTGAGGCCTAAAATGAAAATGGATATTGAAAATTTACAGCAAATTCTTGGGTAGCAAGTTTATGCTCTAAGCATCCATGAGCTTCATGGCAATCGAAAACTGCTGCGGTTTAAATATCGCTACCATGTCCTAAAATCATGGGTACTATAGATGCTCCAAATGTACACTGTCATCAAGGTTTTATAGCATTAGCTACAAAAACTCAATAGTCAAGTAACACCTCATCAGCTGAATGTTGTATCCAGGTGTGGGAACAAAAGGCTATGGTTCCAAAACAGAACTAGTGTTTCCTGCCTTTGGTAGAACATCAAGTGGATATCCCAGTGAACACTCACTTACAAGCACAATTTTGTTTCCTAGTAAAATATTCTGTACCTTGGCAAACTATGACATCGGGGTCAAAAGTCCATCCTGAGTGTTCTGTCTTCCTGTAAAAGGTTGGTCAGAGGTGACCTGCCACTTGAGCTTCACTCTTTATTCAGCTCCAGTTAAAAGAACATAGCCCGTTCCTCTAGCATGAAACCACAGTGCAGGTTGCCAACGACATAATATTGCAGTTTTGACTTTGACATGAGCTTATTATTATTCCATACCAACACACCCTAATCCAAAGCTTATGCTGCTCCAATCCAGGCCTGCTCGGAAGTAGATGTTTATGTTTAATGTAGACAAAACTCTTAAGTCTCCAGACCCAAAGACAATGCATCATTGGCTTCTATATTATCCCCACATTTTAAAAGTAATTCTTGGGGAATTTGATACACTGTCCTCTGCTTGTACTCATTTCTCACCCTCACTTCTCCCAGGTCCACCTCCCAATCCATATCCACTCAACACCGTGATGTTGTTTTTAACCCTTCAGTCCAATTAGTCCTGCGTCTATACTCTTGGAAGATGTGGCCATCTACAAGAGGGTGTGGACCACAAGGTACCATACCCTTAAAGGAAAGTAACCCTCCCTCTCCAAGGAGCTATCAATATCAATGTTCCTTAGCTAGGGGTAGGGATTTGTGTGAACCCCTGTACTCTATGCAGGGGCTTGGTCTAGCTTAAGCTTGCACAGGTCAGTATCGGCTTCTGAACTGTGTCTATCACTTTCTAGATAAGTTCTTGGTCACATGAAGTTATAAAAGACCATGCCCCTTCACTATACTGCAGGGCTTTCATTGATTCTCCAAATATATTAGGAAACACTTAGTTAAAAGGAAACATGAGCTAGGGATGTATCTTCGTGGACACAGTACTTGTCATGCAAGCATGAAGAGCAGAATTCGGATCCCCAGAATCCATATAAAACCCATGCATGTTAAGCAGAGGACCCAGGCAAAGTCCAGAAAGCTATGGCAGCTCAACTGAAAACCACAGGAGGTCAGGACAAGGAATCCCTGGAGCACACAAGCTAGTCAGCATAGTTGAATGGTGAGCTACAGTAACGGTCCTGCTTCAGTGTTTAAAATGGAGATCCATCAAGGAAGAAGCTTGATGCCAGCCTTATACTTCCACATACATGCTCACACATATGCACGCATGTATCTACACTTTCTGGTACATGTGATACTATGTGATACCATTTTCTGGTACTACACATATATATTTGTAAAAAACGGTAAAAAGAAAAATTAACGTGAATTGATAAACCCCTTCACATTTCCAAATCCAGTAAGTTCATGATTTAAACATGTGGTCTAAAGAATATATGATACATAAATAGTGTTGTTCTCAATTTTAAAACTTCCAAACTTGTACCTTTGCTTCTGGCTATTAGGGAGAAGTTGGTATGCTGATGATACACCTGGTATTATCATCATACAAATTTGGGTCAAAAAAAAAAAAAGTGAAGTTTATTCACTCAGTTTACCTTATCCAACTTATTTTATCTTCTCAAACACAAAAAATAAAACCTTGTTACCTCGGTTATAAGACCTTGGGCAGGCTTACTGTAAACCAAACTATTCCTTAGTTTTTTGAGGTAAATTCTTGGACCTGCACCATTAGGTGACAGTCAAAAGTAACTAAAACAGTGCATGGGACAGAGAACCCAATTCTCAGTATTCAGTACATGCACATCCAGCAGATGCCAGTCTTGTTTTCAGTCACTGCTAAGGATTTCAATCAAACCTTTCTTTCATGGCTCAAATCTAAAATGTTCCTTAAGGTCATATGCTAAATAAATGTCTAGGCTTTAGCTGGTGGTATTTAAGAAAGTGGTAGAAATTTAAGGAAGTGGAACCTGGCTGGCAGAAGAGAGCTGAGCTGTCATGAGATGAATAGCTTTGTCTGGCGCACTGTCCAGTCACCATGAGGTTCATTCAGCTTCACCTTAAGACCCAAGCAGCAGAACCAGCCAATCATAGAACGAATCTTGTGAAACCATGGGCCACAGTCAATCCTTCCTTCCTTTGCAGGAATTTTTGAGAGTTTGTCACAGCTGTGGAAACGAACACAATCTTTTTTTTTTTTTTTAGAATAAAATCTTGCTCCTGCTGTTGTAACAATCCCTGCTGGTCCCACCTGCCCTGATCAGCTCCACCCCCTTCAAAGATCTCTTTTAATCATCTTTATTAATTACCTAGTACTTAATATGGGAATCTACTTTTTTTTTAGTTCAAATTCTTTTATTATTATTATTATTTATTATTATTATTTTAATTAGGTATTTTCTTCATTTACATTTCCAATGCTATCCCAAAAGTCTCCCAAACCCTCCCTCCCACTCCCTTCCCCCCCACTCCCACTTCTTGGCCCTGGCATTCCCCTGTACTGAGGCAGATAAAGTTTGCAAGACCAATGGGCCTCTCTTTCCACTGATGGCTGACTAGGTCATCTTCTGATACATATGCAGCTAGACACCAATGAATTAGCAATACAATCAATTAAATAGCCATTATCCTGAGAGAGCTAGACAAAAGTTTGTTAATGCTTTGGTAAAGTTTCAAGAATTAATTTAACTTCAATTTATTTGTAAAAGATAAGACAGTGTACTACTTAGGTTTCTGGTCTAGCATGATAGAACAGGGATACATCAAAAAGAGACTTGTCCTGTTCTCTAAGAGGAAAGAGTAGAGAATTCATTGATGGAGTAACAGAATCATAGGAAAGTGAGGGGTGTAGGTCCTAGAATTCATTGATAATCCCATTACAGACCACAGAAACATGCGTCACCTCTCTTCTTTGTACCGCTCATTCTCCAGTCAAGTTGGTAGGCATAGGTTTTCCTGGCAATAGGTGACAAAGGTAGACCCTAACCTTATCTAATCAGATGCTCCTGTTCCATCTTTTAACCCTGGAGTCAGTTCATTCACCCATGTCATTAAATGTTTACTGAGCAAATATGCCTACTCTGTGCTGAAAATACAGCAGAGGAAAAAATAATAAAGCCTTACATTCTAGAATCTGGTAATATCAATTGAAAACTTTTAAAAGGTATATATTTTCCAGATGGTGATAAGTTCTACTTAGAAAAATAAAATTGTACATGTAAACCAGAGGGATTTGGACTATACACATGGTATTTTGTGTAGAAGGGAAGGACCAAGGCCTATGATAAAGAGCCTTGTGAACCTCTGAGATGTTCAAGAAACAAAGGCATGAGCTATGTGAATGTTTATAGCTGTCCCATCTGCTGCAAACACAATGAGATTAACATATGTAATTTTACATTTCCTAATATTCTCAATAGACATTAAGATACAAGTAACAGTAATTTTAGAAGTATATTTTATATGACTGATACACCCAAAACATTTTCATAAAATAATATAGAAATTATTGTCAAGTGCTCTTACATGGACTTTCCTTGAAAAAAAATCTTTAAAATATAATACACTTGTCATACTTATAGCTCATTTCAACTGAAGAGCTTAGCAGTTGATAGACAGCACCATGGGTCTGGAACCAGTGCCCTATGAAAGCTGAAGTCCTATAAAATGTCTGAACTATGAGAGAACATGTATGTCTCAACTACTTGGATGGGACAAAATCATGAACTTGTGACTTGTACCCTTGTGCCAGCCACCCTTCTTGACTTAATGATCTACTATTACCATCTTAACATTACTAATTTGGGAGCAAGGGGTTCCATGTTTTCATTTATACCAAGACCTATAAATTATAAAAGTGGTTGGCATGGGAAGGTTCTGATTAGAGAGTGACTTAAATTCTTTTGAGATCTAAATGGAAAATTCTAGTTTCCATGTTAAGAACAGGGTGTAAGTAGCACAAGTGTAGATGGATGTAAGAAAACATCTAGGGTAATGATGCTATAATCCAGGTGAGAGGTGGTGACACATGACACCAAAAGGAGGAGCCAGTTATTCCTGTGTCTGCATTGGCAGCATCACGGGACCATGCTGGCTACAGTGACTTCCTGGCCAGCCAGTTTGCTGATGATGACAGTTTCCATAATAGGTACCCCTGGATCAGAAAGTCCTGTATATCCCTAGCATTTTGATTTTCAGAGAAGAGCAAGGTTATGAAACAGCTCTTCCTCCTGCTGACCTTTAAAAAATAACAATAATAATAAGGAAAATGCTGGGTACCAAAAACTGTATAACATAGACAGGGAGAACTCTCCCAAGTAAAACCATGGTGATGTCACAAAATCAAGGTCTCCAATAGAGAATGAAATGGACCACTTAAAGAGTGATCTTACTGGATCACTGTGGTAGAACTCCTTGTATGTTCTCGCCACTGATTCCAACTAAGTAAAAGTTAGTTTCACATAAAAAGTGACCAAACCACTCCAAATAGTCCACATGGATTTGGTCATTGCTATGGTCTAGGTGTGGTACCGTGTGTGTGTGTGTGTGTGTGTGTGTGTGTGTGTGTGTGTGTGTGTGTGTGTGTGTTAAAAACTAATCACCAGTGTATTAATAGGTAAAGTGATGGTCAAGAGAGTCATGACCTTCTATGTGGGATTAAGGACCTTATAAAAGGGCAAAAGGGAACTAACTTAGCCTTTATGCCTTCTGTCATTGAGTGTGAATGAAGCACTTAGCCCTGGGGGAACATGCAATGAGAAGGCACCATCTTGAAAGCAAAGAGAACTTTGCCAGACACCAAACCATGTACAGTTTGATCCAGGGCTCTCTAGACTCCAGAACCACGAGAAACTAAATGTCACTCTATAAATTCCTCAGTTTAGGATATTTGCTATGGCAATATGAATGGATAAAGACAACAAGATGTGATCAACCAAAGTCAATGTAGCTACAGAATATATCTAAAATATGTCGTTAAGACACACTCCCTAAATACTTGCCAACTTTCATAATGAAAAAAATTTAAATTACCACTTTGGAACTTATATTTTTCATCTACTTATCTTTCTTGAGTTCCTTAGCCTGAACTCAGGGCCCAACACATGCTAAGTATGAACTCTTCCCACTGAGCCACAATCCCAGCTCTTAACCCCACAGGCTTAAGTTTTAGATTTGCATATAAATTGGTATAATTCTTCAGTGATTAAGATTGCAAATTTTTTTTAAAAAAAATCTCTATTTAGTTCTTGGGTAATCAAATAGAAAACACACAGGCCACGTTAAAAATAATTTCCAATGATTAGTAAATTAAATACCAGTAAATAAAAAGTTGATAATCCCAATCTAAATTTTCAAAAGATACTTTACTTCCACAGCCCTAAATCTCTCTGAAACATCAGACACATATATGGCAACAACTCTCAGGTTAAAGGGGGTTGTATCAGCTACTCACTTTTTTCTGAAGAACATTGATTTTCCTTTCCTTTACTTCTAACATATCTTTCATATCACGGATCTCTCCAGCTAGGGTCCCCTTCTCTTCGGTGAGGTCTTGGAGCTGTTTTGTTTTCTTATTGAGAAAAGATTCTTTCTCTTCCAGCCGTAATCTCAGTGCATCTACCTGAGATGAGGACAAAGACAGAAGGGTTTGGTTTTACAAAGAGATTGTCAATAATCAGTGCTGTTCTGTGTATAGGGGTGGCAGCAGACAGCACCTGAGCAGAGTGCAATTAATTCTGTTCAAGGACACCTTGGTGGGGGGCTAGAAAAATGGCTCAGTGGTTAGGAACACTATCTGGGTGTTTGTTCCGAGGACCCAGACTCAATTCTGTAACCCACATGGTGGATAACAACTATCTCCGAAGTTGTTAACTCTGAGGGATCCAACACCATTTTCTGGCCTCTAGAAACATTGCATGCACATGGTGCTCAGACATACATGTAGGAAAAGCATCCAATACATAAAAATAAGAATATAAATTTATTTTAAAGTCACCTCAATGCATTTTGACAACCTACAACCAACCATAAAGTTCTGTTGTTCAAATAGCTGAACAGTAATACTTTCTAAAAATTCTATAGAGTTTTCGTGAAATAAGGCATCACAAGATAGTAGCATGTTCCCATGTTTGTTTCCCTACCTATGGGAAGCAATATGTTTGCTTAGGGTAGTGAACAAGGCACACGAATTCTTCCACATGAGATCCCAGGGAGGGAAAACATTGCTCATGCTTTGCAGGATCATCCAAGAACACTGAGAACAAAAAGAGCATCTGGATGAACAAGATAGACACGTAGGGAGGCTGCTAAATTAGAAAAATGCATGGGGCCATGAGGAAGCGATGCTGCCAGGGAGCAAAGCACACATCCTCAACTTGGATGACGACTGCTTTCCAAACACTTTTTAGAAACAGACAAAGAACACCAAAGAATCCCCAATTTTACCTGAGTCCAAACATTAGAAAATCAAGACTCAAGTTTTTCAAATGTTGTTAATTAAAGGAAAAAACATAAACTTTAAGTAAAACTATATATATATTTCATATATATATATATATATATATATATATATATGTGATATGTTACATGTTCATGTGATTGTGTACAGATGTATGTGAGAATGCATGTGTGCATATGTATTTGAGCATGTGAAGTCTCCAAGCTGATGATAAGTGACTTTTTTAACTGTTCTTCACCCTGGTTTATTATTTTTTTCAGACATAGTATTTTGCTAAACCTGCAGCTCACCAATGCAGTTATAGTGACTCGCCAACATGCTCCAAGGGATCCTCTTGTCTCTGCCTCCCCAGAAGTGTGATAACAGATGCTTGCTGTCACATCTGGCTTCTCCCTGCATGTTGGGGTCCCAAATTTGGGTTGTCATGTTGCATGACAATTATTGTACCGACAGAGTCATTTCCCAAGCCCCAAGCCTTATAGGTAATTTACCATTTTGCATACCATTCACGAAGTAAGTTTGATTTCTAGACTAGACAGCTCAGACCAGGTCATAGAAGAAAATCACCAAATTATCAAAAATACAAATACCAATAATACAAAAAATATGAAAATCATTTAAAATTAATTTTGTCTTTTCAGACTCCCCTTTATCAATTTCCACCACATTCTCACTCATGGTTACAAATGCATGTTGTGCCAATTTCCAAGAACAACCACTACATACCATATGAAGGCCTAATCATATTCAGCAACCACCTACAAGTTTCCTAGGAGATTCTGTGCGAAACAATGATATCTAATACATTACTCTCAAGGCATTTGTTTTCTCAATTGAATGTTAAGATTAGAAATCTTTACTAAAATTATTGACTGCCATGTCAGCAAACATAAATTACAGCACGAGAATTTTTCCATCTGTTTTAGATACAGCTCTATTGCTATGAGGTAATACTGTGACCAAAGCAACTCTTATAAAAGAAGTCATTTAAACAGGGATCCCACCTCTTCAACAAGGACACACAGCCTAATCCTTCAAGAGTGTCTATCAACTGGGAACCAAGACTTCAAGTCTTTGAGCTGATGGGGGCCATTCTCATTCAAAGCACCACACTATCACTCCACAATTCTTAGACTGAAATCATTTTCCCTATGAAATAATATTAAAGGGGGGGGGCAGCAGAAAGCCTTGAGAGAATGTGTAAAGAGCAGAAGACCTGAGTAAATATGGATTATTTCACATGGGCTTGGCCATGGGATGCCATGTTTCCTGAAGAAGGGACAGTAAGTTTGGGTACTAGGGAGGAAATGGGAGACGTACCAAGAGATGACAGGCATGCAGGTGTATTCCCCTTTTCACTTTTGGTTTGTAAAGTCTTGTATGTGATTCCATAGGAAGGACACTTTTGTTTTGCATATTGATTGAGAGCAGATACATGATGCAGAGAATTATCAAAGTTCACCAAACCATACAGTTCTATAATTTATACCTCAATATACTTAAATTTGGTATTTTAACCAAATTGAAAAGTATGAGTGTTTAACTGAGAATTGACATGCATACCATTCTCTTTCATGACTGAGAGACCAAACAATAGCAAAACCAAGTCCAGAAACCAAAATACCATATAAGCCTCCTGAGAGAACAAAGGGGTTATGGGACAATGGGTTACTTGTGGATGATGGAATGCTATGGTAATGGATGTCTGATCCTGGCCCTCCACAACAGAAAATCAAGCAGCAGCAACCACAAGAAGTAAAAAGGTTAAAGTAACCAGGCGAGAAAGGGTGACAAGTGATTGTCTTGGGGAAAAAAGATTGTGGCAACAAGACATAGATGTGAGCAATTCTGACTGCACAACTAGAGAGAACCGACATTCTGTGATCAGAGACTGAGGACTGCGGGTTTTATAATACAACACTCCTGCATCCTAGCTGTCAAAGCAGGATGGTCCATCTGTGGACCAAAAGAAAATGCCCACCATCGGCACTGACATGTGAGATCAAGAATGACAGTGGAGGGCATTTGGATGAAGGGGCTGCAGAAAATGAATAATCCAAACAGTGTTTGTGGTACTTTCTTACCACTTGTGATTTGGCAGTGCCCTGCTGTGAACTGTCCTGAGCCCAGAAGAGATTAAAGGTCAGCCCTTCTATGAGAATATTTTTTCCTGGACTAAAACAGAGAGCAAGGATGGATGTGATCAACAAGCTACTCACAACAACCAAACTCAACGTGCCAGGAAGATGCCAGTGCCAGCTGAGTTCTTCTGCATGGGAGCTTATTTTCCATGATCATCAGGCATGAACTGAACTTCAAAGAAATTTGGAACATGCGCCTCAATCACCTTCCCCTATCTTGAAAGCTTTGTAAAATCTCCTAGAAGCAAGATGGGGGAAAAAAACCCAACTTGAGGGTCTTTTTTTTTTTTTAAATAAAAAACTTTGACTTGAACTGGATCCAATTCACAACCAACATTAGCTCAGCTTGCAGTAAGCAAGTATGACATCATTTCTAAAGTCAAACTTGAACTTCCAGATGGTGCAAAACCACAAGTAAGCGTGCAGGACTTCTGATGCACAGAAGTGTAAAGATAGTGACATGCAGGCCAGAAAAAAGCCTATTCTATGAGAAATTAGAATGTGTCATTCTAAAATGGGCATCACTGAGTGGATTAAAGGTGCCCTCACTAACATGCTGATATCTGCCAACAGTGCACACTACATTAAAAAAAGGGGAAATCAGGAAGGCTTTTCTGTCTAACATCAGGTAGAAAGATAAACGTTGAACTGTTTGGGAACGTAGAATACCTTTCTTTGTCCCTTCACTCAACAGCAAATAATTTTAAGAGCCTTTGACACTCTCTCTTAAACTTTGGCAGTTGACTCAATAATAATACTTGGCAAAGCAAAGAGGGATATCATTTCCAAGAGAAAAAAAAAAAGAAGAAGAAAAGAAAACGAGAACTGTATGAAATAATCAATGCACAAAGACCCATACGGTTGAACTCCCATTTTCCCCACATCATTTAACCACATGAGACCTAGTCACCTAGTATTTAAACTACTAACAGCTTTCCATTTTAAGAGAATTTCTCATCTCCTATTGATCCAGTTGTGGGTGTGTGTCAGTGTGTCTGTATGTGTGTCCATGTATAAAAACATGTAACATATAAAAAATTAACTTTGTTTCTGGAAATATAAAACAAAACATTTGTTATCACTTAGGTTCCAGGTAATAACTTGAAAGGAAAGGACTGTGGCAATGAAATTGCCAAAATCAGAGTTAAACATTATTAATCTTCATGTCAGCACCCAGGAATTATAACCAGTTACAATAGTGAGGTGTGCTTCTAAAATTTCTATAGAAACAGCTCCTGACCTCTCTGCCATATTTTATGTGGGCCTTCAGAAACAGTTTCAAAATTGTGACATAACACCAACTGCCACTTGATGTGCCAGAAATAATTTTAAGAATCAAGTGGTTTGTGTCAATCTTAAAATGACAACAACACTCCAGAAACAAACACTCAATGAGAAAGGAAACGCTGCTTGAGACTTGCTTGACAACTCTTCAGGAATAAAACAAACATGCCTTCATGAACAGCAACTTTAAAAGAGAAGGAAACCAGAATGCTCACAAAAGTTCCCAGGATAGTTTATTCCACATCCAAAGTCCTTCCGTTTGTTTGTTTTCCCTAATAGCAGACTTGGGTTAAGGGTCTATTTGAATTTGATTCAACTCACAATCATTCAAATGAGAAGATAGCTTCAAAGTTGGAAGGATACATAACATACACAGCTTCCAAAGATACAAACAACAAAATAACCTCAAACCCCAAACTTGCTGTGGTGGAGACCACTTGTTCTCATTCACAGACAATGCTCTGCCCTCCTGAATGCTGAAAAAGACTGGGTTGTCTAGTCAGCCCCCTTGCAGAAAGATGGTGTCTGGGATTTTAGTCATGCTCCCAAATGTAGCACATCACTTCCTGTTGTTATACCAACATTCTGCCATTCCTTAGAAATCCTAGAGGCTATATGTGGTAGATGGTGGAGCTGCAAGATATCAGATCCTCTGAAAGTCTGCATTTTCAATGGACTGTGAGAGGTAAGAATTCCCCCACCAACCCCATGTCCCTGTAGAGACTGAAGGAAAAGCATGATACCTTAAACCATTCAAAACCAGCTACTACTATAACTTTTGGATTTGATAAGATGTAGGCATCTTAAAACTAGATTTTTACACATACTGTAAAAAACTACAGTCCATGCAATTTACATGAACCTAGGGAAAATGAAAAGTCCTTTTTCTCCTTTGCTCTTTCTGAACATAGGACCACAAATTCTATTCCAGTTCTTCCACTCCATATTGAAAGAGGTTTAAAAAGAAAAAAGAAAAGAAGACCCAAGGACAAAACTCAAAGGAATCTGAGTCTTTGGGAGTGAATACATGAGTTAGATATCATGGACTTGGGGGGAAAAATTGAAAATGAAAATAAAACCCATGGCACTGAGTTCAATAAATAAATAAGCAAGCACTCAAGGAAATAGCTCTTCACAAATAGACGGCAGTGCACATACATGTCGAACCAACTCACAGTGATGTCCGTGAACCCAACCATAGAACACAAGCATGAATAAAATATGATACAAGAAATCAAGATAACAACAGTACCTCCTTCATCCAGTTGTTTTAGGGATTAAATAATAACAGAAGAAAGAAACTTAGCACAGTGCCTGGCACCCAGAAACACTCAATAAATATTTGCTATTGTGTTTATATTTTATTACTGTGCTTTCTGCAGCCCTTAATCCAATGATTTATACACTGTAGAAATGTAATAAAGACTGGCCGACCAAAAGCTCTAAGGAAAGGTAAGGTTTTATGCTTCAATACACACTACCAGAGAATTGTATATCGTCTAAAATTGATTTTAAAATGTTTCAGCACACAGTGTATACGTGTGTAGGTACTTGGAGGTGTTTGGTTGGGTGGATACATATGTTTCCCACCTGGGAATAAATTCTCCAGGGCAGTTAATTAGTTTATTAAAGCCTTTAATTGAAAGCTAATATTCCAGAGTCACACAAAAAGTATCTTGATAGTCTCTGAAGTTTATGAATATCTGAAAATTGGTCAATTAACATAATTGATGATACAAGTGATTTTTCTTGGTGAGGTGAGTGCTGTGTGGTATATGTAGATTGGCTAGAGTAGGCATGTCCACTCCTCCAGGAAAAAAAAAAAACTAAGCCAATATATCTACAGTAAATAGGATGATATAAGCCTCATTGGAATTGTAAACTTTTTAAAGCTACACTATTAAAAAGAACAATGAGTTTATTTTTAACAACATGTAATACAACTCTTTATATCTAGAATATTACTATTCAGCATATAATCAATATGAAAATTATGAGATATTTCACATTTTCGGATTGTTTTTAAAACCTAGCACTTACTCTGAACTTCCTATACATCTTATTAAGACCAGCCATGCCTCAGGAGCTCAACAGTCATGTGTGGCCTATGGTTATCATATGGTAATAACAGGTCAGTGATTCTAGTAAGGCTCCAACTTCTAGCCCATGGAACATGAAATTACATTTAGGATTTTAGTTTCTTTTATATGTGAATGTCTCTGGCAGGATTTCTGTCCAGCAACAAACAAGGGTTTTCTAGCTCTGCTGTGCAAATGTCATCACACTGACTTAGGTTGGTGCTTGCATGGTTCCAGAAGGACAGAATGAAGATGTCAAAGATTGCTTGGAGAGACCACAGACCAGACTAGACCAGTCCTAATACAGTGGTGCCAAGTCCTGCATGACCTGGAAGGAATGGTGTGACATGGTTTTCCACCCCTGGAGCAGAGCTAGCAGGGTGTGGGCCTCCATGAGTGTTGACAGTTTGTAGATATGAGGCTTGTTTATATTAAAAAAATAATTTTACTTCATGACCCTCCTTTAAAAAACATTCTCCCAGCCAAGGTTATCAGGGAATGTCTTCTCTGCCAAGGTTAATGACTCCAGGATAATAAGAGACAGTACAAGTCTCAGAGGCAAGGGTGTGTCTATATCCTTAACAAAAATTGTAAATGCTGTGACCTTCAGGACAGCCCATAGGGCTGTGGGAAAGAACTCTGAAAACAAGAGTTTAAAATATTTTCTTAACAATGCAAAATTTAAGGATGCAATATGACTTATATGAAGATCTTTGTAGACCTAAAACAACAGAGGCAGCTGCACTATGAGCCAGCTTGTCAGAAAGGTACAAAGGCAGGCAGATTCCTGAGTTCAAGGTTGGCCTGGAACAGAGTGAACTTGGGTCCTGGCCCAGACATGGTCAGAATGGCAATCTTAGGACAGGATTCCACCTAGATAAATTTATTGTTTGTGCTTACAAAGGCAGGCAGATCTCTGAATTCAGTTGCCATGATATATATATATATATATATATATATATATATATATATATAAAATCTTTTTCTAAACATCAGGGGGTTGAGGTCATGGAATACTGATTTATGGGATAATCAAAAGGGAACTTGGAGTAAACGACTGAATTCATAAGTAAATAAAAACTAGGCCTTGGTGTGAGACAGCTGAGCTACGTGGAGGAGCTATCTGGAGATCTCTAGAGAAAGCTGTTTCAAGCAGAAAACAGGCTGTGAGCTTGTACCTCACAATTGACTTCAAGTTGTTTGGTTTTTTGTGTTTTTTTTTCACTGTTCTCAAACACCTCTCTTTCAGAAATCCCTCTCCAAATCAAGGCTGAACCATGGCACAGGGGCCCTACAGGCTTCTCTTCTATGACGATCAGAAACTACTTACCTCCACGAGAGAGTTGAGCAATGACCTATGAGCACATGGGCTTCCTGGTTTCATTGGTATAAGTCTCACTGAAGTCTGGTTTGTTTGTTCTAAAAACTCAGAATGATCACTGTTTTTCAAAACTTTCATATAAATGTTTAATTATATCAAAAGTTAACTTTTTTTAAAAAAAAGTTAATTTTTAGAGAATAAACCCTATTTATTGGCAGTTATACTACCCAAAACTGGCCATACTGATGAGAGCATCTCTGTCTTTTACTGAGTACTCAGTTGTGACTCAGGCTTCTTCATCTCCCTTCCGTCAGTATCCTTCGTATCTCCAGTCAAGAAATAGGAAGATATGTTTTGGAGACAGCCATTTTTCTAGGTATTATAAATGTGGCTCTTTAACAGGGCAGTGACATCTGTGCCTTACTGAATTGCACAGTTCTAAGAATGCAGGTGAGGGCAGAGCAGCTAAGCACTAGGTTTGTTTTATTTTTAACTTTTGATTTGACTGTAGATTTTACATTATGCATCCCAATTCTGTACATCTCCCCATCCCTCAGTATTCACCCTCAGCTCTTGCAATCCCCCTGGGTCTCTAGGGTATGACAGCAGAAAAGCTGAGCCTGCCTCATGTCAATGGTGGCACTGGGTGGCCTAGCTGAAGTATTGCTAGAGAGTTCTAGTGGTGCAGATAAAGACCTGGCATACTGAACAACTCAGCTACCACCCAAGCCAAGATCCAGGGCTCTGAGTTGACCCAACCCAAAAATCTATATCATCTGCTAATGGTTGGGATGTGTGAAAGAGCCAGTCTTGCTGATTCAAAGCTGCAGGATCTCCATGATACAGAGCAACAACAGGATAACCAGGAGAAGTCCTGATGAGGATCCAATACTGATGGTATTACAAAAGCCAGAGACCTGGAACTAGACCATTAAATCATTGCAATGAACATTGCTAGTGAAGACGTATGGACAGAGATATATGCTGTGGGGACACACTGTAACATATTACAGCTTCCACAATAAGATGCTTTCTATGCTTGTGTGTGTGTGTGTGTGTGTGTGTGTGTGTGTGAATTTGAGGGTGAAGTTGTGAGAATAAAGAATAAATATGAAATATGAAGTGACTGGGAGATGAGTGGGATTGGGGTGCATGTTGTGAAACTCACAAAGAATCAATTAAAAGTTTTTGGGAGGTTGTTTCTTTTTAAAGAAGTTAGAATTGGGCACTGATAGTACGTGCTGGCTGAAACACCCAGAAGTTGAAGGACTCTATGACCCACTATTGGTGTAAAGAACTTAACCTGAGGTAAAACTGTGTGTCAAGGAGGAGCAGGCTAAGGATTGTGGGAAGGCTTCCCTAGAAAATTGATTAGGCAACTTCTGCATGTTTACAGACTCACACCATTTAAATGAAACCACTGAGACCAAGTTCAGCAGAGCAACACTGCTCCAGCAGAAACCAACAGAAGCAAGCCCCTTTCTCCCAAGAGCTCCCTGCATTCAGCCTTTTGTTGTAATGCTTCTCAGGGTCACAGATGACAAGAGATTGAGTCATCTCAGTTAGGCCTTTCCGGCCAGCTGGGTAATGTCAGTGAGATATGTATCTTCCTCCTGGCCACTGCAGTCAGCACCAGTGCCCATGGAAGGAGAAGGACATATAATCCCTAACCCATGTGTAGCCTTCAGCTACATCAGAGGCTTACACATGAGATAAGTGGAAAATCCTGCACCATATTTTAAAGCCTGAAAGCAGCACAAAGAGAAACAGCGGTGGCTATTACAGCAAAGTGCTTTGTAATGCACAGTATTCCTTTCTCCCATAATCTATTCTCTTAAATAATATTTAAATATCTAGAATTTGAGGATATTTGGTATTTTTACAACCACACGCTGTGCTTACAAAAGTTACAACCACTAACTTATTAATAGCAAAAGTTATACTCTCATATGATAAAGATGTATTTGTCTTACCTACCTGTCAAAAAAAATTATACCTGAGTCCTTCATGTCACCAACTGTAGTGAAGATGACAGTGCTGGGATGTGAGTGTTTGGTATTGCCAGTGCAGAATTCCTATCATATGTGGTTTATAAGCCAGCCAATTCCTTATAAAGACTGTTTTCTTACTCAGGTTTTTGGCTACTTCTTACACTAAAATTAAATGGTTTTAAGTGACTAGTCCAAAGTTCAAAATTTAACGTTCAGTTCAGTTCCAGAAAATTTCTGAAAACACATGGGAATTGTAAGTCATGTGTTAATACTTAAAATTCTGTTAATAAAACTTCCAACACTAACGTTACCTCATTGAAGTTACCTCGCTGGTTCTTACACTCACCATAAAACCAGAGCTGTCATAGTTTTGAATTACTACAAAAGGAAGTAAGCCATTCCAAAATCAATGTTATTTTGCAACACGATGATAGTTATAAATTCAAATACTTAAAGCCAATTTGCAGAACCATCAACCTTAGTATCTCCTGACATTTCAAAGCCTATCTTCCAGACTTTTATCCTTACTAAGAGCTAAGTCAAAGAAAATGTAGGTATCATTCATTCGTATCCATTTTCCTTCAAAGAAGCACATTCAAGTTAAAGACAAAATTATTTGGCCATGAGTATTTGAAGTATTGGTTCTGTTTAGGTATGCCACAAAAATTCTGAACTATTAGCATGCTCAAAACCCTGGATTCAATACCCAGCACCGAAAGAACTTAGCACTATGACTGAAGCACTGAGAATTTAAATCCCTGATTAGTCAATGCTGAAATTAAGTGGTCATTTGGTGACTCCTCAGATCAGAATTTTTAATAAATCCAAATGAGTTCCTTCCTTATATATTTGAAGTGTTTATAAATGGACAACAATTCAGACACTGTCCTTGTTTAAGTCCCATACCTTAAGATTTGTGTCTATGAAACACCCCTGGAAAATGGGAGCCCTGTTTAATTTTTCGTAAGATTTTAAAACAACTTATTTTTTATGTTGTGGCATCATTTCTATGATTATCACAACAGTTAAAGGAATCTACTGTGCTTCATGTAAATAATGCTCTCTAACCAACAACCACTTACAATGATTCAATTTTGTTGTCTCTTAAGTTTTAAGTGTCCCTCTGTTGAACCAATAAATACATGTTTGGTTTTTAAATAATGCATGGAATTTTGACCTTTTCTCAGCCGAAAACTGTCTCATGATCCCGGGCAGCAACAACAGGTGACAGTCCCCACTCTCAGTGTACGGTTGCCATACTCTGAGGCCAGGGAGGTTCAAGGTATTGAATGTGTTTTCCACTTATAATGTTTGCTTCCCTAGCCTATACTAATGGCACAAATTAAGGACTTTCATTGAGACATTTCCACAGAAGCATACTGTGCTGGCTAGCTTTGGGTCAATTTGACACAAGTTGGAGTCATCAGAGAAGAGGTAACCTTAATTGAGAAAATGCCTCCATAAGATCCGGCTGTAGGCAGGCCTGTATGGCATTTTCTTAATTAGCGTTTGATGGGGGAGGGATCAGTCCATTATGGGTGATGCCATCCCTGGGCGGATGGGGCTGCATTTTATAAGAAAGCAGTGTGAGCAAGCCATGAGGAGCAAGCCAGTAAGCAGCACGCCTCCATGACTTCTGAATCAGCTACTGCCTCCAGCTTCCTGCCCTGCCTGAGCTCCTGTTCTGACTTCCTTTGATGATGAATTGTGAGGTGGAAGCAGAAGCTGAATAAGTCTGTTCCTCCCGGAGTTACTTTGGTCAAGGTGCTTGGTCACACCCACCATGTACTTTAGCCACACTGACCTTTCCTGTATCCCTTTGGCCATTACCGTTTTGTCCTTCCACACCCATCACAGAACCCTGTATTTTCATGTTTGCTTTTCTCCCTTAGAGTCCATATACAAGAAAAACCATGCAATATTTGCCTTTCTGAGACTGGCTTAATTTATCGTTTTCTTTAACTTGCTTATCTCTCATTCCACCTATTTTCCTGCAAAATGACATAATCTCATTTTTCTTTATGGCCAAATAGAAGTCTATTGTGTAAGAACACCATGTTTTCTTTAACTATTCATCTTTCGATAAACTCCATCATAATGTGGCCATTGTGGAAAGTATAACGGGAAACATGGATGTTCTTGCATCTTTATTGTGTGCTGGTGCTCCACTCTTGAAGTGCATCCTCAGCAGTTTTACAGCTGGATCATTTGTAAGTTTTACTTTTAATTTTCAACATTTTAATCCTAAAATAGGGTTTGTAGGAATGTGGTCCTATCATAACCCAGGGGCATCTGTTCACGTCTGTATTTGTACTCAAGTGGTGAAGTGAAAAAAAGACTAAAGGATTTGTCCATTGATATCTTCACTCCAAGTGACAGCAACGGGACACAATGGAAAGCAGGATGAGCTGAGCTGCCCTACAGTTAGAGGGGGATCTGTGCTGACACAGTACACCAGTCCACAGGCCTCCCACACAGTGCACCAACCCACAGCCCTCCCACACAATGCACCCATCCACAGATCTCCCACACAGTGCACCAATCCACAGACCTCCCACATAGTACACCAATCCACAGACCTCCCAAACAGTGTGCCAGTCCACAGGCCTGCCACACAGAACACCAATCCACAGACCTCCCACACAGTGCACCAATCCACAGACCTCTGACATAGTGCAGCAATCCACAGGCCTCCCACACAGTGCACCAATCCACACACACCTCCTACACAGTGCACCAATCCACAGGCCTCCCACATAGTGCACCAATCCACAGGCCTCCCACATAGTGCACCAATCCACAGGCCTCCAACACAGTGCACCAATCCACAGACCTCCCACACAGTGCACCAATCCACAGACCTCCCACACAGTGCACCAGTCCACAGACCTCCCACACAGTGCACCAGTCCACAGACCTCTCACACAGTGTGCCAGTCCACACAGACTTCCCACACAGTGCACCAATCCACAGCCCTCCCACACAGTGCACCAATCCACACAGACCTCCCAAACAGTGCACCAGTCCACAGACCTCCCACACAGTGCACCAGTCCACAGACCTCCCACACAGTGCACCAATCCACAGCCCTCCCACACAGTGCACCAGTCCACAGCCCTCCCACACAGTAGCCAGTCCACAGCCCTCCCACACAGTATGCCAGTCCACAGCCCTCCCACACAGTATGCCAGTCCACACAGCCCTCCCACACAGTATGCCAGTCCACAGCCCTCCCACACAGTATGCCAGTCCACACAGCCCTCCCACACAGTGTGCCAGTCCACAGACTGCAGTGCAGTTGGGATCATAGTCATAACAAAGATGAATTCATGTCTAACAAACACTACTCATATCCCTCTTCAATTAATATTAATGTAAATGTTAATTTTGACAATGCATTTTCAACTAATTTATAATTTTTATTCAGTTCCGTGTATCAGTAAGAGCTACTACATACTTAGTGGTTGGTTATTTTTGTCTCTGGCCCTAAGCTATCACAAGCAATGAGTATTACATAGTATAATTCTTAGCTGACTACAGGATTGTTTTTTCTTTGAAACAAATATTTCTCTAAGGTACATAACATTTGTTTTTTAAAATAGTTCATAATACTTTAGGCATTCATGCTCCATAATCAATATTACCATTAAAATGTAGTAAACATAAAGAATTATACATAAAAGCAATATTAAGCTATAGATGCTCTGAAAGAAAATATGGGTTCTCCTTTTTGTTTTTAGATATAAGAGACAATATTGACTTATAACATAAAAGAAAAACTAATAAGAATAAAATATGAACTTCAAATATCTTTGTGGAAAAAGGAAATAAAAAGTTGCACAGAGTTTTTGTAAAAGACAGCAAAATCTAATGTCCATTCCAGCATATAGGGCATTGTTATTAAGGAGAATAAGAGAAAGGAACTTTCATTATAGAGACATTTCTAAAAAAAAAAAAAACAGATAAATGTGAATTTATTAAATGCCTACTTTGTTCTAAATAATAATAATAATAAGGAGGAGGAGGAGGAGAAAATTAAATCAACACATTCAATTTCTCCAGGTAAACTAAGAATAGTCGTCTACCAAGTGCTATGGGGAGCTGAGAGTAAAAACTACAGGCAGGTTCGGAGCTCTCAAGAAAGCACTTAGCCATTTCATTCCCAGCTTGTTCCCCTAGAGAAATACGCTAGTGGCGAAGTGAAGAGGAGGCGGTCTGTCTAGGGAGAATCGTTTATATTGGTATATACAGCTCTAGTAACACTGTCTAGGATTTTAATACATTGCCAGGAGACAGGAAATAACAATAGCTAGAGGCAAATGCTGTCAACCTAGGCTCCAGTGCAAGTGTTAACCCTCTCCTTCCTCGAATCCCACAAAACTCTAGCCAGTTTCTTCATCCATAAAATGAAGACAATGATGTAGAAAGGTGTAATTGAAGCCTGACCTACCAGGTGTTGTATTATGGTGAACTAGAAAATAAAGTAGAAATGCTCACTGGGTAGCAGTAGCTGTTTAAAGGCAACAGTCACCCAAATTATGATATTATAGGATACTATGCAGCCATCATTTCTATGAGACTAGTACATTAAGTCATTCTAGTGTTACATAGCAGGTACTGTGAAAGGCTAACCATGCTGATGATGGTGGTAACATTACCTGATATTTGCAGCACAGTTTTAAGAGGCTCCTGGGCTTCTGAGACAGGGAGAGTTCCTGTTCTCCATTGTATAAAGCCCAGAGCCATATGGCCTGTGACTGTGTCCTGCAGCCTTTTCCTTCAAACTGAAACGTTCACTCCTGGGTGAAGAAGAGAGGCTCATACAACTTACCAGGCTCAGAAAGCTCACAAAGTTGCAAGATTCCACAAGTCCCTTCCCAAAGTAACATAAGCAGTAAAGAGTGCTGCTTGGGAAGGGGTCTGTCTACCCATCCTTCCATTCAAGCTGCTGGCTAGCAGTGCAGGGAACTCCAAGGATGCAGCTTCCGGGAGCTGTAACTGGTCCTGGGGTAGGCTTTTTAATGATGCTCATGTAAGTGCCCCTGTAAATCCATTGTTTCACCACACTGTACTTTGTGGAATCATTTCTTTGGTCTGGCATTGGTACCTTCTCTGAGGTAAATGACTATTTGCTCATGTCTCCCAAGGAAAAGTCAACCTCTAGGGTGTCACACCTGAAACCTGCCCATGTGTGTATCAACTCCAAAGGGCCTACCATGATTATCACACACAAGGGAGACAGCACATATAACAAACACAGAAGTGAAGAGGAATGTGGTCTGAAGTGAAAAGAAGGTACACAGATCAAAATTACAATATGCACATTATCCTTTCTGATAGGTAGCTGACAGATAGATGTACACATAGATAGAAAGCAGGTTGGTATCGATAAGTGAACACATTAAGACTTTGAAGGTTTTCAAGCTATAAAAATACAATTATACATAACATATAATCTATAGACTATACATGTATAGATTATATAGTATGTACATTTATATATATGTGTTAGTATTTGCTGTAGTATCCAGATAGATATATAGGTACATAATACATATAGATAGACACATATGTACTCACATACATAGAAGGCAATAGACTAAAAGATATATAGAATACAAAATGGTATTCCTACTCTTCATCCAGTTCAAAATGCCCCAAAGTAGTATCAGTTAGAGGTCCTCCACAATGGCACCCACATATATGCAACTTTTCTGTGTATATACTTTAGTCAAATATTTAATTCTGAAATCACTGTCACAGTTTTATTTTTCAAAATTATACAAATACTTATCTTGGCCTCGGGTGTTTAGAAACATCCTTTAGATACAAACATGGCCACGGGAAATGTTTCTTAACTGGTCTCCATTGCAATACATTCTACTGGGGTGTGCGGGAGACTTTGGGGACATATCCTTACAGTTAAGCCAAGCTGAAGTTTCACATGGACCTTAGGGAAGGGCAAACATGATTTTCAAATAGGCACTTATATGGAACCCTATGAAAATCTACCTTGGCCACAGCAAATAATCCTTTCCCTGATAGAACTTGAAAGCATTCTCCTACCAACAAATGGAGAGCTAAGAAAACACTAAGTCACACAAAGGAGAAAGCAGTCACTATAAAAACCAGAAACTTCCATGATGTGTACCAAATATAAAGTCATGAGACTTAAACTCTCTGGTCATTCAAAATATTATAGTTATTATTGTTGTTGTTATTATTATTTATTGTTATGTGTGAGAGAGAGAGGCAGACAGAGAGAGACAGACAGAGAGACAGAGAGGAAGGAAGAGAAAGAGACAGAGAGAGGGAGAGGGAGAAAGAGACAGGGGAGGGGAGGGGAGGGGAGGGAAGGGGATAGGAGAGGAGAGGAGATATGTAAGAGGCCATTAGACCTTAGTGGCCCCTAGACCTTATCACAGTGATGTCAATATGGAAGTACTACTCAGGTTTTTAAACTGAGCACACAGACAGCACCAGTTGCCAAAATGAAAACTAACAATGACTATCAAAGTTCATAGCTCTAATGTACTAACCTAGCTTTGGGGCTTCTGTATTTCTGCTTCTATCTGACTGTTCTTGCTAACAAGGTAAGTCAATTCTGGATTTTGAGTTTGTGCTTAAAAGCCTACCCTGAGAAAGTCTTGGGGCTACATTGGGGTCCTGAACAGCCATTGTGGTCTCTGACTGGCATATAAACACTTCCTATTGTCTTAAACCCATGTCCAGATAGTCTCCTCTGGTGGATATCCCACAAAAGTATGTGCCCCATGGAACAAGTGTGAAGATCCGAGAGCAACCTTGTAGGTTGGTTCTTTCTTTAGAACTTTATATGGGATCAGGGAATTTGTCAGTCTTGACAGAACACACCTATACCTGTTGTGCTGTCTTACTCACTTGTCTTCTGTTATTTTAAAAAGAGAAACCAAGGGCCATCCCTCTCTGGGTTCACCTTCATTGCTGCTAAAGCATTTGCATGATCACACTGCTAAGGCAGTGAATATTTTAGTATGGAAAATATGTTATCCTGTGTATTCTCATTCATTCATTCATTCTCTCTCTCTCTCTCTCTCTCTCTCTCTCTCTCTCTCTCTCTCTCTCCCTCTCCCTCTCTCTCTCTTTCTCTCATCTCTCTCCTCTCATTACAATGTGAATATTGATTATGCCATATTCTATTACTTTGATAGCTGTGCCTTCTACAGAAACAGCCCTCAATTTTATTGGAGACAACAAAATTGAGCAGCCCAAAGAGTTAAAGTTGGTAGTGGAGAGTTCATGCTGTTCACACGGTCTTCACATGTGTAAGATAAGAGGGTGGAGCTCACTAAGTCAGTTCCAATGGGTTAGTCTGTGATTTTAAGACTCCATGCTATTAATGAATTAATGCATGTTCTGTGATGCAGAGACCATTAAGCCACCCACAAACTAAGGGACTGTTACTTCTAAGCAGCTTTAGATCCTCTCAGCACTCCTAGCCTTAAACATCTAAGGAGCAAGCATTTTCAGTGCAGTCTAAGGGCAGATGTTGGCAGCACTCTGCATCCCATTTAGACACTTATGCAGAGCATCTTAAACAGAAAACTACTAAAATCCATGGCTCTACCTTTAACAATTACCAATTTTATGGAGAGGGAAGTGTGCTGGCAGCATCCTATCTAGCTGAAACACAAGAAATGCCCAGAAATGAGAGCAGTAATCTAAAGGAAGCAGTGTCTGAGACAGAGGGGGATAGTATGTCTAGGAACTACACCTTCTGATGATAGATAAACCAAATGCAGCACACTGAGCCCGCCATTCTACCGCAAGTCAGATACAGAGACGAGTAAAGACACCACGGGGGAAAACACGTTGCCAAACAACTTTACTCCCATTTAGGATGCAGAATCGACATCTCTCAAGAGGCAATCACCTTAGCCATGGTGGTCCCGATATAAACTATAGGGATAGGTTACAGCCTTGGGGGAGGGGCCACTTGCCTTTTGTCTACAATTCTTCTTACTGTGTATGTCACTTCTGTGGGAAACAGAAAGAACCTGCAATATAGTCATTCACATTACTCTAGCCCTAAAAGCCCTTCCTGTGATGAAGACATTTTACTAAATTAAATATATTGGTGAGCCAGCTCCCTTAAGCTTAAACTTTGTGGGCTCCTAAGGAAATCTTGCAATGTGTGTTCTTGCCTCTTAGGAAGTCTGTTCTGATTATCTTCCCTCACCAGTTCGCTCCAGTCAGTTGGAAGCAGCTTCGGAGACTCTTTCAGGAAGAGAGAAGTGCGTAAGGGAGGCATGGAAGACAAGGCAAGGTGGAGATGAGAGAAGGCTTTGAGGAAAGTTCAGAGGATGAAGCAGTGATGTTCCCAAAACACAATGGACACTGGGTCTAGATTTCGCAGCCCTGAATCTTCACACTCCCAGGCACAGCCAGCTACCTGTTCATACCTCTGGCCTTCGCATGCAGCGGCACCCATATACATACACAGGCACGTGCATTGTAGATGAGGGTGGGGGACAGGAACTAGACACAGAAGAGGAAAAGGCAAAGAAGAGATCAGTTATGCAATACAAGTCAAGGACTACCCGGAGTCTCTGGAAGCTACGCGAGGAAAGGTGGGCTCCCCCTTGTAGTCTCTAGAGGGAAAGAACCATTGTCGTTACTGCACCAGTGTTTCCAGACTCCAGTCAGCACATTCCTGAAGTTTTAAGTCACAAAGGTTATGGTTATCTTCTCAGTTACAGGAGCCCTAGAGACATACCGGTAGGAAGATGGCTTAAGCATGAGGACCTGAGTTCAATTATGAGCATGCGTGTAAGAGCTGTGCACCGTCTCACTTGCCTATAATCTCGGTGCTGGGGAGGTAGAAAGAGGCCGATCCCTGGAGCTTGCTGGTCAACCAGTCTAGCCAAGCACATGAGCTTTAGATTAGATGAGAGACCCTGACTCCAAAATAAAGTGAATAAGTGACAGGAAACATTGTCTTCTGTCTCTGTCTCCATCTCCCTTTGTCACTTTGTGTCTCTCTCACACATACAAAAGATAAAATGAAATATTGTCCTCTTTTATCCAGAATTTATGAATACATATTTAACTTTGATAGGGTTATAGAGATAAATGAAATATCATTCTTGCCTAAGGCAGCTCTTATCTAAAGGGAATGCTTCCTTCTTTGTAACATCCAAATCATATTCTAGGCAACAAACTATAGAAAAAGCTTACATTTTAGTGCTAAGGTTACTACACTGACTCTATATTTCAGTAGGTCCTCCGTGTTTTTATGGGCTGAACACACAGTCTAAATGTTTTTCTATTCACTGTTCAGAAGACCACACCTTTATCAAGGAGCATAAACCTTAACAAATGTCTTCAGATGAGCAGAGAACACGCATGGAGTGAGGCCCAAGCCCACAGCACAATGGGAGTCCCTGAGAAAGTAACATCTGGAGCAATGGTCCTGGTCTGCAGAGGTTTACACGGCATATTTTACACATTGTTACAAATGACAGAATGGGGACCATACTGGAAACATTAGAGGATTCTACATTTTGACTACTAACAATGCTAAAAGTTTATACAAATGGTAAAATATCCTACAATATTCACTTTTTGAAACTGCTAAGTTTTATCATGTTTGTCAGAAACTTTAAGAATTTGTGAGAGCAAGAAATTACTGAATGTGTCCCCTCAGAAGATCAAAAACTAGGGTGATCTCATGTGTATCCTTTCTATAGATCCCTTTCCCCCACTATTTATTTCCCCCACTATGTTAATGATTTCATTAACATCATTAAGTTGCAATATATTTAAACTTTACCAAGGTAAAGTAAAAACTTTAAAAAAAAACACTCTTGATTATTTCAGGATTACACATGCTATCCAAATTATTCAGAAGACAGTGTTACAAGAGAATGGACTTAAAAACCATTTTCATATCTTTGACAATTGTCTTTAACAAAAAAAATTGGGATAATCAAATTAGAGAGAAGAGAAAAATATTCTTCCTCTGTTTTTCTCCTCTTGGCAGAGTTCTCAGTGCAGAGTCATTTTCCAGGCATAGATGGATGAAATTCTGTTCTCTGTAATCTCTGTAAAGATTATGAAAATAGAGTTCTATTTCATGGAAGGGGATGATGTCCCCGCTGAGACTTCCTCGCATCCCCATGAGGTCAGTGTTGGCAGACAGGACCTGCTTGCTCTCTGAATCTCTACTGTGGCCATGAGGACCTCAGTATGACCTTCACATTCCTTTCCCACCTCAGAGACATAGACACCACAAAAGCCACTTTTGTCACCGAGGAAGATGAGAGCGTCTGCAGGCGGGACAACAACACATTATGGACAGGAAAGATTGCTTTCCCTCAAAGGATTCTCACATTCACTTGTGCACTTTAGAAGCCCTGTGAGAGCATCTGAGGGGCCTCATTCCAGCTTCCACTTAAAACAACGACAGTGTAACCATAACAAAACACTACTATGTATTGAATGGCTTAAGAGCGTTGCGTCATTCCTGACAGTGAGAGACAGCATCATCTCTTCTATTTTAGGGATAGAAAGCGGAGGACTCAACAGAGATCTCACAGGAACAGGATAGGTCATTGAAAACATTAGTTCTTCCAACACCTAAGCTCCTCTGCCTCCTAAATCAGGACCTGAGAAAGCCATTAGAGTGCCGTGCCCCCGAATAAAGGGCAGGAAGTCATTCATTAGAGATGAAAATATTCCAGCCAGAGGAAATTGGGTTTCTCCGAGCCACAGAAGAGAGCACTGCTCTCAGACCTGCATTTGTCTTGGCCAAGAAGCATCCAAAGCATTCAACCCTTTGCAACCAGTGTTGGTGCAGGGAACAGCAAATCGATTTTAGTTGGCTTCTTTGTAGAAATAAACTTTGGATCCATAAAAATGGGACACTTTGAATACCAGTTGTCACAGGATCCTTGTCACCTGGATGTTCTTACACTCATGTTTTATTCATCCACAGGCTGGTTAGCCTTTCCCTCCCTGTACCTCATGACTCAGACTAAACACTGCAGTTGAAGCTGCCTGGCTATGGAGATTCCGAGTAAAGAATAGCCTGGGCTGTGTGCTTACTGAGCTGGCTACAGAGCAGGCTCTTACCCCAGGGGGCAGCCAAATGCCCCTCAGTTCCAGCCTGAGGGAGCCAAGAGGAAGCCAGGCTTTCTACAGAGTGTCACACTGCTCATAAGAAAGTAGAAAGCTGAGCTATTACATGAAATGGTTTCATTATATTTTTCATTTCCACTGTTTTTTTAATTAAAAAAACCAAACAAACAAATGAGCAAATAATGAAGTCCAAAACAAAGAACAAAACAGTGAGAGTCTGTAAAGAGTTCTGTGGATAGGATTCACCCCGTGTATCTACCAGCTCCCACACCTTCTGGGAAATATATCAGAATTATATTTTTTTAAAAAAATGAAAGATAAGTACACTAAGATAATTCAACTTAAAGGGACACAAGAGTCTAACAGCCTCAGAGTTTTTCGAAGAAAAGGTTCACTTTGAATAGAAAAATAAAACAGAAACTGTCATTCTGTGTCCTTTTGATATTCTAAACTTCTAAAGTAGACAAAAACTGGAATTTCTTCTTGAAAACCAAGGAGTTCTCCTCCAACAAGCCCAGCTAGCTTCTTGAAGTCATTAATATGAATAAGTGAGGGGGGTTGTTTTATTTTTTAATTGAAACCCTGCTTTAAAAAGAAAAAAGCATAAACACAGCCTGGGACGTGGCCCAGTAGTAGAGCCTGGCCTAGCTAGCATGTTCAAGGCCTGTGGTCTCATTTTCAGCACCACATTAAAGGTGGTGGGCGGCATTATTCACAAATTTGGGTTAATAATATTTGGAAATACTTGGCAATCCCTTCTTTTATAAACACCAGGATCTGTGTTAGTTCTGAAGAGAGAGATCTGCCTTCATCAGTGGGCTGATAACCTCTTCAGAAAGACAGACCAATAAGCAAGCCAAACAAAAGTCTTTTACCATGAGCAAGTAAAGGATAGAATAGTGTCATCTAAGTTCATCTAAGATGAATGAGTGGCATCTGTCTGTAAGAGGAGCTAATGAAGCTATGGCCCAAGGGACAGAGGGGAGTAAGCTCAAAGGATGGCCAGAGACAGAGAAGATCTCAAATCTCAATCCTGGAGATCGCATGACTGGCTTAAGAACCTTAAGACAATTTGTTCTGCCTGAGGAGTTCTACTGATCTGCACCGTTGGGGACAGCTAAAGTGAAACAGATGAACTGAGACTCACTAAAGACTCTGGATTTTGTCCTGACAGCAGATAGAAGTGGTATGGACAGATTTGTTCTTGAAAAGAAGCACCTTGCAAATTTGTCCTGGCTTCAAAAATCATTATTGTGTACATGGGCAAAACCTTCCTCCTCTTATGAGATGGAAAAAAATTTACCATCTGCTGAGTAAGCTCTCTGCCTTGCTCTTCTTGTAAACCTTAAGCCATAGAGCACATTGATGACAGGCTCTTACTCAGATCTGTCTTGCCCCCAGATACATTTGGCAGTGTCTAGAGACCAGTGGGTACCTGACTGCCTGCAGACCAGCCTCTAACCTTAAGATCAAAGAGAAGCAAATTCAAGCTCTGGGGAGGCCCATTTATCCTGAAATTACTCCTCATTGTCCATGCCTTATTCAGCAGCAGATTTCTTGACCCTTCAACCTTCAGATCTTCCCTGAACTCTCCTGATCCATCAAGAAGAAGGAACCATGTCAGTGTAGAATCTTCTGGGCCAGCCTCCATCACATCATAAATACCAGGGGAGCCTTCTTGTTGCCACATATACTACAAATGAGAAGTTATTGCACATTGGGTGGCAGGCAAGTTAAGATGAGATATCTCTGGAAGAGGCTAGTGGCCAGCACTGGGATCACTCATCACCAGAAACTGGCAGGGAGCTGGTTAGGGAAGGTTCCAGTAACAATGAGCATGGCATCAAGCTTCATCATAGCTTATTATGACTAATACTGTTTCAGGAGAGCAGGACACAGCCATCAACATCTCCAATTGCAACAGTGACAAGAGGGGTCAGTGAAAGCTCCTCCCAGGTCCCCTCCAGATTTATAGTGAAAATATTGGGATAGTTAATCTTCAGTCTTTTTTTTTTTTAATATTTTTATTACATATTTTCCTCAATTACATTTCCAATACTATCCCAAAAGTCCCCCATAGCGCCCCCCACTTCCCTACCCACCCATTCCCATTCTTTTGGCCCTGGCATTCCCCTATATTGGGGCATATAAAGTTTGCAAGTCCAATGGGCCTCTCTTTCCATTGATGGCCGACTAGGCCATCTTTCGATACATAATCTTCAGTCTTAACTAAATTTGGAATCACCATGAAAACATGCATCTGAGTGTGTCCAGGAGGGCAGTTCCAGAACAGTTTAACTGAGGGGCTAAGACTCACCTGAATGTAGACATCACCACGGATTGAGATTGTATTCCAGGTTGGATACAAGGGAAAAGCAAGCCCAAAGCCAGCACTTATCTCTGTTTCCTAATTACAGATGCAATGTGATCGGTCACCATAAGGCCCACTACCCTGCTGTGTTGAACAGACTGCCCTTGACCTGTGAACCAGAATAACCCTTCCTTCCACTACTTAGTGTCCAGTCACAGGGACAAGCTGACTGACTAAGTTAGTACATGACACCACTTTTCCTTTCATCTGTAAAGTAAGGTTAAGGATGCCCAAATGGGCTTTCACTGTAAGGAATTTGAAACATCATCTTTCATTTTCAAAAAGTCAAGGACTCAAGACACTGTGACATTCCCCCTTTTAAACAGTGTTTATGGACCCTTCTCTGGGTGGCTCAGAGAGCTGGAGATGTGATGTGCACAGCTGGTGGGTAACAGAATGCGACCCATCTGGAGGGTGAAAATCCAGGAAAACTAGCAAAACAAAGCTAGTGTATATATAAAGATTTCAAAGGAAAAATGAGGCACTTATGGGACTCCCAGAAGCTGCACGTATATTTTATATACTGTAGCTTAAGGAAGAACTTTGAGAGATCAAGACAAAATTAAAAATATACAAAATAGTTGAGTATTAAACACAAAAGACCTAGCTGAAACCACTGGAGACCAAATCCCAAACTACTATAAAAACTCAGCCTGCATCCCTGTGAGGAACCAATGAGGCTCTATAAAGGGGCAAAGTTCCCTTTCAGGGATAAGTTATAATATATCTACCTGGTGATGTTTGGGAAGCTCAGCAAATACAACCACTTTTTAACTTCAGTTATTAGGATGTATGTCTTTGATGTGTGAAAAGATTGGGTTACCTGGGATACTAGAAAACTTGGGGCATTATATTTTAAGAAGCACCGAGGAATTTGAACCAAAGCTAACATACCCAGCTATGCCATGCCTTAAAACTTAGCATCAGAACTCCTTTCATACACTTACTAACATCCAGAGGGCACTTGCTGTGTCCCAGATAGCGTTCTATGTGTTGGTATTATTGGTGATTAAAATAGCTTTTATTTCAGTGTGAGAAGCAGGAACAGAAAGAGAAAGAAAGAAATGCTGTGAATACTTTAGTTATGGTACCAGACAATGCCAACAGCAGGGAGAGGAGAATCCAATAACTGAAAGCGCTGCAGTGGTAAAGGAGTCACCAGAACACACCACATTGGGAAGTGACATCTGAAGGATGCCATGTGGCAGGATGGAGTAAAACATTCAGGGTAGAGGGAAGGGCTGGGCTGGAATGCTATCTCCCAGCAATGAACCGTGGCACTGTTACTAAAGAAACTTTCAGGCATTCTTATACAAAATTGTGTAGAAGCAGATCTCAGGTTCAGTGTTGCCTGGAAGTTGAAGAACTGCATAAAGACACACACACACACACACAGATGCTTGAAGCTTGAACAGTAACAACAAAGGGACAAATGTTACTCATCTTAGCATACAACAACAGACTTAAAAATCACTGATCATTTTCACATACATATACAGAGTAAGGCTGGTCTGAATCCATATACATGTGTGTACATATGTACTTATACATATGTGTGTACAAATGCACAATTCATAAACATACACATACTTGAAAATATTTATCTTAAAAAAGAAAACACTTGGGAATGACCTTAATAAACGTTCTTTAAGAAAAAAAAAATAAAAGTGGGGCAATACCTTGTAATATAGAATTAACTTGAGTTAATCTACTCTTCCCTAAGGTAACTCAAAGGAGTCAATGCACTTCATACCGACTTTTTAGTAAATTAAAAACATTCTACAGATTAACGGAGGAAAAAAAACCAAACAAGCATAACAAATATTCTGAAAATGTAATTGCCTATGGCAAACAGTGCTGCATCTATCCCAGGCAGAAAGTAGAGAAGCCTAAGAGAAGCATGGTTCTGGTCACCAGGCTGACAGGAGAGTTCAAAGAGAGCCTTGGCTAAAGACAGGTAAAGAAAGTTATTAAATACATTATGTTAGGATCGATTCATGAAATAGATATAAAGTAATTTAGATTTCTACCTTGTATTCCATGCTATTAAAAAAAAAAAAAAAAAAAAAAGGTTAGCCGGGGGTGGTGGCACATGCCTTTAATCCCAGCACTCAGGAGGCAGAGGAAGGCAGATTTCTGAGTTTGAGGCCAACCTGGTCTACAAAGTGAGTTCGAGGACAGCCAGGGCTACACAGAGAAACCCTGTCTCAAATAACAAAACAAAAAAACAACAACAAAAAACAAAACAAAACAAAAGGTTGGTAAGTCCTAAATAGCAAGTTTATTTTACCATATAAATTGAAATGGGGTACAGAAACTACAGCCCATGCTTGTAGTAAAATATAGTGTACAAGAAAAAAAACAAGAGGTCAGCTGTCTCCTTGGGCTGGAGTGAGCTCTGAGGATAGGGCTAAAGGGGGAGCATCAAGATATGGAACTATGGAAACAAGCTATGGCCAACTGCAGTTGTTTTGACCTGGTACCTGTATTTTATTTTCAAAAAGAATGAAACCTTTAAAAAGGTTTAAATTGTAACATACCGAGACAGAAAATAAATACCAAAGAGAACAGAGCACTTCTGATCTCTGGAAACTCTAAAAAGTGTGTGCTTGATGCAGCTACTCTTACAGCCCAAAACTAAAGGAAATGCACAAAACCAAAAGGGCTAATAATAATACAAGAGGAAGCACTTGCCTTCGCCAAGACAAATACTGAGTAACCCTGATGTATAATCATACCAAATAATGATCTATTATTACACAATCTATGCAGACAATAAAGAAAATACACACAGCAGATTATGGAAATGCATAACTCTGTGTGGTAACTACAGCCACTCCCACTTCTTGGCCCTGGCGTTCCCCTGTACTGAGGCATATAAACTTTGCAAGACCATGGGGCCTCTCTTCCCAGTGATGGCCAACTAGGTCATCTTCTGATACATATGCTGCCATACCAGGGGATCCATCCCATAATCAGCCTCCAAACGCTGACACCATTGCATACACCAGCAAGACTGCTGAAAGGACCCTGATATAGCTGTCTCTTGTGAGGCTATGCCGGGGCCTGGCAAACACAGAAGTGGATGCCCACAGTCAGCTATTGGATGGAACTTAGTTTTTAAAACAGCAATTTAGAAGTCTATAGAACATGTTATAGAGGTAGCCCTGGGATCTTGCAGTCCAGACAGATGTTTAGGACCCTCTACTACATCAGAGGAAGCCTTCCACAATGACCAAAGAGAAACACAGCCAGGTTGAGCATGCCATGTAATGAGGTTAAGAAAAAAAAAAAGGCAAGTAGCTGGGTGTGGTAGTGGACAACGGAGAAAGCAGGAGAAGCAGGGGTTCAGCATCAGCTATGTGAGGAGTTGGGGATCAGCCTGAGTTAATGAGATCCTGTTTCTAAAATACCAAATTAACTAATCAATTAAATTAAATTTCAGCGAGGGGGTCTAAAACTACATGGACACAGTTCTAATAGCATTAAGCTAACTTCAAAAACAAAACCTCTAAATTTTAGGTAAATTACTGAATTAATTATGTCAAAAGTAATGTATATACAATCCAACTGATATTATTTTGGAAGAGAACTTGAAAACATTTTTCTAAATTCTGTCATAAGGTTAAAGCTATGATTGACTTAAATAGTAATAGTATAATTGTAATATATATATTTTTTCATAGTAGGAGAATTATTTTTGGAAATGGTTTATAGCAAGAGTAAAATGGGTATTTTTTTTAATTTTCAAGAATACAATTATACATCACATACTTGGAGATTTTATTGTATTGCCCTAAAAGCAATACAGACATCCATCACAGACTTATCTACACGATAAACTAACGGAGAGAAGCCTTGGAATGAGTTAATCCCACATCTCTGGAGCCCAAGACACAGCTTTCACAGGGTTTCCACTTATCCCTCTGGGGACTCCTGGCTGTCTTACTAGTACTTCCCTGCACGCCATGGCCTCTCCAATTCAAAGATTATGGCTCTGGTGTTCCTATTCCAGACCTGGGAGCTTCCTTAGCTGAGTAAAGGTGGGCACATTCCATTCTCACACTTGTGGCTTGTAGAGTACCTGACCAGGACACCTGGGGTTGTTTTCAGGCATGCGCTGTAGCTGGTGACCTGTACAGCTCACTCTGTGAGCTCATGTCCCACACTGAGTGCTAGGACCAGCAAGGGATTCTATGCAGGAAGCTAGAAGAACCACTTGGGCAAAACAAAAAGACAAGCAGCCAGTGAAACATCTGACTTTTTTTCCTCCCTCTCAGCTCCAAGAAGCCACCTCCTTCTGACTTGCTTAAGACAACATCTGCTATGTGAGAGGACATGATAAACGGTGGCAGCACCTGGACCACTGTGCAGAGCTGGCCACTCTCACAGCATCAGCATAGTGACCCTTAACTCATCAGCACACCACTGAAGCCAGGGAGGAAACCAAGAAGCCAGGCAAAGGATGAGTTGAACTTCATTCATGGGATTTCAGGACAAAGTGGGCTTCACCTGACATTATAACAGTTAGTTTCCATTGAACCATGTCAACAGCTCCTCACGGAAGACCAAATGGTGTATTATGTGAAAAGTCCCAAGGACTGTTTCTTAATGTTTAGCAGCAATTGCATGGCTTGGTCACTGCAACAAATATTGCTGAACTGTTTAACTTACAAGAGACATTTAAAAGCAAAAAAAGTCCAAATTCTAAATATGTAATTCATAAAACAGCATATTTTCTTTAATTCATTTTCTCCAAGTTTACAATATCTGTACTAATTCTCTGTAACTAGATATGTTCTGGATACATTCTTAGAGAATCTGTGCAGAATAAAAATTTGAAACATCTTAAAACTAACTAAAAACATCTTTCTAGCACGCTGCAAGGCAAATGCTTTTTAGATGTTTTGCATTTTTATGCTAAACAGCACAGCTGTGATTGATAAAAAGCAATCAAGCTAATTTAAGTCAATCAACTCCAGGAGGTTCTCATCGCTTGGATAAAAATGCTCTCCCACTCCTTAGAAAATAAATAAAGATTTAACAGAGTGGCTGGATTTTCTTGACTCTGCTTTCTTGCCATTCCAAAGGCAGCATATAACCAAGAAATCATGTTAAACAATTTCTGTCACTACTTTAAAGGAGAATTCAAACTTTTTAAAGTCATGTTTAATTAAATAGTCCTGGGCAATAGCATATTCTCAGAGAGTAACAAATGCTGAGAAAAATAACACACATACAAACACAAGTATTCACACACACACACACACACACAGAGGCACATATACATGCACACATTTCTTGTGAAAGGTTCAAAATCGCTGATAGAAAGACTATTAGTTACATTTCAGTCTCTAAGGAGACTGTCATGCTAAGCAATATAGTTGATATTATTAAGATGACTCTGGACTTTTAAGATAACCATCTACATAATGTAAGTTCAAGAGCAAGCTGGGAAGGCATGCCTTTAGTCAGTCTCATACATTATGAGAAAACCAGGAGGGCTGTTAACATAGTCCTTTCCCACCGTAACGATGGGAAGGAAGATGAAATAGTCTCAGTTTTCCATTCCCACCAGCAGGTTGCCGCTCTGCACGCTGGACACCTGCAAACATGACCTAATGAACTGGAGCAATATCCTCAGAGGCTGTCAGCAAAGATACTAGCTACTCTGGTGGGAGAGCACACCCAAATCATTTAATCTTTCAGGTACGTTGCCTCCAAAAGGTAATCTGAAAGCCCTAGCCCCTTGTCTTCCAGATCCTGGGACGACAGTGGGAACTCTGATGCTCATGTCTCTGTCTGACAGATGAGTATGTTAATGTCTGGTTTTAGAAGTTAAACACTGTGAGGGAGCAGAGCCCATGCTGGGTTACACACATCAGATGCTTAGATGCTTACAGCCTCCTTAGATCACAGGGTCTGTCTCTTAATTTCTTAAACATGGGAAGGAGTACATTAAGGAAAAGACCATGATAAACAAATGACCAAGACTGGAAATTTCAGTCTGGAGAGCCTCAGTGAAATTTCTTAAAAGATGAACTGGTGGGGGTTTCATTTATTTATTTTTTAATTTTTTTCTTTGTTTCAGGTTCTCTCAGAGAAGAATCAAGAAGCACCAGTCTCCTATGACCTTAGAGATATCTATCCCCTCTGACCACCGTAAAAATACTTCACAGCAGCCACTGGCAATTATGTAGGGGGAAATGCCTACAATATAGAAGCCAGCTGCAATCCACACCCATATAACGAAAACTCTACAGCTTTGCAGTAAAGGTGTGTATATGTGTGTGCTCGCGCACACATGCACATGTGCTCATGTACATGTGTGCACCATGCTATCCTCCAGTTTTCTGTGACTATCAAATGTGTGCCCATATTTTAACTCAGTTCTAATTAATGCTTCTATCTGGGATAGAAGTTCCATGGGTTAACAACTTGTCTTGATGGCCTGACTAGACAATCTGCTATTTCAGGTGCGATTTCCAGGCAGTGGGTCCTGACATTAGCCACCCCTCCATCTGTCTGATTTTGCTACCAGTTATGGGTGCCTGTAATCCAAGCTCTTCCTCAGCAATTTACCTATCCCACTCATAGAGAAGGTAATTAGTGAGCCTTACATTTGTACACCACCCACCCCAGGCCCACTACCTCCAGGGGCTGAGGTGGCTGGCATCTAGAAAGGCACACTGATTCTGACACCTCCATCCTTGCAGCCATGTGCTCTAGAATGTGTTCTTCAATGCTCATTACATCAGGGCTCTGCCCCTTGCTCTCACCCTCCCCTTTGCAGCCACAAACACCATAAGGAATTCTTGTCGATGCCCATATTCTTGTTCATCCTGTCCCTGGCTTGGAATGCCATCCCTTCTTCTAGCCATTTTCCCCTACCATCAGGGCTCAAATGTTATCTTTGCATCCCAATTTATCTCAACAGAGGAGTGTTTCCACATGGCACCCAGCTTGTATTGGTGAGTTCTGACTTCTTCCCTCATCCATCATGCCACCTTTCTGTTTCCTTCTGTTGTTTTGTGCCCTCTTGGGAACCAGTTTTATTTCTAAATATCATCAACTAGCAGTGAGGAGCTTATTGAGAGTTAAGTACATCGCAGGCTTTGTGCTGAGTTTTGTACCCGCAGGGTATCACTGGCCCATCAAGGCAAGTATTCCTTTCATCCCTGTTTTAGAAGACAGGCATTCAAAACACAAGAAAATCAAGAAGAGGGAAGACCAATGGGTGGATACTTCATTCCTCCTTAGAAAGAGGAACAAAATACCCATGAAAGGAGTTACAGAGACAAAGTTTGGAGCTAAGACGAAAGTTTGCAGTATGGACTATCCAGAGACTACCCCACCCAGGGATCCATCCCAAAATCAGCCACCAAACCCAGACACTATTGCATTTGCCAGAAAGATTTTGCTGAAGGGACCCTGTTATAGCTGTTTCATATGAGTCTATGCCAGTGCCTGGCAAATACAGAAGTGGATGCTCACAGTCATCTATAAGATGGAACACAGGGCCCCCAATGGAGAAGCTAGAGAAAGTACCCAAGGAGCGGAAGGGGTCTGCAACCCTATAGGTGGAACAACAATATGAACTAACCAGTACTCCCAGAGCTCGTATCTCTAGCTGCATATGTAGCAGAAGATGGCCTAGTTGGCCATCATTGGGAAGAAAGGCCCCTTGGTATTGAAAACTTTGTATGCCCCAGTACAGGGGAATGCCAGGGCCAAGAAGCGAGAGTGGGTGGGTAGGGGAGCAGGGTGGGGGGAGGTTAGAGGAAACTTTTGGGATAGCATTTGAAATGTATATAAAGAAAATATCAAAAAAAGACAGGCATTCTAGAAGGTTAAGAAGATTGCCCAAAATTATATGTCAAGTGACATAGTCCGGATCTGAACCTGGTTCCTCTGGCACAATGTCCATCTCTGAATAACTGATGCTGCCCCTCCCGAGATGCATACCATGCAGTCGCAGTGGCAGCTGCAGGGCTGTGTTTGACCCAATAGTCACATTCAAGAGAGTTGCTTAATGCCTATTAAACCAAAATAATAATAATAATAATAATTCTGCTTGTCTGAACAATTTACGTTGGCATGGTTTCTCCATTGTGCTTTTTCATTTATCTAGAAATAAAACACATCTACCTGAATTCCCTGTGACAACACAAACTTGACATAATCCTTGAGGAAAAAAATATTTGCCCATGTTTTCTATGAGCATCTGCTAAGACAACAGGTAAAATGGGTATTTCAATTTCCTCCGTTTCCTCCACGGATAGGAGGTGCATGCCTGGAGAGTACGACCTCAGAGTCCGAGGTGGCTCCGAGGTCTCCCACTTACTTCCTCCTCCCTCAGCAAGCATCCTAGCACCGCTAAGGCAGGCTAAAAAGATGATGCCACTATGAAAAGAATGCCTGGCAATGAAAGTCCAGGCAGGGCTGTGAAGGGCACAGGAAGCCTAAGTTAAAAAAAAAAAAAAAAAAAAGATGTGCTATTGGCACAGGCACAGGCATGCCAAGGACTGTGCATAAGAGTGACAAAGCTGCACATGGGTGCAGCTCATAGAGACAGTGAGGTTTTCCTGGGGGATATGTTGACAGTGTGTGCAGAAAACATCCACCATACCTTTCTCCCCTGGGACCTTTAAAGCATGAAGTCTGTTCCCCTACAGATATTGCTCGTACAAAGATTAGCTAACCCTGTCTCCTTGGCTCAGCTGTATACCATAAACCTTGCCTCCTTAATTCAGCTATATGCAATGACCCCACACCCTTGCTTAACTGTGTATAATAAACATTCTGGCTTCCAGCATGCTGCAGCTTCTCCATCAGAAAGCCCAGTCTACCCAATGTCAGTTTTTCTATCTACATAGCTATGTGTGTTTGTCTTTCCTGCATTCCCTCATTGCCCTGGTCTGGTCAAGTCCCTGTGGGAAATGCAGCATAGCATGTCCTCCGAAGCAGGAGGAGAGTAAATGAAATATTAGTTACACTTCACTGGTTGTACATAGAAACCCACAGTGAGCTCCTGTCTGTAGACTCACTCTTGTTCACACTGTACTGACAGTTCAAGCATGCCAAGTGCTCCAGCTCAGGCTGGCGGAGAAAGGGGCATGGTGACTTGAGAACCAGCTTGAAGCTTCTCCGACGCACAGTTAGGCATATACAGAGGTGCACATATACAGAGGTGGGCATATACAGAGGTGGCATATACAAGGCAGTGGAAAGACATTGCTGAGCAGAGCAATACAATAAAGCAAATATCCCAGACTCAGACAATAGGCAAACTATACACAATACACAAGTAGCTAGAGCAATTCTTTTAACTGTTCTTCCCTAATTTCTGTGGGACATAGGCCAGCCCAGTGACAGGGGATACATTTGAGGCTGTAGAGTTAGAAATTTGGCTCCACAAATTCTGAGCATCAGGCCCACACCCCCTTCCCAGCTTCTTTGTCATCCAAGTATAAGTACCACAATAGCCAAGGAGTTAAAGAACAGCAAATGGTGGTGTCTGTTACAAATACTAGTATAAACTGTGCCTATAAATGGGGATACCTCCACTTCACAGGACCACTGTCAGCATTCCAGGGTACTCTAAGCTCCTGGAACAGTATCTAAGCACCGCATGTGGATAATAATGATGAGGCCCATTAATATTGATCATGATCACATTGATACTCACATATACCAGATTTAGCAATGAGATGAAAGGAAAAACAAAGATAGTAATAATAATAGTAGTAGTAATAATAATAATTAATAATAATATAACCATAGCTGCAAAATATCACGCATGAGATACCAAATTATGTGTTTTTCATGCACTAATTCTTTCCTTTATGCAGTCCGTACAGAAACACATACATAGTATAGTTTTTCTTTTCCAAGGTAGTTTCCATCAATACCTGTGAGCAGTTATCCGTGGACTTGGGTGGATTTGTTGTCTGTTTGTTTGTTTCGAGGAGAAAGAGTCTAAGACCATAATAAATATTTTTAATTCTGTAGACTATGTAGTCTCTACAACAATTAATCAACTTTATCATAATGAGAAGCAGCCACAGATAATACATTGTAAATGGTCATGGCTGTATTCCAATAAAGCTTTCATTACAGCAGCAAATAGCAACTAGACCTGGGGCTTCCAGTAGCCAGCCAGGTTGTTTTACCCCTACGTTATGCCAGTGCAACTTTCAAGTTGGTACTGCAGCATAACCTCAGCTACACGAGCAAATAAGCTATAACTACAGTGACAAACTAGGTCTTGTGAGCCCTGCAGGAGAGGCAATGATGCATGGTTGTTTCCCCATGAGAAGATCCAGTAAGCTCAGACCAGGTGAGGTTCACTAGACTACACCATTACTTGAGTTGGCCACAGCCATGTAGTCAGTGCCTTTCAGAAGAGGCACACAGCTGTAAACCAGAGGCTGGAAATATGGCTCTGAACCCCTTTCACATAGTTTGCTACAACTACACCTTCAGATCTTAAATCAGACAGCTCTCTTCCCAGAGAGTCCACCCTTGGCCCACCTTTAACCATGAGCCAATTTAATGGCCGTTTCATTAATAATACCTGACTACCATCTTTTTCTTCCAATAAACAGTAGCCTTCAAGGTAAACACTTGTCTGGTTATTCATAGTGGTATCTACAACACCTATTCTGCTGTTCAGATAGGATAGACAGTGGGAATGAAAAAATAGTTATTAATCATTTAAGGTAAGTTATTAATAGTCACTTTTTACAGGTGCTTTGTAGTGCATAACCTACCTAAGATAACAAACTACACTTCCACTCAGGCCTACTGATATCCAAACTTACTGTTAAACAGAACACCCAACTGCCTCCCAGGAACCTAGGGACAATCTTCATTGGGAACACAAGACACACCAAAGAAATAGTCAACCAAAAAGTAGAGAAGTATGGAGAGAGCTGAGCTCAACATGCACCTTCAAAATCAGAAAAAGTTTTGTTGGTTTACTAAGAGTCCAAGTAATGTTTAACAGATGGGTTTTGTTTTATAGGCACACTATTATAAAATAATCTAGTTGTTTGCCAGTTTTTTTTAGAAGCCATAGAATGGATGAATGGATGTGTGAAGGAGTCAATGAAAACAAACCACACAAGTCTACACTTCCTGCCACTCTTAAAAGTCAGAGGAACCACCAATACTGGGCCTCTAGCTCCTGAAAATAAGAACCATACTGGGGGGGGGGAGGAATGGGGGGAGCTCTGCTCCCAAGTTCTCACTGTTCCAACTGACCCTCGTCCCCTGACTTTATGTCTGTACCCTGAAATGTTGAAGTCCCTGGGTTATGGGAAGAAACAACAGAGGCAATTTAGAAGGCAAGTCTCTAGAAGCTGAGGCGGATGACTAGAGAAAATGACTAGTTTTCTTAGAAAGGGTATCAAAAGGCATGAAGGAAGGAATGGGGGAAAGAGATAGAGTGATTGGAGTATTGGCACTTGACCAAGTAAACACCATGAGGAGAAGAGATTTTCACTGCAGGCATCATTGTGTGAACATTCAAAGAAATAAGAACAGGAAGAAAGCATTTGAGATACAATGCCAATGGAGGCAATTCCTGGTGTAATTTTTCTGACTTAGCATCAGGGAACACAACAGACACTGAATACTTACAAAATGCAGTGCAAAAACTTCACTGCTGATTTGATTTAGACTATCCACAATTGAAGAAAAGCATGGAGGACAGGTAAGAAAAATGCTTGCCAGGCCTTATAAAAACTGGATTCATGTCACGGCGCTGTACATCACGGATACAGAAAGGGTAACGGTCTTAGCTCCTGATAGTCATAGTTCTGTCAAACCCAAAGGCAAAAGCAAACACCAAACAGCTCCATAACTGTGCAGTGGAGAGAGAAAGAAAGCCAGACACGTCAGGGGTTAAATCTGGACATGACTGCATTCAAGTCTCAGGGTCAGGCCAAGGCATATGTCTGGAGATCAGAGGAAAACGTGTTGGAGTTGGCTCTATCCGTCCACCATATGGGTTGCAAAGATGGAACTTAAGGCACCAAGCTTAGAGCTGAGTGTGGCTATACACAGAGCCGCCCTGCTGAAGCCACTCTTGTCTCCAACATCAGCACTTGGATCTGAACATGTGTCCTCCTGCTTAAGCAGCAAGAACTCTCACCTACCAAGCCATCTCTCCATTCCCAAGTTAATTTTTTTATTAATTTATGAAAATACAAACATTCTAACTTGAAGTTGAAGATACCAAAACATAACCATTTAGTGCAGTGAATGCTTTCCTCCCTAAGCATGTTATTACACCGTAAGGCTAAACTTTGAAGATAGCGTTTATCCTTCGCATGTATAATTAAACTCTAACTCAGAATTACTCACTGAACATATCTTTAGAAGGCTGCTTTAGAAAAGCTAATGTATATTCAAATATATATGTATACATAGATAGATAGATAGATATACATATTTTTCTAAAACTAGTTGTTAAAGGGGGGTGGTAATTTGAAGACTATCTGAAGGAAACAGCAATGTTTGAGCTCCCCTGCCAACGACTTGTAATTCCTCCCTAAAGCAACATAAAGCCTAGAAGTTCTCACCCCACATGCTGACTGTAACAGCACCAGCTCCGCACACCCACACACTTCTCAGCTGTGCTCAATGCCAATACATACCCTTGCACCGCCACCAGTGTCAACGGACCTCTCTAAGATTATTTTGGCTTTGTCAAAATGGATGAAAGTTCACGCAGTAACATAGCCCTTAACTCTATAATATAAGAACCACTGAAAATAAGCTGTGTCCATTTACAAGTGAATGGTTCACTACAGTACTGTGTGTGATGTTCTACCTGGATAGGGACAACACTATGACAGCTCCATGGGTACTGACCAGAGATCCCTAGAAGACCCAAGTGAGAGAAGGGAAGTCATTGTGCTCACATCCAAGAAGTTCTCCTTGTATTGAAAGGATCTCTACAAGGTAACCATGGGGCCTGGCACAAACATAATTTGTAACAAGTCCATGAGGAAACATCTCTATTAAAGACCCCCCTCCTGGGAATGACCCAGCTTCAGTGTGTTTAAGAAGAGTTAAGGCTGTGGGGAGTAAGCTCAGAGGTTCAGGTACTTACCACCATGCCTACTGACCTGAGTTTGTGCCCTGAAATCCTCATGGCTTAAGGAAAGAACTGATTCCCGGAAGTAGTTCTCTGACTTACGTCAGTGTGCAGTCTCTCTCTCTCTCTCTCTCTCTCTCTCTCTCTCTCTCTCTCTCTCTCTCTCTCTCTCTCTCTCTCTCTTCTCTCTCTCTCACACACACACACACACACACACACACACACACACACATTTTTAAACATTTGAAAAAGACTTGAGGGGCCAAACAAGGTGGTGCACACCTTTAATCCCAGCACTCAGGAAGCAAAGGGAGGTAGATATCAGAGTTTGAGGCCAGTCTGGTCTACATAGTGAGTTCCAGGACAGCCAGGGCTACACAGAGAGACCTTAAAAAGAAAAAAAAAAAAAAAGAAAGAGTTGAGGGGCATCTGCTCTAATGTTTGTTAGAAGTATTCTGTTTTTTAGAAACCTATTTTTGGCAATGCAAATATATTTCCATGATTTTATAATTTAAGTAAATAAAATCTAGTTTGAGGCAAGCCTAGTCTACAGAGTGAGTTCCTGGACAGTCAGGGATATACAGAGAAACCATGTCTCAAAACAACAAACAAACAAACAAAAAGTCTATTATTAGCATAAAGATGTGCCTTCTAATATAAAGAATGAAGTTTGATTGTCTTGTTGGGCTTATCTAATTTATAGTGAATAAAGACAAATTGCAGTTTTACCAAGTAAAGAGAGACAATGAGACAGGGAAAGCCACAACACAGTGGACAACTGCACACTAACACAGAACCCCTCTGATTCGCAGGAGCACGGGGCAATTCAGATCCTACCATCTCCTCCCCACAACATCCAGGGCTGCTACTCACGTACAGCTTTACTGTCTGCTTCCTCTAATGCTCTGCTGCCTCGTGGCTTCTGCTAAGGGCGCTCCTCTTTGGCACATCTCAACTTCTTTACCAACCTCTGAGCTTTTGTTTCTCATAAGTTCAGATACTTCAAGAAAACACAGAGCATATCTGACTATCTGATTAATTCACCCACCACAGAAATAGATCTAATATCACTTAACCCATGCAAAAGTTCTCTGGCCTTTTAAGGAGATACACAACTTGCCCACACACTTATTCTAGCCAAATACCTGAGAACCTAGCCTTAAGCCTCTTCCCAATCCAATCTCCAATTTTTCAACACATTCTGATAATCACCTGCTGTGGTCTGGATGTTGGTCAGCTATGTCTCACTTTTGAGCATGCTACCTTCCATGGTGATGATATGGGAAAGTCATTCATGAGCAGGAAACTTGCATCCTGGGATTAGATCTTTATTAAAGAAAAAAAAAAGCCCTACAGAGCTGATGAAACTCTTCCACCATGTAAAACAACATGGAGAATGACACTGCATACCCAAGATATAAGATACAATTTGCTAAACGCATGAAACTCAAGAAGAACGAAGACCAAAGTGTAGACACTTTGCCCCTTCTTAGAATTGGGAACAAAACACCCATGGAAGGAGTTACAGAGACAAAGTTTGGAGCTGAGACGAAAGGATGGACCATCTAGAGACTGTCATATCTGGGGATCCATCCCATAATCAGCTTCCAAACGCCGACACCATTGCATACACTAGCAAGATTTTGCTGAAAGGACCCAGATATGGCTGTCTCTTGTGAGACTATGCCGGGGCCTGGCAAACACAGAAGTGGATGCTCACAGTCAGCTATTAGATGGATCACAGGGCCCCCAATGGAGGAGCTAGAGAAAGTACCCAAGGAGCTGAAGGGATCTGCAATCCTATAGGTGGAACAACAATATCAACTAACCAATACCCCCTCCCACCCCACCCCTGGAGCTCATGTCTCTAGCTGCATATGAATCAGAAGATGGCCTAGTCAGCCATCAGTAGAAAGAGAGGCCCATTGGTCGTGCAAACTTTATATGCCTCAGTACAGGGCAACGCCAGGGCCAAGAAGTAGGAGTGGGTGGGGGAGCATGTGGGGGACTTTTGGGATAGCATAGGAAATGTAAATGAAATAAATACCCCCCCCCTAAAAAAAAAGAACCATAAAGTTGGTTCTCACTAGACACTAGATCTACTGGCACTTTGACACTGAACCTCTCAGCATGGTAAGAAGTATATCACTAAGGGATTTTATTACAAAAGTTATCTAAATGAATGTTCAGGAGACTACCCTCCCAAAATGGAGGGCATGGCATTTTCTTCTCTCGTGTCCTCATTATCACTGGGTCTAGGCTACTAACTCACCAAACCATGACATCTACTGTGGCCTCAAAGTCACTGGCTTACACCTAGCAAAGCAGACTTTTATGACTGAAACTTCTGACTCTCTATTGCCTTCTTCCCCACAGTGACTTCTCTGTTTTCCTGCTGTGGAATCTCCAGCTCCCTCCCAAGTTGACCCCCACACGTTTCTCACTGCACTTGGGGTACACTGCTGTTTTCCCCTTGAGTGGCCAGTGGCATTCAAGCCCACTCATTCCTGACACCTCAGTACTTACATCCTTGATACTAGAATCAACTGCAGTGTGGGTCACACATTCCACTTAAGGGGACCTTTCATTTTTGTTTCTCTCCTTGACCCCATCCAAGACATACAACTCTAATGCTTCAATGCAGAATAGAGACGCCTTAGACATGGACTCTGCCTGTTTTGTTTACTTTGCAACCACGCAGGAAAGCACCAAGCTCATAGAAGACACCAATTACTATCTATTGAGTGAAAGTGGATGAACAAACTCTCTTTAGACTTAGAGCTGGACTCTAAACCAGGCAGCGTCTGTTGCCAAATCTCACAATCTCGACTGTTACGCTACATGCCTGATGATGCCCCTACACCTACAAACACATGCTTCATTTCAAACAGACGACTACATTACTATTTCTTGGATAGGGTACACTTCTCTACCCCCTACATTTTCTTTCCCTCCCCCTATCTCTGCAACTGCTCTTATTCCTGAGCCCTCGACTCTGTGTTGTTTTGTTTCCCACCACCTCCTTCACCCTAGAAAATAATTTGTTTGTCAGGGTCTACATCAAGTTTCCCCTCCTCTGTGAAGTCTCTCTTGAGGCTCTCCAATTAATTAATGCCCAGAGTTTTACACCTCCTTGTCTCTGCCTACATTGAAGAATCTATTGAACTATATATGAAGGGAGACTAGGAATAAGTGAGTTTTGCATAACTTAGCCTAGACCCTAAAAGGCTACATATATATTATATATGTATGCATACAAACTTATTTATTACAGATGAGTGTTAAATCCACTCTAACTATGACCACTTTACATATATAAAGTTGTATAACATAAGAAAACCCAGTTAACCAGTACTACAAACCTCAGGGGATAGAATTATGGATTACTTGACATTAAAAATAGGCTTGGTACCTATACGTGCTTAATAAATGTGATATGATACAATCATTTTAGTCTTGATGATATATGGCACTTTCTGTTGTACAAAATGTGTTCAATTGTGTTAATACCATTAGTGACTTCATCCTACTGATTTTTCCAGTGACAAGTACTACAATTGTTAGTCACAAGTAGAAAGCACCACTTTGTCAGAAAAAATAACAACTATGAACTATAGAAATATTCCTAGCTTGAATTATAAGTTTCATTTTGAAGGTAATGCTATCAATATAGTGTGCAGAAGAAAGGCTTGAATTATCATGACAGAGTTACTACAAATCTGTTTACTTTTCTTCTTTTCTTTTTTACATTTTTATTAGTGAAAGAGACATACAGACCAACAGATAGACAGACAGGGGAGTCAGAGGACATATACAAGTCAGTTTGTTCTTCTATCACATGGGAATTGAACTCAAGGCACTGGCGTTGGCAGCAGGAACCCTCTCCCACTGATCATCTCACAGCCCCTACATTTATTTCTTCATAGACACTGGGGATGTGCCATACCTTCCTAGACCCCAAACAAATCCCCAAGCTTTGTAAAGATTGTTGATATGAACCCACACTTCTAATATCTAACAGTGATCATGAGGCAGATGAATGCAGCTAGAAGTCAAAGAAGGAAGAATGAGATAAAATGTTTCCACCATCAAAAAACAGTGTCCACTTAGAGCAATCTGAAGAGCTTGGTGGAAACAACCAGTCACCATCAGGACCAAAAGAAGCCAGCTGGATCTAAAAGTACATGGAGCAATAAAGACGAGTGATCTAAAAGCAAGAGGAAACGAGATTCTGCTTTGCCACACACACAAGTCCTATAGCTGAGTAGGCAACCATTAAAGCTACTTTTGTCTTTTCTCTCAGGTCTCACACAGTTTAAGGTAAAGAGCATCCCTCTCTGCCGTGCCTGCTGAACTACTTGGTGACACCATAAGCCATTGTGGCCCTTATCTTAGCTGCACTTTATCTCACCTAATGCATGGCACTGCTTTGAAATTTTCCTTTTAGAGAGAAAATACATACAACAGGGTTTACTTCTTCTGGACTGGTATTTTCTTTCTCAACATCCATAATTATTTTAAATGAGGCCACAAATGCTACTTTATTTCATCCATAAGCATTTTCAGACATGTTTAGAAGATAAAGATTTCTTATCAAAAATAAAAGCATTATTACAACATAAGAAAATTTGCCAATTACTCCTTCACATATTATCTGTCAAACCTTTAAATCTCTCCATTTTATTTACTTAGCTAGTATCATAATAAGGGCTGTACATTGTAATGGGTGATGTGTTGCCGCATCTTTTCAATCAGGTCCTTTCTCTCTCTCTCTCTCTCTCTCTCTCTCTCTCTCTCTCTCTCTCTCTCTCTCTCTCTCTCTCTCTCTCTCTCTCTTTCTCTCTCTATTCAGAAATCTATAACCTAACTTACATGATGGGAAGTTTTCCACATAGGGAGCTTGTTTGCTATGCCCAGCTGAAGGTTTTCTTTGCCGGCTTCCTCCTAGACTTGCTTACTTTTTCAGAAACTTTTTCAGAAAGACTGTTCCATTAGCTTATATGTGTAAGACAGAGTCTCCTTTTGTAGCCTAGGCTAGCCTCAGACTCATGATCCTCCTGCCTCTGGAACACTGGGGTTACAGGCATGAGCCATCACAGCTGCAGCTGTGTATTTGCCTCAGCTCTTTCCCAGTGCTATCAGTAATTGACATCACCCCTCTCCAGGGTGACGAGCTGTTCCAGGCAGTATTTCCTGTCCTAGCCCTAGATTCACTTCTACACAAGCCCTAATTAAGAAAATAGTGAATGGTGATGGGGGAATATCTAATGCTGCTAGACTGTCCTTATTTCTAGAGCTTTTCAGAGGCATGGCTAGAATATGCATTAGTATATAGCTATTTATCCTTAGCATATATCATCCTATTTATCAAAGATGCATATGCTTATTTTTAAGCATGAAGCTTACCCAGAGTTCACCTGAGGGTGTGAACTGAGATGTCCCAGTCCAATATGAACCACGGTGCAGATTAGACTAGTCTGTGTACTTCTTCTGTCCTATGCTGAAAATTCTAATTCTCCGTGGCAAAAGGAGAAGTGCTCACTTGATCCAGCTCTTCAAATGCATCTGTTTAGACAATGATAGCCACACTACAACAAACAGCATAATTACTGAAGGATTCTTAAGGAGTTTTACATTTCTGTTTGTCCTCGAGTAAATCCACTAGAAATGGACACACAGAGAACTGGATACTAAAGTGAAGTGGGGGTTCTGGTTTTGTTGGAGACTCAGTTGTATCACGTGATATTTAGCTGGAAACTGTCTTATGAGAGGATATTTTGCTAAAGCAGACACGTGAGAAGATGTTCTGCTGAGAACAGACATATGGTGTTTTTCTGGAAGTTGCATGCCTAGTGAAAGGGCATGTGATGTTTTGCTGATGTGGATACTTGAGAGGCATGTGCTGTTTGGAAAGTATAACCCAATAGACAGCTCTTGCATTGGTTCACCTTGCAACTCTTGCTGTTCATCATTGGGCTTAGCTGATGCTGGTCTTATGACACTCTTGCATTAGTTCACCTTGCTTTCTTCACTGGTTTTCACTTGTGACTTTGTAGAGAGAAACACACCAAAGAACTTGTGGTGGTATTCCAGTTGCTTCTTGCCACTTCCCAGGATGTGTGCTGATCAGCCAAACCTCATGGTTTCTTCTGGATCAAGCTACTGTCATGGACTCATGTTGGATATTTGCCGGTGGACTGGACTGCCTCTGCTGATTCATGTTTGGTGTTTTACTAGTGGACTGGACTGCTGACAATGAAGATTGGAATCGCCCCAAAGAAATACTTTTCAACAGGTTCATAACCCTCATTTCCTATTAGCCTTCCTTTTTCCTACCTCTGGTAGGTACTGAACTAGAAGGAAGGTTAAAGCATTAAAGAACCATAATTAAAGTAGGTTTTGGAAAATCTAAGCCTACAGTAAAGGCATTTGCAAAGGTTCTGGATCACTGGAAAAGACAGTGCTCAAACTGCACATAGATGAATGCTTCATTTTCTCTCTAACTATTCAAGGATTATATTTCTCTCTCTATTTAAAGATTGAAAGGATTTCAGGATTTAATTTGGCTTAGTAATTATGTAAACTATTCTCACAGCTCCAAGACATCTATAACTTAAGGTTCATTTAATCACCTAGGTTGTGTGCCCATCAACTTCAATATTTCTTATTGATTCTATGATTTGCTGCATCCATGCAGGTGTGGCTATGGCACTTCATAACAAGCCAATCCTCTTCTGGCACTTGACAACGCCATCTAGAGGTCACCCCATTATGTATTAAGACCTAGCTTATGTTTTGTATAGCTGTATCACATTTCATTTTCTAGATCACCATGATTTATTAAATCAGTCTGGTCCTCGTAGATATCTTGATTATTCCCCGTGTTTGTACATAAGAATCACTACTGTTGAGTATTTTTATACTTTTGTCAGTGTACCTTTGATATCTATTTCTAGAACTGAGATTCCAAGACGAAGGTAAACATGGAAAATTTGGTCACTGTTGCCAAATTCTCCCAAGGAAATAACGATTCTGCTTTAAAGCCATCATTATTAGAGATTTAGTTTTCCCCTTACGGTGCCAACAGAAAGCATTTTAAACTTTTGGACTCTTGCCCATCAGGTGAAAATTATTTTCAATGTAGTTTTAATATGCATTCATATCCTCAGATTAAACATAAAACATTGGGTACATTTACACTCATTTCTCCATATGCTGACTGAAGATTGGGCCTACTATTTTACAGGGGTCTTGTTTCTTTGGTTATCTGTTTTCAAAAGTTCCATTCATTAGAAATATGAACCCTTTATCTACCACAAATTTCTCTAAATTGATTTTTATGTTAAACAATTTTCACGTGCAAAAACCATTTGCCACTAAATTTATCAGTTTTATACATCATTCCTATAAAATTATTTGTGGAAGCCTGTGAAGATGACTCTGTCAATAAAGGGCTTGCTGTGCAGCTATGAGGACTTCAGTTCAATCAGAATCCACATTATAAAAAACAAAACAAAACAAAACAAAACAAAACAAAACAAAACAAAACAGGGCACAGCATTATGGCTCTGTAATCCCTGAGCTGAGGAGATGGAGACAGAAGGACCTCTGAGCCTGTCTGGCCAGTCTAGATAAATTAGAAAATTTGAGTTTTAATGAGAAACTTTGTCCCAAAAGTAGAAAAAAATGAGGAAAACACTTAACGTTGACTTCTTACCTCTTCAGGCATGTACACACATGCTCACACACACGCACATAACAGACCAATACACAGATAGGAGAGAAGATAGATTTGTAGTTAAGGATATTTTCTGTAATCTACTTAGGAGTTAACATATATTTTCTCCTGGCGCTAACATAACACATTGGCTAAGACTAGGCACGTCTGGGATTCAAGAGAATAATTGCATTATTAGCTCTGTCACGTATTTTTATGATTTAATTGAAATAAAATTAGATTGCTTTCCCCTCCCTCCCCTCTCTCCAACCCCTCTTAGCTAACCTCCCTGAAACCCCTTCCATACTCACCCAACTCGCAAGTCCATAGCCTCTTTTTATTTGTTTATTACTGATTCATAAATGTATGTACAAATATACGTAAGTATAACCTACTGAATCTAACTTTGTTGTTTGTGAATATATGGTTTCGAGACTGTACACTCTTATGCAGATAACCACTAGGGAAATCATCTTCGGGAGAGGCTAATTCTCCTCCCAGGGTCTTTGTCTAGGTGTAGGACCCTACAAAATTTTCCCAACTCCACATCAGCAGGTTCATTAATATTGCCATTTCTTGGGTCTTATTTGTGCAAGCATTTCTAAGAGAAAGTGTTCAACAACAGACTTTCTGGTTATTCTGGCTCTTACAAACTTTCTGCACCATGCCTAACACATAGTAGGTACCTTAGAAATAACTTACTGGGGATCAAATTAGGTTCCTAAAAATTATTTTGTATGTCTATATTACATTGAAATGTTTTGTCTTTCTCAGAAATATACGTGTGCATGCATGTGCACACACACACATACATACATATATTATAGGAAGTACAACTATAGTTTGTTTTCCAAGTAGCTGAAACTAACGTTGTTGATGGGCTCCCTGGTTGTAGATGGGAAAGAGGTTGGAGAGCCTATGCAGCCTCACTCGTGCCCTCAGAAACAACTGGGCCTCCTTCACCCCACTTCCCTTCTTGAGACGCTCTCTGAATGACTGCAAAGGCATTCACTCCCAGATGTCAGTGCTATGGAGAGATTTTCTGACAGTTAGTATGGCTGGTTCCCAACCAAGGAGTCACCTCAGCACATCTTCTCACATTTGGGAAGATGTTACAATTCCAAATTCCTGTCTTTTCAGTTTCAAATAAATAACTACCAAGTGGTATTGTAAGGAAAACGCTAGTTAGAAGGTCTTGAGAAATCACCTATGTCTCAAAGAATCAAGTAGAGCTTGCCAAACAAGCCTGATGACTTGCGTCACATCCCAGGATCTCACAGAGAGAGAAGAGAACTATCTGAGAGTTGACCTCTGACCTCCACAGTGAACGCCATGGCCCATGCTTCATGCTTCTTCTCTCTCCCACTCACATACATATACACAGTAATAATAACAAATAAAATTTTAAGTTGAATGCCAAAACTTTTGTTGACTTCAATATATTTCATTAAATAAAACTGATTTCCCAGGGTTAAATCCATGCAGCTTACTACCTTGATCACATTGCCTTAAAAAAATAAGAGCAGAAAACAAGGTATCAGTATAAAATAAATATATGTATTTAACTCTAAGGGAAAAGTACAGTCAAATGGAGCAGCATCTTCTTGCAGAGGCCCTGCCATGCGATTTAACTGGACATTTTGGGGTTGCTTTGAAAATGCACAGCAAAGAAACTGGGGTCTTTTTCAGGGGAGACAGGAAGTAGACACAGAGCCTGCGTCGGAAAGCAGAATCACTTTCTAAACTGCTTTCCAAATGCAGGGCTCATAAAAGGGTGAAAGTGGATGAAAACACTTAGTGCATCCCATTTTCAATAACCTATTTTAAAGAGAAGCAGGTAAACTAGAAAGTTCTGCAGGAGCTCCCTTCTGGCTGCTGTTTCCCACTTTAAATGGTGGGGCAGTGATCCAGAGACATGGCAGAAATGTACATTCCTTCCTAAAAAACAGTTTCTCAGTACGTGGAGCTCACCAGCGGGCAGGGCATGAGTGTTCCCATAGGTGACTGCTTAATTGGGTACTGTCACTTCTAGTCACAACTTGCAGAAGTACAGCCAGCAAAAGCACTATCGATCCTTTTATTTTCTCTCCCTATCTCTCTACCCTCAAAACAATGGCCTCGGATGATGAAAGGATTTAATGCAGAAATTAAAATGATTCAGTTATCTTAATTACATGTTTGGCCACCCAGGTCAAATAACATCCCCACGAGCTCAACAAGGAGACCAAATTCTTTTGTTCCAGTAGAAAAATAGGTTGCTCAAAAATGCCTACAATGGCTGGGCTTGGAAAGTTTTTGATTAAAAAGGGATTTTTGTTGGAAGACTTATAATGAGATTTGAGTTGCAGCAACAATATAAAATTGAAAGCAGAATTACATACAAAAAAAAAGAGTAGTGTAAAATAGCACTGTTTTAGTACAATGGAAAATAAGGTGTTTGTGGTTTTGCTCCATAAATTCTGTGTTGTCTGCTCATATGTATGCCTTCTTGGCCTTTCTCTGAAGAGCCATTCTGATTTCCAAGTTGTCCCGAACCAGATTCATTTGTGGTGGGGAACCCCACAATCAACATCTCCTAGGCTCGGCTTTCTTCCTCTGGTTTATTGGCTTTTCAGGACTAATTCGGGGGCACGCATCACACCGGTGTTCAGTTACAGGGCAGACAATGAATTTTCCTAATCCATTTAGTGTGCTGACAGAGCCCTGTTCACAATTTATAGAATTTCCTTTTAGACATCTACCTATTTCACAGTTCATTAGGACTCAAACCGAACACCTGTGTTTATAAAGTCAGAAGCAATTTCATCCTAACAAGGTGTTAAATAAGGCGTTTTCTGAGAACTCTGAACAACAACTGTACTAGACTCTTGACCTATGGAAAAGAACGATGTCAGTAGCTACCCACGTTATCTTCTGACGATCCCCAAATGGCGATACCACAGAGCATTTTCACCACAGCTCGGGAGGATCCTTGTGTTCGTTTTTTTTTATTCTTTTGCCACAGGCCATTCCTGTTTGTACCATAGGGAAGCAAGAGGCTGGCTGCCTAATTCATCTGGGAAGCAAGAGGGTGGCTGCCTAATTCATAGAGCTAGCTAAAACCTACAAAGTAGCTAAAAAAGTGTAGACAGCCAACACAGCCCCTTTAGCCAGGTCCTCCCAGGGCTAGATACAGGGACACGTTCACCACACTGAGTCTCACAAAGCCTGACCTGGGCTCATTTTTATTTGACCCCAAACTTTTCACATCATTAATAAAGAGAAAAATCAAAACAAAGCCTGTGGATGTTAGGGGAAGGAAAGTGTGGAGCTTGGTCCTCCATCATCCCTGCTCTCAAAATGAGAACGGGATGCACATAACAGAGGTGGTGACCCCTGTAATGACTGTGGTTCCCAACATTTTTTTCCTATTGGCAATAAAGCATTTTGCAGACCTCCCAACTGTGGCCACCGTGATAGTTACTGCTCTGAAGGTTTACGTCTTTTTCTTGCAGTTAAAAATGTTATCAATAAAAGTTTCAAATGGTGCCTTTTCCCCACTGAATAAAAACATTTAAAACCATGAAGCCAATAAGGGGACTGGACTGGAAAAAAATATAAATGACAGGGGAACTTTCTTTGTATGCTTTTTTATTTCACCAATTCCTTAATTTATTAATTCTAAAGACATTCCTTGCAAGGCTTGAAAGCAGAACACTGTACCCACAATGCCAAAAGGGTGACAGAACAGCTGGCGGAGCTGGCTTGGGTGTGTGCTGCTAACTGCTTAAAAAGCACCTGCATGCAACAGTGCCCTGATTATGCAGGACAATCATCAAACGTCTACCTGAAGAAAGACAGTAACAATCACCTCTTCAAGTCTCACTGGAGTGAGTAGAAAGTCACTTCCCAGAAGCCAGGGCAAGAGGTGAGGCAGGAAATAGAAGTCTTTCCCTGGGAATCCCACATAAAATAAAATACATATTTTTACAAACTTAAAACAATAAAAGACAACTATTATCTTGTTCCAAGCTTGTTGGTTTTAAAGATGGAACAGTTCCTGAGTATGTGGAACTGTCTACAAGGTACCACAAGAGGAATTTTCTGGAAAGAAGGTCTATAGATTGTATAGAATCTGTAATTGATTACATATAATCTATATTATGACATTTTCAAAAGAAAAGCTATGAACCTTTGCTATGGAACTCACTACTCTACCCAGCACATATTGCTCCTTGCCTGTTGGAGCACAAAACCCTTAAATAACCCTTTATACTCCTTGTTAGCTAACAAGTTATTAGAGATTTGGTTCACCTTTCTGACCTATCTGCAACATGCATTAGTATAAAACAAACAAATAGAACTTTAACATTGTGTAGACTGTAACGCATTGTCTAGAAAGTATGTGTAAGAATTACCATAACTAGTAGTTTGGCAATCATGCTGAGACAGAAAGAAAGATGCTCTCCAAAACAGCAGAAGCAAAGGTCTTCATTTGGGAAAAGAACTGATTGGTAGTACTCACAAAAGAATCAATAGGTAGTATTTTTATTTCTCTGTTTCAATTTAAGAAGGTGCCTGGATTGAACTGTGAAAGTCTGGGCTCTTATACGCACAGCCTACAATTCCAAAACAAACTCACAAAGCTAAAATAGAACAGGTGGGGAAAAAAAATGCTTGCTCAAGCATCCTAACAATGAACAGCAACAACAGCAATACAGGAAACTCAACTTGCAGTTAGAATACTTCACTACAAGCCAGGAAAGCACTTTCCTGAATTCTGTGATCAGACCTTCTCCCATACACACATATGTTAACAGGGAGATTCACCAATAACCACATACCTCTGACTTCTAAACACTGTGTTTGTTCCTTTATTTTTAAAAACATTTTAATTACAACTGAAATAAACAGTGGGACTTTATCCTTCCTATTTTCTGTTCATACTGATAATTACTCAAACACAAGAAAGAAAGTAAGCCAATTCATTAGTCCACCAACTGCTGCCCAGGATGTGACCTGTCGGATAGGGTAAGATGGTGAGTAGGAAACATTAAAGGAAATAGCAAAATAAGAAACGTGGCTGTGGGGTCCTTTGAAGCTATTTTAAAAAGTAAAATGTTATGTTAAGAGCCATGTGGTGTATCTCTGTACGTGTATAATTATTATTCCACTGATTTATTGCACACATGTCAAAGAGCGCCCGGGTATTTGTATAAGTTAAAACAAGCCAACCAAAGAGCCAAGCCACATAGCCACAAACCCAGACAACTTGCCTCCCACCTCTCACCCCACCCTTCATCCTACCACCTCCCAAACACAAAGGTCCTACTTGCAGAACCTCCCTGACAGAGAGGAACTATTATGCCAGTTCAGCTGTCATTTATACTATGTTCTCAGAGAGTAAGCAGTGACAGCTATCATTTATACTGTATTATAGATATATGGCTAAAGCCAGCAGGCAGCAGAGATGTGCCAGAGAAGCCAGCGAGACTCTTCCCATTCGCTTCTGTTCTGGCAAAGGCCTTTTGGAATAAGTCAGAAATCAAATTGCAAGCAACTGTCTCATGTCACCGCTTCTGAGAACAAGTTTTGCGTCCCTCAGGTACATTTTAACTCACATCTTTCAATGAAGGACATAATGAGATGTAACATATGTCATTCAACAAACATGTTCCCACTAAGCAACCACATATGAGATAGGGAGACTGTGGGTTTTTTTCCTGTTGATGCAAAGAGGAGATACCACTTTTTTTTCTTTCTTAATTACCTTTGTTTTTAAAATTAATTTATTTAATCACTTTATATCCTGATCACAGCCCCATTCCCTCCTCTCGTCCCAGTTGCACCCTCAGAAACCTCCTCCTTCACTACTCCCTCCCCTTCTCCCCAGAGAAAAGGGTGACCTCCCCACAATGAGTACCAACATGCCCTGGCACAACAAGTCACAGCAAGACTAAGCATGTCCCTTCCAACTGAGGTCAGACAAGGCACCCCAGCTATAGGAAGAGGGTCCAAAGGCAGGTAACAGAGTTAGAGATAGCCCTAACTCCAATTGTTAGGGGACCCACATGAAGACCAAGCCACACATCTGCTACCATTGTGTAGGTGGCCTAGATCCAGCTCACACATGCTCTGTGGTTGGTGGTTTAGTCTGCGAGTGCTCCCTGGGCCCAGCTTAGTTAACTCTGTAGGTCTTCTTGACCCTTGAGGCACCCCCCATTCCTGCCCCTAGCACTTTAATATGTTCTACTATGCTGCAAGAATCCTTCCCTCATGGTCTAACAGTTAGAGCTAATTTCAGATAAATTGCTTTCTTCAAGAGACAGATATCATCAGGCAACTTGTTCCTCAGTTTCTATGCACAGCCATCTTAATAGAAGAAAAAAGGCAAAAGAAAATTCCTTGGCAATACTGAATAGCTGAGAAGCACCTAAAGAAATATTCACCATCCTTAGTCATCAGGGAAATGCAAATCAAAACAAGCCTGAGATTCCACCTCACACCAGTCAGAATGGCTAAGATCAAAAACTCAGGTGACAGCAGATGCTGGCAAGGATGTGGAGAAAGAGGAACACTCCTCCATTGCTGGTGGGATTGCAAGCTGGTACAACCACTCTGGAAATCAATTTGACTGTTCCTCAGAAAATTGGAAATAGTACTACCTGAGGACCCACTAATACTTTTCCTGGGCATATACCCAAAGGATGCTCCAACATGTAATAAGGGCACATGCTCCACTATGTTCATAGTAGCCTTATTAATAATAGCCAGAAGCTGGAAAGAACCCAGATGTCCCTCAACAGAGGAATGGATATAGACAATGTGGTACATTTACACAATGCAGTACTACTCAGCTATTAAAAACAATGATTTATGAAATTCTTAGGCAAGTAATATTCTAGAAAATATCATCCTGAGTAAGATAACCTAATCACAAAAGAATACACATGATATGCATCACTGATAAGTGGATATTAGCTTAGAAGCTCAGAATACCCAAGATAAATTCACAAACCACATGAAACTCAAGAAGAAGGAAGACAAAAGTGTGGATACTTTAATCCTTCTTAGAAAGGGAAGCAAAATACCCATGGAAGAAGTTACAGAGACAAAGTGTGGAACAGAGACTAAAGGAATGACCATCCAGAGACCACCCCACCTAGGGATCCATCCCATATACAATCACCAAACCCAGATACTTTTGTGAATGCCAACAAGTGCTTGCTGATAGAAGCCTGTTATAGCTGTCTCCTGAGAGGCTCCACCAGTATCTGACAAATACAGAGGTGTATGCTCACAGTCATCCATTGGACGAGCACAGAGTCCCCAATGAAGGAGCTAGAGAAAGGACCCAAGGAGCTAAAGGGGTTTGCAGCCCCATAGGAGGAACAACAATATGAACTAACCAGTACCCCCAGAGTGCCCAGGGACTAAACCACCAACCAAAGAGTACAAATGGTGGGACTCATGGCTCCAGCTCATATGTAGCAGAGGATGACCTAGTCGGTCATCAATGGGAGAAGAGGCCCTTGGTCCTGTAAAGGCTCTATGCCCCAGAATAGGGGAATGCCAGGGCCAGGAAGCAGGAGTGGGTGGATTGGTGAGCAGGGGGAGGGGGAAGGAAATAGGGAGTTTTCGAAGGGGAAACCAGGAAAGGAGATAACATTTGAAATGTAAATAAAGAAAATAATAATAATAATAAAGAAAATTCCTTGGCTGTTTCAGCCAATAAACTTATTAATGTCTCACTCTCAACTTCAAAGCAGGAGTCCAGAAATACCATCTCATTGTCCTCAGAGAGTGACTTCATTTCTACTTCAAAGCACCATCTCTCCATTGGGCCATTTAATTATTGAACATGGGAAAGAAGCTGTCCACATAATGTCACCTCAGTCTTTTTCGTGAAATATGTATGGGTCTAATTTAAACTGTGTTAATTTGAAAGAAGTAAAGTAGAAGGATGGGTGGGCAGATTACGGAAGGCATCAGTATAAGACAGTGAAAGGAGAGGCCTTCTGAGCTGGTTCTCCTAACTCTTCCTTCTGGAAAGAAACTGTCAGGGAGCGAGGGTACCTGTTTGGGCAAGCAGACTGCATTGTTCATCATATTGCCTCCCACCCAACTCATAGTAACATAATTACAATAACTTTAAGATGAAAATGCAGGTATAAAAAGGTGCTTTGTAAAGTAAACATGCTTTTGGATGGGACTCAGCAAACTACCCGGCCTACTTGATTCTGAGTAGGAATCAAGGAGTCCTTGTTGGACACTCCAATGCCTGCCCATTACACCAAGAGTGCCAGCAATCTTTTTTTTTTTTTTTAATGAAAGATGAGACAGAAAATACCTTCAGCACTGCAATCCACACAAGCTCTATAACAATTGCACAGTTCTGCAATTGTACCAAGAAAGCAGACATGTAGATGAATAGATGTGATGGGTTCTAATCATGTTTTTATAAGATCAACCAAAGGACTAGAGTTGGATCCCAAGCAAATCCCTATTCTAGAAAACTATTAGCAGACATCACCAGCATGACGCTACTAAATGTGTAGAACATAGCTAAAGTGACTAAAACACTATATTTAATTTTTTTCTAAACTAAGTAAATTCAAATAGCCTTGTGAGGCTAAGGGCTCACTACTGAATAGCAGAGTTCTAGACACTCTGTACTTATGCCCCTTCAATTGAGATGTAAGTCATCTTTCAATTTATGCCATAAATCTATGTGTTAAAAAAGAAAATGCCCAGACAACATTCACTGAGGGCACAGATCTACTCAACAAACCCAACTCACTCCTAAGTCAAATGTGTATGTCTGTATACATCTTCACGTCTATATATACAAACACAGGGTGCAAAGAGCCCCTGAGGACATACATACCAATTATGACGCCTTCTCCCAAAGTAACCCACAAGGTGCAACACGTAAATCAACCTGACTCACCATCTTCTTTGCTATATTGCCCATTGCTTTTGATGGCTGTTTTATTTACACAACAACTAGTGTGTGTGTTGTATTTCTTATAAAACAGAAATGTGTGATCCAACCATAAGAAGCAAAAAAGAGAGAATAATAACATGTGTGGAGTTTGGGATTGTTATTATTTTTCCAGTAAATATGAATCAGAAATACCAAAGCAGTATTTCCTTTAAGAAACACACAATGCTTACTTTCTTCATTGGGAAAATTAATAAGAGCTCATCTATATAATGGTTGTCAAGTAAATTATGGGCTATTCTGATCATATTATGATTTTGATGAAATATATTAATTCCAGATCCAATTCTTTATGATTCTCAAATCAGACAAAACAAAATAACAACAAAAATACTCTAAAGCCAGGTGTGGTGTCTCAGCCCTTTAATTCCAGTACTATGGAGGCAGATGCAGGCAGATCTCTGTGAGCTGGAGGCCATCCTGTCCTATAAAGTGAGTTCCAGGACATATAAGGCTGTTATACACAGAAACCCTATCTTGAAAAGAAATAAAATAAAATGCTCTAAACAATGGAAAAATATAATAGAAAAATTCTAAATGTGAAACAAACTCCTTGGGTATACAACATGACACAAATCAATAGGAAACAATGAATCCAGCCTTCATCATTATTTATCCCACTTCAGTATGAGACTGTAGTCCCATGTCTCAGGCATTGCTGCAACCTCAGTAGAAGAGTCACAAAACTATGATCTCACTTCAAAACCCAAAATTCTGTGAATCCCAAAATACATCTGTCCCCAAACATTCTGAGAATGCATTCTTTTCAGGATGTCTCCCAAGAAGAACATTGTATATGGCTAAGTGCCCCCACTCTCCAGCACCTGAGCAAATGCCTTACCTCAGTCTGAAGGATGGCAGCCCTCTGTTCTTTGGCAGTAAGCGACTCTTTAAGCACTTCAATGTGTTGCTTGCAATCTGAATTTTGATTGCTAAGGGTTTCAAGCTTTGTTTGTAAGGCAAGAAGTTCTGACTCCTTCTTGGAAAGTTCCTGTTTCAGCTGATCAATCTGTAAAAGAAGAAGACAATCACAAAAATCTGAGAAAAGTTTGTTCAAACAGTTTACCCTTGACAACTACCCCTTTCTCTGTTTTTAATGGCTGGCGATTATAAAATCCAGCAGGAAATGCCATATATATGCTTAAAGAGATGGCCCTAGTCTGGAAGAGGCCCTACAGGGACTAGCAAGTAGGCAAATGCCTTCCACCTCACTCAGACCGCAGGTCGGCAATATCATGAAGGCTTCCTGCCAAAACCTACTTGTTTCTGAAACCCCAAAGGCTACGACCGACAGGAAGACCATCAGAGAGTGGTGCAACGGTTAACTAATCAGAGAAACAAGTTCACAATGTAGAGAATGACTCAGGAGTATCACTTGAAGACAATCTTCAAAAGAAAAATAATTTAAGCATAAGTAAGGCAAAAGAACATAAAATATACATGAGCTATAAGAAAAAGCTAAACATGTGTCATTCAAGTCACCAAGAATAAAAATAATAATTAGAATCAATCTTATTTCATCTCACATCCATCTTCCTCTAGCCCTCTGGGAACTGTCACTGAATTTTGAGATTGTTTTTCAGTTCTCTAATTAACTTTTGTACCCATACAGAATATATTATTAGTTTATTCATATTTTAAAACTTTGTGTTGCATATGCTTTAAGTGTTTATGTATTAGAGACTAAATCATGCCCATGTAAACCCATGTACAAAGAACTTAATCATTTTTTTACTGAAGAAGAATATTCCACAGCAAGAGTTCACCTAATTTATTTATCAGCTCTGCCATTTGGCCTGGTGTTTGTTCTAGGTTTTTAATCTTCACAACAGTGCTACTCTAAAAATATATAAAACCTGATCATAAAACCATCTTGTGTTTCCATCCAGGTGAAAAGTTGCTTAACCCCATGTGGCTAAAGCTGCCATGCTCGGCTGCTTGCTGGGGCTGGAACATTGACAATTCATTCAATTACATCTGCACCTACTTTCTGTTGTTGATGGCTTCCTTCACTACTCAAGATTCTCTTTAAATCCATTTCACAAGTTGGAAGCTTAGCTGGGTGGGGGTTTGTCCTGAAGCATTCAATTGAGCATCAGGCCCTTCTTTAAACTTTGTATCTCATTGAGTTCTAGACTTAGCTCCAGTCTACCTTCTGATGCTCCTTTTCTTCTCAAATTGTATGTTTTGCATTTTTCCTTGCTCAGCTTTTATATTTTCATTACAGATCTGCAAAAGAATGACCACTAATAACCATGCAACAGAGTTAATACCAGGCTGTCTTGAAATCTCCTCTGCCAACACTATTAATCCAAACTCTTCAATTTACCCTCAGGCAGATGTTTTTGGACAGAGGCAGAAAGCAAGCCTAATCTTCCCCCAAAATATCACAAAAACAGTCTCTTGGCCACTTACTAATATTCTTTCCCTCTAAAATTTCTTGAGGTGGGCTCCCACAGTTCAAACGTCTGTCTTCCATGCTCCTGTGTCTATAAGGTAGCCTATTATCCTCTACTTAAAGAGTACAACCACTTTTTAGTGCAAAGTCCAAAAGTCTTCCCTATTCCTCCTACAAACAGCATGGCTAGGCCTGTCACAACAATACTCCACTCCTGATACCAACTTCTGTCTTAGCCACTGTTCTACTTCTGTGAAGAGATACCATGACCAAGGCAACTCTTACAAAAGAAAGTAATAAATTGGGGAATCCTTACGGTTTCAGAGATTTAGTTCATTATCATCATTACAGAGAGCATGTCAGCACACAGGCAAACATGGTACTAGATAAGGAGCTAAGAGTTCTGCATCCAGATAGGTAGGCAGCAGGAAGACAATGACTTGGGGTCTGGTTTAGGCTTTTGAAACTTCAAATCCCACCTACAGTGACACACTTTTTCCACACCTCCTAATCCTTCTCAAGTCCTGCTATTTGCCAATGACTATGTATTCAAATTTATGGGTTTATGGGGCCATTCTTATTCAAACCACCCCAACATCTTAATCTAATTTTACCAGATAAGACCAAAATATTTTCCAAAGCAGTTATATTGATTTGCATGACAACAAGCAGCTTGTCAATATGCCACCACCCCATAGTTTTCCGTTACCAGCTCACTACATTTTTGTCCACTGATAGGGGTCATGGGAGATGACCTTCAAAGATGACTCACCAGTCCCTTCTTCTCAATACTTCACAAATGTCACTCTTCCAAATCAGAAGTTGGGTCTATTTTCCCACTCTTCACTTGCACTGAACAGTGATTCTGATTCTGAATGTGACAAAGTATCAGTACCTTTGTTCCTGCCCTAACCTAGACAACAACTGAGAGCTTTCATCCCCATGCTCAAAGCCAACCAGCATGGTATGAGTTCAGTCAATTTATGATAATCCCAACTGATAGTCTCTGCCCCCTGTTGGGAACCAGCTAACATGGTACAAAGCTAACAACCCTGTGACAACTCCACTATGTGCAAGTGCACAACCAACCACATGAAAAGGCCACTTGAGAAGAAGAGCCTGTCTTGTTCTAGGTCTCAAAGGGAAAATTTCTAACATGTCATCATTTATTTTGACATCTGTTTTTCAAGTGTAGAAAAATAATGTTATTTATTAACAAATACGGTAATTAAATCTTTGAAGATGCACTTTTGGGTTTGAGAAAGTTCTCTTTTATTACAATCATTTCAAGAGTTTCTTTAAATTGTTAAAGATGCTTAATATTATCCAACATTCTGCCTCCAACCCATACATTTCTCCCTTTAATATGTTATTGTAATGAGTAACATCAATGGAATTTCAACATTATCCGTTCCTTGTATTTCTAGGAAAACTTCACTTAGTCATGATATATAATGTTTTTCAATGTTAATGGATTCAGCTTGTGGATATTCTTTCAGCATTTTTCCTCTAGTGTTTGGAGAGAGTGCTCTGTTCTGTTCCCATCTGTTCTGTTGTTCTTGGGTTTTGGTATACACTTATCTATGGGAGCTTGTTTTAATGTGCTCTGAGAACTTTTCTGAAAAAAAATGAATTCTTTTTAACTTGGTTGTTCATCAGAAAACATGAGCAAAACCATATAAAGTCGGCATTTTCCCTACTAAGAACTCCACACTGCAACTAAATTTTCATATTTATTTGTAGGAAAATTTCATAAAACCTAATTATATCTTCTACCAATGGTATCTATAGTTTTGTTTTCTTTCTAAATATTTATCCTTAGTGTTTACTTGCTTGACCTCATCAGAAAAAGCCCAAATTAAACCAACAAGTCAGAGATCCAGTTGTGAAAGTGCTGACCAGACAAGTTCATCTTTGTTTTGTGCTTCATTAATTTTTGCTCTTATTTTTACAGTACTTTCTTCCTTGTACCTTTTTGAGTTATTCTATTTGCTTTTACTAAATTTATAAACTAGATATTTATCTCACTGATTTTCAGCACTTTTTCCCATTCCCCTCCTCTCTGTGTTATGTATGTGTTATGTGTAGTGTGTGCATGTGCACATGCATGGCACAGGTGTGTAAATCTTGTATACATGAATGTGGAAGATGCTGCTTCTCTGTTACTCCCCACCTAATTCTCTTGTGATAGGACTCTCACTGAACCTGGAGCTTATCATTTTTGTGGGATTTTTCCCCCTCACCTCTCAGTTAGTCCAGCTAGCCAGCAAGCTCCAGCAGTCCTCTTACCTCTGGCAGCCCTTTAGCCCTAGCACTGAGATTGCAGGTGCTAACAGCCATAGCCAGCTTTTTACATGAATACTGAGGTTCTAAACTCAGTTCCTCTTGCTAGCATAGTGAGGGCTCTTAACCACTGTGCAAATTCCCCAGCATCCATTATTTCATACATAAGACTTAAAACTATTCATTTCTTTGTTATAACACCTTAGCTTGATACCACTAATTCACTTTTCAGTTCAGACATTAATCAGTCCTATTTTTAATCCTTACTGTTTCCTTTAATTCATGAATAGCTTACAAGTCTATTTCTCAATATATCTTAAAATGTATAGAGGTGTGTGTGTGTGTGTGTGTGTGTGTAGTGGGAAGAGATAATGTTGTTTCCCCAAAGCCATAGGCTACGCAGTGGGAAATCCACTAGTACACTGTCACGAGTGCACTAGAAACCACCATAATGGTGCAGGCCATTGCATTTGCTTTTTGTCATTCATCATAGTGCTGAAGATAGCATAGTGTGGACATAAGACATGAAGAAATAAAGTTGTCATTAACCAGAAAGCTTGTTCCGTGTTGTCTAGCTTTCATAGTACCAGAAAATCCATGTAAGCTGCTTAGGGGGGAAAGTCACCAGCAGTCCTACCTAGCTGTGAACCCTATAAGCTATAATAATAATTCATGTGTCAAGATATGCCCATGAGTGGAACACCAGAATGAATGCTATGGGGGTAATCAACTGCTTTTCTGGTTGGGTTTGAGACCCAGTCCACAAGAGAAAATATATGCCTGGTACTAAAATTGTTGCCAAGAACCCATGGTTGAGAAGCTCAAGGACCCCAGGGGTAAAACCTGTACTAACATTTTGCCAATTGTATCAAATGGCCCTCTCTCCTCATCTCTATACCCACATATTAGTGCAGCTTTCAGAACCTATCAGAAATTTGCTTTGTGCAGTGGATGGATGAAGGTTAACACTGATGCTCATGGCTGCTCAAAGTACAAAAACACTTAACTACAGAGCGCTCAGACACAAATGGGAAAACTGTATTACACTCCCTTCCCACCAGGCTCAGGGACTGTCTTAGTTAAGATTTTATTGCTGTGAAGAAACACCATGACCAAGGCAACTCTTAGAAAGAAAAACATTTAATTGGGTCTAGCTAACAGTTTCAGAAGTTTAGTCCATTATCATCATAGCAGAAAGCATGGCAGCATGAAGGCAGACATATATGGTGATAGAAAAGGAGCTGAGAGTTCTACATCATGATCTGCAGGCAGAAGAAGAGGGCTGTATGTTTCACTGGGCATATCCTGGACATATATAGCCTCAAACCCTCCCTCCACAGTAATGTAATTCCTCCAGCAAAGCCATATCTATTCCAACAAGGCAACAGCTCCTAATAGCACCACTCCCTATGGACCAATATCCAAACCACCAAGGGGCTATCTGAGGAAGGTGTGTGAGGAGACAGCAAAAGCCAGAGGTCGGGGAGACCCTAAGTGAAACTGTATGCTTACACAGCAGGATCAGTGCACCCACAAACCCAAAGCAGCTGTGGTTGTCTACCCCAGATCTGTGTGAGATCATGACAGTGAACATTTCAGCATGGGACAGAGAGGGGGACAATCATGCCCATCCCTACCTGAGGAGCTATTGACAGTTGATGGCTTTTAGAGGAGGAAGAGTCAAGTTTTCTTTAAGAATATGACCTCTAGTAGGTTGACCATGCTCTAGTGTATGGGCCCACACCCAAGAGTATATAGGCAGAACAAACTGCACTCAATGAGCTTTAAACAAACAAATGAAACTGATATAAGGTTGTGAGGATGGTGAATCTAGATCTGGACAGAGTTAGAGGGAATAAATATGATAAAATAATTGTCAAAATTCCAAGAGAGCCAACCAAAACATCATATTAAACAGAGAAGAAAAATATTTAGCAACTGCTATAGGCATTGTTCAATTATGTGCCCGGGATCAAATCACTCCTAAAGTAAAACATACACTATTGATATGTTTTGTCTTAAAAAGTCTGCTTCGTCTGATTATTGCTTAGAGTGTAGGTTAAAATTAACCACTATACAATAAAATAATCAACTGCTTCTCATACTTCTGTCAATTATTTCCACTTTAGAAATTATTTCTTTGCCTTAAAGTCTGGAGCAGCTTTTTAAAAGGCTAGTATTTGACTGCCTTGTCCTTTTTCATTTTCAGTGAATCTTTGTGTACTAGTGTGGCATGGTGTGGTGTGGTGTGGTGTGGTGTGGTGTGGTGTGGCATGGTGTGGTGTGGTGTGGTGTGGTGTGGTGTGGTGTGGTGTGGTGTGGTGTGGTGTGATATAGGGTGGGGTGTGTGTGTGCGAGAGAGAGAGAGAGAGAGAGAGAGAGAGAGAGAGAGAGAGAGAGAGAGAGAGAGAGATGGTGGATGTCTTGCTCTAATACTCTGCCTTCCTCCCTTACAGGGTCACTCACTGAACCCAGCGATAAGCTGGCAGCCATCAAGTCCCAGAGATCCTCTTGTCTCCACTCCACAGTACTGGCACACACACATGCATGCCCCACAGTACTGGCATACAATACGTACAAGCACGTGCCTTTTACATGGATGTGAGAATCCTAACTCATATATGTGTGCTCACACAGCAAACACTCTTGCCCATACAGACATCTCTCCAAACCTTCCATGTCTCTTTAGCCCTGTATGGTTTGTTCTTGTCACTTGTAAACAGCAATCTCTACATCGTTTTATCTGTCTAGGAAGAGTAAGCAGAATATGTACTACAGACACAAGATTTTAATTCCATGCGCCTGCCTCCTGGGGCCTCTCTCTATGCTAGCATTCAGTGTGCCTCCTGGGGCCTCTCTCTATGCTAGCATTCGGTGCACCTCCTGGGGCCTCTCTCTATGCTAGCATTCAGTGCGCCTCCTAGGGTCTCTCTCTATGCTAGCATTCGGTGCACCTCCTAGGGTCTCTCTCTCTATGCTAGCATTCGGTGCACCTCCTAGGGTCTCTCTCTATGCTAGCATTCGGTGCACCTCCTAGGGTCTCTCTCTCTATGCTAGCCTTTTGACTTTTCCTTCCGCTTTGTTTGGAATGACTTTTTCCCCCCCTCATTATTAATTTTTGTCCATAAGTTGAAAGTTATATATAGATTTAAATTTGTTTTACTTCATTTATCTTCATCTTTAGGCTGCTGCTCTAGAAATTATAAAATTTATCATTTTAATTCATCATCTTCAATATTATGCTTACCGTCTTCCTGAATAACACAAGGTTTTTGAGCTCAGATCCAATGACCAGCCTCTTAGCCAGGTGGTGGTGGCTCAAGCCTTTAATCCCAGCACTTGGAAGCAGAATCAGGTGCTCAGTGAGTTCAAGGCCAGCCTGGTCTACAGAGCAAGTTCCAGGACAGCCAGGGATACATAGTAAGATTCTATCTAAAAACAAACAGCCCAATTATGAGCCCATTGACAAATATTATTATGACATATAGTTCTGTCATTTTTCTATTTCAATGACATTTCTTTTTTAAAAAAGACTTTATTTTTTACTTGTGTGTGTGTGTGTGCATGGGTGTGTGTTAGCATACATGTATATGGATACCCATAGAATCCAGAAAAAGATTCTGGAGTTAAAAGCAGATGTGAATCACCTGATATGAGTGCTGGAAACCAAACCCTGGTCACCTGCAAGAGCATGAAGTGATCCCTGCCACTGAGCCATCTCTCTAGCCCTGTGCTGCTACTTCTGCACAGTTGACATTTGTTCAATCTACTCATAAATTTATGAATACCTTTGCTCGGTACTCATTCTGATTTTGTTTTGAGTTTTGAGACAGGGTCTCATGTAACCCAGGCCACCCTTAAACTTACTATGTAACCCAACACAGGCCTCAAACTTCTCCTGCCTCAGCCTCCTGCCTGCTGAGATTGCTGACATATACCACCACACACAATGTTTGACTCCAGTATTAAGGAACACATAAGCACATAATTATACATCAAACATGGTATTAATAAACAAAATACAAAATAAAATTTTAAAAAGTCAAAACTTTTAAATGGCACAGACCTAAGAAGATATTGTTCAACGAAAACCATGAGAAACAGCCAGTGTGTGAAAACTGTTCAACATCACAATTACCAGACAGACACTTAAATATATTTACATTCTTGATATTCTGAATAATGGTGCTAAGAACATTTATGTATAGGAGTCTGCAGACTTAATGTTCACTTCTTGAGTGTACTTTAGAAGAGAAATTGTTAAGCCACAACGTAACCAAATGTTTAGTGTTTTGAGGAGAGTGGTGGTGGGTGCTTTCGTTGTCTTTTGTCAGTACCTCCCGCAGCTCTACCTGTCCTCAGATTCACTATATTCAGAGGATAACCTTGAACTCTCAATCTCCCTGCCCCTGCCTCCCACTATGCTGGGACAGTCTGTGTACAGACGATGACATTGTATAATCTGTGTACAGTCTATGGCATTGTTCAGTCCCACCAGCAATATACAAAACCTCTAGCTTCTTTCGGGAACACACTAACACTTAATGTACCTGTCATTTAAATTATAGCCATTCTAGTGCTTGTCAAGAGTCCCTCACTGTCCCCAGTCTAATGGTAAATACATGCATCTTTATACATTGGCATAGATTTTCTTTAGTCATTTATAAATCATTTTGACAAGTATTTTATATCTCTTATTTAATTTCCTCTGCTCTGTTTCCTACTTTATTAAATCTCCCTTCTGCTGTGGCTGTGACTAGTGACTATGATTTCTAATTTCCGTTTTATACTCTCCCATTTCTAGATACTTCATTTGGTTATCATGAACACTGTGTTGTATTTTTAGAGTCTCTTGCTCATTCTTCATATTTAAGTCACTTGTTTGTTTAAAAGTACAGAGCACACTTATTTCATAGGCCTTATGTTATAACTCTTAATTTGCAAAGTCAAAAATTTCTGGTCCTATTTGTTTCTATTTCTAGTGTTTTTCTTGCAGATTATATGATTTAAAAGGAAAGAGAGAGAATGTTATCTGGAGATTTCTTGAAACTGACATCAGTCATGTGACCATTCTAACCTTTTCTTTCTGCCAGACCCTGAGACACATCCAAGCCAGGACTCTTTAAGCCTACTCCCTACCTGAAGGTTCCTGAAGTCACACAGTGCATTCATGTGTGATCCAATCATGTCTCATATAAAACTTATTCAATTTCTCTTGGCTCAGTATTATAAAACAGACAATAGTCCCTGGAGTCCCTTAGAAAGAGTGAAGGTGCATGGAATAGGGGGTTACTTTAGGTTTCTCCTTACACTAAGAGTGTTGCTGTCTGGAATCCCAGGTTTATGTGGTACTGATAATAGCATTCCTGTGATGTACCTCGCTTGAACTAGCCCAACCAGAAAGCTCCAATGTCCTTGTGACCGTGGAAACCAAAGCTCAAGTCTACCCATCTGATAAATGGCAACATGAATAAATAACCTGTTCTCTACTTATAACACATGATCCACTATGGCTTAGTTTGGGCTGGTGAGATTCCTTAATAGCTACTACATTTTAATACTTTTAATATATATATTTCTCTTAGAAGTTTGCTGTTTTCAGAAACAACAAGAAAAGTGGCATAAACAATATCTAAGTGACATGCAGCAGCTGAGTATAAACAGAGTGGTTTGCCTTGCCAGGAGTGAGGAACCCTTCAGAAGGGTTCGAGTTGCAGCACTTACCAAAGAGGCAGATGTGGCAATTAGTTTTGATTGGCAGTTTGACACATCATAGAATCACCTAGGATGGGACTCCCAATGAGGAACTGTCTAGCCTAGGTTAGCCTGCTGACATGACTGTGAAGGATTTTCTTAACTGGGCTTGCTGAAATGGGAAGACTAGCCCACAGTGGGTAGCACCATTCCATATGAAGGTGGCTCTGAGCAGTACAATGCTGGGAAGAGGCAAGCTGAGCACAAGCACCCACACATCGTTCTTTCTGCTCTTCACTGAGGATGGACCTAATGGCTTCAAATTCTTACTGCTTTGATCTCCTTGCAATGAGAGTGCGACACTCTAAAACAGATTCAAATATGCCTTTCTCTACTTAGCTGATTTTGTTACAGTACTTTCCTCACATTAACCAGAAAAGAAACTACAGGAGTATGTATAGATGGAAAAACTAAAAACTGAAGGAAAACCACTAGGAAGAAGTCTCAGGATATCAGCAAACAAACTCATTTCATTGAGCTTACCAAACTGAAAGAACTGGTAGAGGCCTGAAGAGACAACGGTCTTGAGAGGGATTCTAAAGGGCTCTGGGTGGTGGGGAGCACCCCACTTAGGGATTGATGGAAATGTGAGCGGAAGCAATCACAGCTCGGGTGAGCTCTTGCACCAAGAGCACTGCCCCTCCTGAATCCATGCTCACTTCCCTGTAGATAGGAACTATGAGTCCCCTCTCCCAAAAAGAACAGAACATAAATAAAGAGAGCTGGTCAGAATTATGATTACCTTAAATGGTAATTAAAACAAAATAAGCTCTCTTGTGGCCCACAGGACTGGGGCTGTGGACCCTAAATCACAGACTGTTCAGCTGAGGCCCAGCATATAGCCAGCACACATATAAAATCCATTCCACTGAATATGGCTCCAGAGATCAGCAGCTAAGTGTGCCTCAGAGATAATGCTGTAGTACGGACTCTCACAAATACCCCAGGAGAAAGTAGATGTGGGGCTGGAGTACAGAGAAAGGAATGTGAAAAAACACTCCTAATCCTCAGAAGAGGGCGAATGGGAAGGAAGAATGTGGCAGGTCCACACACACCTACTTTCTTCCACAAAAATGGGCTGATGGTGATAAAGCTGCTTCAGTCTATAAATATTAAACAGGCAGGCTCTTCAGAATAGCTTTCAGACTATTATTGCCGTGCGGTAAATTTCAAATAAATATTTATGCAGACAATAACTAAAAAAGGCTTTTCTGAAGGGAATACATTTTACAGGAGGGAAAAAGACTCACATATTTCCAAAAATATGCCTTTTGCTTCTTTTACGGCCATAAACTCAATAAAAATGGAAAGTGATGCAATTGAACATCCATGCAGACTGGAGCCAGGGAAGGCTTCTCTGTGATGGCCAGAACAGCCCACTGGAATTACATCACCTGCTCCATATGAAGTCCGCGTGGATGTCAGGCACACTTCATTCTCTCTGAGAACTGTTCCCCCACTTACCACTGTGACACAACCAACATCCTAAAATCCCACTCAGCCAAGGGAAACAGCCTTTTCTTTTCCCTGCAGATCATCCCCCGTGTCAAGAAAGTGACATGCTTGTTATCATGCGGCAGGTTACCTGGTTTATAATCTGTCAGAGGCTTATAAAAAAAATGTGTTAAGGGGAGACTGATAACAGCACAGTGGCACCTTTGGCAAACAGTGAAGACAGAGGAAACAGTTAACAGAAATCGTGTGGTCAGTAAACAAAAGCTGTGTTAGGCTAGGAACAAAGCCTTCTAGAGAAAGGAGATACCATCGATTTTTGGGAAGCAATTGCGTATATGCTTCGTTACATTCTCAGAGGTTTATGATGTACTTGAAAGTGCTTCCCACAGCCTCTGAGGCTTGGGTTTCAGAGTCTAAATTCTCTACCGTTTGTAGGAAGAGAAGAAATGCGAGGTTCCATCAAGGAAGCATTGCATAGGACAGGAAGTCTTTGAGGGAGCTTTAGCTCTTGCGGCTATGGTTATGTGTCAAAGGACTTGCTAGGAGCAAGGATTTCCACCTTTCCAATATGTCTGATACTTATACCTTCATATCAGTTCAAATTCCAAAACCCTGCTGCTACATTTTGCCAGCTCATTTTCCACTTTCTCCCAAAATATGCATGCTGTGCTGGTTTTGCTTTGATGCCATGTTTACAAAAACAATCTGGGAGAAAACAAACAATTTAGGTCTTCAGTGCTACTTACTTTTTAAATCACAGTTATTTTCAGAGCCTCACCCATCTACCTACTCCAGTTCCAGTCCCCAAGGTCAATATCAAATGGTGGGTACATGGCCTTTTTCACAGCTAGTTCAAATATTTCCCTGCCAACTGACTACAGGCAGCAGCCCCAGGCTTAAATAAGGAATCCTGCTCACTCTTTACTGGAGGATAACCAAGAAAAGTCAGTAAAGAAATAAGCAATAAATGTTATGGTTCAATCCAGTAACAACATGCTTTCAAACAGAAAACATAAGAACTGACTCCTACCGGTACGTTCCAACTGAAGTTTATCAGCCTATAAGGAACATTTTTATGAGGTATAACACATTTTTATTTGCATTCATTTCACAGCCATTTTCCAAGTCAGTTCAATAATCATAGTATTTCATCACTATTATTAATTGGGTTATAGTTCATCAAGAATAATGTTTACAATATTTAGCTACTTTTTTGAGCCTGGCACCAAATTACATTGTCTTTTTAGCTGTGAGTCATTTTCTAAGTCTGACAGTGCTGTGCCATTTTGTAGAGATAGAAAGTACGGCTGGGTGACATAATTGTCCCCAGAACCTCTCTCCAAGCAAAGACAAGGTAGAGATGGGCCTGAGTCAGCACAAGTCTTTAGTCAACACTTCCCCACCCCCCACATTATTCCACCTCAAGATCTTCTCTGCATTCTTTGGTCGAGTCTCTTTCTAGAAGCCTTTAAAGAAACTACCATGAGGAGTGAAATGAAACTCAAGGATACAGTCGTAGACAGGTGTGGACTAGCAGCCATCATGACTTCTCCCTGAGGACAACACAGGCGCTCTATTCGCCTGGTCAAAGTCCACAATGCAGGGTAGCCAGCCTCAGCTAATTCTGTGCATTTTCAGCTGTGTAGGCTGCTTGAACACTCACTCAATCTCCCAGTGTTAAGCTGCAGAGTGGGAAAATGAACTTAATCTAAAACAGTTATACCATCCAAAACTCCCAGCTCTTACTCATAGCTGTGCCTCTCACCTTCCAGTCCAGAGTGACTTGAACACTGTCTACAGGTCGCCTTAGGACTGTGCTTGCTATACTGAACTTCAGCTCTCTAAGATATGACTGCAAGAAAGAAACCAGAAGGGAGACTAGAACAGAGGATGCCATTGGTATTTATATTCCCAAAAGGAAACAGCTTCATTCGAAGCCACTGGACATTCTAATTCTGACATCTCCAATCTTTGACTCACATTTTTTGTCCTACTAAAGAATGTTTGTAGTGCTATGCCTATGCCTATGTTAAAAATAGAGTTTTCAGAACAAGGAACTATGTCTGATTAAACTCCCTGAAGAAGCGTCCATATACACACACATACATATGAAGTAAAGGTTGGGTATATTGTTTCTTCATATAGTTTGTAAGTACATAAAGAATATAAATGTGTTTCAGATGTGAGGAAATTGATTAATTTTTCTCCCTCCTCCACCACTGCTTTCTTTAATTGTGTTGAATGATATAATGGGGGAACAAAGATTATTAAAATACAAGACTTAAAATATTGAAAAATTTAAAAAGAAGACTCAAAAGTAGAAAAAATGCAATAAATTAAATTAGTGATGATGGTTTTCAGAAACAAAATAGAGAAAGCATCCCAAAGTCTCAAAAGACCTATATGTGGCTACTTATAGACATAATGGTTGTGTATATGTAAAACTGACCCTTTCAGATCCTCCATCCACATATAGCCCAAAGTTAAATTTTAACAAATAGAATAACAATAGTGATGTAAAATAATGGAGCAGGTTACTCTAATAATGCTCCCTAAATATCAAAGAGTAACCAAGAGAGACACAAGGACTCGTCAGTACTAGGGGCTTTCTGGAGACCAGACAAATTTGACTCTCTGCTTTAATTAAATAATCTCTGGGAATTATGAAAGCGGCTCAATGATGGGTCTACTTTTCTGATCTCTATTTCACAAATAAAGAAACTCAAGCTTTTAAAAAGCTAAACAATTTGACTTAATGGAAGCACTGAGGCTTAATATTATTTGTCTTATGCTAAAACCAGAATCTCTTAATAGCATTGAGATGTGCTAGCAGGCTTACAAGAGCAACACCTTCTTACACAGCACTGTCTAAGGATGGTCAAGAAACCAGGCAGGACTATGATTCAAGAGAAAAGGTGAGGATAGCTGAAAATGTGAGAGAGAAAAGACTAAAACTCTGCTAACTCCAGAGACAGAGAAACACAAAGGAGCTCAGCCCTGAGCCTCACAGAGCAGAAACCCCCCTAAAGATTCCCGAGAACCCCCTTCTGGATTACATTTTCTCATGTACTTCACTATGCATGTATTTCATTTCACATAGGGCAGATTATGTGGGTCTTTGCAGAAGCAAGCAGGTAAACTATAACTTTCTTCTTGCAATGAGAACATGGAAGGCTGAGCCTCTGGGACCTACCTTGGTCTTCATAAACTTGGAGTGGCTTTTGTACACCTCGATTTGTTTGATCTCCTCCTCCCGGTCCTCTGTGTTGAGCACACCATTGGCTTTTAACATCTGGATCTCATCCTCAAGGTCCCGGATGTTACGCTCCAATGAAGCAATTTTTGTGTCCTGTTGATAAAAGGCAAAGAAAGCTGAAGGGATTTTTTTTTTAATTTCATCATTCCCAGAATAGAATTTAAGAAAGCAGCTTTAGTAGTGCAGGATTAGCTATGCTGTAGAACTGGCCTGGTGTTCAGAAGGGTTTGTGTTTTCAGGTCGAAGGATCTCTTGTCATGAAACTTTTGAATGTTCAGTGAACATTGTGTGTCCATAATGCAGGGGGTAACCTAAGTGCATTTCACTAATGTCCAGGAACCAAATTAGTAAGCAACTGTGGCAAAAATAATCATATCTATGAATCTCGTATGTGTGTGTGAGAAAAGCATTTTGGTAAAAAAAAAAAAAAAAAAATGTAGTCTTGGATATAGTTAACCAGGGTACATGTTTTGGCCCACTTGATTACACAAAAGCAATTTGTTCCTATTTATTTCTTTGTATAGTCTATGGCTGCTTTAGTAGGCATGCTTGGACTTTGACTCTAAGAGAGAAGGAAATTCAAAATTACTAATGGAGAGAAGGATTCTCATCTCAAATACAGATATAAGTGAAATTAAATAACTGAATCCTGACTTGGTATGAGTGGTACAATAAATATTGAAAATTTATAACAACTGGAAATAATATATCACAACATCGTGATTTATTTGGCAAGCAGTCAGGTCCCTACGTGACAAAAAAAGCCTGACTACCTCACAAACCTGATTTCTAACCTACTGATTTACAGACTAGAGAAACTAGAAATATCACATTCAGATGTGGGATTAATTGAGAAAAAACACCCAGTGACAGACTCTATACACAAGAGAATGCATAAGAAATGATGCTTGAGGAAGTATAGAAGAGAGGGCGCCTGCAGGGCAAGCTACCAAGCACAACACAAGAGCACTGCACTAAACCTCCAGAGGATGAGGAGATGTCTGGAGGTGCCTTAAGCATCCCCACTGTCGCCATTTGCCCATGTTACACCACAAAGACACAATGAGTCAACGTCGATTTTGTCATTAAATATTAATGAAAATGTGGCAACAATTCTTTAATTTATTTTTTTAGAACTTGAAAGATTAACTCTCAGGTAAATACAATTCATGGCTCCTGTGTTTGTTAACTCTGTTTTAAAATACTAGAACAAATGCACCCATCTTTTCTGTGGCTACTGTAGATTTCCTTTTTCTATACTGTATGCCCAGTGTGACCCACACATCATTGTAGTAGCAATTATTATACTATCTACAATGTAATTGTATTGGAAAAGGAAGAAATAGAAGAAGGATGACAACTATTTATTAGGTTTTATTGTGGGTCCAAACCAAATGCTTAACACAGTAGCGACTTTCATTAATTCTCAGGGGGAAAAAGTCCTACTAAAATAAGATTTAGATTTGAAGATTTGAAAACAATTACAAGATCCTATAGTCTATAGTTTTATTTTCCTTTGAAAATAATATGATTGTGTTCTTCCAACTACAAAAACAACATTCTTTCAATTAATTAAAATTTAATTAATTAAAATCAAGAAAGTCTCCTAGGATTCTATTGCCCAAAGATAACCACCATTTGTGTTCTGTGCATATCCCATCAGTATTTCTCAATTTTTGATGCAATTTCTAGTTTCAGTGAAGGACATATTATTTACTAAGTTTATATGAAGCCCTACCCTATAACGTGATAGTATCTGAATATGAGATATAAGGATAGGGTTAGATACAAGCGTTAGGCTTGGACCCTTGAGATGATAGTTGTATTCTCATCAGGAAAGACACTAGGATTTTCTGTTTCTCCCTCACTCTCCAATATATGAACACGGAAAGATGGTGGCCATTTGCAAATCATGAAAAGGTTCTTCACCAGAGCCCACAGGCTGGTATCCTGATCTCACACTGCCAGTCCCCAAAGTCCTTCTGGTGACACCTCCCAGTTGGGCTTGTTAAGTCAGGAAGTTCTAGGAGGCAGACGCTGGGTGCCCCACACAGGGACTTGTTTCAGTTTTAAACTGTGAAAAACGAAAAGGAAAGGAGAAAAGGCAGCAGCAACAATAATCAAACTGCTATAAAAATTCTAAAACTCATAATGCTCTTCAATGTGAGCCATTTTAAATTAACAAACTGTCCTAACTATAAAAATGACAAATGCTCAAGGTTATTAAAAACTTGAAAAGTTACTGGACAAGTATGATTGACACTTTGATTGATTGCCATGACAGCCTTAAGACTGTATTTATACCAAAAAAACAAACAAACAAACAAAAAAAAAACCAAAAAACAAAAAAACAAATGAAAAGATATCAGCTAAGGCACTAATCAGTGTGGGCTGGGGAGATGGTTCATTGGTAAACTGATTGTCTTGCAAGCAAGAGGACCTGGGTATGACTCTCAGAATCTACATTTTTAAAAAGAGGTTGGGCGTGATAGTGGGGGAACAATGGATCCTTGTGGCTTATGGGCTAGTCAGCCTAGCCTCTGCAGTCAGCTGAGGCTACTGAGAGATCTGTCTCATAATCCAGGCAGAACATCATCCAAAGAACTCCTTTGCATGTCCCCAGCCTCCACATGCAAGCATACACAGGCATGGCCACTGCACACATGCATATACACACATAGGTCTCCTTTCTCTCTGTTGAAATACGAATTGGCACTGATGAGATTTACAACTATTTAAGTAGAACCAAGGAGAGCTTACATGAGCTAAATGAAATCAGTGTAAGAGTGTCACTGTGTTAAGTGTGAAGAGAAGATTCAACTTCCTTCCTTTGTGTGCTATATAAAAATCTCCTGAGCTTTTTCAAACTCCCATCTGAAATGATCATTGTGTGTGTGTGTGTGTGTGTGTGTGTGTGTGTGTATCACAGTAGTAAAACTTTTTCTGATACCCCCTGGTAAGATTTCAGGTCTCAACCATGTGGGCAAAAAAAGAGACCCTGCCTTCAGTTTTGCTCCCACTCTATCTCTGAGACACTAGTTGACAATAACCACAACTAGCAACTCCTAAACAGATAAGACACCTCTCTACCTGATGTTGAAGAATTATATTCTATTGAGGAATATCAGGATGGATCACAACAGTTTATTCCCAGAGCCAAGCTTCTAAATCTACACACATCTGAGTTAAAAGGTCAGTAAACCATGGAACAGAACAAATTTTTCACTTCAATAATTTCCTTAAATAAACAGTACTTTTTTCTCCTTCCTTCATAAACTTGTTTTCCTTTAGCCACGGGCATCCATTTGCAAAGGGAAAAGGAAGAATGAAAAAATTTGGATATTTTAGAAAGATCTATTTATTCTGTCCTTATATGGTTCCTATATTAGAAAGCTACTTCAAGCTGGGTGTGGTGGCGCACACCTTTAATCCCATCACTTGGGAGGCAGAGGCAGGTGGATTTCTGAGTTTGAGGCCAGCCTGGTCTACAGAGTGAGTTCCAGGACAGCCAGGGCTATACAGAGAAACCGTGTCTTGAAAAAAACCAAAAACAAAAAAGAAAGCTACTTCAAGAGCAACAAAATGCATTCTCCAAACTCATAAGCACAGAAAAAGCCAAGACAGATGTAAATCTACAGCAAAGGACAGATACAAGGCACCAAGTAGAGTTGCAGTTTGGGCTGCAAACAAGATATTCAAATTCAAGCCAGAGACTGAGGGAACTAAGCTTGAAAGTCAAACAATGGCTACCATATTCCTCTCCTCTATTACACACCTCCACTCCAAGAATCTAGGGAGAAGCAATTTTATCTTTCATTTTCAAGAAAGTTTGTAAGGCTATGGCACGTGTGTGACAGCTTAAGGACCATGGAAGTCCACATTACTCTGGAATGGCTGAAAGTGGCGTGCTGACATTCTCTATGAACATGCACAGTATCTCTAAGCCTTGGTCTGCAGTGAAGATGGTAAAAACCCTTCAGTGACAACATGTTATGATATCCCCCGAGTTCTGGAAGGCAGAGATGCATTTACGAGTTAGCAGTCTGAACACTGTCACAGTTGCTAATGGCTCACATTTTAAACAATCTGTTATAGTTTTCAAACATACATAGGTTGTTTCATAAGTAAGCATCCTCCAGAAACAACATTTAGGGAGTGCTTTTGACAGAAACAGAGAAATAAAATACAATATAGAACAACTCAGTACCCAAAAGCTCCATGACAGGGCCTGGTGAGTCTGGGAAATGCCTGTTGGAGATGCTCGGTGCATATCAATGTCTGCAACTCTGAGAAATCCTACAGCAAAGTATTCTGCCCAGGTTCCTCCAGGTTTATCACCTATAGCCATCAGTTCTTGTTATGACTAGGATTATAGAGGATGGTTCAGCTGGTAATGTGCTTTCCATGTAAGCAGGAGGGCCTGATATTGGACCAGCAAGCATGGTGGCACACACCTGTAATCCCAGTGCTGGAGAAGCACAGACATGAGGCTCTTTGGAACTTGCTAGCTAGCAAGTCCAACCTCATTGGTGAACTCCAGGTTTAGAAAGAGACCCTGACTCAAAATATAAGGTGGAGAACAGTCAAGAAAAACAACAGATGTTCTTCTCCAACCTCAATATGTACATATATGAGCACACACACATACACACAATTATATGACTTAATAAAATAGCAAACCAATGATTTGGATTTGTCAAGGGAAAATAGTCTTCTCTTCTACCTGAGATAACATGTCTCAATTTAAAATAAGGAGGACTAAACATTCATATTACCATAGCAGCTTGTGTGACTCATACACCACCACCAACTAAGCTTGGTGGCACTTGCCTATAACCCTTAAAACAATAAATAACCCTCCAGTCACTGAGACAGGAGGATTACCAATTCAAGGCTGGCTTGGGCTGTGTAGACAGATATAGGGGAAGGGAAGTAGTGAGTAGTGTGGAAAAGAGGAAAAGGGAAAGAGGAAAAGAAAGGGGGTATATAGAGGGAGGGTAGGACGGAGGGAGGGAGGGAGGTAGAAGGGAGGACCTGAAATAGCTAGACCATTACAAAAACAAAATAGACTCTCGTCATCCTGAATGTACCATCGAGCCTTAGCTGATACCTTCTCAACAGCCATGAGATATGATACCCACAACGTTCTGTTTTTATGTGAAAGTTTTGCTATAAACCTTAATACTATTTTAAAGTACTAAGGGGGGGGGGGACTAAAACTTGCTTGTTTCTGGTCCCTATTAGGGGAAACGTTCGATCTCCCATAAGTTATTTCTGCTTGTACATGCATAAACTAGTGCTTGTAAAATTTTATACAAAGTGTAATTCAGAGTTTCCATTTAATGATTTGAACTAAAGACCATTTTACATCCATCAACCAAAATAAGTGCCTGATGTCCAAATAAAATTTAAGCCACAAGACTATACTCCTAGCAGCCATTTACCCATAGGCTTATCGTGCTAATTCTTAACTGAACCATGAATATTAGCAACGGCTACTGAGTACCACTGGAGCAACAGAAATGCTAGCTTAGCAGAGATATTTAATAAGTTTCTTTTAAAAAAAAAGAATCTAGAACTGTCTAAAATAGGGATGCTTCCAACTGATATGAAACTTAGACCCAGGGAGTCTCTCACACACCATCCATCCAATAAATGTACACTGGACATCTATTGAGCACCAATCTCTTTCCCAGGCATGTAAGATACCAGGTAACTCTAAACAAGACTCATGAGCATCCTTCTCTTAGAGGAAGGGTATAGTCTAGAACTTCGTTACTCACAGAGGAGCCTCCAACGAGCAACAAGGGAGTCACCTACAGTCTTTACAGGCATACAAGATCTTTGGCTCCAACTCAAAATTATGAAATCATAATCTGCCTTTTCCCAAGGTCCTAAGGTCATGCCAGTGCCCTATAATGACTGCAAAGGCCGACCAGATAAGACAGACTGAGAGTAACCAATACAAAAGGACCAAAGCAACTTAGTGGATGAACATACATAGATAAATACAAACCAACTTTCAAAGACTGTTCAAGTTGGCACCCAGGAGCAGCAATCCTGTGAATAGCCTGCCTGGAGCAGCTATACCAGTCAGAACACCATTCTAACTTTCTGTATTTCTCAAACATTATGTTCCCCTTAAGCAGCAAGAAACAGATTTCAATTCCTCTCTAGGAACTGAAGGCTGAAATGGCAAGTGGGTGGAACATTTAAAAAAGAAATATCAGTTAGTCACAAGAAGTAACAATTATGTGATTTCTGAGCATAGCAATGTACTTTCCTTTGAATACAGTGGGAATGACACATTTCATTTTAATATCACGACAAGATAGAATTTATAAATGGTTTTCACAGAGCAGAGAACTCACCCTGGCCACATATTAGTATAGAGGCATTGATCAACAAACAAATGGCCAAACTGGCTTAAAGAAGACATGACCTGATGCTCAGGAAACAGACCTACATAATTGTATTATGTTTTATTTACAATAGATTTCTAAACTCTTATTACTGGATACCACAGAGGTTTAAGACTGCTCAACCTTGAAAAGTCATTTACTTGTAGATATAAGCAGAGCAGAGAAGCCTTGAGTCTTAAACTAGCTGAGTCTCATTCGACCTCCAGAAGGACCTACGGTATGACCATGGTCATGTAAGACCCAGTCAAGTCCTCTAGAAGGAATTCGACTTGGGCCTATTACATATTTGGAGAAAAAATGTGTACAGAGAAACCAAAACAGTTCATCATCTTGGTCCTTATCAAACTATGAACAGACAGTAATCTAGATTAGAAGATGACAAAGAACAGACCAGGCTGTAAATGACACTTGTATGTTTATCTCTTTATATAGGTATCTACTTCTTCGTGGAAAAAAAAATGTACAAGCACAGAATCAGGTTAGATCTGAGCCAATCAAAGGCGAATTGGCTGCATGTCACAGTGTCTACAGTGACTCATCCTAGAAACCTGTGCTCTGGACGGAGGTCTTCATGCTACCCTGGCCCTGATGTGCACAGTCCTGATATCAGATCATGAGGACATTGTGCATCTCTTGTGTTAGTAACTAGATACCATGTGGCTTTTGAAAGGATAGCCTCTGTATATGAGTAACTAGATAGCATGTGGCTTTTGGAAGGATGGCCTCTGTATATGCATTTGTTATTGTTTTTAACTGACTTAAGTATAACAGAACAAGCTAATGAGGTTTGAGGAGATGGCTCATCTATTAAGCCTATTTGTTGTTCTTGCAGAGTACCTGGGTTAGATTCCCAGCACCCAGGCTCACAAGCATCTATAATTTTCACAGGTATGCATATGTTACATATACACACATGCAGGCAAAAATACTCATAACCATAAAAAATGGTTTAAAGGGAGAGAGAGAGAGAGAGAGAGAGAGAGAGAGAGAGAGAGAGAGAGAGAGAGAGTGTTAAAAACCCAATCTGCATAAGAAGGTAAAAAGTAACTATCAGAAGCCACAAAACTAATTGCAGATCTCAACTCTGGCTTTCAAATTTTGAGGTGACATACCCAGCATCTCTGAACTTAGCACATGCTAAGAAAACCATAAATGTCTTTAATGCTTGGGAAATATTTCCCATGCACTACTGCCCAACAATCCACCATCACAAGTAAACAGACACCAGTCACCACAGTCACCACGCCACACCACTGTTGTCTCTGTTCACTCTCTAGTTCAATAGGAACACAAGCCAAGATGGCAGCTTCTATTTCTACTGCACCTTGTCAAGCTTAGTGAGAATGTTCCTAACCTTGGCACGAGAAGGAAATAGAGGACAACATGGAAAACCTTTAGAATAGTAAATACAGTGGAAGCATCGTCTGCTTAGCTACTGCTTAGGGTTTTGTTTCTATTGCTGGGGGGCTACTGATAACTTATTTTCCTATGGGGAACTGTATTTCCCTGGCCTTCTTGGTTAGAGAGAGTTTTTAATTGTTTGTCCTTGCCCAGAGTCAAGAACCATGTATCTCAAGACTCAGCCACAGACCCAGGGGTGAACTTGTAACTCTAGTAAGGCCAATCAGGATCTTTTAAGGAAATGACATAAATAGATTTGAGATGTAAACATTCTCTCCTTTTCTGAGCATCAGGAAATGTGGGTGTATGTATGACATTGACAACAGGCGATGAAAACCTGCCAATGACAGATCTTAAAATACACTGAACAGCGAGACTGGCTGGATCGCCAAAATGTGTAACTGAGGTTTCTGGGACTCTACTTTTCCTGACCAATCTAAAGACTGGCTTCAGAGAAGGAGTTCCACTTTAGACACTTGGCCTATTCATAATCTTCCACCCACACAGCACTTTTTTTTCTGAAAATCACAGAGTAAATTCAAGAGAAAACAGTGAAGATATAAGGGAGAGATTTAAGGGATGGAAAGGTTTTAGAAACTTCTTTCAAACAAGTGCACATGCAACACATCACACACACACACACACACACAAAGAGCATTTGGATGCTAGATGCCCATCCTTTGTGAAAAGCAGTAACAAAATGTGCCTCCATAATGCAGCAAATGCATTGCAGGGAGGATAAAACATGGGTACCCCAGTCTCCTCTATTTCTTCTCCAAGCCTCAGAAAAAAGACTGGGTGAAGATGCTCTCTGGCCATGCAGCCAATCTGAACTTATTCTTCATTATCATTTTAGCCCTAGCCATGGCTCTGGCTGGAGCAGAGGCCTCCACAGGATCTCTAAAACATACCACAAATCTTCCTGTGTTCAACCAGCTTGTTTCATGGAAAAAGCAAAGGCAGCAGAGGAATTCAGCCCACACCATTACCAGTGTGGCCTGATGAATGTGGAAAGGGAATCGTGCCTTAGAGATGAGGCCTATGACTGCCGGTACACTGTCATTACCACAACTTGAAAGGGGAAGTTCACATGAGGCCTGTGGTTGACTTCTCAACCCAACTGGTAGGGTTGTATGCCAGGAGGGAAATTGCAGCCCTTAAATAAACAATAGGCTAGGCACTGCAACAGCAATGGAGCAAGCAGTGGCTACTGGTCTGGACTGTGCTGACCAAGACACAAAACAAAAAGCTAAGATTTCAATACTATAAGAATGTCACCTCAACTCAGACACAACAGAGACATCTTTTGAGAATCCAAATTACCAACACAAAGCCTCCAAACTTGGTAGAATTTTTAAAGCAGGACATTTAACTCCAACCTTTTTATTTGCCAGATGAGACCAGTGAGAGGCCGAGCAGGGTCTGGCCAGATGCTTGGGAAGCAAGGGATGGAAGTCACCGGTCATTTATTATAAACCATCATGCTCTGATGATATGATCTGCTTATTTTTTTCTCCACTGGTTTCTCCTTTCAAAGACATTTGAAAGTCTTTTCAACATGCAAAACATGACGATGTCTCTGTCAAGAGAAAGCTTATTTAACTCTGTTTCTCTGGAAGTCTGTGTCCTCAAGTGTAGCATCTTAATTTTTTTGCAGATAAAATTCAGTTCCCAGATTAAAAGGGAATGGATTAAAAGAATAAGATTCCTTGAGTATTGATTCAATACCAGGATTTCCACTGGAATCTTCATAATCCAGTCAAGGAAAACAAGAATAATATTTGAATGTTTTACGATGGTCTATTATTGATGATAGGTATCTGTTAGAAAATGTTTGTACCTATTTTACATGCCATTTCTTTGGAATATTTTCCCCAAAATCTTTGTCCAACATTGGTAAGTAGAACCCCTTTATGTTAGAGCAGCAGCATCTTGGTAATCCAGGAGCTTGAGGTAGAAAGACTACTTGAGTCTACTTCAAAATCTGTTTGGTAATCACATTGGGGCACCTTCTCTAAGAGAGTAGTAATACATCTCTACCCCTTACATTATAAAGTTATTAAATAAAGTAAACATTAATGCTTATCATACTGATCATTCCTTTGAAATATCCTTCTTTAAACTTAATAACAACTGAGAGATGAGATATAATACATAGAACCTAAAAATCATCTATTTAATTCAATGGTCTCTGTCAGCATTGTTACTATCTAACTCTAGAATATTTTCAGGTCTTCAAAGCTCTGTACCCACTAGCAGTGGCTTATAAGGCTCTTTTCCCCATAGCTACTGGCAATTGCTCATCTTCTGTCCCTAATCTGTCCATATTGGGCACTTCACATGGTGAGAATCAGGTAACAGGCAGTCTTTTGTGACTTGGCTTCCTTTATTTACAATAATATCTCCACAGTTCTCTGGGTTGCTGTATGTGTCAGTAATTCATTATTTCTTCTTATTTACATTTCTCTAATGATGCCTAGGTCCCTTTGATGCTCATATTGGCTACCTGATTATCCTGTCCGGAGAACATCTGTTTAAGTCCTCTGTCCAGTTTTTGATTGTGTTACCCATTTCACATGGTTTCACTTTTTCTTCCTTTAAGTGAGTATTTTATACAAAGGTAGCATACATTTCAAGTTACCCAGCTCATGTGATTTGCCCCACCTATGGTGGCTTATCACCAAGTGAGCCCTGACTAGGCATATGCCAATCAGCTCACACGTTTAGGCATGAGCACTGGTGCCAAGGTATTCTTCCCTGACTCCTGGCCATTCCTTGCCTACACTAAATTAGCCACCATCTGGCTATTTCACACCATTAATTAGTTTTGACTGACACAAAGAACATCATGTTGTTCATGCTCTTTTGGATCTGGATTCTTTCAAATTGTTTTGTGGATGTTAATTGTGTTGTTGCATAGAGCAATAGATCGCTGCTTCTTGCTATAGAGCTTTCAGTGGAATGAATAGCCTATGTCTTGTACAATCATTGTTAAGAGCTAATTGTAGATCTGAGTTTGTTAATGTCATTGTAACTGACATTCTTCTATAAATTTCATTTCATAACTGTTAATAGAAGATTGACTTTAAAATATGAACCAGACATTTGGCTAAATGTTAACATTTTAATCTAAACATACACACACACACACGTTTGAGATTCCCCGTACTTATAATCCTGTTGCCTCTAAATTTTAAAAAAGCTTTTATTTATTTATTTCTAATTCTTAGACTTATAATGTTGAACTCCTGAGCAACAGATACTCCTACTTGTTCCCGGTACTATGGTGAAAGTGGTCACGTGTTGGTGTGAAATATACTTGCTATAGCTTTCGTGTAGTTCCTGGATTAAGACAACTCTCCACTTGTAATCTCAAGATGTTTCCGAAGGAGTTATGTCCACCCAAGGCTTTCTCTGTGTCTACTTAAGTCACCTCATTTTTCTCTTTACATTTTGCTTTGGAGAATAACACTGATATTCAAATACTAGTACAATTCTGCAGTTTCCCTTGCCATTGATCATGGTGTTCGTTTAACTTAGATAATTCATAGTGGTGTTTGTTCAGACAATTACTTCCAGTGCTTTGATAAGGCCAGGCAGAAACATGGAGCTTAAGTGGAACTCATACAGGGCAGGCACTTCACTCTTCCATTCCATTTAGAAATACTTTTCCTGGCTCCAGAGTATTCTCCACACCGCAGGACCCCGGGATCACTTCGGGATCACAGGTGAGTGAATCGCAACATCAGCTCCAAAGAATCTTGGGAGGGTCTTGTGCCAGCAGGAACAGGGACAAAGGAACCCTGCATGACCAGAGGCTCAGATACATTCCAGTTGGGGTCACCCCTGCCATCTTCCTTCTGAACCCGCCAGAGGCCACCAGGGACCCTAGAGTACTCTCCATGCCACAGGACCTCAGGATCACCTTGGGATCACAGTAGGCAGAGCTGAGACCTAGACCCCTGGGCACCTTCCTTGCCAGAGGAGAGTTGGCCTACAGGGAGGGCTCTGACCCAAGGACTCAGAAGGTGGATTAGAGCTCCAGACTTCTGGACACCTGCCTTGCAAGAGGAGAGCTTGCCTGTAGAGAGTGTTCTGACCACTGGAACTCAGGTGAGAGTTGGACTCCCAGGAGTGCTGACAGAGGCTAACAGAATCACAGGAGGATCAAGCTCCAGCCAGAGACAGCTTGAACATTAACACCAGAGATTCCCAGATGGTGAAAGGCAAATGTAAAAATCTTACTAACAAAAAACAAGAACACTGGGCATCATCAGAACCCAGTATGCCCACCACAGCGAGTCCTGGATACACCAACACACCCAAAAAGCAAGACGCAGATTTAAAATCATATCTCATGATGGTGGTAGAAGATTTTAAGAAGGGCATTAATAACTCACTTAAAGAAATACAGGAGAACACTGCTAAACAGGTAGAAGCCCTTAAAGAAGAAACACAAAAATCCCTCAAAGAATTACAGGAGAATACTGCTAAACAGGTAGAAGTCCTTAAAGAAGAAACACAAAAACTCCTTAAAGAATTACAGGAAAACACAACCAAAGAGGGGATGGAATTGAACAAAACCATCCAAGAGAAAATCCAAAGGGAGATAACGCTGGAGATGGAAACTCTAGGAAAGAAATCAGGAACCATACGTGCAAGCATCAGGAACAGAATACAAGAGATGGAAGAGAGAATCTCAGATGCAGAAGATTCCACAGGGAACATGGACACAACAATCAAAGAAAATGCAAAATGCAAAATGATCCTAAACCAAAACATACAGGAAATCCAGGACACAATGAGAAGACCAAACCTACGGATAATAGGAGTAGATGAGAATGAAGATTTTCTACTTAAAGGGCCAGCAAATATCTTCAACAAAATTATAGAAGAAAACTTCCCATACCTAAAGAAAGAGATGCCCATGAACATACAAGAAGCCTATAAAACTCCAAATAGACTGGACCTGAAAAGAAATTCCTCCTAACACATAATAATCAGAACAACAAATGCACTAAATAAAGACAGAATATTAAAAGCAGTAAGGGAAAAAGGTCAAGTAACACATGAAGGCAGGACTATTAGAATTACTCCAGACTTCTCACCAGAGAATATGAAAGCCAGAAGATCCTGGACAGATGTTATATAGACACTAAGAGAACACAAATGCCAGCCCAAGTTACTATACCCAGCAAAACTGTCAATTACCATAGATAGAGAAACCAAAGTATTCCATAACAAAACCAAATTTACACATTATCTTTCCATGAATCCAGACCTTCAAGGGATAATAAAGGGAAAAGACCAACACAAAAATGGAAACAACACCCTAGAAAAAGCAAGAAAGTAATACTTCAACAAAACTAAATGAAGACAGCCACAAGAACAGACTCCCAACTTTAACAACAAAAATGACAGGAAGCAACAATTACTTTTCTTTGATTTCTCTTAACATCAATGGACTCAATTCCCCAATAAAAAGACATAGACTAATAGACTGGCTATACAAACAGGACCCAACATTTTGCTGCTTACAGGGAACCCACCTCAGGGACAAAGACAGACACTACCTCAGAGTAAAAGGCTGGAAAACAATTTTCCAAGCAAATGGTCCGAAGAAACAAGCTGGAGTAGCCATTCTAATATCGAATAAAATTGACTTCCAACCCAAAAAAGACAAGGAGGGGCACTTCATACTCATCAAAGGTAAAATCTACCAAGATGAATTCTCAATTCTGAATATCTATGCTCCAAATGCAAGGGCAGCCACATTCATAAAAAAAAAAAAAAAACTCTAGTAAAGCTCAAAGCGCACATTGCACCTCATACAATAATAGTGGGAGACTTCAACACCCCACTCTCACCAATGGACAATCCTGGAAACAGAAACTAAACAGAGATACATGGACACTAACAGACGTTATAAAACAAATGGATTTAACAGATATTTACAGAACATTTTATCCTAAAACAAAAGGATATACCTTCTTCTCAGTGCCACATAGTACCTCCTCTAAAATTGACCATATAATTGGTCACAAAACATGCCTCCACAGATACAAAAAGTATTGAAATTGTCCCATGCATCCTATTAGATCACCATGGACTAAGGCTGATCTTCAATAACAGCATAAATAATAGAAAGCCAACATTCACGTAGAAACTGAACAACACCCTACTCAATGATAACTTGGTCAAGGAAGAAATAAAGAAAGAAATTAAAGACTTTTTAGAGTTTAATGAAAATGAAGCCACAACATACCCAGACTTATGGGACACAATGAAAGCAGTCCTAAGAGGAAAACTCATAGCCCTGAGTGCCTCCAAAAAAGAAACCAGAGAGAGCATACACTAGCAGTGTGACAGCACACCTAGAAGCTCTAGAATGAAAGGAAGCAAATTCATCTAAGAGGAGTAGACAGCAGGAAATAATCAAACTCAGGGCTGAAATCAACCAAGTGAAAACAAAAAGAACTATTCAAAGAATCAACCAGAACAGGAGCTGGTTCTTTGAGAAAATCAACAAGATAGATAAACCCTTAGCCAGACAAACTAACTAGAGGGCACAGAGACAGTATCCTAATTAACAAAATCAGAAATGAAAAAGGAGACATATCCGGGCATGGTGGCACACACCTTTAATACCAATACTCAGGAAGTAGAGGCAGGCAGATTTCTGAGTTCGGGGCCAGCCTGGTCTACAAAGTGAGTTCCAGGACAGCCAGGGCTATACAGAGAAACCCTGCCTCAAAAAACAAAAAATAAAAAACAAAAAAAAAAAAAAAAAGAAAAGAAAAGAAAAGAAAAGAAAAGAAAAGAAAAGAAAAGAAAAGAAAAAAAAAGAAAAAAAAAGAAAAAGGAGACATAGCAACAGATCCTGAGGAAATCCAAAACATCATCAGATCCTACTACAAAAGGCTATACTTAACAAAACTGGAAAACCTGGATGAAATGAACAACTTCCTAGACAGATACCAGGTACCAACATTAAATCAGGATCAGATTGGCAATCTTAACAGTCCCATTTCCCCCTAAGGAAATAGAAGCAGTCATTAATAATCTCCCAACCAAAAAAAGCCCAGGACCAGGTGGGTTTAGTGCAGAGTTCTATCAGACCTTCAAAGAAGACCTAATTCCAAACTCTCCTCAAACTATTCCACAAAATAGAAACACAAGGTACTCTACCCAACTCATTCTATGGAGACACAATTACTCTGATACCTAAACCACACAAAGATGCAACAAACAAAGAGAACTTCAGACCAATTTCCCTTATTAATATCGATGCAAAAATATTCAATAAAATTCTGGCAAACTGAATCCAAGAACATATCAAAATGATCATCCATCATGACCAAGTAGGCTTCATCCCAGGGATGCAGGGATGGTTTAATATACGGAAATCTATCAATGTAATACACTATATAAACAAACTCAAAGACAAAAATCACATGATCATCTCGTTAGAATCTGAGAAATCATTTGAAAAATCCAACACCCCTTCATGATAAAAGTCATGGAAAGGTAAGGAATTCAAGGCCCATACCTAAACGTAATAAAAGCAATCTACAGCAAACCAGTAGCCAACATCAAAGTAAAGAAGAGAAAGTAAAGGAGAGAAGCTGGAAGCAATCCCACTAAAATCAGGGACTAGACAAGGCTGCCCACTTTCTCCCTACCTATTCAATACAGTACTTGAAGTTCTACCCAGAGTATTTCAACAACAAAAGGAGATCAAGGGGATACAAATTAGAAAAGAAGTCAAAATATCATTATTTGCAGATGATATGATAGTATATATAAGTGACCCTAAAAATTTCACCAGAGAACTCCTAAACCTGATAAACATCTCCAGTGCAGTAGCTGGATATAAAATTAACTCAAACAAATCAGTGGCCTTTCTCTACACAAAGGATAAACAGGATGATAAAGAAATTAGGGAAACAACACCCTTCACAATAGTCACAAAAAACATAAAATACCTTGGTGTGACTCTAACTAAGGAAGTGAAAGATCTGTATGACAAGAACTTCAAGTCTCTGAAGAAAGAATTTGAAGAAGATCTCAGAAGATGGAAAGATCTCCCATGCTCATGGATTGGCAGGATTAATATAGTAAAAATGGCTATCCTGCCTAAAGCAATCTACAGATTCAATGCAATCCCCATAAAAATTCCAACTCAATTCTTCACTGAATTAGAAAGGGCAATTTGCAAATTCATATGGAATAACAAAAAACCTAGGATAGCAAAAACCATTCTCAACAATAAAAGAACCTCTGGGGGAATCACCATGCCTGACCTCAAGCTGTACTACAGAGCAATTGTGATAAAAACTGCATGGTACTGGTACAGCAACAGACAAGTAGATCAATGGAATAGAATTGAAGACCCAGAAATGAACCCACACACCTATGGTTACTTGATCTTTGACAAGGGAGCTAAAACCATCCAGTGGAAAAAAGACAGCATTTTCAACAACTGGTGCTGGCACAACTGGCAACTATCATGTAGAAGAATGCAAATTGATCCATTCTTATCTCCTTGTACAAAGCTCAAGTCTAAGTGGATCAAAGAACTCCACATAAAACCAGAGACACTGAAATTTATAGAAGAGAAAGTGGGAGAAAGCCTTGAAAATATGGGCACAGGGGAAAAATTCCTAAACAGAACAGCAATGGCCTGTGCTTGTAAGATCAAGAATCGACAAATGGGACCTCAAAAAACTGCAAAGCTTCTGTAGAGCAAAAGATAATGTCAATTAAGACAAAAAGGCCACCAACAGATTGGGAAAGGATTTTTACCAATCCTAAATCTGATAGGGGACTAATATCCATATATACAAAGAGCTGAAGAAGCTTAACTCCAGAAATTCAAATAACCCCAGTAAAAAATGGAGTACAGAGCTAAACAAAGAATTCTCAACTGAGGAATACCAAAGGGCTGAGAAGCACTTGAAAAAATGTTCAACATCCTTAATCATCAGGGAAATGCAAATCAAAACAACCCTGAGATTCCACCTCACACCAGTCAGAATGGCTAGGGTCAAAAATTCAGGTGCTGGCGAGGATGTGGAGAAAGAGGAACACTCCTCCATTGCTGGTGGGATTGCAAGCTTGTACAACCACTCTGGAAATTATTCTGGCAGTTCCTCAGAAAACTGGGCATCGTACTACCAGCAGATCCAGCAATACCTCTCCTGGGCATATACCCAGAAGATATTCCAACTGGTAATAAGGACATATGTTCCACTATGTTCATAGCAGCCCTATTTATAATAGCCAGAAGCTGGAAAGAACCCAGATGTCTCTCAACAGAGGAATGGATACAGAAAATGTGCTACATTTACACAATTGAGTACTACTCAGCTGTTAAAAACAATAAATTTATGAAAATCTTAGGCAAATGGATGTATCTGGAGGATATTATCCTGAGTGAAGTAACCCAATCACAAAAGAAGTCACTTGATATGCACTCACTTATAAGTGGATATTAGCCCAGAAACCCAGAATACCCAAGATACAATTTCCAAAACACAAGAAAATCAAGAAGGAAGACCAACACATTGATACTTCATTCTCCCTAGAATAGGGAATAAAATACCTATGGAAGGAGTTGCAAAGACAAAGTTTGGAGCTAAGAGGAAAGGATGGACCGTCCAGAGACTGCCCCACCTGGGGGTCCATCCCATAATCAGCCACCAAACACAGACACTATTCCATATGCCAGCAAGATTTTGCTGAAAGGACCCAGATATAGCTGTCTCCTGTGAGGCTATGCCAATGCCTGGCAAACACAGAAGTGGATGCTCACAATCAGCTATTGGATGGATCACAGGGCCCCCAATGGAGGAGCTAGAGAAATTACCCAAGGAGCTGAAGGGGTCTGCAACCCTATAGGTAGAACAACAATATGAACTAATCAGTGCCCCCAGAGCTCGTGTCTCTAGCTTCATATGTAGCAGAAGATGGCCTAGTCGGCCATCATTGGGAAGAGAGGCCCCTTGGTCTTGCAAACTTTATATGCCCCAGTACAGGGGAATGCCAGGGCCAAGAAGAGGGAGTGAGTGGGTAGGGGAGCAGGGCAAAGGGAGGGTATAGGGGACTTTTGGGATAGCATTTGAAGTGTAAATGAAGAAAATATCTAATAAATTTAAAAAAAAAGAAATACTTTTCCTATGATCTATCTAATTCCTTCCATAAACTTTGGTATATTTCTCTGAAGATAGCATCTGGACCTACAAAATTTGCGTTTGGGTTCAGAGCGGTTTTGTTGACTTGGTGGTGAGTTTTTAAATGACATCATCATTGTCTTTAGACTCTAGGACTCTTGGATATTCTATTTCTACTCACACAGTTTTGGCAGGTTGTATTTTTAACAGAATTTAGTCGTTGACCTAAATTTTTGATTTTTGTTATCATGGATCATTCATTAAATATTCCCCTGTTTATTTTTTAAGGTTTGGACTGGTGTCCCCATTTCTCCTGCTTTGGTTGTTTGAGCCATCTCTTGTGTTGCCGAGGCTTCTAAGCAGGATCTGGCATTCTTGTGAATCTCTTCTGACACTTGGTACTTGGCTGTGGTGTCCCTAACTAAAAAAAGGCTGACGTCTTGCTTCACTAATGTTGACTCTTGTTTTGTTTGTTTGTTTGTTTGTTTGTTTGTTTTTTCCTTCTACTTCCTCTTGGTTTTTCTTCCTTTGCTTCTAGGCTTAAAAAGTCACCTCTGGAGCACCTGTCTGGCCTGGTCTTCCCCATACATTCCTTACACTTGTCAGGCCTCCTTGTCTTTACTCTCAAGGTCCTCTCTGCTTACAACCTATAACCCAGCCCATTCATTTTCACAATTGTTCCAGTTTTCCTAGGCTGACCTCTAAACGTCACTTTTTCGAAAAAGCATTCCCTCCACCCTACCCCACCCCCACCTCATTTGCTATCCTCTGGGTTCCCATAGCCCACTCTTAGCTATGTAACCTGGGTGTCTACTCCCTTCTATTAGCACCTGATTGTCTTACAGTTCAGGTTATTGTTTTATTTTGTTTTGTTGTTTAAGATCCACCATATAGTACTGTGTACAAAATAACTGTTCAATAAATACAGGCTTGTGTGATTCAAATTCAGGAGTGATATTTTCACAACTAACAAAGTTAACAACAGTCATTGTCAACTCTCAACACAGTCAGACAATTAGTCTCAAGTACATCATAGGAAGTATTCCAGCAAGAAAGGAAAAATGCTGTAATTTTTAAACTTTACTTGGTCTAAAGACAACTAAGTATCACTCATAGCTACACTGAATGGGACATTTTGATTTTTGCTTTTTTTGGATGTCACTTACAAACCACAATTTCCCCCTTATTTAAGAAAAATAGTTAAATGGGACAGAAAAGGTTTCCAGCTGTAAGATGAGAAGATGAAAAAATTTCCTATGGGGGGAAAACTAAGCTACAGGATAATTCTAGCATCATAAAGGAAGGGAGCCTGTTTTCAAAGGCTTTTCTGATTGAGTTTAAGACCCACTCTACAGGAGGAAACATATACCTGGTACAGTAAATATAAACAAGAGCCCATACTGGGAACTCATAGGCACCAGGGGTGACCCTACTGTCATTAGTCTGCTAAACAGACATAGTATCAAACGGCCCTCTGCCTATGCCTCTCTTCCTCAGCCCTTATCAGAGAAGTCTCTCTGTGCAGTAGATGGTGGTTAACACAAAACCCAGCACTGGCCAAAGTGCACAGAATAAGTGTTGACAGAGTATTATCTCATATATGAAAAATCTATACCATCATATACATATACATAAAAAGCTCAGAGGCTATATCAGGGCCAGAAGGATTTTAAGATCTAGAGGTCAGGGGATCCCAGAGCAAAATGGTCTTCAGGATAACAGGGCTGCTACACTCAAGAACTGACAGTGGCAGTGATTTCCTGCATAAGTCCCCAAAGGATGAAACCACCAGTCCGGAGGGGTAGGGATTCACATGCCTCCACCCTAACTGAGGAATCATAGAGAGTGAGGCTCTCTGAGGGAAGAAGGGTTAGTTTTCTTTAAGGGTGCGGCCTCCGCTAGGTCAACAACACATCAGTGGATGGCCACACATCAAGGAATAGATGGGCAACACAAAATGCACTGGGCTAATGAAAACCATAAAAGACATAAAGTAGACTGTGGTGGGAAGATGGGGGATTCTGGGAGGAACTGGGGGAGCTGTGGAGAGAGAGTATATGGTCAGAATTCATAAAAACTCTAAAAAATAATTAGAAAAATATGTTTAAAGGTTTATTTTATTGAAAATGAAAACAGGGCTTTGCAAGCCTGAACTAGTCATGCCCTACTGTTTAAAAAAGTAAATAAATAAAAATAAAAAAAACTTCACAATCAATAAGACTCGGAACTCAGAGTGGGACGCAGGATCCATGCTGACTACGGGGAGACATATCTGAAGGCCAGATAACACCTGCATAGTGAATCACTCCTGCCTCACGCTACCAAGTAGAGTACTGAACCTTTGCAAACACACAGCCGGGCTTCTCCAACACCCAGAGCTGACTCTGCTCTTCTTAGATGCAAGTCTCTGCACACTTACCCAAATAAGTGCTGAGAGAAAAGCAAGTTGACCCATGAGCTAGTAAAACTTGAGTAGGGAACGCTGGTGTGACTCGGGGGAGCACTCGTCCAAACCCTTCCTGCCAACCTGCTAGCTGTAAGCTTATGCGCCAGTTGCTTATTTTCTTGAAACCACAGCTACATCATCTGGAATGGAATCATGGTATCTATTGCCAGGCTTACAGAGACTGACTAATTTCTATACGTGGGAGGAGAGTTTGCTGCTGGCATAGGGAACCCTTTGCTTAGCGATGTTACTGTTTTATTACTCTAGTTTATTACCCATAAAAGGACAGGGACATGTTTGTTTGCATGTTTGCTGGACATTTACTTTATTTGCATCCGCCACTGGGGATCAAAGCGGGGTGTCACACACGTGCTGTACCATAAAGCCACACCCTGGAAGGTCATAGACAAGCCTAGAAACCTGTGCAATCTTCCTGGGAATGCAGCATCCTGGGAGAAGAAATTCCTTTAATGAAGATCTTAAACTGTCCCAAAGATGAATGAAATAAACCTGTATAGCATCTGGAGTCAAAAACAGACAAACAAACAAAACAAAACAAAACAAAACAAAACAAAACAAAACAAAACAAAACAAAACAAAACAAAACCTGATTCAGTTCATGAGAGTTATTGGGCTATGGTTGAACCAGGTTTGGATACCTATACACTATAGATCCAAATGAATTTGATCAAGTGTTAAGAGTCCTCTTAGGGGAACCTGAAACCACCTTCAGGGCAGCATCACAAAAAAGAGCCAGTCATGGGGACAAGGTACAATGTTCTATGTTAATAAGAGAAGCCATCATCTGTCCTGAGTCACAGCTAAATGTAGGTATGTCCTTCTGTGAGGCAGGGGAGCCACTGGGTCATCTTAATGAAGCTCATTAGTGCTGCTTCTTGCTTCGTTTCACCTGTTTGAAATAGCCTTCAGGTATAAATCATACTCAAGAGGAATGGCCCATAGGACACTGCCTCTGCTGGCCACATGGCTATATAATTGAAGGTCCGTGCTCCAACATAAACTCTATATTGTGGAGACAACATGCCCCTGGCTTCTTAATCTTCTGCAGTTGACAAGGTCATAAGATCAAATGTAATTTCTGAGATTTTTATTAAATCTCATCATTCAGGAATATTCATTTGGTAAAATCTGGTGAAATGGATAATTTTTTCTGTTCTAGCAAAAAGTTGATTTTTTTCCTTCTTTTGTGTATATGTATAGACATGCATGCATATGAGAGCGGGTGGGTGGGCGTCTGTGAACACATCTATGGGGATGTTCATGCAATGTATACCTACTGAGAGGCCAGAGATCCATATCTGGCACCTTTCTCAATTCATTTTGCTACTCTAGTGCCTTGCACGGCTCACAGAAGGATGTACCCATGTTCTGCTGTGACTCACGGCAGGGGCTGGCTTCTCTTACTAATTTCATGTTTTGAGACAGTTTCCTCACTGACTCCGGAGCTCACCAGCTACCTCCACATGTCCAGTGCTGGGATTTTAGGCTTGTGCCGCCAAGCCTGGATTCTTATGCTGGTGCTGAGCTGAAGCTCTGAACTCCGGTTCCTGTGCTAAGCTAGAACATCTATATGGCAAGCTCATTCTTAGCCAATGCATCTTCCCATCCCAGAAAATTGTCCTTGTCCATTATCAGATTGACTATGCTAAGCAGGTGAGGGAAGCCCAGGCCCTCTGCAGTCTGAGCTGTTAGGTTGGTGTGAATGAAGCTTTATATCCCGTCTGAGGAATCACCAGTGCTCCAACATTGGTTTATTTTCTGAATTAAAAGCAAAGCAAAGAAGCAAAAACAGAATCTTTTCTCTTCCCTGGCTTCTGGGAATTTTGAAACTGTTGTAGCCACCTTCCTCAGACAGGCCAGAAGCTGCCTGAAACTGGCTCTCATGGAGAAGGACAAGACAAAAACCAGATTGACACAAAAAAAAGCATGTGCTGATCCTTCTTGAGCCCCTGGATCAAGGGGTGCCTGGAACCGTAGTCTGTTTTGGTTTGGTTTTTATTGCTTTATTAGTTTTATTGGTTTACTTTGTTTTCCAGTATAAAATGCCAATAAACTTCCTTTTGACTTCAGCAACTCTGAATTAGATTCCCATTGGCTTAAAAGTTCTAACCAAAAAAAAAAAAAAAAAAAAAGTTTTGCCAAGAGCTAACAAGTATTGCCATTCACATAATTCATTTTCTTCTTACTTAAAAAATTGGATAAAGTTTCTCAATGAACTCAAGAAAGTGAAAGCTTTGGGCAACATGCTCATATTGTGTCAGATATACTGAAGTCAGGTTAAGAATACACTCTTTCAAAGGCGTTAGCATTAAGTAGGGAAAATGAAAGAGAGCAGGCAGCTCTCCAGCAGAGGGGAAAGGAGTGGAGAAAGCCCCTTTGGCCATAGAATCAGCAAAGGGGCTCCAAGAGAAAGGAATTTCTCAGAGAAGTGCACACAGTTTCCCACATACAGATGTGGGGCGTACCTGCCAGACCAAATCAGGGCCAATTTTAAAACGTGGAGATTCCTGCAAAAAGATAGATCGTCAGTGACATCATTCTCTTCTATTCCTTTTACTCAGCAGACTTTTGCCCAGGATCAACTAGGTGCTGGAAGGTGTATCTGGAGAGGGCCGTCCCCTATCGGGATACAGGTCCCTTCTCCAGGACCTGCAGAGACTTCCACACAGATCAGCAAGTCTGTAGGGCACACAGAGTTCCCAAAGAGCAGTGGGCTGAAACTCACACAAAGCTTGAGAGAAGCAGGATTCTGCAGACCCTCGCAGCGAGCCCCTTTGCAGAGCTGATGCAAATGTTTGTGGAAACAAATGGAGTTCAGAACTTCTCCCTGAGTTTCCCTAAGGATCAAGGGACAAGTATGGAATATCTTGTCAGCTCTAATTTATGTCATCTTCCTGAAACTAGGGGGCTCATAGAGAGGCTTTTCTGACCTTCTGCACAGGGCATAATGGCACATGGAACCCTGTTATTTGGGAAGGAGAGACAGGAGGATCAGGTGTCAGTTCATGGTCATCCTTGGTTACATAGTAAATTTGAGGTCAGTATGAGAGATGCATGACACACGAGACTGCCTCCACAAAGCAAACTATTCCTTTTATTTAACTTTAGATTTGGCAAAGCACTAGTTAACAATGGTGATTTTTGGCCAAAACCAAGACAAAAAGCAATCTCAAATTCCAAGCTCTGAGTTTAAGTTCTGTTCAGGAGTCCCCTCTAAGGCTTGTCCTGTCTGGGTTCCCAATACTTACTCTAATTTTTTTTTTTTTAGACAGGGTTTCTCTGTGTAGCTCTGGCTGTCCTGGAACTCACTTTGTAGACCAGGCTGGCCTCGAACTCAGAAATCCACCTGCCTCTGCCTCCCAACTGCTGGGATTAAAGGTGTGCACCACCACTGCCCAGCCTCCCTCTAATTTTTAATGTACAAACTTAGATGAGATCAGAGCCTCCATTATAAGTACACATATGGTGTAGGAGATAACCCTGCACCAAGAGCCCCTCTAACTCACATCAGGTGTGTGGAATTTAGATGCTAATTGGACTAGATTTCTCTATGGATAAAATAGAAGACAACATTCCTACGAGCTTGGGGGGGTGCACAAAAGGACAAAAGAACTGGGCTCTGTTTCCTGGGACATACATTGATCTTTATTTATCCTAAAAATATGATTCTATACCTACAATCAACATCACCAACATCCACTGAAGAAAACTTTCAGGCTCAGTTTGTAGAGAATATAATAAATATAGAGAATATTTATCTTAATCTCTTACATTCTATGCTTTCCCAGTTAGCCAGATAGAATGAAAGCTCTTTACTTACGTTTTTGTCTTATAATAAGATACGAAGCTACAATAGTAAGTAGAATAAAACAGAATTTCTACTTTAAACAGTCAACAAAAATTTATCTGTCTTTGAATGGTGATATCTAACAAAGAAACATCATTCATACTTGGCAAGATGACTCTCGAGAGGTTTCTAGAATTCCCTTTTTCTTTATTTAAAGGAATGGACATTTAGAAATCGATTATATACACTCTCTTCCATATTTCTTCTTGTGTTGACAACTGAGGCAGTCAGTATAAAGGTAAGTATAAGGGAGGCTGAACCACACTTATAAAACGAAAAGCGACTCCTTTCAGTTGCTCTCTGTCTCTGTCTGTCTCTCTCTCTCTCTTCATCTCATGTGAGTGAGTGTGTGTGTGTGTGTGTGTGTGTGTGTGTGTGTGTGTGTGGATGTTTTGGTTGGGTTTATTTTTTCCCCCTTCAATCTAGTTTCACGTTTGGCTACAATGTGAAGAGAAGTTGAAATCCCAGCCACAAACAACACTGCTTTCTAAGTACAGAGTTAAGTTTCCTTTCAAAATAAATTAAAGTTACACAGATGAACAATACTTAAGCTAGTATTAATCCTTACTGCCTAATCTTATTAGCAGTTCATTCAAATGATACTTTCCAAACCAGCCAGTGTCTCCCGAGCCCCTCATTCAGGCACGTGACCTGGAGATGTGGAGTTGTAAAGTCATTGTCTTAGACTGTTGCCACCAAACCAAATCCTCTGGTAAAAACACTGCCATAGTTAAGAACAAACCCTCAAGTCTCGGTTATATATGCTACACATTCAACAGTCCACGTAAGTTTTTCTCTAGGGCTTGGGAACATTTAACACACAATTCAGAGTCACGCACTGTGACACATGAAGATGTGTGATCTATGGGCAAGCCTCGGGATTCACACAGGCTAGTGGGGTCTGGAAATCTCTGAGTATGGCCTCAAGTATGGATTCTGCAGGCTGTAGATCTACTCATGCTGAAAATATTTGCTCCCTAAAAGAACAATTTAAATAAAATTATTTATTCTTAAATTAAATATTTTTTATCATTTGTTTCCTTCTAGCAAAAAGAAAAAAGAAAAGTGGAAACAGAGGAGTCCAAACATCTAGACTTTAACAAACCAATGTTACATTTACATCTGCTTCTTGATCATAGACCAGGTGTGTCCATCCCCACCGATTTGAATATCCTCACATGCCCTAAACTATATACAATATTCCTAGAATAGTTTCTGTGTCTTTCAATAGTATTTCTATACTTTGCAAGTATTTAATAAATTATTCTTACTTCCAGACTGGCTAAGGAGAAACTACTGGAATTAAAAGGAAGTCTCGTTCTTTGAAAAGTGAGTACTGGGGACGCTGGAGTTCCCAGATTTAATGTCTCCAGCGCATCCCCATGTCAAATCCTAGTTTTTCAAGGGTCTCTCTTCATTATAACTGTGGGGAGAGGGGGAGCAGAATTACTTGATTTAGAAATAAACATTTGTAATGCTCAAACAAAAGAGCCCTTAAAGGCATCAGTCACTTTGTGGGAAGGAGCCCGGCTCCTTTTAAACCAAGGCTACTGAGCCCTTTATTCTTTTGCCTGGAAAAGCTCTTTAATTAAAGGGACAATAAAAGAAATTCACTAAGAAAAGCAAAGAGATCGGGAGGCAAAGCAAGCACCCTGCATGGTGCCTGGGTACAAACACTGGATTCATGCAGATGTTTGTCAGTCACTATCCAGTCACAACAAACTCCCAGGCACAGCTGGCTTTGACAAACGTGCTTAGCTCCTACCTTCATTTCGATGACAGTCTGGAGAGCCTTCGTCTTGGCTGGCTCCGGCTGAAGTTGGCTTCTTCGGTGCAATTCCTGGGGAGGAACACGATAGAAGTAAGCCTGACGGTTCATCCTTCTGTTATACCATGACCTTTACACAGCTTCTACACAGCCCACCAGGACCAGGTTCCCTGTATGTAGACATAAACAAGCCACAGGTGCCTCTTCCCCCACACTCCTCAGCATCCCTCCTGCCTGCAGCCTGTGTTCCGGTGAAAGGCTCCTGGCACATGCGCTATTTCTGAAACTTCCATCAATAATTAATGTCAACTGTGACAAAGCCAGAAAGTGTTCATAGTCCAAACACTGTTCAACACGGGCTGGTGCCCAGCCTTCGAATCATAATTTACAAAATTCTATTACTCTGTGCTCCCAGCACAGGCACAGCCAGGAGACAGAGGAAGGAAAATGACTAACGTGGCTGCAAATCTGCTGCTCGCATGGCATTTTGCTACAGAAGCAGGTCTGCACTGAGCGATTTAAAGCCATCTCGGTACAACCGCGACACTTTGGGAGTGCTCTGGTGAGTCCCTGTGAATCTCTCGCTTATGGTTTTACACTTCGAGTTCTTGCTCAAAAATTACATCCGTGGGTGATATGCTTACAGATCATGATGCCAAGAAATTAAAATTGGCATCAAAATCAACTGTGCCCAAGGAGAGACAAAACTGGTCAAACCCAAAACTCCTGGAAGGCTGAGATTCTCTTAGCTAAAGAGCAAATAGCACCGTTACGATTTTAAGCTTGAAGCTTTCCCCCTGCCGCATGCCTCTCTTCAAAAGAACCATTTGCCAAGACTTTAAAAAGTCACCTTAGGGGAGAACACCAAGGTTTGCTCATGTCATAATTTGATTTTCTTAACAAATGTCAACTGTTTTGTGCAAGTAGTTACCAGAAGGATAAATCCAGGAGTCGCATATGCAGGCTGCTGATACAGGCCATTTATAAAGATTTCAGTAAGATTTATTTCTGGTTCCAAAAAGCCAATTGAGAATCAATATGGAGTACCTCTAGGCTTTTGAGCTACTGTTCTATAAATGTTAATGTTGTAAAAAAACTGGGAAGGAGCAATATAATTTCAAGCTTTTCCCATGAGGCCATTTAAAATGAACTACTTATCAGCATTTCTGTTTACTAACACCACCATTCCCTAAAGACAGGGCACAGTGATGTAAAAACTGTTAGAAAAACACATTCCACACTAAAAGATAGCCCTATCCAGGACAAGATAAGGACTGTGTAACTTTTATCAGTACCATCCTTTGGTAATCTTTTATGCCAGTGACCAAGAAATCCTGTCTGTGTGCCAAAGACCAGGCTGGGTACTGCCCATCACCACAAAGCTGAGCTTGCAGTCCTGAGACCTGTAACCCACCCTCAACACTCGGAGCAACATAAACCACCTGTCTTATGTCAGACTGTTTCTCAAACTCAGATTTAAAAACTTTCCCCTAATTATTAAAGGTGCTCACACATCAGTTGCCACCTTTTCTTCTGGCAACACAGCCCTGAAGGGATAGGGTCTAGAGCAGCTGATCCTATCACATGAAGAGAGAAACAGAAAGATTTTCTCAGTCCGTAGGGGCTTAGGACTAAAGGATCCGGTAATGTTCAGCTCCCTGGAGGCAGCAAGGGTTTTTGAAGGCTTTTGAAGGACCGACCTTATAGAGAGTTGTCTTTTATTCAGCATCTACTGTCTGTGGTACTGCTTATTTCTTGAATGCCTCAGCACTACCAAATGAGGAAGGTGACCTAGATAGAAAATGAGTCCAAGGTGCTCCTGGCAAACGTTTAAGCACTGGCATCCAACATGGCCCACTTTAAGCCACCTAACTGGTATCATTTAGAGGAAGCCCGGAAGTGTTGTGGCAGGGACACTGTCTAATTGGTTCTCCAATGCTAACCAACCATTAGAATCTTGGTTCTGAGTGTGACAGTGTGAGAGGCAGCAGAACCTTAGATGGTGCCCCAAAGTGGGAGCAACTGACAACTAGGAACACGGTGTTCAGACAGGAGCAAGTACCCCTTGTGGGCCCTTGTTTTGGCATGTTTTCCTAAAAGGTCACTACAAGAGCAAGCTTGTCCTTCAAGCACTTTGTACATGACCCTGTCCCTCTCACATGCACCCTCATCATGGGACAATTCTTCAAGACATGATGCAAGCAGGAGCCTCCTGGGGCTCAGAACTGTGTGTTTAAAGCATCTCTTGTCTTAGAATGTACCTAGTACAGGTGTTTTGTCTTAGAGTAGAAAACCCAGAAAGTATAAATAGGATCTCATAGAGCATTTTCTAAGACACTGAAATTTTAAAAAAATGTAATGACCTAATGGTCAATGAGTGAGGGAATTATTAGTTTATTATAATTTACTTAATTCTGAGTTTGTATATTTAATTGAAATAATTTCAACATCCAGCTTTCATGGGCCACAGCCAACCTGGTTCCATATATCATGCAGTGAATCTCACACGAACTTCAACCTCCAAAGAAAGCAACTTAATCCTATGACTGCTTCCAACATTGCTGCAGTTCTCCAGACCAATCAAATCTCAAAGATAAGAAAACACTAAGTCATTCCTCAGAGCTAGTCCATATTGGTAGAAAAAAAAAATGGACTTTGCAGGTCAGCAGTTCTGACACCAAGTAGTGTCAAGACAATCTTTAAAGAGGGGGAGAGATGGCTCAGTGGTTAAGAGCACTGGCTGATCTTCTCCAGTGTTCAAGTTCAATTCTCAGCATCTACAGGGTGGCCAACAATTCTCTGAAACTCCAGTTTTGAGGGATTCAATGCCCTCTGCTGGCCTCTGTTGGCACTGCATGCATACAGTACACAGATACACATGCAAATAAAACATTCATACATAATAAGATAAGATAAATGTGCACCCCTGCGATCTCTAGGACTTAGGAGGCTGAGGAACGCTGGTCCACAGAGCAAGACCCAGCCTTTTAAACAAAGAAAAGCAGAGAAATGATGGTTTCATTCCACAATCGATCCTATCCTAGAATAAAAACTCTTCAGACAACTCGAGGAAAACAGGTCTAAATAATCACGAAACAACAAATCAATGGAGCTAATTTTAAAACCACAGAATAAAGGTATTTGTGCTCGAATTTCTGCCAAACATGAACATAGTAGAATAGATATACATTTTTTTTAAAAGCTAAAGATGTAGAAAAAAATCTTACAAAACAAAAAATGGTTCTTGCTCTAGTCAGCATACCTCTGACATGGTAAATAGTAGCTCAGACTCCAGACTGGATTGTGCCTGCCATGTCACTCCTTAAAAAAAGAACGTACTTGGGAATTGTAATTCTTACCCTCACTGTAATTCTTACCCTCACTGTGGTCTGCCCATCAAGACTTCAGTTTGTAAAGATCACCTCGATCCCTGGGTGAGCCCTAGATAGGAAACTCTTGTAACCTGTGTTCAGAGTGCACAGAGCATCTGAAGGACCCATCTTAGTGATTCATTTATCTTTCAGATTCTGGAAATGCTCGCCGTGCCTTGGCAGGAAGGAGCAATGATCCCGCCCTAAGATCTGGGCTCCTCTTCCATAGTGCAGAGCTGTTAGGAAGCTCCCTGCCACCACATCACATCTAAACTGATCTTTCTAAACACTGGAACTTGGACAGAAGTAAGAAGGCTCTCCCAGACAAACTTCTAAGCTACTCCTAGGCCTCCCTCCCTTCCTATCTGTTAATCCAGAGCGAAAGGACTCATATGGCCAGAAAGATGGCAAGGCCTTAGTGTAAGAGAAGCCTGAGTCCCTGAAACATGAATTGAACATTGATTGAATTTTGAAATTCAATCAAAAGTGGAAAAATGATTCTGAACAGCTACAGCAAAGGAGAGTGTGAGTTAACAATACACTCCTGTGAAGATAAGCCTTGGAACTGCAGGCTTTACCTAGAGAAGCCCCAGCTTCTCTGCCTCAGCCTCTACAATGGCTGCAAGGGAAAGAAACGCCTTATCAATCCTGAGCTGCTTGCTGCTTGGAAATTGCTAGAGACTTTAGTGTGTGATTACATGCCCAAGTTTTTCCACCTAGACAGTAAATGAGTTCGCTCCTGGATGCTTGAAACTATCCCTAACTGTCTGCAAGATGCACCGCCAAACATCTGAAATAGCAAGTGGCTTTCCCTGGGAGAATTTGATGTTTCCACCTGGTAAAAAGGAGCACAAAGTTTAGCTTAAGTACACTTCAACTTAAGGCTTTTCTGGGTCAAAGATCTCTACACGAATTGAAATTGAAAATTTAAAAGTGTGAATTCTCTCAGAGTGAACACACACACACACACACACACAACGGTGTGTAGTGCTTCATTGATTCACAGAGCCTGGATTGGAATTTTACTTTTGAACCAGGATTTGGGGCTAAAAGCATCCATGAAACCTTTTGCTCAAAGAGCATGCCATTTAGAGTCAGACATCAGGACCTTATATCCCCACCCAAGGAACTGGGCACATCCCTCCTCCTCCCCCTCTCTGAACCAAAAAAAAAAAAAAAAAAAGCTGCTTTCTGGGCGTGAGGAGAAGATAGAGGAACAGTGCCTTCTAGCCTGAGAACAGTGCTAATTTAATAGGCAGCTGACTAAAATGCTAATCTCTGGCCAGAGTGTCTAGTCACACCAAGTCTCAGTTTTAAAAAACAGAAAGAAAAGAGAAGGGGGAAAAAAAAAAAAACACCCTGGCAGTGCAGGTCCAACTGTCAACCTTTTCAGGTGATCAGTCTGGAATTATACCAAGAGTCTAGAATTCTGACCATGAAGTCTCAAGTGGCTCACTGATGTGACATTTCTTGGCACATCAACTGGAAAAGTGCTTATTTCAAAAACATGAGGACCAACCCAATTCTAGCTTCCCAGCATCCACATGAAAAATGGGAGTGACAGTAGACATCTGTGACCCTAGCACTGTGTGTGTGTGTGTGTGTGTGTGTGTGTGTGTGTGTGTGTGTGTGTGTTTATACACAAATGGGAGAATGGGAGACAGGAGAATCCCAGGGGCGCCCCCTGGCCAGCCAGCCCAATGAGCTCCAAGTTAAATGAGAGGCACTGTGTCTAAAAATAAGGTGGAGAATGGAAGAGAAAGACAAGTGAAGATATAGTGTTATCTTCACTAGCTACCAAGATGAGCCTGGCAATACAATGTCCATAGATATCACACATGTTTTCCTCAGAGGACAAGGAAGAAAAAAAAACATTCAAAACTTAATTTCCTTCTCAAAGGTAATTACTATTTTTATCTGGTTCTATCTTACATGCTTCTGGAAGTCTATGGTATCAAGTCAACACAATTTAGTGCTATTACATGCTATTTTATTGTGTTCATGAATTTGTAGGTCAGAAATATATGAGATAGGAATGATTTCTCTCTATGGAATGAATGCCTGGAGCTTGGAACAAGAAGGATTGGAACCATTCTCAAGATGGCTTCTTCCCTGATTGTCTTTCTATGTACCTGGAAAACAATTTGAAGGGGGAACTTGGCTAGAATTGTCTCTCTGAGTACCAACATATCGCCTCCCACTATGGCTTGGGTATCCTCAAAGCATGGCAGACTCCAGGTTATATGGCTTCTCATGCTTAGTTAAAAGCCTCTGAGAGCAAGAGTTCTAGAGGATAAGCAGGCGACTGCACTGTCTTTGAGGATCTAACCCTATAGCATCACTTTGCCATGCTACAGTTTGAGACAGTGATAACTCTTTTTTTTTTTTTGCAGGGTAGAATGCAAAAGAAGCTGTAGCCACATTTCATGGCTACCATTCTTGGGGCTGAGGATATAGCTCAGGTACAAGATACTCGGTAGCATGGGTGAGGCTCTGGATTCATCATAGTGGGAAAATCCCTAAAGACCAAAACCAACTAGGGAAATTATTAATAAAGTAGTTTTAAACACCAACCCATATCGGCCTTAAATATTAAATATTGAAGACTGGGAGATCTAAGCAAAGGCAAGGCATGTTATGAGACACTCGTAGATTAGTCATTTAACTAGTAACTCAGTACTAGTTAGCTCACCATTGATCAAAACTTAACTTGTACAGTCAAGTTCATAGTGTCACAATAACCAAGTATCCCAATAACCAACAGGCAGAAACAATTTATATGTCCATCCATTGGTAAACAGACAAATGTCAAAATGTACAAAGTAGAAAAAAATTTGAGCTGGGCGTGGTGGTGCACACCTTTAATCCCAGCACTTGGGAGGCAGAGGCAGGCAGATTTCTGAGTTTGAGGCCAGCCTGTTCTACAAAGTGAGTTCCGGGACAGGCAGGGCTATACAGAAAAACCCTGCCTCGAAAAACCAAATAATAATAATAATAATAAATAACTATTACAACATAGATTGAACCTTGAAGGCATCATGTTGAGTGCAATAGGCCAATTACAAATACAGAAATAAAGACTCTAGAAAGTAGGGGAGGAGGATTTGGTGTTTCAATTTAGCAGAATGAAAATGAAAGTTGTAGAGGCAGGTTGTACTGTATGACAATGTGGATAACAGTACTGCTCATCCATGCACTACAAATAGCTAAAGTTGGGGGCTGGAGAGATGGCTCGGTGGGTAAGAGCACCCGACTGCTTTTCCGAAGGTCCAGAGTTCAAATCCCAGCAACCACATGGTGGCTCACAACCATCCGTAACGAGATCTGACTCCCTCTTCTGGAGTGTCTGAAGACAGCTACAGTGTACTTACATATAAATAAATAAATCTTTAAAAAAAGAAAAAGAATTTAAAAAAAATAGCTAAAGTTGTAGGTTTTTATACCATGTATATTTTTACCACAACCACAACCTTTGACAAACATCACCATAATAGCAATTAGTGAAATGTTGCAACCTTCCTCATTTCTACCTATGCAGAAATGTCCTGGTGTCAGCTCCTTGCCATACTCCTCTCTGGGCTTATTACAGGAACAGTAAAAAGCTCCCCACAAGCTACACTGCCTTACAGAAGTTACAGAGATATCAGATGTGCATACTGAAGTTTGATTTTTGTGAAATGACATGGGCTTTGGGGATGTATCTGTATAAGCATTTCCTATTCTTTATTTTTTCAATTACAAATAACATTTCAAGAAGTTAAGCAGTAGTTGGGACTAAAGCCCAACTCTGTCCCATGTATCTGAAATGCATAACAATTATGTCTTTTATTAAACGGGCTGTTTTTCTTGGATTTATCCTTCTCTTATTTTCTTTTGTCTACAATGTTGATCAGTTTGTAGATCATAGGCCCCATGGAGTTCACCAAATTTTTGATAAATGGAATTTTACTGGAGCACTGCTTATGGATGCTCCTATTTTGTAATGGCATTGTTTAGTAGAGACCAGATAACCACAGATAACTAAAAGTGTTTGCTATCTGGCCCTTTGCATAGAATGTTTCAATCTCTTATCTAGGGTTTCTTTAATACTGACCCTAGCAATCTCAGAAAAACACATCCATCTCCCCAGACGTAGTTTAAAGTATGTCTATATCCTGTGCATCCTCTTTATAAATCCCTTTCCCTGTCACCACCATGGACTGGGCTCAGCAACTTACTGTCAGCAAATGGAGTATGCTGGATGTGGTATATATGACTGCTGAGGCTTGGCTGTAAAAGACTGTGTGGCTTCCTTTTTGTTCTCGTGCTTGGATCACTATCTGTATAGGAAGCCATATTCCACATCATAAAGATACTAAACCATTCTATGGAGAAATGAAACAGGGGCCTTCTGCCAAAAGCTTCGTGAATGAGCACAAAGGTAGGCCTTCAGTCCCAGTCAAGCCTTCCAATGACAACAGCTCTATCAAGGTGAAACCTCGTATGTGGCCTTCCAATTATGAGTCCCTAGCTCAGCAACTCTTCAATTCCTGACCCACAGACCCTATGGGATCGTTAATAATCAGTATTTTAAGCCATGGATATTTTGGGGTGATATACTCATAGATTATAAACCTATCACAGAAAGGCTGTTAGCAGACCTTCCAGATGAATGTAGGTTCACACCTTCACATACTCTTTCATGACTTTGTATCCCTGAATATAGCTTCAATTTTATACTAACCTATAAATTTGGGTATATCTGATTAATGTCCGTGTCTACCACTGAGCAGTACGAACACAAGAACGCCCTATTTCTACTATATTCTCAGAGAATACTGGTGTGTCAGCCAAGAATAGTTGTGCAACACTGTTTGACCACTGAAATAGAACAAATGACATTGTACTTGGGAGCCTTGATGTTCTGTAATGCTTTCAACCAAACCCAGTGTGCTGTGAGGATAGTAGTGAGTACTTACTTAGGCATGACTCTGTGCTAAGCAGTCTTCTAAGCACTCGATGAATATTAATGTGTTTAATTCTCAAAATAACCTCCTTAGGCAGGTACTATTATTATCATCGTTTTTCACTTGAAACAGAAGCAGAGAAGTTAGGAACTTGCCCAAGAGAAACTGATAAACTGCAGGGATTTGTTGCAGACAGCCTGACTCCAGAGCCTGGGCTGCTAATCAAAACCCATGCTTGCCACTTGGCTTTGACACAACATTGGAAGGTAGCATCCCGTTTACCTTCTCTCATTGTAGTAACCTCTCTGTGTCTCCTTTGGTGTGCCCTTCCATTTCCCATTGCTTTCTTTGGTACTTGAAAACATAAAAAAAATGCATCTAAATAACAAATAGTTCTGATATTTACATTAAATATTAAAACTTAAAAAATAAGCATGAGTAGGCCCACAAAAGTGGGAGAAGACTAATTCTGTTCCATTAAAGCCAACCTTCTCTGTAGAAATGAGTTTTTCATCTCTACATGTAATCATTAGGACCAAACCTATTAGGAAATCCAACATGGATGGGAAAGGGATTACAAATGCCCTACTCAAAGCTAAGGGGCCATTGGCTGTGGATAGCTGTTGGAAGACAGGGCATTTCCTTCAGAGATATGTCCAGACCATTGGTAGGTTGCCAGGTCTTGGCAGACGGCCACAAACCCATGTTTGTGTGGGCAGCATTAATTAGACTCACTTAGTTATTGGAAGAGGTGGGGAGATATTAGGAGCCCCAAGAGAATCTGAAATGCGGTAGGGGTGAATGTGATCAAGATACATTGTATATATGTTTGAAATTTTCCATGTATAAATAAAAGTACTCTTTAAAACAAGAATTAGGAAAATTGTGTCTGCACATGGCAAGGAGATTTTTTTTTCTTACCATTATTACATCAATAGTTGAGTATAAAAAAAAAATAGTTGAGTGTAACAACGGTTTGTATAGCATTTATATCGTGGTAATCTAGAGATCCTAAACATGGAGAAGGATCAGTATGGGTTATATAAAAACCTTCTGTGCCATTATATAACAGTAATAATAATAATAAAATAAAATAAAAGCAAGCATAACAAAGAGACGTGGGCATTCACAGTCTAATTCAAAGTCATTAGACTTTGCTCCTAAGACTAATCCAACTCACATTTTGAGATTCTGCTATATTAACAACTGTGGTTGTTTGAATAGGTATGCCCCCCAGAGTTTGAATGCTTGGCCCATAGGGAGTGGCTGGAGTAGGTGTGGCTTTGTTGGAGAAAGTGTGTTAATGTGGAGGTGGGCTTTGGGGTTTCATAAGCTCATGCTAGGCCTAATGTGGCACACAGTTGCTTCTGCTGCCTCCAGATCAAGATGTAGAACTCTAAGCTCCTTCTCCAGCACCATGTCTGTCTGCATGCTGCCATGCTTTCTGCCATGGTCTAAACCTCTGAACTGTAAGCCAGTCTCAATGAAATGCTTTCCTTTATAAGAATTGGCATGGACATGGTATATTTTCACAGCAATAAAAACTCTAAGACAACAATCTTGGCAGTCTTTGACAGATGAAGCATTTTAAAATAACCTCAAATAGTTAAATAGTAAAAATGAACAAGGCTGAATCAATGGGTAACTATCCTGCAACTTGGATTCTGCAGATCTCCTATTCAAGACACACCCATGGGATATTTAAGGACTGATTACATAGCCAGTCACCAAGGAATACTTCAGATGTATTAGAAGAGGCAGAAATGATATAGACCACATTCTTTACTACACATCATTAAGCAAGAATCTGATAACTCCATCTCAGAGACGATTAGAAATGTGGTCTTGGACAAGTTGCTAAATTTTCTTTGACCTTCAGTTTCCTCCTGTGTATCAAGTATATCTCCTGGGGTGATGAAGCTGAAAGAAGCTTAATGACACACTTGGTGAGGCTTCCACACCAGACACATTGAAGAAATGAGACGAACTGTTGCTATTGTTGCTCAGGAACCTTTATTGGTGTTCCTGGAAGGCTATCAGAAGTAGAGCTTGGCAGAATGCGTCCCTTGCCCGTTTGTTCTGTGCCCTGATACTACTGACCATATGCCCACGACTCCCAGATCCGAATTAGGAAATAATGAAGTGCTTACTGAGGAGCCAATGCCTGCCATGTAAGATGCACATAGAACCTCTGCTTTCAATAGCTCACATTCAAGTAAATGCATTCTCATTGGAGTTCATATCCTCCCTCAGGCATTCAGGAAATGCTGTCAGATGGACATAGTAATCAATAGAATGCTGGGAGATGAGATCCAAGAGATGGGGCATTGCAGGAAGACTGTATAAGGTCATGATGATATTTGTAAAAATTATACACACACACACACACTAGTTCTTGCCTCAAAGGGAAGAAAAGGAAGAAATATGAGTGACCAAGGACCAGGAATCACAGTGCTTGGTTGGTTGCCCAGGTCTCATGATCCCACATGGAAGTAGATTGATGGAGTTTTATAGCAACAAATCAAAGAAAGTCATAACTTATGGCAATTTTTAAATGTACTGGTAAATATGTCAGAGAGGTGGTCACAGCAAGATGGGGAATCTCTCTTATGGGTCTTAGATGCTACCTGATGACATTTTTAGCTTATTCTATGTTGGATACTAGTGATGTGCTAAGTTAATGCATTTCAAGAGAACTTTAATCTTTCAGTCACAGGGTGATAGCTCTGACACAGGCGTGAGAAAGGAATGGCTAATGCAAGGTAGACTGCAATTAGACTCTGGACCTGCAGCACCCCAGCCTCTCTTATCCCCACTGCTCTGAGCAGTCAGTCTTTGCAGACATGTCTTCATTTCAGGAATTTACAGGAAACTTAAAATTTTACAGACTGTGAAATTGTTTCCATGGAGATAATAAATCTGATGTAAACTGACTGATAATCTAAATTTTGTTTTTATACACACACACATACACACACAATGATTATTTGGAAGTACATCATAGTACCTCTGTCTCCATACATATATATTTCCCATAATTTATTTTAATATAGAACTTGACCATTTTACAAAGCCCCATTAAAGGTTTTCTCCTTATAGATTTTTTTGGCCCTTTATATACTGTAACCCTGGGAGTCAATTGAAATTCACAGAATTCATATACATTAAACTGTTACTGAATTATGTTAATAGTATCTCAGAAGGAATAATGTCACTCTTATCTCAATAGTTAATAGAGAAAGTATAGATAGACCAAGTAAACATAACAAATGAAACGCTGCCTAGACCTCAGGGAACTCACTGTCTGAAGGCAAAAGAAGGGCTATGCTAGAAGATAGAGCCACCCCACAAAAGTTAACTTCAACAGTTAACAACAGGCCCATTGGAAAGGCATATCATCCCTATAGGAAGTGCTCCCATCCTCATGGAAAGGGGCAGACAGTCACACTCTGGGAGTTAAATAACATGTCTAAGATCAGAGTTAGTAACACTTGGAAGTGTGAGCAAATCCTGTCTGACACTTAAACTCACACCTTTAGGTATTAACACTTGGTTTTGACTGCTACTTGTAGACTGTTGATGCTCTGCAAACACATGGGACCTTCAAGTGTAGCTAATCTGGTTTCTGGTTTGTTTCTTCATTCCTTTGTAAGACTCCACTAGTTCTGAACCACATACCATGGGAGACAAGGAGGAGCAAACAACTAGACCAGGTGATGAGCCACCACGGCACTCCTAGACTAGACACCCCCCTTACCAAGCAGAAACAGACCCCCTAGGAACACTCCTGCTCTCACTGGGCAGAAACATAGTCCTTCAAACAAAAGTGGAACATCAGATCCCTGGTCCCAGGAAGAGGCTTCCCAGTTATCTTTCTCTCTAAAGAGTCATCGCTGTTTTCCTGATTTCCCATAGGACACTGTCAGCTAATCTTCTCAGCCTCTGCTTGTGTTCTCACCTGGGCTCAGAGATAAAGTTAGGCCTGGCTGGAACTTAGGGGGCAGAGTACTTGGACACATGGGGTGCTGTAGGCAGTCAGGCAAGAGTGAGGGACCAAAGATAATTTTCCCCAGGATCTGAAATTTAAAAGGTTTCCCAGCTAGATCTCAGTACTGCATGGGACTGGTGACTCTATTTTACCTTCTACTGTTCCCATTTAACTGGAATGTCTGCTACTATGGTCTTCTTCCTCCCAACTGCCAACTGCTGATGGCAGGTACCTCACTTTACAAGCTCACTGATGGAGAGGAACTATACACCCAAGGGCTGTGCCTGTAGGTTGCAGCCAAAACCTATGTCATACACAGAGTGTATATATAGTAGGACTTCTATACTGATAAGAATTACATGATATAATGCTTCAACCATTGTAGGGTGACCTTTGGTGATCTTGGGATTAAGTTGAATTTTATTGTTTACTAAAGAGGGAAGTCAATCTTTGGGAGTCAGAGTCGGGATTATAATAAATTCTGTCTGACACTAAAACTTACACCTTTAGGTACTAACACTTGGTTTTGATTGCTACTTGTAGGCTGCTGGTGCTCTGCAAACACACAGGACCTTCAAGTGTAGCTAATCTGGTTCCACCAGAGATATCCCTCTCCTACCTCTAAAATCTGTGAAGGTGGTACATGATATGGCAAAGATATTTTATAGTTACATTATGAATATTAAAATAAGAGATTATACTGCCCTTTTATAGATTATATGCCCCTAGAATCTGAGAACTCTGACTGGAAGCCAAAGAAACTGCCACAGTTGGGGAAGTCAGGGAGATCATAAACTCTAGAAGGACTCTATCCATGGACAGTAGGGATGATGGGCTAAATGAGCTTGGAACCCTACTTATAACTGAAAGGAACACAGCCCAGACAACACTTTGATTTTGTCCTGATAAGCTCAAAAGAGATGCTCCAGCTGAGTCACACTGGGACTGCTCAACTTACATTTTACAAACTGTTCAATGCACAGTTTTAAGTTGTGGCAGTAACATAAAACTAATACAGGGAGCTGAATCTTTCCCCAATCTTGGGATTCCCTTGCTGGTCAGTTTTTTTCTACATTGAACTGAAACACATTGCTCTATAACCGCCTTACACTGGATTTTGTCATGCTCACAATAAATAAATAAATAAATAAATAAATAAATAAATAAATAAATAAATAAATAAAATACGCATGAGAGGACACCATAATGGCAGCTTCTGACTCAAATCCTTCTTACTAATGAACACTATTCCATCCACCCATGGCAAAGTCAGGTGTTCTCAGTAATACTTCTATATGTTAGGTCTAGGTCTGCCTTTCTACCTTAGGTCTATAGCTGGAAGGTAGGGCCCAAACCAAGGTTGTTTATAGAGGGCACTAAAGGAAAACCCTACAGAAGGAAGAAAAGTGACACAGAAAAGAGAGACAATTTAAACAAGTGTTGTGCACAGACACTGACTTTGAGGCTGAGAAAATGTAGAGCTGAAAAATAAAAAATAAAAGAACTGCACTGTCTATGCCACCCTGAGGCAAGGGCTGTAGGTTGCCCAGCGCCTCTGTTCCTGCCAGCTACTGCCTACAGTCTGCTGGAGGCTTCTAGGCAGTAAGAACTCTCATTATAGTCACCAAAGGCACATCTCTGGCAAGTGTACCAAATCTGAGTCATAGCTTTATCTCCTACAGGCCATGGAGACAGCATCCTTATCCAGTAAAAGTATTGCCAGGGGCCCTGAGTCAGGCCAAATCAGCACCTGTTACATTTCATGACTCAGAGGTTGTAACAACCTGGTTTGATCTGAGCCAGCAAGGAGTCATTAGGGTAAATTCCATTCCCTTTGTTCTATTTAGTGGCTGGAAAGCTTTTATTTTAGCAGTGTAACTCTTCATATTTGCATTTATTTTCCCTCCAAAGAAAACTCAAACATGAGACATAAGTGAATTTATAACCCCCACCCCCACCCCCAGTCTCTTTCAGTCATTCTGCTCCCCTCTGTAGTAGTTTGAATGAAAATGTCCCTGTAGGATCTTACTCCTAAATGTTTGGTCTTAAGTTGGTGGAACTGTTTGGAAAGGATTTGAAGGTGTGGTCTCATTGAAGGAGGTGTGTCACTGGCAGGGAGGGGGTCTTTAAGGTTTCAAAAGTTCCAGCACCATGCCTACCTGCCTATTGCCATGCTCCCTGCCAAGATGATCATGGACTCTCATTCTCTGGAACTATGAGCCCCAAATTAAACACTCTCTTTTGTAAGTTGCATTGATTTTAGTGGTTTATTACAGCAAATGAAAAATAACTAATACATTCCCTCTCATATCAATGGACTGCCTACTATGTATAAAATACTGTGACATGTCCTAGGAACAAAGGGGAATTAAGTGGTCCCTGCTATCACTGAGGCTGCTTGTTTAGTAAAGAAAATATCAAATAGTAAAACAGGTTAAAGCTACAAATATGCAAAGCCACAGTAAGTGTTTTAAGTGTAAGGAAATGCTGAGATGCAAATGACAAGAGATGCCAGGCATGTGGGTCATGTAGCACAGTGATCCCAGAAACTGGGCCACTAAAGCAGGATAACAAACTGGAGGTCAGCCTGATCTGCACAATAAGTTTCAGGCTTGTCTGTCTGTCTGTCTGTCTGTCTGTCTATTGATCTAGATAGATAGATAGATAGATAGATAGATAGATAGATAGATAGATAGGCAGGCAGACAGGCAGGCACGCGCACGCGCGCGCACACACACACACACACACACACACACACACAAAGACTCTGTCTAAACACAATCCCCTATCTCACTGCAGCCCCAAAATGAAAAAGGAAATAATGATACTGGGAACCAGTTAATCCATGCACAATCCACTTCCTGAATGTACTATCAATTAAGTACCTTATTTATTGTGTTATCATCCTCTTATAAATTTAATCTGGCAGCCAGGAAAAGTCTACAGGAGAGGGTAACATTCAAACCAAAACCTGAAGTATGACCAGCAGTCAACATGTAACGAACTATGGGAAGCAAGATCTATGCAGAGGAAAGAAGCAAATAGAAAAGGTGTGGTAGTGCTAAGATTAATAGTGTAGCAAGTAGAGGCCAGGGACAAGAGCCCCAACACAGTCTACTGCAGAAACTCCTAGGGCACTTCTTGGCATCCCAGGACTCCACAAGTACCATCGGAGAGCACTTTTCTGATACCACACTTAGCAGCACACATTCTAAAGCATGGATCCCAAGTTGCCCAGTCATCTCTAAGGCAGTTCCATGTTCATGCCACCTGTCTGCATCTTTACCAGCTTTCTCTCATGGCCTCTTCTTTCTCCAGTACTTGAAAAGGTATGAGAAAGAGAGGGAGGGCCTGGCTGCTCACCAGCTCTAGCCAGAGGGCCCATTTTAGTGATGCCAGAAGGGAGTGGCAAATGAATCAGCAGAGTGTTCCCTGCACACCCCCACAGTCCAGATGGTAGCAGATCACAGAGCGTAGGGCAGTTCCAAAACAGATAATGTCCCTGGCTAGAGACATGCTCCACGCTTTAGACCATAGGAGGAAACACGGAAGGAGGTGGTGACAATAACATTTATACAGAAAGGACATGGTCCTTCTTTGGCTAGAGACTGTCATTCAAACACTCATCTATAACTTACAGTGTAAGGGCTCACACAACCGGAAGGGACCGTGGAAACCAGCCGGTCAAGTTTCTCACTCTCCTCAAGCTCCTTTGTGTCAGTGATGAATCACTGAGCTGATGCTTGGAAGGGTAATCATACTTCACAGAATAGTTCTGCTACCTGAAAACTGCTCTCCCTCACTGGGTTAAGTCAACCCACTCTCTCTGATTTCCCTTCCCTTGATCATATTCTTTAGTACCTCTGGCCATGTCTAAGCATTTGCTAATTACTTGACAATGAGCTATCACATATAATCCATATCCAAGCTTAGAAGGTAAGAGCTCATCTTAGACCTAGTTTTCAAGAAGCAGGGCCTTCAGAGTGCAGAGCCCAAGACCTCTGCTAGACTCCAAAGTACAACGGAGACCTACACGGTACAGTTTCCACAGAGCACTGCATCTAATTGTTCTTCTATGCTAGAAATCTAGCCATTTCTCTCTCCCAGGGACTTTTTTTTATAAAATACCACTCCTTCCATCATTCTTAATGGAACCAATGCTGTTCTACATTTAACAAATATGCTCCTGTATCAGAAATGTTATGTGCATGCATGCATGGGACAGTGTACTATCAATGAGTCTCACCTGCACAAGCAGGGACCACCCACCTCTCCAGAGCAGGTCCTTACACACAGCTGGATATTAGCATCCTTTGTAGAACTTTCAAACACTGGGCTCATGGTGTCCCACATATTAAGCCTTTAAACTATCATTTTGTAGTAAGGGCTTCAGGGTACTGATGGTAAGCACACATGGCCTGCTGGGATTATCTATCAGCCAGCTCCATACTCTCTCCAAGCCTTGCCATCCAGTTTTTGCAGCAAGTTCTGTGAAATCCTGGGCTACTTTTTGGGTTTCTCTTATTTTATGAATATTGGTGTTCATATTTTATGAATATGGTTTGGCCAGCAGGAATAAAATTCCTTCTCTAATATAAGAGAGGTGACAACATTGTCACTGTTGCACAGAAAAAGAGTTCTGAAGACTGTGTCCCAAACACAATACAATTGGCATTTAGGAACTTTTTCCCCACATCTCTGGAAATGGTAAGTGGGTCCTTCCTCTTTGAAACATATAGATATAAATACTGGCTTTGGCATTTCCATCCCCTATGGATTATGTGCCATAAATCCACTGTGAAACCTGGAGCAAGGGACTGGATCTCTCTGTTGTTCATGGTCTCAGGTGTGAGGAGACAATAGCTGAACCTTCTGGGTTGAGTTGTAAGGATGAAATAGTTACTAGGTGGCAAGCCAGTTGGCAGCCGCATCTAAAAGAGTTTCTGGAACACAGTTAAGTAAGTGTTAGCTATGTAACAACTTATTTAACAGTATGATCCAAGTGAAACTCTAATGACCTCCTGACAGTCTGGAGTTAGAGGAGGTTGAAATCAGCAAGCACAGAAGGGCAGTGGAAAGGAGACCCATTCTCTAAAAGGAGGCCAGAAGAAGGTTCACAGTGTAGCAGAGGGGCCTTTTGCCAAAGTACAGTATGCAGAAGGCAGCAAGGATGGAAGGGCAGCAATGGGGCACAGGTGAAGGTCAGACACAGGCAGAGCTAACACAGGGGGAATCCCTGGTAGAGACTACATTGCACCAGCTGGTATAAAAGGCATATTGGTGGGAAGCAGAAAAAAATACCCGTGAGCAAACTGTGTTACCCAGGGGTTCAGGTCCCAATACAGGATCAAGAGGAATAAAGTTCTGAGCTTTAGTAACTAAGTACTTTAGTATCTGGAGGAGCTTCCCCATAGTCATGTGAGCACAGGTTCAGTAGGCTGCTGACATCACCATGGCACAGTACACCCAAAGTGCGCAGCTAAACCAACACACCTGTCATCCACTGCACTCGTGCTCTCTAAGCCTAAGCCAGTTCAGAGGCTCCTCCTGCTGACTCTGATACAGCTCCCACCCACAACCCCATGAGGTCCTGGGAGTATCTTTGTTTGCAGATGAAGAGACTAACACCAAAAAGACAGGAAGAGCAAGGCCCAGAGATCAGATAGATGAATAAATTAATGGACAGATGGATGGAATAAGTCAGGAACAATTCCTCTATAGAATCCAAGGCAAACACCATTTCCTAAGACACTGCACATACCCTATGACTGTGTCTACAGACCATAACTGACCCAAGGTGGAACAAGCAAAATACAGCATCCAGATAGCCTAACATTCTCTACTGTTCACTCCCACTCTGTGTGTGTGTGTGTTTGCATACAAGCATGTGTATGTGTGTTATAAGGATATATGTATCTGTGTGAGTGCACATAGGTGGCTTACCTGAGTAGGGACATGGGAGGGCCAAAAGCTTACCCGAGGATGTCTTTCTCAGTCGCTTTCCACTCTATTTTTGAGACAGGGTCTCTCCCTGAATCTCGCCATTTTCAGGAGAATAGATATCTGGCTAGCCCCCAGATTCTGTCTGTTTCTACCCACAAGGGATGGGATTACAAGCACATTCAACCACACCAAGCTTTTCTGTGGGAACTGGTGAGCTGAAATCTGGTCTTTATGCTTACATAACCAACATCACCCACTGGGCCATCTCCCCAGCCTGAGGGTTTAGTCTTTATCTCTGTTATATATACCAACAAATTGAAATTTATAGAGGAGCTCTCCTAAGGAAGATCATGCAATAAGGTAGCCATTAGATGGTGTCAAATTTTTTCATCACTTCAGTGTCTACATTTTCCACCAAGCCACAAGGTCCCTAAAGGGGGAAAAAAAGAAATCTTCCTTGGCCACCATAGCTTCTGTGGTCCAATATAGCCTAGAATTCTCTTGAGGAACTCTCAATTCAGGTATGGGAGTCAGGGTGTAGGTGGGAGATGCATCCACTGTGTGGAACAGCATCATTTTCCACATCTCATCCAAATAATGTATTTGGTCAGAATCTGCCAGTGTGACTTCACCTGGAAAATGCCTTTGTGGTTATTTTTAAATTAAGGATCTCAAAATGAGACAATGAAGGATTATCCAGGTAGGCCAAAATCCATAGATGTCCAGTGTCTTCAAGGGAGAAAGACAGAGTGGGGCTGAAATGGGTCAGAGGAGGGGATGATGCAAAGATGGTGATGAGACTAGAGAAATATGGTCTCAGCCAGGAAGATAGAGAGAACACTCTGCGTGGGTGGAGGTGAAGTCAGGAGGAGGTGCAGCTGTCAACCAAGGACAGCAAAGAACACTGAAAGTCATCAGAACAGAGAGAGCCAAGGGTGAATCTCCCCTAGAAACTCTGGGGCAGAGGGCCCTGTCAGCATTTTGATTTCAGACTTCTGTCTCCAGAGCTATGAGCAACTGAACTTCATTGAAACCATAGCTTATGAGTATATGCAGGGGTATGTGAGTAGACATGTATTATTCTCTTTAAATAAAATGAGACAATAAAATATATTATATGGATAAGCCCACCATAAGAACTCAGTATTAAGCCATAATGATGCTGTCCCTTGAATAAACCAAGGGGGCATTTGGGCCTGGGGAATGGTAAGGTAGTAGACGGGGTTTGACCTGGCACAGTAAGGAGAAGTATTCTGTCACTAGCCTGGTTTAAAGTATGGAAAGAGCGGCTACCTCATGTGCACAAGGCTTCTGGCAGCTTTTACTGTTCCCAGACCACACTGCTGCTGCCTATGCCTGGAGACTGACCCTGCACCCACTGTTCCCACCTGATAGCTGCAGCACCAGCGAAGATGGTGGCTTGGGTGGGAGCTGAGGATGGAGAAGGTTCTCAGAGAGGAGGTTTAGCTCACTGGGCATGTGACATGGTAGAAGACACACATCATGATGTCCACAGACAGAGAAAGCAAACTTCCCATCTCTCCCCTCACAGAGATCCTGAGAAAATCTAGGAAGCAATTCTCACTATGATCATTAAAGACAAGCCCCCAAACAAGAAAATGGAAAATAAATTAAAACATAGCCCACCAGACAGCAGTGGTATCCAGGGCCAGGCAGATTACTCTCAATTCATGCCCAAGGAGCAGGACAGACTTTCTTCCATATATACATGCACATATATATGTAATACACACAACTAGAACTTCTTGAGATGAATTATTGGGAAGATATAGGGGAAATTGAATTAACCACTTTAAAAACACTCAAGCTGTCTACTGGCGTTTAGCTTCTAACAACTGCAATGGCATAATCTTCCTGTTAGCCAACCCCTTGAAATAATAATTGAACTGGCAAGTTCATTCCTCATAAACGCTTTCATCATCTGGGTCTGACGAGGCCTAGCTACTGAGCCACAGATAAATGTTTCTTCAAGACAGTAAATCATGAGCCATATGTTAGAAATTACTCTCACACCCCTATAAATGGGACTATAGCCCCCTATGTCCTTTCCAAATCAGTGAAAGGGATTTTTGGCAGCCAGACTCACATGAGAATCCCTGGGGATAACAGGGCTAATCCCCAGTATGACACTTTGAAGCCTTCAGGGTCATATTTCACAACAGTGTTTCTAGAGTCTGTCGAGACCATGTTTGTAAAATGGATGCCGAACAAAAGAAGACAACTGAAAAGGGAGCGTCAGTCACCTCAGATGCATCAAAACTAGTGGTATGACAAATCCTCATCCTAGAAAGCTGAAGGTCTGCAGCCCAGGTTTCTATTCCTTTCTCCCTGTATAACTGAGCAAGAGACTTGAACACCCCCTTCCTGAGCTGCAGGACCTGCAAAATGGACATGGTGACATTACAGGCATTTTAAGTTCATAAACAGCTGATGTGATGATGTAAATGTGTCCACAGTTTCCTGTCACGGTTTTCTAGACTACACTTTGGAAGAGGCCAACTACCGTAGCAAAGAACTTAGGTAACATAAGAACTCAAGGTTTCTACAGGCCAGGCCTGAAAGTGCCCAATTCACTTTTGCTCACATTCCATTGGCCCAAATGTAGTAATGTGCCCATACATGCAAAGACATCTGGGAAATGGAGTCCAACTATGTGTCCAGGAACAAGAGGAAACAAGACATTAGTGAGCAACAGAAATGTATGCATGTGCACTCGAACAGTTGCATGAAGTAATTCCTTCACTGACCACATGAGAGACTGAGGTCTCTGTCCTACTCTTCTGATTCCCAATCTCGTTTAACTAAACTATAACGGTCAACCAGCTGACTTTCACAATCCACCATTACTCCTAAGTCACCATGCACTGAGCAAGTATGCACACAATGGTTGGCAATAGAGACATACATGCAAAGAGGAAAAGGACAAGCTAGACGCCTTCTAATTTTTCCAAAAAGTATTTGTATCTAGTTACAGATTTCACATACTAAAAATTGGCAACATGAATCTAGAAACATTCATCAAATTCCTATCAGCCAGGATGTCTTTGGAATCACAACAAACCACGGTTACAAATTTAGGAACTAAAAAGACTGCGTGTACAAATCCAGAAAAGATAGGACCAAGAGGGAACCGTGTGCACTGGGGGAATTGGGCACCAGCAGAGACATGAGCAAGCCGAGGTGCTGCAGTTACATGCCAGCTCTTCCTTGTCGGATTTGATCCTTGGAAGTCAGTCACTGCCCAGGCATAAACTAGTACCATGTCCTTTCTTGACTATCACAAGGTACTAAAAACTTTGGCCCCTTCCTGACAGTTGTGTGGAAAATGGGGGTCAGGTTCACAGCAAGAGCAGAAGCTAACAGGCATTTTAAATAGATTCCAAGGGATAATGGAGCCCACCCAGCCCTAACAGCAAGCTCTTCAGTGGCAGGGTAGACAAGCCTGTAATCTGAACAGAGCAGAGATGGCAGGAAGAGAATAAAGGGTACTTAATCAGAGAACACAGAGAAATGCCAATTGATAGGTGAGTGCAACTTCTTTGAAGTTTGGGAAAAGTCCCCATGGAGATTGCACTGGCTTCAGAAATAGACACATAAGTACAGGAAAGCACTGTTGGTAGTGAGAAACTGGAAAAAGGAAATCTATCGAATCCGACTTTTGTACCAGCCTTGTCCCGGTCACCTGAAGCTCAGCCAAAGATGCCTAGCTGGTACTGAACACGTGAACGGAAGGTAAGGTAAGAATGCTGTGAAGAGTCACACTGGGAAATTATCCAATGAATGAGAGAACCAAATTACAAAGACATCAAAGTCCACCGCCACTCCTGTATCTACTACGTCTGTATAACAATGGCAGCAGAAGGGGAAATGAGAGAGAGCTTAGATACACAAGACATAAGAGGAAAAAGTATAATGTTCAGGTGAGTTTGGACTATAGCTCCATTTCTTTATTTATGCAGTGAACTCATTACCTTCTGTATAACAAACACTGGGCCAAAGACTGAAAAAGCAATGGTAAATAAAAAGATATGGCATTCTCAGTGGTCTACTGAATAAGGCAGATGAGATGGGGGAAGATTAAAACCTAATAAGAGATTCTACAAGGAAAAGCAACCAGGCACCAGGAAGAAGATATATCCAGATCACAGATCTGAGAGGGCTTCCTTTAACAGACAGCTCACACAGAAAAACTAACAGAGGAAACAGATCCCAGACAGACAGAAAAGGCAAAGGGACAGGAATGGATGTTTGAAAAGCTTCTGCCTCTTAAATGGGATGGAAGGGGCAGTAAAGCAAACACAGGTTAGATGATGAAGAGGAATCCTGAGCTCACTCTAAAGGCAACAGAACCATCAAAGACATTCAAACACAAGAGTTAAGCGGTACAACATACACCTGGAAAAGCCTTATTTCATTTACTTCACTCACAGAGAATGAGTGAAGAGCCGGAGACTTGAGCATCAGGTGAGATGATGGGCATCTATTCAGGGGTTAGAAGCAGAGAAAGAGAAGCAAGTGGATTTGAAGTAGCATTGTTATGGTTAGGATCTGAAATGTTTCCCAAGGGCTTCTGTGTCCAAAGTTTCCTCTCCAATACTATTTCCAGAAATGATGTTTGGGAAAGTGATTGACTCATGTGGGTTTTGTCGATTCAACAAGTTAATCCATTGATGACCCCATAACTGGATAAATTTTTGGAAGGTGAAGGGTGGTAGATACTTGAGAGGTGGAACCTGTTCAAAGAGAGTGAATCTTTTGGGGTATGGCCATGAAAACCACACCTTGTGTGTGGTACATGTCCTAGCCCACTGCTTCCTAGCTACTAAGAGGTAAGCAACCCTGCTCACCTCAATAGAATGCCACAGCCTCAACTGCAGTCATAGTCTGCTTTACCATAGGCACAAAGCAACAATGTCAAGCCACCTGCAATGAAATCATGAACAAAATCAATCTCTGGTCCCAAAGCTGAATAGACTATTTATTATGTCACACTAGCAGAAAACTAACACAGAGTTATAATTGGGTCTCACTTATATATCAGATGTGGTGGATACAAGGAATATCCACCTATGCTTTCAAACTGAGCAACCAGGTGGATAAATGCTAATCTTTCAAAGTCACTGTAAGAGACAAAGACTACAATGTATATAAATAATATACCACCTGGGCCAGCACAGTAGGCAAGCACATATACATATACACATAGCACATATACAATGCTTTTTCCTCTAAGAACCACCTCCCATCAACAGGTTGAACAGCAGCTTTGTCCTCATTTCTACTCTTGTCCATCACATGGAATCCTGGACTATTCTCAACTTTTTTCCCACATACTTTGCCTACTCAAACGCTCCAGGAGGCTGAGAGGAGAAAAAGAACAAGAAAACAGAAAGACTGAAAAGTACCTAGTTTCTTTTTGCTGACAAAAATATCCTTTCCCCGATCTAACAGTTACTCATATTCCTCAGTTCCTCCCACAAGGGCCACCCTCACTCACCCAGCAATGAATCAACACACATTCCTAGCCTCTTGTCTCCTAGTCCAAGTGGCTGCTGGCTACAGAGGCCAGTCTAGAAATTCCGCAGAACAAAACCCATATATCCCAGGGCCCGATAATCATTTCCAATAATATTCCTCTCGTTTATACCATGTATCACTTAGTAAGCTAACTTTTGGCTGCATTGGCCAAGGTGACTTGAGGTGAATACATTAGGGGGCAATGTTAGGACTGAAAGGACCTCCAGCATCATACACAACACTCAGTACTTTCTGAAATTGGGTCCTTGCAGCTCCGGAGCCATTCTTCTCAATTCTGTGTTCAAAAGCATCACTTTGACTGCTATAGTCAGCAATGATGGGAGTCATTACACCATGGAAGCCTGCAAGTTCTACAAATCAGAGATAATCCTCCCTGTCCCTTCACAAGTCAGTGCTTGAACGTTTACCAGCATGCAGATTGTTTTCAGCTATCTTATATGGACACTTACTGTGCTCCAGAGCCTATATTAACTGGCTTCTATGCTCCAGTCTTCCTAGCAACCTAAATCAGGGCAACAAAATTGCCAGAGCACCTCACTCTGACTCGCCTCATTGCTTCAGCCCTTCTTCCTCTTTCACCTGAGAATTCCCAGTCACTCCCCTAACATATGACCCATTGCTCCTTACCAAGCCAATGCTGGGTTCCTCAAGGATGCCACTGAAAAACCATCCACAGTGTATCAGGCAAGAGAATTCTATTTCTTTACTGCCTTTTCCATGCCCACTACAGACTTGTTTCACGAGCTTTGCTCTTTGAATAAGCTATATAAAAACACTCAATTCATTTTTTTTTGAGACAGGGTCCCTCTATGTAGCTATGGATATCCTGGAAACTCATTATGTAAAGCAGGCTGGCCAGGAACAAACGAGGTCCTGCCTCCTGAGTGCTGGGGTCAAAGGCATACATCACCATGCCCAGCATATTCAATGTTTTAACTTATAAAACATGGGCTAGAGTCATTTTGAAATCACTGTGCTATGAGAGGACCATTTTCTTGCTTCTGAAAGCCCTGGTTCTACTCCAGAAAGAGTATTTCCCAAACATGTTTGCTCACACAAGGAGCAAATGGCTGAACTCAGAGATAAACTAAAAGACAGAACTTGTTCCAATGCCTCCATCTAGTTACTTGGCCATAGGTTGGGGGAACCTCAGTATTGCAATATCAGGCAGAATACCGTAACTGGCCAGCTGAGTGGATAAGGTTTTAGTCACTGGAACTCCCAGAGGCAGTAGTCAGTTTCCCTGTTAACCATTTAAAACCAACAATGTCCTCAGGACCAAACTCCATTTGGATATTGAAAGTCTCTAGTTTAACTTTACACATGAGTTAGGAGATTTTTAACAGGACACAATAATGACTTGTATTACAGATGAAAAACAGTTCCTCTTAATTATCCAAACTATATTACACACATATATAAATAGTAGCCATAAAAGTAAATTAAAATTCCAAAATAGCATTCTGATGACTTGGTGTTTGTAGAAAGTCCCCAAAAATGTCCTAACCAAGGAGCTCATTTGCAAGTGTCCCTCAGTCTAGACCAATGGCCAGCTGGTAACCAAACAAGAAAATGTTGGGCATCTCTAAACTACAGCTCATCGCCTTTCTTATTTATGTGTTCATTTATCCCAAGCCTATCTGAAGTATAACTGACAAGTTAAAATTATACAAATTTAAGCTGCTCATGGGATACCTGACGCATATACACATTGTGAAATCATTAAAATAATCAAACAAGTCTGAGTATGGGCAACAATATGGTGAATCCAGAGGACATTATACTAAATGAAATAAGCCAGATATAAAATGTGAATACTCTACTGTTCAGTTAAACGGGAAACCTGAAAAACCTTGATCACATAAAAACAGGGAATGGTGGTATTTATGGGTCAGGGTCAGTCAATGTATCTAAATGTTATTTATAAAGTGAATATGTTCTGGAAAGTTTATCTGTTCTGTGTTAAGTATAATTAATATACTACATACTTAAAATCTGCCAAGAGAAAACATTTTAGATGTTCTTACCACATACACAAAAATGATAACTATGTAAGGTGATGGGTTGATTGGTGTCTAAGACAGGGTTTCTATTCCTGGACAAAACATCATGACCAAGAAGCAAGTTGGGGAGGAAAGGGTTTATTCAGCTTACACTTCCATACTGCTGTTCATCACCAAGGGAGGTCAGGACTGGAACTCAGCCAGGTCAGGAAGCAGGAGCTGATGCAGAGGCCATGGAGGGATGTTCTTTACTGGCTTACCTCCCCTGGCTTGTTCAGCCTGCTCTCTTATAGAACCAAGACTACCAGCCCTGAGATGGCACCACCCACACCTCCCACCTTGATCACTAATTGAGAAAATGCCTTGCAGCTAGATCTCATAGAGGCATTTCCCCAACTGAAGCTCCTTTCTCTGTGATAACTCCAGCCTGTGTCAAGTTGACACAAAACTAGCCAGTACAACTGGTATTGAGAGCATCTTTCTTAGGTCTGAAGACTCTTGGGCCTTTAAGCTAAGAAAGTCCTCGAACAAAGTCAGGTTAGCATTGTGCCCAGGCTTGAACTGTTGAACTGTTTCTATCCAGTACCAGCTTATCAGAAACCATCAAGATTACCTATTATCTCCTTCCTGATTTGACTAAACTATGTCATTAAGTACCCAGATAATTTTCATACCAAGTGTTTGACCTTAAAGTTGCTCTAAGGGTTATTTGTGGAAGCTAGGAAAGGCTGTAGTTTTAGTCACTTTTGTTGTTCTTGACTTCTGGTTAAAGAAGTTATAGTCTAATTCTATTCATCCTAATTATGACAGAAGAAAAATCTATTTCTCATTTCAGAAGAATGCAATTATCAAGTGATGAAACACTCTCAAATTACATATGAGTTCGCAACAATTTCATTAAAATTTTCATCATCATTTTAATGGCTTATTGAAGCATTCACTGAAATGTTTCAAATATACTAAGTTTATTTCCTTTTTTATACTGTGATATCAGGAATCAGGATTAGAGTAACCACCTGAATAATTCCATGATTTTGTTGTCGTTGTCCAGGAGGGAAAAATGCATATTAAGAGCAAAACTAAAAATGGAAAAAGCGAAACCTTTCAAATTCCAGTCACAATACTTATTTAAGTGCATATCAGAGCACCACATAGGCAAAAACGAAGTTACTTCAGTTAGATCTATATAAATGCTGTCTCCAAATAGTCTCATTCTCACAGACTAAGTCACAGAGCAGTCTTATGCAGAGGGCTTGATATGAGTTAAGTTTTACTGCCACAATACAACCTTGCATGATTCCACCCATGCAGTTGCTCAAATTCTGTGGGAGGCAGGAATGCATGTCTTGTTCATATCAGACTCTCTCCAACTCTCCAAGATGCCCCATGGGGAGCTGGCATTCAAGAACATATTTTTGTACTAGATGTATGGTTTTTTTTTAGTTTGTGCCCTACTAACTCTATGAAAGACCGTGTTTTATTTACCAATGTAAATATTTGTAATTAGCTCCTTTAAAAATAAGTGACTTTTAAAAATGAATATTTATTAGTTTAGTGTGTGTGTGTGTGTGTGTGTGTGTGTGAGAGAGAGAGAGAGAGAGAGAGAGAGAGAGAGAGAGAGAGAGAGCATATGTGTGAAAATCAGAGGACAACTTATATGATTTGATCTGGGACAAATATGTGGTGCCAGGGATTTAATTCAGGTCATAGTAGCAAGAGTCTGCTTGCCCCTTGAGCCTTGCTTGCCCACTGAGCCACACCACTGGCCTCCTTTGAATTTTTAATGAGTTACATACCTTCAATTAGATGCATATTTAGAAAACATTGAAAAATCTTGACAGTTCCATTTTTAAAAAATCTGTATTGTGTTCCCAACAGCAGTAGCTATACTAAGTGAAGAGGTAAGTTAAAAAGGAAGGGAAGAAATCGAGGAAGAAGATGGAAAGGAAGAGAAGGAGAAGAGGGGAGGAAGAGGGAGAGGAAAGGGGGATGAGGGAAAGAAGACAGGAGGCATGGAAGAACGGAGAGGGGAAGGGAAGGGGAGTAGAGGAGAAAGTTGTTTAAAATGTCACAAACATGGATGGACTCAAGTGCTCTTTAAGTTCTGTTTCTTAGTGTCTCCTAGACATAACAGGACCACAGGACCAAGGCTCTCATAAACTGATAACATCTGTGGTCACCCACACAAGACCTGCAGAGGCTCAAGCCTCTCAATATTCTAGCATGGATTGAGAAGGCATTAATGAACTACCAACCCTAAAAGAGGAACTATGGACCAGCAATGGCTTCTGGGAGAAGAGTCTGTTTTCTTTAAGGGTGTGGCCCCTGGTAGGTTGGCCACCCTCTAGTGGATAGCCCCACAATCGGGGGTTTATAGACAGCATGACTGCACACAAAGTCACAGGGGTATAGGAAGGTGAGGGTGCATCTGGGAAGAACTGAAAGAAGGAGTGGAAAGCTAATATGAAAAAATACATTATATAAAATTCTCAAAGATTAAAAAAATCTGTTTCGTCAAATATATTTTCACATAAACTTTTAACATGCCACAGAATTCCAGCAGACCTAACTGCCTGCCTCTTATAGGAAATTTTCATTTCTTTCAACAAAAAGCAGATGCAACCCTTACTACCCATGCAAACATCAACATCTCCTTCAGCAAACAAATTAGCAAGGAATAGAATAACCATTTTTCAGTTGTCTTCAGATTTTTATTTTTCAGGCCATAATCTATTAAACCCCTGACCAGAGGAAGCAGGAGGCTATATTCCACAATTGTGGATGATAATACTTTCAATCATATGGTAATTTCCTTGTTGAGCTTGTCTGCAGATATGTGTCCTCAAGTCCAGTGCACTCTTAGCAAGGAAAGATTTTCCTATTTGGGTCACTGGAGCACATTGCATTCTGGGCAGGTCCCCGTTTACTCCACTGTCTGGTTAATGTCTATCCAAACTATCCTAAAACCATCTGCAACTCAGCTAACCACCTAACAACACACATCACTAGGACCCATTATCTTTTATAATGTTGACTCTTGGTATCCAAGGCCTGTGGTCCAGACAGACTATTTAAAGGCATTAAAATAACAACAGAGTTGGCAGCTGTGGGTCTAGAAACCAAGACTACCATTGGGTCACAAGGCCAGATGGAACAGATGCCAGGGACAAGACTAAAAAAGCAGAGAGAAGATTCATTTAAGAAGAACTTCTGAAGCACAGTAGGCAGGGAAAGCCAGGATTTTGAGAGAACCGATAACTAGCACAGTGTGAATTATTAACACATTGGGACCTTAAAAAATTGTACTATCCCAAGGTCCCTAACCAACTGTTGAGTTGATCTTTGCATTTTATTTCCTTTCTTGTCAAATCATATCTAGGACAAGGTTAAAATTTTCAGTGTAATTTTTTTTAAGCACAGTACTGAGGCTAGGAAGATGACTCAGCAGTTAAAAGCACTTGTTCTTGCACAGAAACGGCATTCGATTCCAAGGATGAACCGGACTTACGTATGCATCTGCAGCGTGTGAAACAGACACACTCCTTAGGTACCAGCTGCTCAAATCTGATGCTTTAGGAAGGAGGCGCCTCCTCCTCAGCACTGGTGAGCAGGTGGCACCCTCTGCCTCCAAACACACATGCACCAGGCACCAGACTTCTGCATTCAGCCCCTCCTTATTCCTCTTGTCATTTTTTTAAATATTTAAGTTCCACCTAGCAGGGATTTAAGTAAATACAACACAGTTATGCAGAGGTCTGAAACACAATGATTCCTTTCATGTGGCTGCATTTCAATTGAACTGCAATAAAGGTAATAGAAGAACTGCATAAAGGTAGGAAAAATGAAGGAGACTTCAGGAGTAAAAGTAAAATGGGGAGGGGGGGTGAAAGGGGATTAAGGGGGCCTGGAGAGATGGCTCCACGGTTAAGAGCACTGATTGCTCCTCCAGAGGTCTTGAGTTCAATTCCTAGCAACTACATGGTGGCTCACAACCATCTGTAATGGAATCTGATACCCTCTTCTGATGTGTCTAAAGACAGCTACAGTGTACTCACATACATAAAATAAATAATATATTTTTTAAAAAATAAAATCTGGGCTTTTTGTATGTGCCTGTAATATCTGTACTCAAGAGTGTAGGAGAGCAGGCCATAGGGAAAGACTGGTGTGGAAGTAACAGGGAAAGGTGGAGCAGGTGTTGAGGAACTAAGTTTAGAGATGTAATAAGAATGGAATCCAGGTTAAAGACAGAGTCAGGAGAATCAGATGAGAGGAGAGTGGGAAGCAAACACTGCTGAATAGCTAGATCAGGAGTTGTAACCTGGAGAAACAAAGCCCCCAGTTTTCTGCAGAAGTGGAGAACATAGGCTTGTTACCCAGGATGCTCCCTTAAGCAACAGCTCACTGAGGTTTTGGTCAAAATCTATTGTACGAAACCTTATTTGCCTTCGAAGACTATAAGTTTTGGGCAGTCAGGATATTTTATATGGTTTAACTGAACACAATTACATACTGTTCATTATATGCATTGGCAATGGGAAACTTCCCATGCTGTATCCTAGAGTTTGGGAAAGGATTATATGAATGAGTGTGAAAACCTAGGATTCTTTCATGGTCTACATATATGGGAGAGGAGAGGTGAGTGCTATGTGAATGACCTATACAGGGGTCTCATGCCCAGCATGTCTTAGGTACATGCTTCTCCCTCTGCTCACTCATTAGCCGATTCTCATTCTGACACGTGCTTCCTTTTCTTAATATATGGTTGCCATTCCTATTCATAACCATTTGACCCCTGAGCAGGATCCTGGAAACGTTAGCAGGCATCCTGGAACTCTATCTGTCCTTACAATACTTGGAGAACCATCAGCAGGAAGGTATGGTCTGTGCTGTTTCTAATTTCTCACTTCCTAATATGCCGATGTGGCCAGTTTTGTTTTCCCAGAGTGCCTGGAGATCTTGCTAGGGTAGGGTGCCGCTCCATTTCTCTTGTCTCCTTTCTACCTTTTCTTTCTTCCTGAGGTAACTGTGAGCCACAGCCGCAGCTAAAGACCCGAAGTATTCTAGGACCCTCTCTGCTATTCTAAAGGAATATTAGCTGAATTTATGCTGGGATAAAAGAGTGGTCTTAACACTTGTGGTCTGGACCCACGTGGGTGATATAAGGTACCAAAAGGAAATGGCATTTCAATATTTTTCAGACTTAATCTTGAGGGAGAGAGACTATATCGATAATTAGTTAAAACAGAAGCTTAGAAGTGGATAAGTACAGAACTGTTGGGCATTTAAACCAAAACTCTCTAACCCTCTTGTAACTGTGGAAAGACAGCTGGGTGCCTAAGAAAACAGGCTGAGGGAGCCCTGAGGAGCAAGTAAGTAGAGTTCTTCCACAGCCATTGCTTCAGCTCCTGTCTCCATATTATTGCCTTGCATTCCTGACTTCCTTAGATAATGGACCACGAGCTGTAAGATGAAATGAGCCCTTCCTTTCCCACATTGCTTTTAGTCATAGGGTTTTATCACAGCAATAAAAACTGCATGCCATGTGTTTTATGCAAACCCCTTCAAGAGTGTCCAACAGGATAAGGGGATGCAATAATAATAATAATAATAATAATAATAATAATAATAATAATAATAAACAGGGAGGGAACTGGGTGCTGCAGGGCAGCATGGAGCAAGCTTCCCCCATTCATCTACTCCTGTGTCTACAGCACTGCCCTTAAGGCAATTCCTGGGCCCCCAGGGATCATTAGTGCCCATGCTCCTTCTCGGTAGCATCCCTAAGGATGCCTGAAGCATCACTGCACACTCAGTACATACTGGCCACACCTAAATATGTCTCCTCTCTTAGTTTTCTTGGCCACCTGGGACTTTCAAAAACCTAATTCCTCCTCTCCCCCCATCAAAAATGGCTCTTGTCCTCCTGCACTTCCCAAATACAGAAGACTTCTGCCAGCCCTGCTGCTTTGCTTTGCATTGCTTTGCTTTCACTGCCCAAAGACTCAGGGTAAAACTTGCTAGCCCAGATAGCCACTGTCAACAAAAGAAAAAGCTCTCACCTCACGGGAACAAAAGCCATACTTTGTTCTGCAGCCAAATCCATGGGACCAGGGATAGGGAACATAGACTCAGATTTTTCCCAAAAAACAAGATTCCAGTCAGGCAGCAATTTCATGACACTTTTATAGTAACAAAATAAAGTCATAAGATGGCACACCTTTTAAATATTTTGGTGGGTACATCAGGCAGGAGGGTTACAGCAAAGCAGAGAACTTAGCTCCAGACCTTGGATGCTAATAGCATTCTTAGCCCTTGGGCTAGTCAGAAAACTCTTGTTTAAACATTCCAAAGATTTGTTAAGTGGCCAGAAAGATACTAAATTCCTACAAATGAGCACAGTAAATGACTGGGAAGTGGACTAAAGATGCCCCAGGATAATTTTTTCCTGGACTTGTAACATTGCAACCTCTCTGTATCACTAAAGTTCTAACCATCCCATCACCACCTTTCCAGAATTCTCCTCCATGTTGTGTTAGCCTAGCAAATTCCCAGAGGAACCCAGGCCCCTCTTGCTCAGCAATTCAGCTCTGCCTTCTCAGTGTTGAACAACCAAGGCCTGAAAAGAGACCAGCCAAACAAGATTAACACTATGTACTTAAGAGACCCAGTGAGATAGACAGACAGGGAAACAGAAGGCATCTTAACCAAAGATAAGGGAATACAACCTTCGGTGTCGAGTGTGGTTGTACACTGTTTGTTTTCAGGTAACTGAATGTATGATGCCTTCTCTTTGCCCTAAAAATGGACACTTCCAGCTTAAGTCTTCAGGAGCCCCCCCCCCCCGATGGCTCCTGTCCTCACCATCAGCCCGAGACTTACCAGGTGCTATCTTTTGCTTCATATATTGCTTGATAACTCTGGGGGGTTTGAGTGTGGTGGTTTGTTTGTTTTGTTGTTTGTTTGCTTGCTTGCTTGTTTGTTTGTCTTTTAACCACACCTTCCCTGCCTACCTGAGCTTCTGGGGTTCAGGGAGAAGTGTCTAATGGCTCCTTCTACAGAGTGTACCCTGACAGCCAGCTGGCTAACTGCTCACTGCCATCACCTAGGCACAGGAGGGTATCCATCAGCTCCGCTAGGACACAGGGATCCAGCAGAGGGCACAACAGAGCCTAGGAGGAAAGAGAGATGGCATGGAAAACAAGGCTCCATTTGTCTCTGGAATCCTAAGAAAACAGAGAGACAAAACCCTGGGAACCCTTAGTTCATGATTCTGTTTTTCACCGCGTGCTGAGGTTGTTGGATTTCTTATTTCTTGGTGTCATTGCCTTTAGAATATGTGTGTGTATGTGTGTAAAAGTGGGTGTTTGGGAGAAGGCATGATAAGCACATTCTTATAAACTGAGGTACTCTCAACTCCAGGAAACCCATTAAAATGGTATCTATTAACTATTTTATAAAACTTTAAAATGTCATTCTTTTATAGATAAAACAACAGTTGCTAAAGATGTGACCCATTCCTAGCAGTGGAGGTTTTACTTGGTGGCATGAGGCATGGTCTCCCCCATTATATGGTGACTCCATTTAAATCCCTTTCATTCGTGTATGTGTTTTGAAAGCCTCTGCAGTAGTAGGTTTCCATATGGTTTGACTCCAAGGAACAGCATGTTCTAGACACAATGGGACTGATACACATATGGACTCACAGACTGGGACAGCAAGCAAAAGGCCTGTAACGGTCTAAGCAGATGAGGTCCCAGCTCTGGGAGGGGAAACAGACACAAGCCCCTATTCCTAACCTAGAAACTATTTCTAATTGATACTTGCTGGTAAATAAACAGTCAATTTTCTCCAGTAAAATATAACTGGGTTTATCAACCAACCCTAGGGCAGGCCCCAAGTACAAGAATGGTTGGCCAACACAAAATGAACTCCATGGTGTCTTGTTTGATTGATTTGGGGTTTTGTTTTGTTTTTGTACAGTTTGTTTTGGCATTTTTTTTCTTGTTGACTTATTTATTTTAATTTGGCTGGTTTGATTTGAAGATTTTTGTTGTTGGAATTTTTTGGTTTATTTGTTTGCTGAACGAGAGGAAAAGGAGTTAGATACATGACAGATAAATATATGATGAGATATAGACAATAGAAAAGCAGTTAGATGATAGACAGAAAGACAGACAAATGGATGATAGATAGATAGATAGATAGATAGATAGATAGATAGATAGATAGATAGATACATAGATAGATAGATACATAGATAGATAGATACATAGATACATAGATAGATACATAGATACATAGATACATAGATATATAGATACATAGATACATAGATACCTAGAATGAATAAGAGAAATTGGGTAGGTAGGAAGGTGGGTAGGATCTGAAAGGAATTAGAGGGAAGAGCATGATTAAAATATTATGTACTTTCACAGAATACATTGTACAAAAAAATAAAAAATAGATAATGTCTTTTAAGTATAGATTTTTAATTAAAGATTGCTGATGTTATAAAAATGACTTGATCAACAGTCTAACATGGTTGACAATTGACACAAAATCTTTTTCTTGGTATTTGTTTTTTTTAAAATCTATCTTTAAATATGACTATGCATATGTATGTTGTATGCAGATGCTTATATTTTTAGAATTATTACATGGTACCAAATTGGCTTAGGTAAATGCTCATATAAATACAAACTGCTAAGTCAGTCCAAATTACTTTCAGCTCATATTATAACCACAATTTTAAAACAAAGCACTAGAACTATAATCTTAGTTAAGATATTACTTGGTTAATAATTATCTCAGCTATAATTCTATACGTGTTCTGAAAAGTTCCTATTGCTTTGGAAAATAAAATGGCTGTCAGGACATAAAGGTCCCTGATCCTGTGCAGTCCAACCTTCATGAATAACTTCCATAACCTGAGGGATCGTCTTCTAGCCTTTAATAGTACTAGAACCGAGAGACTGATACCTTGACTTAGTCCTATGCTTACAGATTTCTATTAGTTAATATGGTTTTTTAAAGTTTTATCAAAATCATTACTTACTTTCCCAGTACCAGGAAGTACTTCACAAGCTGCTAATGGAATGAATAGCCCTACCCTGCTATGCTACCTGTGAACTACAAAAATGGCCAGCATGACAAGAAATACCTAACAACACAACAATGGTATTTGTATCTTGGTGGTAACCAACAACTGTCTAATTGAATTTAGAGCCTGCTCAACATGAGAGAAACCATGTTTGTTTTTAGTGGCATAGCCAACTATTCAGGGCTACTGAGGTCATGGATCTTAGAGGAGTGCCTATTTCAATCACTACTTAATTAAACCAGAATAATTCCTAATGCATTCTAACTACTTTTTCTTATATCCTCGCCCCTCATCAAAAAGGTACTGTCAGAAGCAAACAAAGACAACTGGCCCAAAATGTAGGAAACAAATGATCACTGGGTGCCCAAACATAGTGGCTACATCTCCAACATAATCCCTGTGCCTGAAGTTCAGAGAGCATCAGAGAAAATTGGTGGAAAGATTATAAGAACCAGAGGACCAGAAAATCTACTGTGAGACTGTACCTCCTAGAAATGACAGGAAAGCTAGATACTTCAACAATATGGACACCTCCTCCTCTCCAACCAATAGGTAAAGTATGGAATAGAAAGGACTGTCTCTCCTCAGCACGAACAGAGAAGAATTGAAGGATCATTCTTCTGCTTCCCAAAAATGATGTCTGTGAACAATCTCTGCGGGGAGGGAGATGAGCTGGTGGAGGAGAGCAGGGGACAGGGAGAGCTACATGAATATTTACATATAAGAGAAGCCAGTTGGCAGAAAAAGACTAGAAGTGCTTTCCGACCTGAGCTATGTACCACTAATGGAGCATGCCATGCCCCCAGATGTATGCTACACAAATGCAAGATTCTATGTAAATGATCTCTAAAGGGTCATGAATCTGATGGTCCAGGCCGAGCCTTTAAGAGCATACATTTCCCTCAGCCCACTGTCACCTCCAGGAACACTTTCCTTTTCCTAGTACACTTTCTCTATTTAGTCTCTAATCATGTGTCCCTGGTCCAATACTCTGTCCTGGGAGTGAGCTGGTACCCTAGGGCTTGGTACACAGATTTCCACCTACAAGACCATAATGAGCTCCAGGTCAGTCACGTCTCCAAAGGTCAAAAGAGAAAATGAAAAGAAAAAATGGGAGAAGAAAACATCTGGAATATAAAAAGAACGATTACCATTGGTTGCTGTCTTCCCCTGCTACAAAACCACAGTCTGTTGACTGGGTGTATCTTTATGTAAATATCTGTTTCAATTCAATATCACACATTTCCATGAGAATATGAAAGAATGTGTGGTTTATTTGAAAATAGAAGAAACACAGAATGGTTGGGGTGGGGGGACAGTACTTTCTTCTAGATTCTCACCTATGGAGTCCTTTTGCTGACTATTTAAGAACTTTGTTTCTGCCCCTGTTGATAACCTATACTAGGATGATATGATACATAAAGTTTGTATTCTACTTTTGTCATTTTGAAAAATTGAAATATTTTTAATATATTGCCCATTAGGTATTGTTTAAAATGCACGTACTCACTAAAGATGCATACAGTGGTATAAGAATGCTACATCTTGCATAAGTATAACCATATCATTAGCAGTTAGAAACATGAATAAAAATTGGAGAAGTTTTCTCAATAAGGAAAAAATGTTTTAAAAACAAAACAAAACAAAGCAAAACCTTTTTAGGGCTAGCAAGATGGCTCAATGAATAAAGATACTTACCATGATGCCAAACAACCTGAGTTCGATTCCTAGGACCCACACTGTAGATGAAGTGAACTGATTCTAGCAAGTTTTCCTCTCACATCTATGCTTGCTATGGAAAGCATACACATACACCTACACACACACACACACACACACACACACACACACACACCAAAAGTAAAATAAGATTTTAAATTATTTTATACTGTTAAACTATTGGGAGAGTCCTTGTGTATATTTATTTAAAGGGAGAAAAACAGGTAAGTTGGTAGTGGAGTTTGTAGACCATATTAAATGATACTTAAAGAATTGTATACTTTGAGAGTCTAGAAAACTCCATTCTCCAATCACCGAGTTGCTTCAAAAGTAAATGGAGATCAAGAAGAAAAGGGATCACATGCATAATTATGTCTTACTATTTCATAGATGGCATTTTTACTACGTGTAAACTGCTTCCCTCTTGCAACATGCAAACTAGTTGGCAACACAGCAAAGTCGGTTGTGGTCATCTGATCCCCAAATGCATGAAGAGTTTATCAGATCCAGACAATGTGGGCATAAACTGATGCGTCTTCAAGCGGATTTTTCCAGTCACTCTCTTTGGAGACATAAGCCAGGAAAGGGTAGAATTTCCATGACTCATCCTATCAAATCATAAAGATGTCATAGGGACTGCCACAAATGGACTATTAATTGTTGCCAGAAATACTAAGTTCATTTTTTTTTCAGTTAAAAAAAAAGGCAATCCCAAATCTCATAGAGAAAGTCTGAACAAATATTTAAAAGTAAGCTTTGCCCCTCGATTTAGACACAGTTAATTCTGCCTTGTCTTAGCTTTGTGTTCAGTTACATTCTGCTTTAGTCAAGAGGTTGGAAATTTAGGACACCTGCTTTGCTTTAGCTACACTTGACTCACGCTGAAGTTTACAAGCCCTGCTTTGCATAGCTCATTTCTTTGCAGACGTAACAGCAAACACAGCACTAAGAGTTATAAATGTCCGGTGTGTTCCTGTGTTCAGTGTGGTTGAAGAGCAACAGAGGGGAAAGGGGCATCTATACTGTTCTTCACACTTAAAAACACTGCTTGTCCTTGAGTTCTAGCCAGGAGTCAACAGCTTCAGAAGTTAGCTTGATGGCAAAGGACACCTTAGTGGCTCCTTAGAAACAGGCAAAGAGCAGATGCTAAGCTCACCCATAGAAAGATGCTCAGCTGGTGGCAGAAGTCACAGCCATGTGTCAAGAGCCTATGGACTGCATGAAACAGAGATTGGAGGGTGAGAAGCATACTTGAGACATCTCTGGGGAAACTGTCATTACCACCAGGCCAGAAAGTAAGCCGAGAATCCACAGTCTGGGAAATGGTGGAGTGGGAAGAGATTCAGCTGTTCGTCCCTTCAGGAACTCAGGCTCAGACAAAGTAGGTGTCTAGGGTTGTAGCTGAGGCCCAGAGAAGACTTTTGCCTTCCACCCAATTTCTGCAGTGCAGCCAGGGGTTCAAATCTAAGCCCCAGCTCCTCTACTGAGGTGCTTCAAAGAGTCACGGGTGAGCAATGGATTGACTCTGAGCATCACAAAGGAACTTCATGTCTAACCTCCTTCACATCATTCCTTCCCTGCCCCTTCCTTTCTCTCTCACACTCACTTTCAAATCCACTGATTTTAGCTCCTGGGGAGTCTCATTAATGTTCTTCAGGGTCTGCACTAATATCTTGCCCCATGCCTCCTCTTCCACACTTTCTTCTCCTCATCTCTACCCTTCAAACCTCCAATCCCTGTGCTTTCTTTGGCCTCTGCATCTAGGTTATATATTCCTGGTGCATGCTTTTATCCTTATTCTAGAAATCTCCTTTGAGGTGTCCACCTCATCACTTAGACTTTTAAGTCCCATGGGATGTGGGTTCATAGCTGTATTTCCAGACTCTAGCATAGTGTGCACATTACACATACCCAGTGCTCAGCAAACATATACCCAGTCATCAGAAAAATCAGCTGGTTTTGTTCCAGAGGGCTCAAAGGAAGACCCAGTATTGGGTTATGCCACAGAATCCCTTAATGGGGAAACAGAACAAGGATCTGTCTGGGGATCCAGGTCTATCTTGACTGCTGACTTTTGCTTTGGTGAATAATATCAGTAGGCTCAAGTCCTACTCATGTTTAATCAATAAATCATCTGTTCCAGGCTGTAGTTGAATTCTCAATCAATTTGTGCATAAGAAACACAATTGAGATTTTCATGAAGCCATGGCAAGCAGTCCCTGTTGCTCAATAGACTTATGATAAGGGTACATCCTCGGCTGCTCCCCTTCTTGCTTCACCCCAACACTCTACTGTAGCATAAAAATAAACACTTGAGGCACAAACCTCAACAGTACTTGACAACCAGCAATGTCATCCGCAGGGCATATGTAAAACATATTGTTGTAAATTAAACTGTGACTAAAATTCCTCCCCCTCCTCTTTCTCTAAATTAACTGACAATATTTCTCTTTTATGCAAGAAGGGACTACCTGGGGCTGATCAGTCAGATCTGTAAGAAGAAGGGGATTTGATCTAATTACTACAAGATGCTCTTGGTGATGTTTCCTTTTATATAAATTATTATCCATAGGAAAAGCAATTTGTTGAGCATGACTGAGGAGAAAAGAACATGCCAGAAATGACACATCTTAAGATTAATAACTCCAAACCTGTCTAAGCTTAGAGAACACATGCAGAATACGGAGATACTGTCTTTTATATAATTTGGTGATTGCCCAATGGCATGTACTTGAGAGAGTCCATGGGGTGTACTTTGTACTAAGAGCCCACATTTCAGGCTCTAAAGTAAGTGAAGCTTGGGTTAACACTATAAGTGTGGCCTTTTACTGTATGCTTAAATTCCACTATCAGGCATTCCCCAGGAAAGTCCACAAAGACTCAAGATTGAAATAAGCTAAATAAACTTTTAAAGTCCCAAATCTCCATTAAATGTAGAAGTCTTAGACAAACCTCTGTGCCTCCTCAGCAAATATTATTTGGTTTACATCTCATCTTTCAGATCTACATGCTTAAAAAACTGTAGCAAAATATGATGTGACTTGCAGTCATGCTTGATATTCAGTGAACAAAGGGTACCTTGTTCTCAAGTTTGAGCATCTACAACCTGATAAGAACATACCTACTTTAGAATTTATGGCAACCTTACATATTACATGTACCCTGCACTGCTATATAGGACTTGAAGCTTGAAACTCTATGTACCCGCTCATTTTCAGCATGGTGGTGATACACTCAAGGGATTGGGAAGGGTAGTAAACTACCCACAGATATTTCAGTGGTTGAAAGGTAAACCTTATTAGCGCCTAACACCAAATCCTTTCATATTTAATATCTCTTCTTAAAAAGATTTTCAATTCACTTGTTCTTCTTTAGTGAGGCAATTGTGAGAAAAGGTGAGAAAACTGGACTTACTGCTAGTACATGATAGAGATGTTTATCTGTTCAAGTAGACATTTGGTGAATGTAGGCAAGACACTGTGCAATAATGGGAAAGATTCCTAAGCTTTAAGGTCACCAAATTTATAGACCAAGAGACATGAATGTAAACCAAATGACCAGGTACAGAAAGACCCCAGTACACATCATAAGACATGCTCTAAGTGAAAACCAGAGCCTTGTGCACATAATTGAAGTGGCAGGCCTTCCTCTTACAGAGTGATCGTAGACTGAGACCATCAGGTAGAGAAACTTCCAATGAGGAGTGTCCTGCTTAGAGTCCATCCAGACCACACAGCCTTAAGAATTAGGGAGTGAAGAGGGTAATTGCCCCCTCATGATAATCAGCTTTAAGTTCAAATCATAGCTTTATTCCTAGTAATCACTGGGGATTAATTTCATCCTGGTTGGGGGCAGGGGAAGAGTGCTAGCTCAGAAACTATAAAATAAAGATGCACACACATGACTGCTATGAAGAGTAAAATGAAAGTCAAGAAAAGCTTCTAGCACAGAAAACGGAAGGAACATAAAGAGTGAGATGTGTATAATAATTATTATAAATTAATTAATATGAAGAATGAAAATGGAGTCTCTTGTTGACACAGTGAATGAATCCTATGTAGCCTCCATTCAAAATACTAATATCTGTTTATGTCCGACATCTTTTTCTGCTTTCCACACAGCTTCTCACTGTGTAGCCTATACATAGCACATAGTTCTTACTAGGGACTCATAGTCCTCCTCCCCCTGAATCAGCAGGCTAGAATATCTTCATCTATATTGTGGGACTTAATGCAAATGAGATCAGGAAATATTCAGGGCTTTCATCTCCATGAATTACATGATTCCTTACAATCCCTAGGCTTTGCTACATCACACTAGTCACATCTCACAACATACTAATTGCATGAACACACAAAAAAGTTCCATGTACAGATGGTTTGGGAAATATCGCCTACAATGTGGTTGCTGTACCAAGTGTGTAAGACAGGCGGTATCATCAGCTTGATGGGATTTAGAATCATCTAGAAGTCATTTTCAGAGGTTTAACTGAGAAAAGCCCCACTCTGAATGTGGGTAGCACAACAGATAAAACGGGAAAAGCAAGCTACGCACTAATATTCATCTCTGTCTGCTTCCTGACTGCAGACACTATGTGACAAGCTGTCTCAAGCTCCTGTGGCTACACTTTCATTATCCTCCATCTACAAGCCAAAAACAAATCCCTCTTTCCTCAAGTTGTTTTGTCAGGTTTTATTATAGCAACAAATAAGTCATACAATGGGATTTTGGTGGTAAGCCCCAAATTAGCTAACTATAGTAGAAATGAACTGAAAATTATGGGACAACTCACAGGATCACCAGATGAGCTGTCAATCAAGCTGGAATAGAGTACCATCACCGTCCATAGCACCCTTCTAAACTGTTACGTCACTCAGCACCACCATAGCTAGCAGTCTGTCTAAACCATCACCACTGGACATTGCCACTAGCTCCACTGCGACTGCCCCTAAAGCCTACCAGATTCCAGATTCCACCACTGTCACATCAGGACTGATGCACCTGACTGGCTAAGCTAATATGTACCATATTTAGGTACATGCATGTACACACCTGCACCCTAGCACATACACAAATGGACATACTCATATACACATCAAAAACAGAAAAGAGAAAAAGAAAACACAGGGCAGAGATAGCTCAGTCAGTAAGGTATTTGCCACTCAAACTGCAAAGACCTGATTCAATAACCCTGGAACGCACAGAGAAAAGCAGAAGTGATATGGGCCTATAATCCCAGCACGAGGGAGGCAAAGACAGAAGGATCCCTAAGATTTGCTAGCCACTCAATCTAGCTGAACTGGTGAGTTCCCTATTCAGTGAGAGAATCTGCCCTTTAAAAAAGTGGTGATAAAGAAAGTCACCCACCGTTGACTTCTTACCTCCACGTGTGCACACACATGTGTACGCACATGTACAAAAAAAACCCCACATGTACACAAATATCTGTGAGGCACACAATGAGGTAAGAAACTTTAAAATCCTTAATTTACTTGGATAATTTGGCAGCTGCTATTGAGATTCTCTGCTCTCTGTAAGGCTAATGTGACACTGGGCATTAGCAAGCATCTGTAACATAGAAGTCACCCACGTTCAAACATTACTCTGGAAGCTTTGGTTATAGAAATGAAGGGGCATGCCTCAGCTGTAAGAAAGCAGAGACCCAAAGCAAGGAGGAAAATGCAATGAGATGGAAACAGGAGATAATAAAGAAAATTGATGAACCCCAAAACTGAGTTTTGTTTTATATGAAAAAATTGAACATTGTGAACTTCTAAAACAACAACAACAAAAAAAAAATCATGGGATGTTATTTTCAGAGCCTATAAAAATGATCTGCTCTTATGGTTCTTGTCTATTGAGACTTTATTTATACAGCACACCTCACAGAATAGTAATAAAATACACTTTAGGGAGTCCTGCATGGGAGTTTTTGCCACCCTTTATAGAGATTAAAAAAAAAAAACTGGAAGCTAAATTTGCACAAAACCACACTTAATTAATCCTAAAGCATGCTATCCACCTCCATGTAAAGATTCTGTGACTTTTACACAAAATCTGAGTATTTTTAAAACTCTTGACACAATCCACACAATAGGACAATGAGAGGCTATGTGAGGTCGAGAAGCTCTGGTATAAGGAGAGGTGTACATTTGATGTTGTTTACTGACAAAGGTATATGAAAATGTTTTCAGTGGTCAAAGACAACAGTGCTAGCAACTATTCTCAAACTCAAGATGTGAAAATTGATTCAGAGCGCTGATCCCACACTCTGAGAATGGCAGGCAATACCAAAGGCACTTTACGTGGACAAAGCACATCATGTCCTTTGTTTTCGTGTTTGGAATAAATATTCACAATGCGAAGTTTGAACCCTAATTCTAAAGTTCTCTTATCTCTGGCCACACTATATTCCTCTTAGCTTCCCACTCAAATAATGTCTGCCTCTCCCTGGTCTTCAGTAGATGAAGCCATTCTGAGTGGATCACTTTGGATACACACATACATGCATGTACATCACAACTGCCTCCTTGTAACCTCACTGTCCATTGGTCAGTTGCTATGTAACTTTACTGTCCATTGGTCAGTTGCTATGTAACCTCACTGTCCATTGGTCAATTGTTACTCCTCCCTCAGTCTTCAACAGTGACTTAAGGCACCCTTGCTGGATCACTCAAAATAACCCTAGCTGCCTCACGAGCTTCTCATGTCTAACAAAGTACTTGGCTACTTCTAAAATAAAGGTGGGTTTATTTCAGTTAAATTCAAGAAAAGCAAGATCATAGGTCTGAGTCTCTGGAGACGGTTACACAGTGCAGCAAATGCACTGGCTTACATTCTATGCCAGGATGCAAAATGAGAGAGAAATTTTGATCCTCAGGGTTAAAGAGAGGGTGAGACAAATGTCTATCCCTTTGAGGAATGCACCCTCAATAACATATGAACATCCCATTAGGTCTCATCTCTTAGAGCTGTTTATCACTTGCAAACTCTGTCACACAAGGAACACCATCCTTTTCATGATAGTGCCTCGTTTAACAGTCCTCAGATGCTGTCCTTCCCCTTTCTGAACAACCACCACGTTTCAAATACTTTTCTAGTTTGGGCTTCTCCTAGGAATGCACAGCCAGGAAATTGAGTGTTCTGGTCTGGTCTGCAATAATCCTCTGTGCCTTCCCTACAGTAGATGCCAAACAAAAATGGAATGAATGAATGAATATGGCTGCATAGCTTCATGAAAAATACAGTACATCTGTGTTCTATGATTGCCACAGTCTCAGAGAAGATCCTGGCCATGAAATGTCAAGTGGAAGAAAGGATAGGTCTAGACGAGACCCCTTGTGCCTGATAAAGCTTGAGGCAATGCCAAGATTTTTTCCACATCCTGAGAACAAGCAGTTCTCAGAACAACTTGGCTTCTGATTGAATCCATCACACTTGTTTGTACTCATCTTCTCCCTCCTAACTCCCCAATATGCTAACTTCCCAGCAGGGTGTTCTGTGCTTTGCCAGGAATACAGAGATACTGTGTGTGCCACCACAGCCTGAGTGCGGTTCCCTCCCAGATAGAAAGCAGCCAACCAGACCCATTGACAAATGGGATTCTGTGGAATTTGGGCTGTCATCACATCTGCCTTCCTCACTTTTCAAAGGAAGCTCAGGGTCTAGAATGAACATTTTGGAAACCAGAAATAGAGCATCCAACTAGGTCAAAATGAATGGTCCCATTTGAGAAGATTCCTTCAGTGGGAGGGCAAGGTTTGGTGGCACTGTGGTGGGACCTGGACCAACCCCTGTCCCCATTTCACACTATACCAATTGAATCATGCCTCTAAGGGAGAAATATTTTTTGCCTCAAACCAAGATGGCATGCAAATTGAAGGGCAGGAAGTAAAAGCCACATTCATCCACGGCAAATGATTCTAATAAATAAAAAAGGGTTAAAAACCCCAAGGACTACCAAAGAAAAAGCAGCCCTTCAATGATAATAGCTGACAGGAAGGGAAAACCACACTATGCCTGTGACTTAAGCAAGGCTCCCCTTTGTTCAATTCACTGTGTCTTGACAGCTCTTTTTGCAGCTCTCTGCAATAATTACCTATGCTGCAACCCCGGTGATAAAAGAGATGGTCACTGCACTGCTTAAGAGACTTCATTCCTGAGTGAGTATTTCTAAGCAAAAACTGTCTTCACTGACCGAAAGTTACTAAAACTACATGTTAATTTGTTCACATCATTCTATATTATTTAAGAATCTGAAGTCAATAATATATAAAGATATACTAAAAGCCACTTAGGAGAAAGAGAAAGTGATCTATAAGTTTAAAGTCTTACATGTTTACCATAGGCCAATTAGATGTGTTAACTAAGATGTATAAACATACGTGGAATTATGGTGGAACAAGCATATCTTTACATATGGACCAGGAAAGTAAAACACACCCAATTTTAGTCATGGCTGACAAGAAAGTGGAAAAAAGTAAGCCTCTTCCAACTTCCTACATTGGTAGATGTCTGAAATGACACACTCATTTATAACTGAAGATATTTCAGTTGGCTGGCCTATCAATCCCACTGCTAAAAATCTACATAATGGGTTAATTCATACAAAGTCTGCACTATTTATGTCAAATGATGTCAATAGCAGCATTATTTATGAAAATAAAAAGCAACCAAATTTCCAAATCACAAGTAAATAGAAAATAAAAATTGCTTAGAAATATAGTTTGGGTGAGGATTGATGGGGTTTTTGAAAAGAACAGAAGAGAAGTGTGCCCTGTTCCATTGTAAGCACACATTCCCATGGGCTGGCCATCCCTCCTCATGGCACTTAAGGGATTTAACAATAGAACTTTCAGCTACTTTGAAATTATTGCTATGGTTAGAAAGATAGTAACAAAGACAGGTCCATGTGAATCATGACTGCAGCACACACAGGGGACAGGGGAGGGAGGGAGGGAGGGAGGGAGGGAGGGAGGGAGGGAGGGAGGGAGGGAGGGAGGGAGGGAGGGAGGGAGGGAGGGAGGGAGGCTTAGTATCAAGAAGACAAAGGTTACAAGCCTTTTGTTACTCTACAAATATACTATTCAACTCATGGTCCATCATTCACTTCTCCTTCTTCTTCCTGCTCAGTGATGCTAATAAAAGCAAGAGGACCAGAACCCTTACTTCTCTCAGATGCTGCATTTACAGATCTGGTGTTATAGCCGTCTCAAATTTGGCAGCTGGCTTCAAAGCTGTGTGCCCTTAGAAAAGGGAACCTACTAATCTTGACCTTCAGTCTTCTCATCCGAAACAGATAACATAGTGCCTGACACAGAGTGTGAGTGAATTGTAGCTGTTGCTGCAGTCATTTGATTTTTAACAGTACAAAGGCAAAAAATTAATTAATTAATTTTAGAAAATCTGTCTACAAGTAGGCTGCCAAAAGAACATTTTACAACAATGCCATTGTTTGGTGTCTGAACTTTCCAACAGAATAGTTGCTTAGCCACATGGAACTGTAGAACACTGAGGCATAGACAGTACTCTCTTTAATTCTATTTAGCCTTAATTAATTTAAATGTCAATGGCCACATGTGATTAATGGCTACCATATCAGATAACATGGGTTTAGAATAACCAAAATACCATATTCCTTTGAAGGGAGGAAGACCTAGCCTGAGGCTGTGAAATCCCAGCTGGTGGGCCAGCACCAATCTGCTATCAAGTTTTCGTCAGCCCACAAAAGAACAGACACAGAAATCTTCAATGTTATGAATCTTTCATAAGGTTAAATGTGTTCCTTTTAAAGGACCATTGCTTCTGCTGAGGGTGGGTGTTCACTACATGGTTTTTGTTTTGTTTTGTTTTGTTTTGTTTTTCTTTTTTAAAAATCTAGTCTACTCATTCAACATACACTTCTTTTAACTCTCCACTATCTATGAGGCCTTGCCCTGAAGACACAGTCAATAAAACACCCATATCATGGAACTTAATTTCTAGTGGAAGAAGAAAGAAAATATATGCATGCACATGTTAAATTAACCAACATTAATTAACATGAGGTGATGCAGAGGAATGGAAAAGAAGGTAAAAGGTTGGGAAAGTTTTTTCACATCCTGTGATAGTTGATCAAATCTGTAAGGCTTTATTTATGTCCCACCCAAAAAGAGTTTTTCACATGTAAGACCCAAAGGTTTAAAAACAAAACCAAATGTGACAACCAAGAAGGCCAGTGCCACTGAAGCAAGGTGCTCACAGAAGTCAAGTGGGAGCATCCTTTGGGCCCAGATATGCAGACCCTTAAAGGTTATTGTAAGAATTTTTTTCCAAATACATTTTAGAAAAAATTTTGGATTTGTGGAATAGTTAAATAGTTCTGAAAATCAATCCCTTACCTTATTGTCTAATATTTAATATCACATATTTTGTGGTACATTTATGGTAACTAAAAATATATCATCTAGATAGTATAATAAGGAAATAACATAAGTATAAGATTGTTAAATTGCAGTCTTTATTCAAGCTTTACCAGTTTTTCTACTACTATCTTTTTCCTGTTCCAGGGCCCAGTATTCCAGAATATTGGGATGTGTATCTTTAGTATTTACTTTATGTTGGTTAATTTTCTTAACATGTATGTGAGTGTAATTTTTCTCCTTCCATTTAAAGTAAGTTCTATGATATGTGTATTTGTTTTATTTACTGTGTGTCTTCACTATAAATAAATATATTTTAAAAGTACAGGGCCCAGTATTCCAGAATACTAGAGTTTGAATTCATTATTTGAATCTCTTCCAATTTCTTAGTCCTTTTTTGTCTCACACTGAAATTTTAAAGCATACCGTCCATCTATTTTGGCCTTTCATTTTGGTTTTCTCTAATGTTTGTCTTGTATTTGGCCAAGAGTTTAAGGAACAAAAATATCCCAAGGCAAAGTGCCTTTGTGATGTCATCACATGAAATTGGCATGGCTTACTTTGCTGGTGAGGTTCTCTGGGAAAAGTCTCCTGAGGATGATGTGAGCAATAGGAGAGTTTAGAGCAGAAGGATATGGCCTTACTTTTAAGGATATTCAAGGTTCTGTATAGGAAAGAGCCTATAGGAGGCAATAAATGGAGAGCAGCCATTGAGGGGAGAGAATTGGTGGGAATTGTTTGGGATAGGATATAGCAGCAGTAAAGATGGCAGGAAACATAGTGCTATACAAGTGTTAGTGACAGAACACATGGGACTTACCATGATGTAGATGTGAAAGACACAGAGGCTAAATGAAATGCTCAGGCTTTTGCCTGGGCACCACATGGAAGACGCTGAAAGACAGTAATGCCTATGAAGTAGGTGAGCAGAGTGAACAGAAATGAACAGATGATTCAAGAATCCAGAGGTGAGATTGAGGTCAAGGACATACATCTCTGAATCATTGGTAAGCAGATGGTATTTACATCCATACCCAGAATAAGATGACCAAGGGGTCGAATCTTGATAAAAGGAGGGGGAAAGGTCTAAAATGTAAAATGGTGGTGGTATTTGAAGATAGCTGCCCTTTCTTTTTTTCAATTACTGTGTTGGAATAAATTAAAAGGCAGTAGATAGATAGATAGATAGATAGATAGATAGATAGATAGATAGACTGACAGATAAATAAAGTAGGTAGGAATGTAGATAGGAAGGCAGGTGGGTAGATAGATAGATAGATAGATAGATAGATAGATAGATAGATAGATAGATAGATAGATACATAGATACATAGATACATAGATACATAGATACATAGATAGATGATAGATGACACAGATATATGATAGGTGATGATAGGTTTTATATATATATATATATATATATATATATATGTACATATATATATATATGCATGCATATATTAATTATATGGTACAGATAGATGATACAGAAATAGAAAGGCAGAACTTTATTTTTGTAACTCTAACATGCTACATAAAATCTCCAACTCCTTTATAATCCTAAATTTTTTCAATCACTTTTATGGACCAGGCATTGATAGATTAATAAGGACAGGGGAGTTGGTAGAAGCCTGATAATAGCAACCCCTCTGATGGTAGAGAGCAACAACTGTTTGACAGTGCAAGTAAGGCTGTATGTGTAGTAGTTGAAAGTAGAGGGTTTGAATCCAGGCATGGGTATGCCCCAACTTGGCCACCCATGAGCAACAGAACTTTAAATAAGTGGCTTTCAGCTGACACACAGACCACAGAGTAACTGGGTACCACTCTCAACCTTGCAGAGAATGGCAGTTAATGCAGAGACTCATGGCTAAGAATAAGTGACTGTTGGATGTGCAGTCCTAAGCAGGGCATCTGCATCATCTCTTCCAAAGCTCAGGGGTCATTGTAGAGGGAGGGGCAGAAAGAATGCAAGCACTAGATTGTTGGGAAGAGGCCCATGAAATGCTAACCTGTGGACATGATACAGCTGCAGCAACCATGAATCATGGCAGCTGAGATATCCTGCACTGGGTCTACACAAGACTCGGCTTGCCAGCATAGAAGTATTGATGAAGGAAGGGCTCAGGATATTCTTCTTCCCCTTACAAACTACTGTCTATTGAAGGCTGCTAGATGTGAGGTAGGATCATGAGAGTCCTTAGAGTCAGTGGTGCAGCCAACTGGTGAGCTGTCCTTGCTCCAGTGGACAGTTCCATACTTATATTCTGGCAGGCAGCTAAGCCCAGTTGGTCACAAACTAAAAAGTCATGGAATGGGCATGGAAATTGTTGATAGAAAATAGGTTGGAGGGGATGAGAGAAGGATAAGGAAAGGGTAAAGGACAAATATAACATCAGAAAGACAGACAGAGAGACAGACAGGTAGGTAGATATCAGAAAATAAGTGAGTGGCTTTCCCTCCTAAATTTCAGCTTGCTTACCAATAAAACAAGCTCCTCTTCCAATGGGTCATTTGCCCTAAGCATGGCACCATGACCAAAAGTTTTTGTCTGCTATAAATGTAGCTGCAAATTACACACAGTGTGTGTGTGTGTGTGTGTGTGTGTGTGTGTGTGTGTGTGTGTGAAGTACATGCATCTGTATGTGTGCTTGTGTGCATGTGTGTGTGGTGTGTGTGTGTGTGTGTGGTGTGGTGCATGCATACACATAGTTGCCAAAGAATAATCTCCAGCGTCCTCCCTCAGGCACTTTCCACTTTGTCTTTGAGACAAGGTTTCTCATTGGCCAGGAACCTCGCTGCATCAGCTGACCAGCAGCCCCCTGAGATCCCACTGTGCCTTCCGTCCCTGCCCTGGGATTCAGAAAGCACACCACCATGCCAGCTTTTTACATGACCTGGGAGACAGAACTCAGGTTCTCACATTTGTAAGGCATGCATTTTACTGACATCTATTTACATCTATCTCTCGGTTCCTTTGCCCAAAATAAACCTTTTGACAAGCAATTTTTGCTTAGAATGAGATGTGACAGGAGTAATTAGTGTCACGAGTAATCATTTATAGTAATTTATTTAATACCTGTAGCTCGACCAGCTAGCTCTTCAATAATAATAATAACAACAACAACAGATCTTTCCTCCAGATACTGAATTGAGGCTCACAATCCTTATATTCAAAATAAATTAGTAGGTAAAAATTCCAAGAGAGAAAGTTTAGGAAAGAACTGAAAGCAGACTCATCCCAGACCTTACTCATCCACACATGCGATGCCTCCCCAATTCTTAGGCCGAGGTTCTCAATCATCCATGTGTAAGGAAATCACCTAGAATTTGTTAGAGTAGACATTGCTGGGTCTGAGATGTTAGGTTGAAAACAAACTCCAAAATGATGCTGATACTGCTATCCAAAGCCCAGCATGGCCCTGAGTAGAGGGCCTTCTGTCAAACCCACAAGGAGAAGGTTTGTGCGGGCACTGATCTCTTTTATTTACTTCCAGCAGGGAAGTGATTGATGGCCAATGATGCCTGCTAGATTGTAACCACATGATTTGCAAATCCAGACCCAGATATTTACTGTGTGAATCATTCTGCAACCAGTCATAACTTCCAGGAATTCATGGACACCAAACCACACTCTTCAGAAAGCCTCCCCTAAAAGGAAAGCTTAAGGGATACCCAAGGGGAATGAAGTGAAGGATTTGAAGATCAATTCAACAATTACCTCATAGTGACAATGTCCAAAGACTGTGTGTGATATACCAGAAACTGACTAGAAAGAGGCCTGAAAATTCATGAAAAGGACAGACAGCCCAGGCCAACAGAAGAATGCATAGGGCTGGTTTTGTTTGTTTTGGTTTTGGAACAAAAATATTTATACCTCTTCATAAGGTATACATGCTTGTACTTCCTTATATGTTATATTACAATTGAAGATGGACAGGGGTGGGGGGCAAAGAATTTTCTGCTAAGATTGGTCTGCTGTAAAGTACAAATTAAGAAATCAAACCTAACAGAAAATCAATTATACAGAAGTTTGTATTCATGATTCAACACTGATTGGCAACTTACCCTGAGCATGTTTGGATAAAATATACCTTCAAGGATGTCCATAAGTGCACAGTTATGGGGCCAATAACTCCTTGTAAGTACACGTTGACGAGTGTCATAACAGATAAACAGTACTGGACAAAGTAAAAGCAGACCATGGCCCTGGAGGAACAGCCCTGAGGTGCACTGTAATAATGCAAAGGCTTCCCCAATGCAAACATACCAGGAGATTCTAGAGAAGGTAATATCTCATGGAAGACTGTAGATATGCCAAAAAGTGTGCTGCACTGGGAAGGCAGGACAAGGCTGATGTTGTAAAGTGAGAGGAAGCATGGTCGTGGGAGACATGCCCTCTGACTCACTGCAGACCTTGGCCTTATGCCTCACATTCAACAGACACTAAATAAATAAACCTTCAAACACACAAGCGGAAAATAGAATGGTGGAGAGAGGAGGTGGCTGACAAAGGACACAGAACAAGGATGCAGGATGGACAGGTTTATGGCCAGAAAGATGACATTAATAAAATTAGAGGGTATTTGGGACTTATGATAAGTTATTTTCTGTTCTCTCTCTCTCTGTCTCTCGCACACACACACACATGCATTCACATACACATGCACACACACACACATACATACATACATACATACACACATATACACACAACCTACATGAGATTATAGCTCTATTAATTACTTTTGCACACAATGACCAAATACCAGAAAGAAGTGACTAGAAGCAGCAGGGACTTATTTTGTCTCATGGTTTCAGAGTGTGCAGTCCATTGTGGCCAGTGTGGTAAAGAAAAGCGGTTTAAATCATAGCAGACCAGGAAGCGCCATGGCAGCAGTGAAGTGCAGCTCCCTGTCTGCAGTACTTGCATAGTACTGCCCACACTCAAGGAGAACGATGACCCCTCAGCAGTCCTCTCTGGACACACAGGTACAAGTGTGCCTCGCCTGTCTCCTAGGTAATCCAAAATCAATCAAATTGGCAATGAAGATTACCCATCACAACAGGCATGTCAACTTCTCCCACTGTAATTGCCACATTACTGCCTATGTGTGGCCTATAACATCCTATTGCAAACTCCAAATATACAAAACAAAATACATTTTAACAATTAAAAGTAAATGCATAAACTGCTTAGAAGTTTTACCATATACAAAAAGCACATGCATTTTCATGTCTGTTTACCCCACTTGGGGTAAATACTTGTGTCTACCTCTAGATATTTGATGTTTGCCTTCATGGAGAAGTCTTTAAGGGTCTGCACTGCTCACCCGTGAACCCACGGTGCCTACAGCATTATCCTGTGATGGAAATGCTCAACACCACCACTGGGTTAACAAACTGTCCTATGAGGCCACATGGTGCTGCCAGAGGCCTCACACAAACTAGCATAAAAAGAAGAGGTGGTAATCACATATTTGAATGAGATTCCTCTTATAATTTTCCCCAAAGCAGGCACTATGACAGAGTGGGAGGACCTCCAGGGGAGGGATTTTCTGGGCTGCCTTCCAGGTAATGCTGATACAATGCCCTCTGCTGGGAATGACTGCCAGAAACCAGGAAGCTAAACTATGCATGTTTAATAGAAGGCCTTGTGCTTCCTATCAGTAGGAAAGGCCATGAACACCTTAGTAGAGGATGAAGAAAGTCCAGCTGAAACCCAAGCAAAGCAAACCCAAAGTGTTGAGTTCTAGAACAGTCCCTCTGCAGCCATGGGGTAGCTGGCTGATGCTTCATACCTCTCCAGAGGTGGGAGCTGCAGAATCTGTGGCAGCAAAAGAAAGGAGTCAGACATAGTAGGCTTACTTAAAATGGTCTAGAAATCATATTTTTGTGTTAAACTATGGAGGGCCAAAGAAGAAGAAAGCATGTTCTAATGATGTTCTCAGGGGCATCCTCATGGCCTCCATATGGTCCAGACTATTACAACTAGCCAGTCTTAGCCTAATGTTTACCCTGTTTGAGACAGTCTTATTTAATGGTCAACTATTAACAGTACCTCCCCTTGCTCTTAGAAATGCCTTCATTTAGAAGACATTTAGCATCCTTCATCCTATTTATCCTCTTTCTTCTTCAATGCTTCCTCCACACCACAGCTAAAAGATTGCTTAGTCTACGATGCCTGACTCCTTCCAGGTTAAAAATTACCATGGTTTCTCAATGTTGACTTGCAAAGCCTATTCTGCCAGACCTCTTCCTCATCCTTCCTTCTAACCACCATCTTGAGCTTCTTGGGAGCTCTGGGGCCTTCTGCCTCAGTCTTTCACATATGCTGGTCTTCCTGCCAGGAACGCTCTCCTGCTTTATTCCCCCTCACCTGCTAATGTCCACTAAGCATCAGCTTATCCAGAAAATCCCTTCCCCCAGGAATCCTCTGACCCGCCCTTAAGAACATGCCTTTGCATGTCTGTTTATGCCACGTTGGGTAAATACTTGTGTCTGCCTCTAGATATTTGATGTTTGCCTCCATGGAGCAGTCTTTAAGGGTCTGCACTGCTCACCTGTGAACCCACGGTGCCTACAGCATTATCCTGTGATGGAAATGCTCAACAACACCACTGGGTTAGCAAACTGTCCTATGAGACCACACATTACAATTTTTGATGTGGAAATAACCAAGATTCATTTTATTCATGGGTATATTAACCATTAGCACAGATCACTGAAAATTTACTGACTTAAAGCAACACAGACTTCTGCCTTTTAGTTCTGGAAGCATGATGTTTATGATGGATCTCCCAAAGGTTATACACAGATGACAGCAATGGTATATTCCCCGTACGACCAGTTTGCCTGGCAGGAAGGGACATAATCTGCCTGCCTTCCTTGAGGTCCTCACTCCCACCAACAAGGTCCTTTTGTAAGAAGAGCAGCATAATCATAGGCTTTTAGATTAGAGTGTCCACATTCCTGAGGGCCATTATCAGGCCTACGACCACTTTTGAACGGATCTCTTTCCTTATAGGGATTTAACAACAACCTCAGAACAGAAACTGCTCGTTCTGAATCTTAGAAAGCCTCTTTGCAAACTCAACTATTCCTAAGATAGAGTAGCAGCAAGGAAAAGAAAAAAGAAAAAAGAAACATATATATATATATATATATATATATATATATATATATCACCCTTTCTGTCTGTCTCATGTCTTATACATCTTAGAAAATTTTCTTGATGCAGAGAAACTGACTAAATAGCTAAAAGTAGAATGTGATGAAGTGACATGAACATGGGTGGGATGTTCGTCCTCTGTCAAGGGCTTTTGTGTGAACTCAAATGAAATTCCAGAAAACTTCCTATGTTTTATTAAAGCCCCCAAATGGAATTCAACAGGCCGGGCTACTACTAAAATAAAAGCTCCTGACAGGCAGTACTTACCAGGTTTTTAGAGCTTGAACCCCAGAACTTCTCAGATATAAGCAGTATGTTGTATCACTTTAGAAGAGCTGCAGTTGGGGCGCAGACACCATGACAAGCTGCAGCACCTCCCCCTAGAGTCTCATATCAGTTCTTGTACAGTTTGGGGATTTACAGAAGAGTACCATAGCCCATAAGAGCCCCCTATTTAGAGCCCCACAAGAGTCCTACCCTCTGTTCAGAACCCTTTGGTGTGTGCCTTGTTGCCTTCGTGCTTCTGAAACCACACACTGTTATATTGAGAGGGGTCATTACAATCTAGGCAATACCTTATTCACACAGAAAACCAAGTAGAGTTCACCCAAGGACCAATGCCTTTCTTCTGACATTTTAGATTTGACTTGCCTTCCCCATTTAAGTCTATTTTTAAACTGCTGTATCCAGCAACCATTCAGTAAATATCACTGAGTCTTTCTGGCTACTTGGTTCCACACTGAGTACTGAGGTACAGTACCGAAGACAAGTATGACCTGAAGAATGCTAAGAAATTGAAACTAAAACAACATAGAGTAATAAATGAGATGAGAAAATTGCATCTGAAAATTCAATCTGTAAAAGTGACCTGAAAACTAGGATCTAAAAGATGTGGCAACATTGGTTGACTCGAGCTTGCTGGAAGAAGAGTGATCTGGGCAACAAAAATTATGTATAATGGAACCTAGGGTAAGAATTTTGATCAACAAATCATTCCTAATAATTTTATCTCGTTTTATACCTACTTACAAAAGAAGAACGTCCTTAGTTACCATGTATCCCAGTAGGAAAGGTCTGCCTAGAAACCTGGACATTAAATGAGCCTGCCGTTCCTCTCATGTGTTGTTTGGAGCAATGAGCATCTGATGCACACGCACACAGAAAACCTCCCTTCCTTCCTCTCCATTCTAGGATGGCAGTTTCTGGAGACAAACTCTAAATGTGGAGGCCATCTGCTCAGCAGACCATCTAAATCCCCTCGAACAGCAAATGTTCTTCACAGGGAAGTGTTTCCTTTCTAAAGGACAATGACTTCTTGGTAGAAAAGAGCATTGCTAGTCGCTTCAGAGAATTTTCCCTTTCATGGAAATGCCATGCCTGGGGATTCATGTGTATGCCCAATGATTGTATATAACATATATGTGGGTACTCGGAGAAGGCCAGGAGAGAGTGTCAGATCCCCCTGAAACTAGAGTTATATGCAATTAAGAACTGTTGGCCATGAGTGCTGTGATTTTGACTCAAGTTCTCCTGAAGAACAAGTGTTCTTAACCACTGAGCTATCTCTCCAGTCCAATCTTTCTACTGAAAGTCACCTTACTTCTCTTGTGCAAGCATCATTACTTCTCTGGAGAACAGAAGAAGAGATGACGAAGTATTCTCCTAGAAAGCACATAACCTAAAGGCAAGCAAAGCCAATGTAAACAACTCCACTCAAGTCCAGCCAGTGCACAAAAAGATATATGTAACAAGTGTTGCATGAGCAACCAAGAAACACTGGTGAGACAACTTGGCCAGTCAACGCTTAAAGCCTACAGGGGGGCATCTTTCACTTAGTTCTCCTACACATTTCTCCCAGGACATTCACATACAGTATTTGAGAAAAAACATACCCACCCCATCGATTCTCAGCTTGAGCCTTTCTGTCTACTCTCCTCACTCAAATCCTTAAAACTAAGAAGATTTAAGGTTTTATTCCCATCAACACACTTCCCAACCCACAAATGTACCTGAGGCTGCATTTTATACTTCACCAACTGGTGTTTTTCCAGCGTCAATGGGGATCTCCATCATACCACCAGATGACGGCATCAAGCCTTCCCAGACTCCACATATGTTTATTGCAAGAACAAACAGAAGACTGTGCACACTCGGGCCCTTTCCAGTTGGCCTGTCTAACACTTGCTTGCACTTTCATCTTCGCTGTGAAGCAATCCTGTTAAAAAATTTATTTTTCAGGTGCCACCTTGGATAAATCTGCCTTTTGATCAGGGAAAGGCATACGTGAAACTGAGAAAGGACGCATTTTCCTCTTCCTGGGAAGGTCTTGAGGATGTCAGTCACTGTAAAAATCTTTTCTTGGGCACGCTATCCACATGTGCAAACTGTTCCTGTAAGGTCTATGCAGAAATCCGCTTAAGAACATAGCCTTTCTCCATGATAAGCAGTCTTCCCTGAAAAACACCAACCAGGCCTCCACAGCTGGACTCCAAAGCCATGTTGGTTTTGGTTTGGTTTGCTTGCTTTTTTTTTTCTATGACAGGGCAAAAGGAAGTGATTCATATACCTGAATTCCCTAAGAAATGAAAATTTTCACACAAGAGGGTGTTTTGATTTTCTTTCTTTGGAAGTCACGATGTACATGTGAGTTTTAACAACTCTTTATCCAGTAGAAGTCCTAAGATGGCAGGAGCTGCTATGAATAGCACACTATGCAAATGACTCCTGTCTTTTTCTCCTCAGACCCATGCACTCCAGCAAAGGTGTGTTTGTAAGTCACAAAGTAGAAGGAACAAATGCATAGTTACTGAAGGAGTTATCACCATGCCAACGTGATTTGTTCAGCCCTCCCAGGTTGCTATCCAGGCTAAACAGGCAAGGACAAGCAGTTGGGCCTGAGTTTCTAGTCTGCTCCATATGATAAAACCCCAAAGGCATTTCTTTTTTTCCTAGTCCATATACAAGAAACTTTTGTTTGTTTTCTTAATTGGGAGTAAACTAAGCCAATGGGAAAAACTCATTAGCTAACCTTGAACTCCCAGCCAGGCTCACTGAGCTGAGAACCTGTGACAGAATGAAGCACCTTGTCATGAGAACCACAGACAGAATGAGAGACCAGGATAACTCTGCTGCCTCCCTTTCCCTTGCTCAGAGTATGGAGTCAGAGATGTACCTAAACCTCCTGGAAGGCCTCATGTAAGCAGGGCTCACAGGTAAAGAACTTGTCTGACCTGCCTCCGTGATATATTACTAATATCTTGGGTGTGGTGAACCCAAAAGTCCTGGCCGGGGTTCAGCCTGCTCCAGCAGCTCCATGCTCCCCGAAAGCTCACAAGATTCATGACTGGTTCTACAGAAATAAAGAGCTACAGGATCCAAATGGGACACAGAGTATCTGTTCGAGACGTTTATTCTCGACAGTACTTGCGTAGAGCAACCCAGGTTAGGAACAGCCTCTGATTCCTTAACTTAACAAGAGAGAAATCAATTAAATTGCTCTAGAATTTGGACCTGAACTAAAATATTTATTGTATTTTCTCTTAAGTATGTTTAAGATAAAGTAGCCTAAAGCTTGCAGTTTGGGGTTGGAGAGATAGCTTGGTGGTTAGAGACACCTCAGGTAGACCAGAGTTGAGCTCCCAGAAGCCATGTCAGACAATTTGCAAGAACCTGTAACTCCACTAGGAGATTGTAAGCCCTCTTCTGGCCTCTGTGGGCACTGTACTTACATGTACACCAACCTACACAAGACATGCACACATATAAAAATTAAGGGAAAGACTCTTTAAAATGTAGTTCAAGCTGTCAAAAGAAAAGCTGATTTCTCCAGAGTTGTTTCAAGAAGAAATCCAGGGTTGCCCTCTCTAGCTCTCGGGTTTCATGACATATTAAAAACAAACAAACAAACAACTAAGTAAAAATGACCTGAACTGTGCTAAGGCTCCACATACATAGGTACACAAATCCTAAACTACACAATTGTCCATGTGGATGAGACTCATGGTTTGTTACTCTATAATAATCAATTAGCAATTAATAGTGAACCACTCTCATGGACTTAGCACCTCTTATATATAATGGAAAAATCGCACAGAGACTTTTTAGAACAGAGAATCCCAAAAACCAGTTAAAGGAGAACATGTCAATGAGAGCACCCCAAAGGCTTCCAATGACCACAGACACGGGGCATATCTACTATTGTTAATTAGGACCAGTTACACTGTTTTGAGACATCAGCTGTGAAATACTAATGAGTCTTAAGTTGTGTGAGTTTCTACGCTAATTAAAAGGACAGATGTGCTTTTCCTAGTACTCTGCGCAGACGCTAAGGATATATAAGATATAATTTCCCCTTCTCATCAGAGGCATAAATAATGTCTCTATAGTCTGCCCTAGTCCCATATATCACCAAGCTGGTTGAAATGTATCTCTGGCTTCCGTAAATCATGCACATGGCTTAGCAGAACATCCTCCTAGAAGGCAGGAAGTGAGCACATGGCAGTGAGCTCTCGAGTTACACACTGCTTGAGTGTGAGTTTCTTCATCATCCATTTTAATTGATTTGCACAGACAGGAAAGAGGGGGAACACAAAACTCTTACAAACCTTCCCAGGCTCAGCTAATTAGGCCAGGCCTACATAAAGGACCTCACAGTTTTAGAGAAATCTGAAAGCAGTGAAATAAAAAGGAGACCAGCCTGGGGAGGCCCATGTATCCATCCTGACACGCGCTCTCAGGCCCTGGGTTTGGGACACAGGCCAAGCTACAGGGAATACACAAGCATACCAGCTTCTCCCGTGTGTCACAGAACTCTGACAGTTTGGTCCATAGTGTGACTTTCTTCCTAAAGAAGTATGTGCAACAAGCCAAAGCTACCCAAAGAGTACATGAGAAGCCGTGCCTGACATGAGGAGCTCATGCAACAGAACATTCACTGACACATGCACAGTGACTGATCTCTATTAGAGTCAAAGATACAAGCTGCTTTAAGAAAGCATGCCGGGGCCTAGCAAACACATAAGTGGATGCTCACAGTCAGCTATTGGATGGCTCACAGGGCCCCCAATGGAGGAGCTAGAGAAAGTACCCAAGGAGCTAAAGGGATCTGCAACCCTATAGGTGGAACAACATTATGAACTAACCAGTACCCCGGAGCTCTTGACTCTAGCTGCATATGTATCAAAAGATGGCCTAGTCGGCCATCACTGGAAAGAGAGGCCCATTGGACTTGCAAACTTTATATGCCCCAGTACAGGGGAATGCCAGGGCCAAAAAGTGGGAGTGGGTGGGTAGGGGAGTGGGGGGAGGGTATGGGGGACTTTTGGGATAGCATTGGAAATGTAAAAGAGGAAAATACCTAATAAAAAAAAAAGAAAGTTTCTTTTAAAGTCCATATATAATATTTATATAGTATACTAAATTAGAAATGCACTAAGGCTGGACATACTATGAAAAAAAGGAAGAAAGAAAGAAAGAAAGAAAGAAAGAAAGAAAGAAAGAAAGAAAGAAAGAAAGAAAGAAAGAAAGAAAGAAAGCAGAAATGCATGGCTCAGGGGTTAAGAGCACTGACTGCTCTTCCAGAGGTTCTGAGTTCAAATCCCAGCAAACACATGGTGGCTCATAACCATCTGTAATGAGATCTGATGCCCTCTTCTGGTGTGTCTGAAGACAGCTACAGTGTACTCACAACATTAAATAATAAATAAATAAATCTAAAAAAAAAAAAAAAAAAAGCTGGGCAGTGGTGATGCACCCCTTTAATCCCAGCACTTGGGAGGCAGAGGCAGGTAGATTTCTGAGTTCGAGGCCAGCCTGGTCTACAGAGTGAGTTCCAGGACAGCTAGAGCTACACAGAGAAACCTGAAAAACCAAAAAAAAAAAAAAAAAAGCAAGCATTTCCAACCTTCATTTAGAAGGTTCTTAGAGTGTTTGTGATGAATATGCTGCTGACTAAATGCAGAGGTAAAAATTACAATATCTGAAGTAAGTAATCCAATTTTAGAGACTATTTGAATGCTACCCTAAGGCATTACAAAATTATCATCGATTGATAATCAAGCCTCTCCCTTACTATTTTGGCCCATATTTCTCTACTAGTTCATACTTCCCACAAATGATGACAAAGAAAAGTACCCAGTCCAAGACTAGTTTTCTCTGCATATACATATACATATACATATACATATACATATACATATACATATACATATACATATACACACATATCCACCCTTGAGACCAGAGGCCAGCAAATCATGCCATGCTGACAAAATTCCAACGTCTAGCTTTTTAAATAAAACTTTATTTGAACACAGTCACAATTCTTTTATTTGTGTACACATGACTGCTGTCACCTCCTTGCTACAAAAGGACCTCTGAACAAGACCAAGTGCTTCACAGAGCTTTAAAGATTGGTCACTCAGTCCTTTAAGAAAAAGTCTGCCAAGCTGTATACTAAGGCACAAGACTGTAGAGGCCATGTTGTGTAGTTTCACTTCCCCAGTACCAACTGACACCAAGTCAAGAGTAGTCACTGTCTGCTCATTGGCGATTCTGGTTATCTAAGGGTAGCAAGCCTCTTTGTCAGTCTGAAAGATCTTCTGGTACATGTGCATTTCCATAAGTGCATCCCCCATTCAAGCTAATTTTCATTTCCAAAAGCTATTTCTCCCCCATTTTACCCTTCTTTTGACAAGTTTCATCTCTAAATCAAACACACACGAGCTGTATGGCTTTGCATAAGTCCATCAAATTTCTCCATTAATTGCATTGGGCAGATGATTTGAACACCATAAACTTCCTTTCACACTACAAACAACACGTAACACTTACATATTAATCAACTCACAGCAACTTCAAATCATCATCATTTCCCACATATCTACAGGCCATGCTCTCTGTGCGACTACCAAATAGCACGACACAACCCCAATTCGAGAGACTCCTTGGACTATTTTAGTGAACTCACAGTGAGTATGATGGTAGCAAACAGAGCTTCCAGTTAGTCAAAAGAGAAAAACCCCACCAGATTATGCCATCCTGATTTGGGTACTTACTGTGTGAAAGTTCCTGATGCAGTAAGGGGGTCTATAGTAATGACTCTTTACCTGGGGCTGTACACATTTCAGAGACAAAGACACTGTTAAAACCAGGTAATAAAAATCAAACAGCAGGACACAGTCCTTTGCATGAATGAAGAAGAAGGGAAAAATATTGACAGAAGTGGAGCTAAAGAAGAAAGAAGGGGAGGCTTTATGGAGCAATATTTTTTTCAGGGAGATTTTTAAATGGGATGACTTTAAAAGACAAAATGTTTTGGGCTAAAGAAGAAAAAGAAGAGGACACAATGAGGAAGTGGTCCAGAGCCTAAAGCATCCACAAATCCTTTATAAGGAGCTATTATTACGAATTCACCAAATGTTTACTGGGTGACTTCACTTTTCTTAGAGAATCTGAGCACAAGATAAACTCTCTTCAAGGCTGAAAACTACCTTTGAAGCCCAATTCATGTTGTCGTCTCTCTGCAGTAATGAAAGTAGAGTGTGGGTGAAGAGTGTGCTAGGATACAAGGCACAACAGGCAGGTAGAGCCCTACCGGCAAATACCAGGGACAGAACCCAAGGAGTTTATGTTCCATACACGTGTGTTGCATTATAAAAGGTAATATGATATATATATATATACATATATATATGTATATATACACACACACATACATATGTGCTGAAAATTGAATCATTTAATATATTGTAATACAAGTTCTGCTCATATCCCAGGGCATTAGAGGTCAGTCTAGCTCCGATCTTCAAAAACAGTAGCATTATGGATACCAATTGTGGATTCATGTCTTCGTCAAAGTGTACTGCTACTCAGGCTTAAATGTGTGAAGTTCATCATATTGAGAAATGTGGGAGGGACCCAGAGTTCATTAGCCAAGCAGTAAATATGGTTATAGGTTAAAGGTCATTTCTAAATGACCTCAATTTTATTGTCTCCACAATTTGCCAAACACATGTGCATTCTAGGGAAAATACTGCTTGAGTTACATTTTTAAAGTAACAAAAGTTCCTTTGCTATCTGAATGCTTTTTAATAGGCCAGTTGGAGAGGTGGCAGAAATGACAGCCTTTAGGAACCCCAAACGGCAGACCCGAGGCTTTTTTGCCATGTCCTATCAACTCTCATGGCTAATGTGGGCTAATTCCTATTTATGATCCACTCCCCTTACCTTCCACCAGTACTACTGCTTCTCAGCTGTCATGCTCACTCCCCAGATTCCTCACTAAAATATTTACCCTTCCGAACCATTTTCTCATATTATACCAGAGCCATTGGATATTTTAACTTCTCTTGGCTATTTGGTGTTACTTAGATGTTTGTTAGCCACTAAAATCGATCTCTGACCTTTGACAACATTTACCTTGGAGACCACATGATTCTCTGCATATGTGGGGGTTGGGGTCCTGTATATCAGAGGACAGTGATGACATTTTTGGCCTGTAACTATCAGATGTCAGTAGTACACGTCCCTCTAAAGAAGTGGTTCTCAGCATTCCTAATGCTATGGCCCTTTAATACAGTTCCTCATGTGGTAGTGTGCCCAACCATAAAATTATATCATTGCTACTTCACAAGTATAATTTTGCTCCTGCTATGAATTGCAACATACATATCAGATACGCAGGATATGTGATCTGCATCCCCGAGGTGGAGAACCACCACTCTAAAGGCTAACCATGTAACAATTAAGTACCCACTCCCTCACAGTTGTTGGCAAATGTCCTCTCAGAACAGAATCTTCTGCTGAAAGCCAGTGGTCTACCCTAAGGTTCATTTACAATGAGAACAGATGACATATAATAAAGTTTATGACTGGCCATCACCCATTCCAAGCCTGTGTCTGTGTCAACTCAATCCTTACCATCTTCCATTTTAAAAATGAATTGATGCTGAAAGAAGTTGAGTGACTTGTCAAAGCCACACTGCTACAAAACAGGACAGTGTGCTCATCGATATCCAGCCCTCAGCTCACAATGCCTGAACCATCTTGCTTTACTGGAAATGCACAAAGCTGATAGCAATGGAGTAAGCCTGCACTCACCATCCTACGTCTACAACCTGGATCACCTGGGAGACCAGCCCAGAGTTAAGGTTATCTTGCTGGTACAACAGGAGCTCTGGCACCTACCCAGAGGTAAAAGGCTATATTTAACAACCAGTGTGGCTTGAGCATAAATGCAGTCCATGGACATGAGTCACAAACAACCCACATGAGTATGACCAGCCACCTCATGCCTTCAGAATAAATTGCCCTCAACTGAAGTTCCATTTTGTACAAGCAAGCCCTGTCTTTGTGGAATACCTGCAGGGAGTCAAGGACCGAAAACTGGTCCTGCGAGGTCCTTGCTTTTAAGATATTTGAAACCTCATGCATGGAACGAAGCACCCAGGCACAGACTGACAAGACGACTTACCCAACAAACACTAACTTCAGCTAAAAGTGGAGAAAGTCCAAACTGACTGCATCATGAGCTAGAACTGTAAGCCATTCTTCCAGAAGTACGTTTTTATTTTTTTTTTCAGAAGTACGTTTTTAAAAGTAACTAACAAAGCTAGTGCCACTCTCTAGACAGACAGTCCTTCAGTCTATTTAATGGGTGTACAAGTGACCTGAAATTCATCTATTGTTTTATTTATTATGAGTTTCCCATTATGTCTGAAATCTATGTGAGCTCTTTAATTGGATAAAGACTTCACTTTGACTCCAGTCTGACAGTTTTTAATCTGCTTTTTAAGCCGTCTGCAAAGACGAACCTTTACCCAGTCCATACAAACTGCTGCCTGGTTTAAATATGTTTATTATTAATGGATAAAGCTTTCATCAGAGCAACAATTAACCTTACAACTCCTCAAACTTCTTGAAATGAAACGGAGAGAGGAGCCAGCGTCTCGGTGGTTCTGATGAGCCCCAGACCTTAGCACAATGAGGCTAAGTGAGCCTAAGTGTGGCTGGAACCCGAGGACTGGCTGGGACAGCACCACAACAACTACAAGCTCTTGTGCGTCTGGGTGACTCAGCTCTTCTCCCAGCTCCTGCTCTGTCACGCTAGGCAGTGTGTTTCCTCCCACTGATCTGTAGATTCATCTGCAACATGAACGTGCTGCCTGGGACACAAGAGAAACCTCATCTAAAGAGCATTGAAATCCTCCTGAAAAACAGTGCTTGTTCAATGTGTTTTGTGTTCATTGCTTGTTTTCAATACCTATTTACAATTACTGAAGGCTTTCCATATGAGGTTACTGTTGAGTTTTGATTTTTAAGGTAAATATTTTTTTGGGTTTATTATATTAGCATTTTTTTTCATTCTGGCCAACTAATGCTTAAAAAAGCAAAATACGGTAGGATTCACCTATGGAATTCATGATATGCTGTGTGTTCTTCCTGTTTGTAATCAATATCCAAGATCAAATCTTCTACTTGCTCTGTTGGTATCCTGAATCCAACTGTTGTGTTTGCCTCTGCCACCTGAAGCTTTAAGGTCTTTGACAGTTCTGTCAACCCTCGCACCCGTATCAAGGCACACACATCCGCACCTCCTTCCAGAGCCAAGATGCACTGAAGCCTATGTGCTTCCTAGCAATCCTGTAACAACTCCAATAAACACAATAACGTTAAGTTCCAGGCAGTCCAGGGTTTTTTATAGTATTCGTTATATGCCTCTAAAATAATTTATAATGGAAATTCTGAGATGTCCTTCCCTGCAGAGGATATTGGTCCTAGGCTGCAACAGAACACGTGTTCATAGGCGTACACAACTGTATGTATGCAATATACACACACACAGAAAAGAGTTCTGTTCGCTTAACTCAAATTTATTCAGAACAGTTTTATGTTATTTATTTTCTTGAGTTTTAGACAAGATCTTTTTTAGCACATTACAGAGGCCTGGAGGGGCTTTCTGCATAAAAGACAAAGCCAAGCACTGTTAATGCAAAGTATAGTAACTCAGTGTTTTGAGAAACATGCCCAAACATATTTGACTATGAAGCCATCGGGCCAAGAAATCTTAGTGTCTGGAGCTGGGGGCAAAATTGGCAGTGGAGTTCTCATTATCAGGAGATTTCGCACTACCTCGTGCTGCAAGGTCCAGCCTGCCTCAGTCTAACAAAGATTCATAAGTATGATGCCAGTGCTTTTAATATGCAAATATACCATATCATTTGCATGGCTGTAAAATATAAAGCATAAAAGACCCAGTTTGCAGTTCTTGCTGAGCCTATTGCAAGGCAAGTGACACTAGTAAGTTACTTAATGCTTCTGACCCTGTCCCATATGGACATGCCAGGGAAATAGCATCTTCTTCCTACAGGTTACTATGAAAACTAAGTAGAAAAAAATATATTTTTTAAATGAGTGATGAAGCATCAGGAACCTTCGGAGTTCAATGCATATCAGCTAAGATTAGCTCCTTCATCTAACATCTCCTTTTTAAACCTCACCAAAAATAACAAAAACAAAAACAAACAAACACAAAACTCCATTAAATTCCTCAAATTCTTACTAAATAAGAGAACAACATACAAATAGTTCGGCACCACACCATTGAAATGTCTAAAGCTCAGAGTTAGGAGAAAAGCCCCTGGGCACATCACAGGGGAGACTAAGAGAATACACAACACAGCGCAAAAGCAGATAAAGACCTGCTGGTCACGGTACAAAAATAGCAATTGAGAACTTACCTTCAGCAAGCATGAGAAATTTTATGTCCTTGGGGAGCTATTTAGTGTCCAGAAATATTTTTTTTTTTTACTGGAACAAGCTCTGAGAAATCTCACCAAGATCTCACTTTCACAACTAAGGTAGAGAGAAGAAGGTGCTTGAGGCTCTCTCTCCTCACAGAGTCTAAATCCCCTCCCCACAAAATGGGAGATGGCAGGTAATTCAGGGAGCTGCCCTGGAAGCCCCCTCATTATGTTTTTATAGCTCCCTTCCCATCATTAAAAAGAAGCACATTTCTAGTGGGCAAGCATCCTTCAGTTGAACAAACTTGAAGCGAGACTATTCCTGAGTGAAGTTGCCTTTGTTTTTAAAACTCCTGGGCATCCTTAAACTGATGTGTGAAATTCCACGAACTCCAGGCAGGGGGTGTTTCTCAAGAGCTGAAGTTTACAGTAAGACTAAGTAAAACACAGACTTTCTCACTCACACACCGCAAAGTCTTTATGCCTAACGAAGTCACTTATAATAAAACGCCAATCAAGAATTTACTAGGACATGAAAGAGGCTTTAAGAGGACATTAAGCACAGCTGTCTAGAGAGACCTTCTCACAGGTCTCCGCCATCTTCATATGCATGATAACATTGCAAAGACCCCAAAGTCTAAATAGTGGCAGAAAGCTCATCTTACACATCACAGAAACTAGCAACCATTCCCAACTGCCTCAAAACCCAATGTCTATTTGATCAACGCCCCAAATGTCCCAACTAAATTCTGTCTGGCTGAAATATGATTGGAAAGCAGCCTGGCTTTATTTAAGTAGTAGGATTCATTTTTAAAGACAGGACTGAGAAAAATCCCCATACGGTTTTGGTCTTGGCTAGTAGCTACTTTGACAAATGACGCTATTCTGCTTTAAGTGACTCATAAAAAGTTATCAGAAAGGCCTTATGATCAGTTTTACAACGGATCCATACTCTCTTGTATCACAGGAAAAAGCAAAAACCCAAACCTTCCAGACACGGGGAAGAAAATATAGCTCATTCGCCAGCGCCATCTAGTGGGAGAGATGAGGTACGTCTAGTGCTGCTCTGCAACGTTTGGATGGTCTGTCCGTTTTAAACCCATAATTTTGGAAGAAACTTAGTTCTGTGTTTGCCCAAATACATTCCTTGATAACAGGATTCTGTCATCAAATGCATTTGAGACTCACTGGATGAGAATCTGTGGAAAAGACAACTTTATTTCGGACTATATATCCTATATCCTGTATACGTCAAGGCGCACTGGGAGTCTCTAAGGGGCATTTCTCGCTTGAATTCGATCAAGCAAACTTTTTACTTATGGATACTTCAAAACTCCTCAAAGAGTACTGGAATTTCTTACAACGATGTTTTGGAAATGCTGACCTAACCTAGCTCCCGACTCAACAATGTACACAGGAAGACTCCAGCAACAAAAGTAGCGTGTCCAGGTTCTCAGGACTGTCTCACCGCCTGCCAAGATGCAGAGCAGGTGAGGTGGGACCAGGACTTCCTCCTCTCACTCTCTAACATTAATACTTTGCTATGAAAGAAACTGTTCGGCTAGAAGGATCTCCTATTGCAGACAGATTGAATACTGATTTCAAAATAACACTTTCCTCACAAGTTCTGATCATTACTGTGTTTTAACCTGGCTACAGACCACCCTAAATGCTACATGCCAACGTGCGGGCAGTTCACCTCTCTCTATTTTATTGCTATTGCTCTATGTGAAGAAACTCCATTAAAGAGTACATGCAAATTACTTTTCATTCTTCCCATACATATTCCACTTAACTGTAAACCTGAAAAACAGTCACAACACTTATAGTAACTTTTGGATTTCAATTTTAAAGAATTTTATGCCCAGATAATAAGGTCTGAGAGAGGCAAAACCATCATTTTCCTAGTAGAGCAAATGCTATGTGCAATGAGAAAGCCAGAAATACAAAACCAGAAGCTTCCAAGGATCCTGCTGCAAATACACAGAAAAACGGATGTAAAGGAGCAAAGACATAGCTCAGGTGGTGAACTATCCCCAGGCTACACACACATGACGACCCATGCTCAAATCCCTAGGACCTACAGGGTTGTGCTGGGTTTTTTTGTTTGTTTAAAGCATGTAGTGGCACATGCTTGTAATCCCAATAATAGGAGTTCACTGGCCAGCCAGTCAGGCCTATCGGATGAGTGACTTATCTTAAAATACAGAATGCTTGTTCCTGAGGAATGGCACTGAAGTTGAGCTCTAGCTTACACACACACACACACACACACACACACACACACACAAGAAATACAAAGTACAAAGCTAAAAATTAAAACAAAATGCAGGTCCTTGCTTACATGCATCCCAGGACCCACTCAGACTTGACTCTCAGGAGCAGCCCCAAGAGCTTCAGCCTCCCAGGATGGCGAGAGCCGAGCTACTTTCCTGTACAGACACCTACACCTGCGTCCTTCACTGCCACATCCTACACACTGGTGACGTCAAAGTGATGATGTGTTCACAAATTCATACCACAGAGTCCACTAAGATTTAAAAATGGTTTGACAATGACTTAAATATTAAGAACGAACAAAAGAAAGACTTTGGGTTTTTGTTGGGTTGTTTTTTTTGTTTTTTTGTTTTTTTGGTTGTTTTTTATTTGGGGATTTATTTTTCATTTCGTCTTTGGTTTTTTTGGGTTTTTTTTTTCAGTTGGTTTAGTTTGATGTTTTTGGAAAGGGTGAGGGGATCTTTTTTGAGATAGTGTCTTGATATGTTTCCCAGATTGTCTTTGAACTTGCAGTAATCTTTCTCCCTTCACTTCCCAAGCATTAGCATGGCAAATATACACCACCATATCCAGCCCTTCCTTGGCAGTCTCTTGAACCATTTTGATAGCTGTGCAATACTTCTGCTAGATTCCTATTTTAAATTCCTCCTGTGAATAATCTTTCTCTTAAAAAGTGTTTAACGGGCTAGAGAGATGGCTCAGCAGTTAAAAGCACTCGCTGTCCTTCCAGGGGATCTAAGACCAGTTCCCAGGTCTCACATCAGACAACAATCTATAACTGCAGGTCCAAGGATTTGACCCCTCTTCCGCCCTCTGCAGGCACTGGACATACTCCCATATAGACAGGACACACACACATGCATAACATAAAATGGTTTAAGACAATATTTTTAAATTGTTAAAGAAAAATTATTTACATTTCCACTTATTTAAGACAATGAATCTGGATGTGATAGCACATCTATAATCCCAACACTAAGGAGGCTGAGACCAGAGGACTGCAGAGAGTCCAAGGCACATGGTCAGTTCCAGATGGTTAGTTCAAGATCAGCTGGGCCAGAGAAAGAGAAAAAAATATTTATTTATCCATCCATCCATCCATTCATTTATCTTAATGGAGATGATTCACTTCAATACCTCTAGGCAGGAAGATTTTTCTGTAATGAAACTTAACTCAAAGAATGTATTCCATAAGTGAAACTGCAAAATCCACACATTTACATTGACAATATTTTCTTCCCTAGACAGTTACCCAGTTTACCCAAAGCTTGGTATTTCCTGGTCCTCAGTTAGGAACAGCAAGCTACAGAGGTGACTGCAGGCAATAAGGCCGCTCCTACTTCAGCCCACTTCAAACACGTCAAACATGTGTTACAACTGAAAGGCTTTGGAAATACTCGCTTGTTTGCACACAAACTCAGACTTCAATGTAAAGAACCTGTAAGTGAGATACAAATTCTAAAGATTCCCTAAGCTCTAAAACCGTAAATTTTCAACAAGTCTTGTACTTCTGGTCGGTGGAGAAAATCCCTTAATTAGGAACTCAACCTCAAAGCCTGAACAGGAAATTTAATACCTATGTGTGGGATTGGTGTTTTAATCGGATTAACAGGGACCCAAATGCAACGTGGAAGCCAGACAAAGGCCTTGTCAGTTAGGCTGGACGAGTTGGGAGAAGGCCGGCGCCCAGGTTTGAAGTTGGCACAACTCAGAGCTAGCTGTGACTTCTCGGTGTCTGCCCTGGAAGCCTGTCTGCTTTTATCCTGCCGGTGGATTGCAGTGGCACAATGGGATGCGGTGGAGGAGCTCTAAGGGGCATGAACCCACCTGAAATATTCTTGGCCTCTCTTCTGAAGCCCCCTCTTCTGAAGCCCCCACCCTACACCCAGCCCAAGAGTAAACAACATTCTTTAAGAGCCCTCAAACCACAAATGTTTTTCGTGTTTCCAGAGCATCAGTTGATAGATTCTCTTTTGCTTTTTATGTCTGTGCTTTGACAGGACCCACCAGTGTCCCCCGAGGTTCGGCTCTGAACTAGGATGCACAGACACTAGGCATAACTAATCTTTTGAGAAGAGGGTAAATCTGATTCAGTTTTCTTTCCTAGCTTGCTCAGAACTGGATTCCCATGTAACAGTTGGTCATCTGACACATTAACATATTCATTCATTCACTCATTCAGATTGACCGTATTCTCCTTATGTGTCAAGTCAGGTGCTGAGTGGTAATTCTGGCCTCATTTCCTTAGCAGTAGCAGAAAACTAAGACAAGAAAGCTAGTTTATCTAAGTCTCGGGTTTCTCAGGTGTAACATGGAAGGTGATAACAGTACCTGTCTCCCAACATTAAATTAAATAACATACAAAATGATGTTTTGCTACATGTTAAATATTCCAAAGGTGTACTTTAATCACCCATGGGATTTTAAAAATAATAATTTGGGGCCACTAAAATGGCTTCATGGCTAATGGCACTTGCCACCAAGACTGGGGACCCGAACTTTATTCCTGGGCATGCTGTGCATGCATGCACACATACACACAGATGAAATTGTTTTCATTTAAAAGAAAGTATTTTAGATGATTATGGTTTTAAATTGCTTCAGCAACCATTACAAGGAAACTACAAAGTATCACTTTCTATTCAATGGTACAGAACATAATTTCCATTTCTAGAACTGATTTTCAATGAAGCCTGTAAAACGCCACTCCCTAGTGGGGGATAGGTGAAACTGCTTCATCTTGAAAACTCCACCCCCTAGTGGGGAATAGGTGAAACTGACTTCATCTTGGTGATCAGAAGGAATTCAAACCCCACGTACTGAACCAGTTCCTTAAGATCCTCACCTGCCTTCATCTTCTCATCTGCCTCTACCGTGCTGCCACATGGCGAGTAGCTTGGAGGGCATGCTTGTCCTCTGCAGCTCATGCTACAGTAGCTAGTGCCAGCCTCTGGCACCAATCATTGATGGCTATAGCATTCCCACGTGCTTAGAGGTTTGAGATGCTTGGCTGCTTCCTCTTCACATGAGCTTCCTGTCTACAACCAACTCCCGCCACCCTCTCCACTGGAGTGGAACTTACTGGGGGTGCAGAAGCTCATCTCCCTAAGCTGCCCTAGAATACGTATGTACCTGTCTGTGTGTGTATATGTATGAATGTAGTATGTATGTATGTGTGTATGTATGTATGTATGTATTCGCAAGGATTCATATGTTCTAGGCATTTCTGGATCTCAGAAAATATGTTTGTTTCCTCCCTCACATGAAACAGTGAAGAGTACAGGAAATCTATTCTCAGGCAGCCGCCGCCCCCCCCCACTCCAACCACTTCCCTTCTTTGATCTACCTCTGTCTGCAGTAGGATACACTCTCCTGCCATTATGCATTCTCTATTCTAGGGTTTACACTGGACACCTGGTCTGTGGACGGGCAGCAAGGGTACCGCCTTAAGCTTGTTAAGACAGATACAGTATCTGGAGAGCTAAAGGCAGTTTCCAGTAGGTCAATATTTAACAGGTTTATCCCAGTTTCCAAATTCCCATCAATGATTTTGTTTCCCTTGATTGGAGACTTCCTGTTAAGGTTCCCATCGCAATTTACAATCAAGTAGGTAAAGCTCTCTCTATGAAATGCCTGCTTGTGCTTTCAGATCAGTAAGTCTGACATTATTTTTATACAAGACAATAATCACTTCTGATCAGGTCACACACAGAAGACTAACAGCAAACAGGGCAGTCGACATACTCTGGATGAAACAGAGGTCATAGGGCTACATACCCAAGCCTGCTAAATCTTACCCTAGGAAAGATGCTGGTCCACCCTCAGAACTTTAGGATTCCCTCAGTGCAGTTCATAACCCTCCTGCCTCAGATGAAACCAAGGTTTTGGAAGCTTCCCTGGAAATGGCCAGATAACAAACCTTGTAGTTTTAAGGGCCAAATGTCTTTGTTACAAAAACTCCAATCTGCTAGTGTAGCTCAAAAGCAGCCAAGGGCAGTAAAGAAACAAATGGATATGCCAAGCCTTCAATGGACTCCACCTACCAAAATAAATACCATCTTGACTCGGCCCATAGACCATAGCTGGCCAATTCTGGTCTACAGACACCACTTTATTATCATGTCGTGTCACATGATATGAAGAAGTAGACCCAGAGAAAATCATCTGAAGTGTCCAAAACTCCACGTGAACAATTTTGATTTAGTTTCTCTTTACCCACAATATTTACCAGAGTGGATTAGATATGAAAACCAACTCTTACTCATTTACCAGGTGGCTGCTTGGGGACTTAACACTGATTTACTCCATAGATCATCGTCATCCCAACTGTAACCTTCCTCACACAGCAAGGTTTAAATCTTGGAAGATGATGTGCATTGCAATTCTACAGGACAATTCACCTCACCTCAAAACAACATGTCTCATTTATAACACATAAAATTGGGTTTTCCATTCCTCTTTTGTGGCTGAAGAGTGGATTATTATACAAGAAAAAAATAGATACAATTAAGAATATTCTTAAAACAAGAATTATATCTGAGTGGATTAGAACTAGTAAATACTGGGAGTAGAGAGGAGCAGGGATTATGACAAGTTTTAATAGGTTTTAGGTATGTACTAGGATATTACTTTAATATTTAGTTACAGTTTATATTTGTGGCCCTGTACTTTGGGTTTATGGAAAGTGGTATCAAGAAGCCAAAAAACTGTCATGTGGTTCTGATGGGAACAGGTATAAAATCAACCCAAGCTGGACTCCAGCTAGATTCATAAAAGGTAAATTCAAAAGCTATGACTTTTCAGATTATACCATGTGTGTGGAGATACAGAAAAGCTATGTGAGGCTGTGCTCAGAGGAGACCCAAGGCATGCACTTCTCAAGGCATGTAAGGGCTCTCAAGATCCAATCCCAGCTCATCCTCACAGCCAGCAATTTTCTCTTTCTCTTTTGACTATTTTTTTTGAGGCACAAAAAGAACCAGGAAAAAATTAAAATATCAAAAATACAGGGCTATGAATGGCTAACAGGGTAAAGACCTTGCTGCCTAGGCATCTAGGTTCCGATCCTCAGAACCCATGGAAGAGCCAGGTGCACAGACATCTGTAGGGCCTGAGTCAGACGCACTCCAGGGTTTGTCTGCTAGCTAGTCTGTCTTGCTGGCTGAAACAGCAAACTCCAAATTCAGTAAGACACACTAAATAAAGCCAAAGGAGAAAGAAAAACAGGGCTGAGAGCTGCTTAACTGGGGTGATGAGGTGGCTCCATCAGTATAGCGCTTGCCACACAAGGCCCTGAGCTCACATCTCAATCACCCATGGCCATAGCGGCACTTGGGAGGGAGAGACTGGTAGTTCTCTAGAACTTGCTAGCCAGCCAGTCAAACAGGCTCAGTAATCCATGCCACAAAGAATAACAAAACAATTTAGGAAGACACCCCAACATTGACCTTTGGTTTCTGCACACACGAACACACACATAAATATACACGCAGGCACATACACAGCATGAGTGAGCATACACACACAAACACGATTTTAAATAAAAGGCCATCATTTGAGACCATTACCGTAGAGGCATATAACCCTGAATTCCTAAAACTATTCAAAGATATCACTGTTTAACAGATGATAATAATAATAACAGATGCTGCTAATCCTGGCTCTGTGTGAGAAGGAAAGTTTCCAGCCAGCTGAGGCCACTTCCTCTGATGACCACCAGGCACATTCAAGCAGCTGTCACTTTAAAGGACTCCCTCAGAGTGTTTAATCATTTCTCGAGTGTTAACATGTAAAGGGTGAGGCTGGTCAGTCTTGAAGAGTTGTCTTCTGAGGAAGGGATCCTCTCCTACCCCATTGGCTAATGAATAGTGCGTGAATACTTCACACTGAAAGCCATTCCAAGGACAGCATTCCAGAGTCAGTTATCACGGCAAACAGCAGGACCTCCCATCTGCTGTACCCGAGCCATTTAAGGCCAAAACAGGCTGCAAAACTAAGTGGCCAAATTTGCAAAGTAGTCCCTTGGTTAAAAAATAAATGTTCAGGTCCAATGAGAGCACAAAATCAGTTTTGAAGGTATTTATTCTGATTTTTACAAAACCTGACCAAATAGGCTTCCCTTGTCAGTGGCCAGGTACTCTAGGCAGATCATCCGACAGGAGGTGATGGGACCTGAAGGAGGTCCCCCAAAGGAGCAGAAGCTTTCCAACAGCAAATTGCCCTTCTAAACCAGGCACCTTTATTACTAAGTTTTCTAATTCCATGGAATTAGATAACTGCTAAATACTGGATTCGAGTCTCTGACATCCTGTAGTGGAAGAGGAACAGCTCACATGAGGTTCACATGAGGTTTCAGGGTCACATGAGAGATGAAAGCTTCCCCCAAGATACTAAAATCTACCAAGGTAAAGTCAAGATGGGAGCATCCGGCTGAAAGCAACCACTATGGCCCAGACTGAGCTGCAATCACATGGCTCCTGCCAGCTCATGAACTATATAAATATCTGTGCATTTATCTATAATTCATCTCTATCTCTTAAAAGGACTGTGAGGAAGATCACGGGTGGAGATAGAAACTCAAAGGTCTCTGCACTGTCTTCTCATATTCTATTCCTTCCCATAGGAAACCTACATTACAATTCAAACTTTCTGGAACACAGGAACACTGTGAAGGATAATGAGACAGTTCAGTCATTTCCATGTTATGCTTACCTACCTGGTCTCTGCCAGAGTGTACAAGAGAACAGTGGCCATCTTCTCCATGTCCCACCAAGGTTATTCTGGCATTAATAAGTCCAGCATCCTAGGAAAACCCTCACCCCCCAAGCCACTCGGATGGCGGCTCACTGTGACAATGCTCATTGCCAAGCTGACAGCATGTAGAGTTATCCAGGAGATGGGTCTCTGAGCATGCTGTGGGTAGTGTCTTAACTGTGTCAATTGCCTAGAGAAGACACATGGTAATTGTGAGAGGAACCATTCCCTGTCTGTTGTCTGCAGATGCAATGTGACCAGCTCCTGATACTGAATTTCCAACACGATGATGGGGAACCAAATCAAGTCCTTCTCCCTTGTGTTGCTTTGGTCAGGATGTTTTGTCACAGCCAACAGGAAAGGAAACTAAGACAGATAATCAACAGAAAAGTAGCAACATTCAAATATCCTCAGGGCACACACTCAGAAATGTGATTGCTCTGCACAAGTGCTTGAGGAGGCCACTGACCAGATCCATCCCTTCTGCTCCCCAGAAATGTGAAAATAAACATACGCAGCCTCACGGTCCACATCTGTAAAAGCAAAACTATGTGACCTTCATTGGTAAGCTGTGTAATGCTAACTGGATGCTGTGCATGGGCCCAAACTAAATGTTCTACTAACTATGTAATATGCTGTATATATACATGCATTTATACATATATATGTATATATAGAGATATAAACAAATACATTTTCTTACCATTATATGGCTATGACATTGTAATCCTATCATTCAGTTTTAGCATATTATTTGCAAATTTCATGATCAAACTGTTTTCCCTTAAAACACAACTTATACTCCATTGAAAATCTTGCTATAGTCACAGCTACAAAAATGATATCACAAAATAAATAAATAAATAAATAAATAAACAAACCCTCTAGGTAAGACTAGAGGCAAGCCTCTAGGTAAGTAAGTGCCTCTAGGCAAGCCACTGGAAATTACTAATTGGGGCAAACACAAGGTGAAGAACCCAAGAGTTTATTAGCTGAACTTAAAAAGCATACTTCCTCCACCTCCCACCCCATCGGCAGCTGTATTCTCTCTCTTGCTCTGCTCATTCGGAAGAGTCCTCTGCCAGCTGCAGCACCGATCCTGCCACATCCAAATGGGCCAAGGAGAAAATGTCACGCCCTTTATTCAGTTACTATTCAGATGCAGCTGCATTGAAGCTGTAGACTCTCTAGACAATACAATGGAAGTAACAATGGAAAGCTGCAAGAACATGTGTGAACTGGCTCAATTCAAGAACCTAACCGTGAGCCAGCAAAGCTGTTCACGTAGCCAACGCTAAGCTACGTGAACAACCCTTGCCTCCAGAAAACCAGTTCCAGAGGACAGCACACACTAAGTGCATCCTCATGCCTAAGAATAGCACCCCACCTCCCAACCCCAAACCAGTACCAGCTGAACTTCCACCACATCCAGCCAACTGGATCCTTCTGCAGACCCTAATTGCTGCCTGCTGGACCCATGTTGGCAAGCTTCTACCTCCTCAATGATTTCTCCACCTGAGAAGGATGGCAGCAGACATAACAGCTATTGGCAGTAGCTTTAAGATGAGAAGGATATTCAAGAGCATCCCTTTCACGGAGGAGTCTTTTTCCATATTCATGAATTATGAAATACATTCTATTTATCTCTTGGCTCTTATCCCCATTCTTTCGTCTGAGATAATGAAGTATATTATTTTTCGCAGCAAAGTAGAACTCCCACAGAAAGCTGAATTGGCAGGTCTCCTGCTAGGTTACATTGCCTCTGTAAAAATTAGAAAAGAAACTCCCCTTGTTCTACAGCTTACTTCCATTTTCTAGAGCACCCCTGCCATAGATGGGGTTTGTTAGAATAAAGGAATGTGTTGGCATCTTCTGACACACTGTCCTCCGAATACATACGTGCAAATCTCCAGTTGCCACAATATTAACAGTATCCCTTAGAGCTGTACAGTGCCCATCAGCTCCCACAGAGGCTCTGTGTCATGCCCCATCACAACCAACTTCACAGCACTTTAAATAAACTATACACAGGTATCATTTAACTAGGAGTATACTCTGAGAAATGCAACGCTAGATCATCTTATCGCTGGGTGAACACCAGTGACTGTGCTTAAGCAAATCTAGGTGGTAAACCGTGCTGTGCAGCTCAGTTCTAGGACATAGTCAATTGGCTCTAGGCCTCAAATCAGCACAGCGTATTGCAGGCAAAACAATGGGATGGCAATTACCTAGGCATCTGAACATTTGACAGCTGGGACATCGCTGGTTGATAGAAGTATTTCCACTGTTATACGTTTACTCAACCGCTGTCATTTGTGTGGTCTCTCACTGACCATTATATAGTTATGTGGTACGTGGCTCGTGGGAGGGATCTGCACATCTGTTCTGACAAGCCAGATTCAAATACTGTATGTGTGGGTATAGCTATAGCTCTGTTACCTGTATTGTATGCTATTTTTCATTATTCTCTTACTTTTGAGATTATAATATATCATTTCTTCCTTACCTTTCTTACCCCCCAAGCCCTCCCATATACCCCTTTTCTGCACTCTTCCAAATATACATATACATATATTTGTGTATGTGTGTGTGAATATATAATACACACAAACACACACACATACATATATATATACGTATATATAATATACACATATATACACACACACATATATATTACCTGTAATATATATGTGTATACACACACACAACATGCTCAGTCTGTATAAAGTTACTTGTAAGACCCTATGGCTAAAGACACCATGCATTTCAGACAGGAATGAGAGGCTCCTGAGCTAGAAACTACCTGCAAGCCTTCTTCCTGAGGACTAGCTATCATAGTACCTGAAAGAAAACAACCAAGAGTCCTACCCACCTATGAACCACAATAACAACCAGATTCAAATGATAACCCTTAGATTGAAATAGTGGCACACACACCTTGGCAGTAACCAACAGCTCTGTAATTGAACCTAAACCCTGCCTCAACAATAGGGCAATTATGCCTAGTACTAGAAACATAGCCAACTGTCCAGGGCTAGGGAAGTCATGAGTGTTGGGGGAAGAACCTACAAACCCCACTTTATTAAAGCAGCATGACCCCTAACTACATTCTAAATATTTCCCCTTACACCCACACACAAGTGCACTCCTCACACCTCATCAAGAGAACTCCACTCTGCAACAGAGAGAGACCATTACAGAAAACCACAACCAAGCAAAATGCTGAGTTGTGGTACCCAGTTCCAGCTTATGCAAATGTGTAAGTATATAACAGATTCTATGCCTAAAGCTCAGGGACCGTTGTGGAAGAGGACAAAGAAAGCACCTGAAGCATAGGGTTTGCTGTGAGACCGTATCTCCTGAGAATGTCAAAAGCTGCACCCACAAGGTCTTACAAACATGACTGCCCATGCAGAAGCTAAACAAGGATGACAACAGACATACTGTAGACACGCTAAAGTGGATGGAGCCAATGGGAAGGAGGTGAGCCCAGCAGACCTCAACACTAGAGAAAGAACTGCAGGCAACTCAGGAAGGCTAAAAGTGGGAAAAAAGAAAAGAGCACACCCCAGTTGGTTATTGTGTTGACTTGAATAGGAATGGCCCCCATAGACTCATGTGTTTGAAATAATGGCCATAGGATGTGGCACTATTAGGAGATGTGGCCTCCTTTGAATCAGTGTGGCCTTGTTGGAAGAAGTGTATCACTGTGGAGATAGGTTTGAGAGCTCTCAAATGCTCAAGCCACACCCAGAGGCACAGTCTCCTTCTGCTGCCTGTGGATCAAGATGTAGAAATTCGGGTCCTCCAGCTCCATGTCTGTCTGCACATTGACATTTTCCCACCATGAAGATAACAAACTAAACGTTTGAAACCAGAAACCAGCTCCAATTAAATGCTTTCCTTTATAAGAATTGCCTTGGTCACAGTGTCTATTCACAGCAATAAAACCCAAACTAAGACAGTTATCTAATAACTAATAGAGATCCCTGAAAACAAAGCATGTTATTTTTAAATATACTTAAAAAAAAGAAAAAAGGATCATTTCCTATGGCAGGTTAGATTATTCCCTGATACTATAAAAGCTACACTTGATAAATCAAGAAAAGAAGGGACATACTAATGATATTTGTATTTGTGACATACTAATGATATACGGAGTTCTAAGAAACCAATTTATTTCCAGTATAAAAATGTTCATCTTATCTTTGTATAACCAAGCACTTTTCTAATGGTTGTGAAAACAACTGGCCATTTTGAAGTCCAGTTGCAGTGGCATGGGAATAGTTTACTACACAGTTACTTCTTCCCTAAACACATTGGTCTGCCATCAACTTCACCTTTGCCATCCTTAGAGTCTGGCATTTAAACTAGATCACGAAGAGTTCACAAAGTCCAAGATAAGGAGTTTTCCAGATCCAGGACCCCTGTTTCTTAAACAATCTGCGGGCCAGACCAGGAGAGCCACAATATGAAGGAAGGAGATGATTCAAAAACAAAAATGTGTAAACAAGAAGACTTCCTATGACCTGCTGTCATGGAGCACTAACACAGACATAGTTATGTCCCCACCCCCACTCCACAATCAATCTGAGTAACAACGAATGTACTACACTGGGGAAACCTGGAACCCCACCTAGAAGAGACTGATGAGGGAAGGGTAGGCTACACAAGGCATCACCTCCATTCATGCTTTATTCTTACAATCCCATCTCATGAAAGACAAAGCATTTTTGGAGAGGTTAACCAATGTGCTCAAGGCCATACACTGTGAACAGGAAATCTTGCTCCAGAGCCCGCCACTTCTAACCCCCATGCTGCCCGATACAGAGCTTTATATTACTGTGTCTCTTACAGATCTTGCTCCAGGCTGGATTTAGATTGCAAAGGCCTGGGCTGATTTGTATATTTCCAGAAAACTCCCAGGAGACTACTTCTCTGCTGCATGTTGGACTTTGGGTAGCAAGGAACAATGTTTTTGTCCCCTGAGAATTTCTGAAAGTCTATGGAGACATTTTTTTTTTTTGACACAACATGTAAAGGGAGGAGTGATGCTGTCCTGGCCTCTCTAGGCACAGTCAAGGGTATTGCTGAACATTCCTACAAGGCATGGGGCAGGAGAGAAGCAGCCATCCCAGAAGGCTGCAGTGCTGCAGACAAGAAGATGAGTTCACTTAAAACGTTTTCAAAAATCAAAGGTGACTCTGTATTTCAAAGTTTCTTCCCCAAAGCCTGACAGAAGCATGGATATCATATAACCAATGAGTAGAGCATCGTGGAATTTAATTTCCTCACAAACATACTTTCAATATATGAAGACAATCAAATCAACAGATTACAAACAAGGGCTTCAGAAACCGCCTAGCATTTCTGCCTCGGACTTTGTTTTCTGGCACTGGAGGTCATTTGAAAAAGCAAAAGATAAGATTTTTAGACACATTTTTTTTAATTTCCTGTTTGAGCAGCTCAGAGTTTACCCAACTCTGATTCTGCAGTGCTAGCTGCCAGCACCCAGCATCCTGCTAGGACATCGCCACATCTGAACCCTTAGCCACGCAGTCCCCAAACCCAATATGGGAACTATTCATCTGGATCTTTTAAGATCAAAAGGTAATTCTGTTTTAATATTTTGTGCTGAGATCCAAAGTCTTTAAATGTTCTATTGTTTGAGTACAGCACGCTGTAAGGGAAAAATATATATAATTTGAGCAAACCAGGGTCTGGTTAAAACCTCCTATCACTTAATAGGACAGAGGAATATAAGAACAAATGCCATCTGAGCTAATGTAAAGCCACATGAAGTGGTCTGCCTTACTACCTGTTACTGAACTTCTCAATAACAGATACACACAGATGGATCACAGGGCCCCCAATGAAGGAGCTAGAGATAGTATCCAAGGAGCTAAAGGGATCTGCAACCTTATAGTTGGAACAACATGATGAACTAACCAGTACCCCGGAGCTCTTAACTCTAGCTGCATATGTATCAAAAGATGGCCTAGTCGGCCATCACTGGAAAGAGAGGCCCATTGGACATGCAAACTTTATATGCCCCAGTACAGGGGAATGCCAGGGCCAAAAAGTGTGATTGGGTGGGTAGGGGAGTGGGGGGGGGGTATGGGGGACTTTTGGGATAGCATTGGAAATGTAATTGAGAAAAATATGTAATAAAAAAATAAAAAATAAAAAATAAAAAAAAAACAGAGATACACAGCCCAAAGGCCCCATCTAGTCCAAAGCCCCCTCCTAGACAAGGTCTGTCACCACAGTGTCCCATTCTAGACATGCACAGCCTCCATAAGCTACAGAAGTGAGCACGTGAGCTCCCATCCTAACAGACTGTGCTTTCTGGTCTCTCACCCTCTCGGCCACCTCCTTCCGTTTCCATCATTGTGTTGCCTCTACCCCTTTAGTACCTTCCCTTCCCTAAAAATGGTTCCTCTCTGAGACCTCTGCTCTCCTCCTTGTCTTCAATCTTAGCTTGGGATCCTATTTCAAGGAAACCTCTCCTATTCCTGTCTGTCCCCACAACCATCACCTTACTACAACCCCATGAAATCCCAGAAACTTTCAAAATCAACTCCTAATTGATGGGCACAGGATTAGGGGGATTGGCATGGGAACCAGCTGTGGAGGAACTCTGGGTTGACAGACCTAGATCCGGAAAGCCAGGCTAAACACCTCCTCTCCCACCCAAGCATGTCTTACATGCACGAAAGAGAACAGGGCCTTGTAACAACCCTGACAGAGACTCCCTGTAAGACACCAGAGGAGTAGCCCACCTCCAGAGGAGTAGCCCACCTCCAGAGGAGTAGCCCACCTCCCTGTGAGTCAGGTTCTCCATCAGTAACAAGGTGATAGTAATAGGTGCATTTTCACTGGGGTACAGGAAAGACTAAATCTACGAGTTACCACATATAAACAGTTTAAAATAGTCCAGGAATACACTGAATGATTGAAAAAGCTCTAGCTACATTAATGACAATGACAATAATCTTCTCCACACAGAGGATAAACTCACCAGCATAGACATGGAGACAAGAGATTCACTGTTCCAGAAAGCCTGTGTCTGAAATTACCAGGAAACGGGGGAGTGGGGGGGCGCGGGGCAGATGAGCTTGGAAAGCCCAGTATTCCCTTCTAGAACATTTGTAAATCATTCTCCAGTCAATGGAGGCTGCTAAGAACAGATTAATATTCTGCTCAAATAATCCTGATAGCAATATGAGAATTAATGACAAGATGTACAAAACCAGAAAGACCAGGCCAAACAAAAGTAGGAACAATAACAATGAAATCATAGACAGACTAAAAGTATGTAGAAGATGAAGACAGTTTCTCCCTCTGTCAGGATCCATTTATTGCCCATAGCTCTTCATCTAAGGAGAGGGTCTGAAGGCTATCCAATCCTGAGGAGTCTTTCCTAAACACATATACATATGGACAATATTAAATGGACTCAGCTGGCTGTATTTACACATATATACACATGTATGTATATATGTATTTCACAGTATTTATGTAACAATAATTAAAGAAGAGATCATGAACTTTAAAGAGAGTGGGTAATGAACTAAAGGAGTTGGAGGGAGAGAGGCTATGTTGGAAATAATGTGAAAGCAGTATTTATGTATGAAATCCTCAAAAACTTAAAAATTTGAATAAAAATTTGTGTAGCAAGATTATAGACTATACAAGGTTCAATGATATGTAAAGATACTTCAGCATTGGCTTAAATGAGTAGACCATGAGCCAAGCCATGCCACTGGCCTCTGGAGGCTAAGAAAGGTCAGGGAGTACACTCCTCTGTGTGTGTGTGTGTATGAACATGTGTGCATGTGTGTGTGTGTCTTATGTGCATTGGTGTTTTCCCTATATGTATGTGTGTGTGATGCCATGTGAGTGCTGCTGAGAACTGAACCTGGGTCCTCTAGAGGAACACTCAGTGCTCTTAACTGCTAAACCATTTCTCCACCTCCTCTCTGTGTTTTAAAATAAGTGATCACGTAATGTCTGCCATGGTGCATCAGATTTTTCTCTGCTCATAAGTAGTACAGAGTGTTTCCAGAAGGCAGATTCACATCAATAATGATACGGAGCCATGAGCAGGGTGTTGAATATTTGCAAAACAAATAAAATGTGATTCCTATTATCAGGGAATAGTCTTGAGAGGAAGCAGGTATATGTGCCAACTATAAGGCAAACATTGCATGGGGTAAATGTGCCATATTTAAGTTTGTTCATTGAGCCCTATGAATCAGATATTTATCACACAATATAATGTCTATAAGCAAATGCAAAGTAAGACCAAGATGACAGAGAAGTCACCCTAGAATTTTCACAGATCAGTACAAACACCTGGGCCCTAATATGTGACCTATAAAATACCAACAGACAAGGGTTGAGTCTGCAAAGAAAGAACAGCCTAGCTTCATAAGACAGCCTTCCTTACCTTTCTTCAAGGCAACAGAAATGACATTTGCAGAGGCAGGCCCTGTTCTGCTCTTTTATAGGAAGTGGGGAAGTGTGGTGATTCAAATTATACTAGGTATGAAGTCTTATAAATTCAGATTGCTAATGAGAGTACTGAACACACGGGATGTGACAGCAAAATCAACCCCTAGAACAATCCAGAGGAAACACAAAGGCAAGGAAATAGTTAAGGTTAAAATGAGAGGAAAAAATAAAAATGGAAGAAGAAGAAGAAGAAGAAGAAGAAGAAGAAGAAGAAGAAGAAGAAGAAGAAGAAGAAGAAGAAGAAGATGAAGAAGAAGAAGATGATGATGATGAAGAGGAAGAGGGGGAAGGGGAGAAGCTAAAATGATATTATAACAGAGACCAGATGAGAAATCTAATAAGAAATAAAAACTTAGACAAACCAGAGAGAAAAACTGTGTAGAAAGAACTGACTAAAAGTTGTTTGGACTCCTACACAACAGGTGACGGTACAGGTTTTTACTTCATGGGTCAAGTGCCCTGTGACGTCCTGGGCAGGTTACTTGGCTGCCCTGCTTAAAACAATAGGGAAATGTCAACACCTACACCTCACAATACACTTCTGAGGAGGACCTGAGCCCAACACTGAGCTAGCTACCTGTCTACACCTAGAGCACTTTCATTCAGTGGTGGTGCTAGCAGTGATGGTGGGTACTGTTAGCTGCACCCAATGGGGCTATCCAAAATGAGATTCCATGAGCCTTCCCTAGATAGCCACGAAGCCCAGTAAAACCTCAGGACTACACTGCAGCACACTCAGGTGACTGCATATGAAGAAAGGCAACCACTATGAACATAGATACAATACCAACATCCAGAGCCACTTCTGGTAAGGCATAATTAGATTTTAACTCTCTTTGTGTGCCCTCTACTAGAATGACAAACCTAGTCCACCCTTTAAAGAAAGTCATCTTACAATGTATTCCAGTTTAGATGTCAGTGTAAAAAGCAATATAGCAAAGAGTATCGGTTAAGCTGGGATTAATTCCCAGCACATTAAGAAAGTATACACAGGGGGAAGCTCTGCCAGGCTCAACACTTAAAGAAGAGAATGGGGATGGAGATACAACTTAGTGGTTAGGAGCACATACATTGCTCTTGCAGAAGTGGGTTCTGTTCCTAGCACCTACATTGGGTACCTCAGAACCACCCTCATGGGCACTGTACACACACAGACAGACATAGACACACACACACACTCTTTAATTTTTAAAAAATAGTTACAGAGAGTGGACACAGGACTCTTTAGAACAGCAATTCTGAATCTGAGTTGTGACCCCATTTGGCAAACTTCTTTCTCCAAAAATAGTAATGTTACAATTCATAACATTAGCAAAATTACAGTTATGAAGTAACAATGAAAATAATTTTATGGTTGGAGGTCACCATAACATGAGAAACTCTACTAAAGGGTCACGGCATTAGGAAGATTGAGAATCACTGATCTAGAGAAATATCTCTAAGGCTGCCCAAGAGATATTAAAAAGAAAATAGCAATAATGGACAAAAATGAACCTAAAGCAAACTGAACTTTGAGTGGAAGCTCATCTCCACAGCCCAGAGCTATGTTAAATATTGAAGCATTCCCTTGACCAGTGACCTCTAGACAGAGAATGGACACTTGCATACAGAGACACCTCCACAAATCTATGAGATTCTCTGCAAGAAAATCATCTGCTCCATTAGTAGCTGTTGAAATCATGCACTAGAAAGTTCATGATTGAAGATCAGTTCCTTGCCAACCTCACTATGTGGCCAGGCAGAGTTCAAAGATACATGCAGAAAACAGAAAAAATCTGTAGCCTAGAGAAAACTAGTGTGTTTCTCCAGGAAGGGGGTTGGGGGGGAACCCCTGAATAAAACCATACATGGTTTTAGAGTGGGAGAAAAGAAAAATGTTTTCTAAAACCAGAGAACCTGGTCAAGTGGGTCAAAAAAATAAGTTTCTATACATCCAAAAATCTGAACCATACATGAGTTCAGATTTTAATGTAACATGATTACATACTTACTGTTATTTCAATACATACCTTTAGTTAAGCTGTAGTGGGGCTCTGCCCAAGGCAAGACTTTTTAATAGCAATAATAAAAATACTTAATAGTATTTAGAGCAAAGCATGTGTGGTCATAATGTCGGAGAAAGGAGAGGTAATTCTGAACGTCTGCGGCACATTTCCACGTGATAAAACCGCTACACTAAAGACAGACTCTGAAGCGTGGTGGTACTGGGGGTGGGGCAGTCCATGTAGAGAAAACTCACTTAACAAGCGGAAAGGGAGCCTCAGGGTCAATTTGAGTAAAGCAAAGACAACAACTTCTAATATAAAATAAAACTGCCAATTAATGGTGAGAGTCTGGTGACCAGACATTGAGGTCTATGTGCCTTCTTGGACCCGTGACTACCTCCTGAGAGTCAAATGACCTTCATTTTCACTAAATCCAAAACTTTTCCACTTGCTATTTCCGAATAGGATGTCACCTCCACCCCCTCCCTTAGATTTCTTTTCCAGGACACAGTCCTGTATTTCCTGAGAGGAGGGAAGGACAGATGTAGGAGTGGGGATTGGAGGCAGCATCTCGATCCAGTGCCTCCTCTCTTCCTCCTGCTCCCAGCCTGCCCACTCTTCTCCTCTTTCCTCCCTTCTGTTACTTTCCATGCTCAAACCCCCAACCCCCACCCCTCCGCTCAGCACATCTGTTTCCTACTTCAGTCTCCTGCTCTTACAGTATGGTGTTTGTGGTTTGCCCTTCCTTGAAGTTTCCAGAATACTGGGCTGGCAAGCTATGTACTTTCCACTGGCCTAGGCCAGCCATGGGGAGGATATATCAGTTCACAACTGATCTTGTCTTCCAGGGTACTTAGAAATGTCTAAAGCCACAATTTGTCAACAGTGTCTTCTTCATAATTTGAAGGTAAGGATGTGGGTGTTATTTAATCTAGTAGGTAAAATGCTGCCACCACGCCTGTCTCTATCCCCACCCCTATCCCTAACCCCAACATGCTGCTAAACACAGCCCCCTCTACAAGAGACTTTCCTGCCCCAAATGTCATGATACTGAACCACTCTGGGCTATAGGAAGGAAACAACTTTCCAGCAACATTCGGGGGCTTCCCTTAACACTGACAAGGCTTAAGTGGGGACCCTACCCAGACATCTGGCTGCCCCAGGGGCATAGGCCAGCTGGGGAGTTTGAGGTTCTCTCTCCAAACAGACCTGATGAGCATTTCCAATGGAAAAGTTATAGAAACGTATAACAACTGCCCTGACTGAACAAAGACGCTCCTTTTCAAGTGAGGCCCTTCAAGCAGCTATAGGTCTTTAAAGCATTCATCACATAGCCCTGATGTATCAATAAACACAGATCCTTATACTAAATAAACAAAATCTTAATAGAAAAAAAAAAACAAAAAGAAAGGAAAAAGTCTGATTTTAAAAAATTTTATTAATAAATAAGGTTCATTAGTTACTTTTCTGCAGCTATGGAAAACTACTTGGCCATACAGAAGAAAGGTTTTATTTAGGCTTCCAGTTCCAAAGGGAGACAAACCCATCCCCATCACAGTGGGGAAGCGTAGCAGTAAGCAGGCTTGGCAATGGGACTAGCAAGCCGAGAACTTGCATCTTAACCCTGAGGATGGAGGAAACAGCAGATTAAGAGTAGCACATGGCTCTGAAGCCTCAAAGTCTGTCCCCAGTGGCATACTTCGTCCAGTAAGGCCATGCTTCCTAAATCACATATCCAAGCATCTGAACCTGTGGGGTTCTTATTCAAATCACCATGGCAGGGTTAAGTGATACAGGTTATGAGTGCAAGTCAGAGAACAAATTTTCATCCACAAAATTCACCATGTGGGTCCTGAGGATCAAACTCGGGTAGTCAGGCTTGGTGGCAAATGTCTCTACCTCTGAGCCATCATCAGCCCAAATGTGTATGTTTATTAGGCCAAGAAGTCCTAATTGGCTCAGAATTTTTAAGATAGATCTCTCATGTACATTGTAAAGTTGGGGAATACTCCCACGTGGCTCCTTTTAATCCACCTAGATTGCTTTCCAATACCCACAACACTTTGAATGAGTTTCAGCCTTCTGTGATAACTGCCAATGTCTAATGTACTAAGAACCTAGGAACCAAGACTACAAGTCTAATAATTTTAAAAAGAAGAAAAAAAAACAGGCAGAACATATGTCTTAGAACTAGAAAAACATTTCAAAGGCTAAAGATATAAAATGTAGCTAATTGCAGACAGGCCCTTTAACCAAATGTCTGGTTTACTTATCTGAATCAGAAGTCAACATACTTCTCTTAAGGGGTCAGGTTGTAAATATTTTAGGCTTTGTAAGCTAAGAGGCAATATAGAGAACATTACACATATGGATATTATAATCATTTCATAGCTAATCACTTAAAAGGGTAAAAACCACCAGTGACTCAGACCTGTAATTGCAGCATGCAAAAGAGTAAGGTGGGAAGATCACCTTGAGTTGAGGGCCAGCCTGGACTACAGAGTAAGACCCTGCCAAAAAAATGAAGCACCAAAATAAAACAAGTTAATTAATCAATAACAGTATTGTCTATTAATAGAAGGCCAGGGTTTGGGGAATAGGCATGACACTTGATGTGTAGACTATATATAGTTTGCCAACTCCTAGCTATAGTAGTAAATACAATTTTCAATATGACATTTCGACTTGCCTTTCTCCTTTTCCTACAAATTGCTCATGTGTCTGTACTTTCCCTTTAGTGAGCAGAGCATGACTGCTTCCTGGGAAAACCTATCTGTGATGTGCCTTTTACAAGCGCCATTCACCTGTTCCAGTGCTCAGTGACTTCAGAGATCTAGAGTATCTTATGTGATAGGCCCTGTGCAAGATGTGACCAGAAGTCAGGTATGGTGGTGCATGCCTACAGTGCAAGCACTCAGGAGTTGGAAGCAGGAAAACTGCATGACTGTCATGGACGTGAGGCTATTCTAAGCCATGTATGACCTTGCCTTGATTCTTTTAAATTAAAAACAAAGATGTAACAATGAATAAAGATCATAACATTTTTTTGAAGTCTTGAAAAGCATTTTGCAATATCAAAGAATTTTTCTGCTCTGGTTTGCTTTCAATTCCTATGATAAAACACTGGCAAAAGCCAACTTGGGGAGGAAAGGGTTTATTTCATCTTACAGGCCAAAGTCTATTGTTGAAGGAAGCCAGGGCAGGATGTCAGGCAAGAGCAGAGGCAGAAACCATGAAGAAAAAGGCCTCTCTCTTACACTTCTCTTACATTCATATACCTAAAGATGGTACCTCCCACAGTGGGCTTGGGCCTCCTACATCAACTAGCAATCAAGAAAATGTCACACAGACATGCCCACAGGTTGAGGGAAATTCCTCAATTGAGGTTCCATCTTCCCAAGCATGTCAAGCTGACAAGATTAGCCTTCACAATGATCCAGAACAAGTAGTCAGAATCCTAGTGTGTGGTCTACTCTTAGTTAGACTGAAATACCCGGTGTGGATTAGAAGTAGTTAGCAATAAGATACTTACAATAAACATGCCTCAAACTGAATCCACAACCCCCCATCCCTCCTTGCTCTGAGAAACTGGACCAATCACATAACCTTTCTAGACTTCAACTACCTCATTTGAGAGGAGAAAAAGCCAATCTCCACCTCATTGGTAAATGGAACTTCTTAGAAAATGCTTAGCACCAGCTGATTGGAGGGTGTGTTTAGTAAATGTTACACACCATCAAAGCTAAGTTTCCTGGGACCACAGCACCCTTTCTGGACTGTGGGGAGCATTGAACAAGCATGTTCTGTACACTACCAAGCCTCTCCATCAGTAAGGAACATAGCCAACTCTGCCTCAACTCCCCATGGCCACCACTTATAAAAACAACAACAACAACAACAAAAACCAACACACTGACATAGTCACACCACAAGTACTTGTGACTGAGTTTGTATTTGGGATGTGTATTTTAGTAAATAATGATTGGAATTAAAACAATGTCTGCTACCAAAGGATACGGTTAACAGGACCAATGCTCCTTGGGTGATAAGGACAGCAAGCAGCCCCTCCTAGCACAACATGCCAACATTCTTGGCTCTCACGTGGCCTCTTACTCTACAGCAATCTGACACTTACTTCCTTTCTCAATAGCTGGAATTACCTTATGTCTAATGGCCTCCTGGGGCTCCAGAAGTCTGATACTGTAAAAAGCAGCCAATTACACTTATTAAAATCAATATGGGGTAAGACCTGACCCATTTCAAATTAGTGTGTAGCATTCCAACTTTTAAAAATATATTAGGATCTGAAGACAAGGCAAAAGACCCAAAACAAATGAATTATTGATACACATTCCCTATATCAGCTGAAATACAAGGGAAACGCTATGAAATTCTCCCTGTGTATGTGTTGTATTATTAACTTGGGTGTAGAGGGAGTGTTTTTCTGAAGTATTTCATTGGCATTCATTCTTAAGGAAGTGTTTGGAGAAGGTGGAACTTATTTAGAACAAAGGGAATCTATGGCATTGACATCTGTCTGTGAAAACCCCACATAATCTCAAGAGATACTACAGTCAAAATTAAATGTTTTCTCAGACAAGAGACACAAATGAGAAGAATGACATTCTAGCACATGCGAAGAGGAAGGTCATAGAATGATCATGTCTACTGAAAGCTTGGTGGCCACAAGTTTTAAAGTTTGCATGAAAAAAATGACAAGTGACTAATCATGAGAAATGCTCTATGCCCTTGGGCAGAGCTTCCCAGTCACCTCCTTTTCTATATTCAGGACCTTGGCTGCAGGATGTCAGCAAAGCCACAGCGTCCAAAGTCTTTCCTCAACCTTTGCATGCCTGCTGGGAATTCTCACCCACCCACTGTTCTACCATCTGCCCACATAGAGACTCACTAGATATCTATTCCTCCTTGAAGCTCCCAGCATGCACTTAGTGAGCAACGTCTTAGCTAGGAGAGATGAACTGTCTCTTCAACTTCCATGGTCACCACACAGATTCAGACTACTGGCCATCAAAGTAGCCACAAGATCCTTCTAACTTTTTTCCCTGACTTTTTCTCTTCCTGAATCCACTGTCAACTGATTGTACTGTATGCCACACTCCCAGTGCAAATGCTTTGAAAGGCTTGCTGAAGTCTGAGGAGTAAAAGCCAATCCTTTGTGTCTAACACCTTTGTGTCTCAATGATCTAATCCCAAGTCTGTTGAGCTGTTCCTTCACCTTTTGAGTATCAGCTGCTCCAAACTCAATTTTCTAAAGCCTAGCATAATTCTCATACCTCTAGCTTGACCTGATCTCTTCTCTATTTGTGCTTCTTTACCGTCAGACTCTTCTGCTACAGTAGCAGCAAAGGCCCATAAAGGGAAAACTGCTTCCTTCTGATCAAGAGAGTGGGATCTGGCCTGGGTAGAAAACAACATTCCCACTGGGCAGGTCAATCACCTGGCTAAGTGCCCACCCTTTAAGAAGATGAATCCATCTGAAGTCATGCTAAAGACATGGAAAGATAGCAGTTCAGAACAGTTGCTGCTCTTCTAGAGGACTTAAGTCCCCTGTTCAGAATGGTGTGGCCATTCTGGGAGATTGACAACTGCCTGCAACTCCAGCTCCAGGGGGTCCAATGGCCTCTGTGGGTACCTGTACTCTTATACTCACATATAGGCACACACAGAGACACACATAAGTAAAAATAAAAAAAAATTAAAGGAAATAGAATGGATAGCTATCCCTTAATGAGATAGTATACTTTTTCTTCCCAGAATTCCTGCCCCTAATATATTTTTTAAAGTTGGAATGCTACACACTAATTTGAAATGGGTCAGGTCTTACCCCATATTGATTTTAATAAGTGTAATTGGCTGCTTTTTACAGTATCAGACTTCTGGAGCCCCAGGAGGCCATTAGACATAAGGTAATTCCAGCTATTGAGAAAGGAAGTAAGTGTCAGATTGCTGTAGAATAAGAGGCCATGAGAGAGCCAAGAATGTTGGCATGTTGTGCTAGGAGAGGCTGCTTGCTGTCCTTATCACCCAAGGAGCATTGGTCCTGTTAACCGTATCCTTTGGTAGCAGACATTGTTTTAATTCCAATCATTATTTACTAAAATACACATCCCAAATACAAACTCAATCACAAGTACTTGTGGTGTGACTATGTCAATGTGTTCGTTTTTGTTGTTGTTGAAGACAGCCTCCTTCTGGATGCCTACCAATCAAACTGTAGAATTCTCCACTCTTCCAGCGACATGTCTCCCTCCCACATGCTGCCATGCTTCCCACCATGATGATAATGGACTGAACCTCTGAAACTGTAAGCCAACCCCAATTAAATGTTGTCCTTTATATGGATTGCCATGGTCATGGTGTCTCTTCACAGCAATAAAGTCCTAAGACACTCAAAAATGTGTAACTTTTCCTTTCTCCTCCTCCTCCCCCTCCCTCTCCCCCTCCCCCTCTTCTTCTTCTTCTTCTTCTTCTTCTTCTTCTTCTTCTTCTTCTTCTTCTTCTTCTTCTTCTTCTTCTTCTTCTTCTTCTTCTTCTTCTTCCTTCTTCTCTTCTTCTTCTTCCTTCTTTTCTTCTTCCTTCTTCTTTCTCCTCCTTCTCCTCCTTCTTCTCCTTCTCCTTCTCCTTCTCCTTCTCCTTCTCCTTCTCCTTCTCCTTCTCCTTCTCCTTCTTTTTTATCTCTTTTGGATACTGACCAGAGCCTAAGTGTGCTTTCTCTGGTACTTCGCACTTTTTCATGGTTTCTCTGAAGCTCTCTTCCTCTTGTCTCTCCCTTCTCTGGAAGTTGCCAAAATTCCAACTTGTCTGCCCTGGAGTTTTCTTTTAAATTCTAATAAAATTGTTCTCTGTGAGTCAGTTCTTACATTCTTTTATCAACAAGACTAAGAACCCCAGGAGAGGATCCCAGTTCCCCCAGTGACATGTAGTGACTTCGCTGTGATGATCCAAACTTTCTGGTAAGACTTGCTGCCCTTGAGGAGCAACCATGCCAGGAGTGAAGTCAGTCACCAACTCTATTCCCATTAAATTGTGCAGCATCTAAGTGTCGCTTGGTGTCCTCTGAGTGAACAACCCCAAGCAGTGGTGCAAATCTAGAGGCAGACTGAGCTGCAACAGCTCCAACACTTGCTGCATGTCGTTTGGGCAATAACTCACTACTTTGTGTCTCAACTTCTTTATCTATAGAATAAGTATGGTCACAACATGCACTTAGTGTAGCACAGGGCACACAAAGTAAGCATTAGGAAGCATGATCAGTTTGAAATCACGAAATGGACATGGATACTCTCATAGTATCTTGCATATTAAGATTCAATGTGTGTCCAAAATAAACTACTGAGAAATTAAGTATTTTAACTCATTTACACTCATTAAAATATTTGCTGAACACCTGCAGGCAATATTTGAGGTCTGAGAATACTCATAAAGAACTGATCAGGTGTATTTTTAAGGTATATATTAACATAAGAAATAATATATGGGGGAAGGAAACCCTATAAAAGACCCTGTCCATAAAATGCTAAGGATGTGTGTTTGGAATATTGTGATAAGCTTTGTGAGTAGAAATAGAATGTACTGAATCTCTGGAGTCAGAATGATATATGCCTATATCAGCAACATTGTGGTGTAGTCAGCAGAACTAAGGACAAGCATGTTAAAGAAAATGAGGCCACAGGGTTTTGACAGGGCTGGGGGTGGCTGGAGTATCATGTCGAAATTTGAGCAGAGGTTATATGAGGGAGGTTAGAGCCATCAGTAAAAGAATTAAAGCTCAAGAATACCAAGGTGACAACCTCGGCCCTGTTGGATCTTTCACTGGCCTGGGGCATGCCAGATAGATAAACACGTTGACCAGGAGTTCATGTGATACACTTCTCACTGCCTCCTCAGAGCACAGAAGGTAAACTCAGATCCAGTTTTCTGAGTCTTGCTAGCCTTGGGCCATTAGAAACCCTGATCCCAACAACTTGAGTGTTCTGCTTCTACTACCAAAGAAAGGCAAGCAGACCCCCATAAAATTAGCATGGAACATCAATAGTCACAACAGCAAAAGACAGATCTTTCCCATCAAGTAGCTTAGAGTATGGCCAGTCCAAAGAACCCCGACTCTGCACTAAGAAGCCCTAAAAAATAGAGTATAATAAACATAAGAAAATCATACATATTTTCTCTCTTCTCTAAGGTCAACCCTATTTTGGATAGTTTAGGTGGACCGGTGTGTGTGCAGAAAAAGCTACAATACAAAGAAAGCCATTACCACATCCTACATTGTCTGAACAAATCAACCTGTATGGAAATGTATAGAAGACACAGTGAGTAAGGCTGAGTCTTGGCCAACCCTTCACATGTCAGTTGTAGCTCCTGGCAATGATTTTAGTGTTCCAAATAAGTGGAGATCATCACAATTATGTTGTTGTTGTTGCTGCTGTTGCTGCTGCTATTTCCTGCTACACAAAGAAGTGGTTTCACCCTTGGTCTTTTCCAGACTATAAAAAAACAAGAGGACACTAAAGCAAGCCACTATGCCATACATAGAATCCCTGCCAACTCCAGTGTGCCTGGAACAATGGACTGTAGGAGGCCTAGAAACAAGATGCATGTGAGGTCCAACCTCTGCCTGAGGATTAGTCACAAAGCCACTAGCACTGGGATGTCCAGCACTGAATCACAGCTCCAACCTGGCTGGACTGCATGTAATGAAAAAGGAATCGGGAACACACTGAAGTTAAAACCTCAAATGCATTTTAAGTCCTGGTTTAAATTCATTTCAATTAGCAGAGGTCAGGCAGTTTCTATGCTCATGCTGAGTTATTCTTACTGGTTTAATAACAAAAGCAGTCAGACAAAAAAAAAAAGTTCTACTAAAAAAAAAAAAACCAACACTTAAATACTGTGATAGAAGTGCATGCTCAGCCTCCATAGAGAACATAGAAACAGCTTCCAATAAAACTTGCCTTAAAGGATAATTAGTGAAGGAAATAACCCGGACTTTCAGTAATGGGAAACAAGTATTCATGTATTATATGTTTTATAGGTCAGAAATAACAGATCAGAAGCAGAATTTTTATTCTCTAGCTTAGCCCTGATGTCTTACAGCGAGTACCAGTGCAACCAGAGAAAAAATGAGTCACATCTTTTGAGATGCTCTCCCTTTCCCAGGTCTTGTCTAGAAGTGACCCTTTGTTTCCACAATATGTCTGCTTTGCCCAGAACACTGTAGCAAAGATGCTCCTAAGAGGGGGGCTTACTGAAATGATTGAAGAGTCGAGACTAAGTCAACCTGATTCAAAAGGCAACTCTACCATTTACTACCTGTGTGACACTAGCAAGCTTCCTGCTGTCCTTGGTCCTTCTGTTCCCCCAGGTAAGATGGACAAATAGCAGCACCTACCTCCTAGCACATGGGCTTTTCCATCTGAGCAAATCAGCCCTCTTCCATCCTTACCCGGTCAACTCCTTGTTGAGCTCTCAGGTCATGATCACACCCCTACAAGACACCTTTCCCAACCACCACACTGGAAACTGTCCTCCCCCTACCCCTACCCCCCCTCTCCCCGGGCAACACACTTCGCTCTTTTTCATAATTCTTCTCTATTTTTTCTCCATATATTTCTCACCATAGAAATCACAACAGAAATAGAAATATGGAATTATAATTGTTGGTTATAATTCCATACTTTCAAATACATATTTGACAAAAACTTACATAATGAGCACCACACATAATGGCACACCCCACTGGAAGCTAGGGTGGGAAGATGACAGGCTTGAGGTCAGCTTAGGCTATACAGGATATACATACATATATACATACATACATACATACATACATACAAATATACATACATTCAAAATCAATCTGGAATACTAAACATACCCTGTCTCAAACACACAAACAAATGATTACCCTAACTAATGAACAAGTGAATTGCTGAATGAATGAGGTAGCCTTAAGAATTCGATGGAGTCCGCATAGAGTATCTACACAGTGCCAATTATTCAGCTACTGCTGGAAATGTCTGAACTATGAGTGGTTAATGAACTTAAAGTCATAGTTCTTCCAATTTTTAACTTGTAGACCCTGAAATGCCCCTTCTTGCTAACATCATTAATAAACATCCCCTGTACTTTATTCAGCACTGTGTGGGTAAATGGGCTTTGGGAGTGGCACTTGGGAATGAAATGAGTCCTGCTAGTCCTCAGCATATGTTGACTGGAGGTTCCACGGACTTTCACATCCACCTCTTCACAGATCAGCCTGCTCCACCAATATACAAAAACTAAAGGGGCAAAAGAGTCCACTTGGAAGATACGAGTCACAGTTTCGTATAACCTAAAAGTAGCATTTGTCAGTTTCTAATGTGTAAAAATATTCTAACCATGACCAATTTCAAGTTATCAATGGCTCAAAAGCAGGCTCCCCAAATTCTTAACACTTTAACAAAGGACTTCACAAGCTACGACAATCTTCTCTTGGGGAAGGAGATTCTTCTAAACCTCTAAACTGTTTGCTGCAGACACACTTTTTACAGACCATCTGTCTTTGATAAGCCAATATCAGGGCAGTCCACTGACTTGTTTGATGACCAATGAAACTAGCTGCGTGTGCAGGCTGCACTTTTCTGAAACTCTCAAACTGACATCAAGACTCTAACCATGCTCTGCTTCCACAACAGACCTCTGTGAGAACCAGTCAATTGCGAAAACCATGGATTGCATTTCTTCTCTTCTGCATGGAACTGAGCACACAGATGAAGCAAGGCAGCATCTATTAAGTGCTACTTAGAAACAGAATCTAAAGCAGGAAGGAAGAGACTCCTCCCTGACTGCAAAAACCCACAGGGACAGAGGGATGCTACAGCTGGTGGTTTCTCTGGCATCTTACTCTGGCTACATATATAACATCAGGCTTTGGCCTTAAAATAAGGTAGCAGCTTTTTCTAACTATAGAGATGCTCTGCTACCACAATTTTGAAATAACACGAGTAAAGTTTCAAAGTCTAACCAATCTTTATTCAAATCATGATCTACATTGCTCTGGCTTAGAGGCTCGGGTTTGCTTCTGCTCTGTTGTATTAGCTGCACACTACTGCATGGCAGGTTAATCCCAAATTAATTAACTCAAAAAACATATGCTCGCTACCTCATAGGTATTGTCCCAATGGGAGAGACTAGGCACAGTTTAGCTGGGTCCTTTGCTTCACAATGTCCCACAAGGCTGTAAATAAAGGCATCAGACTAGCACCTGTCTCATCTGAAGGCCAACTGTGGCTGTCAGCAGTTCTCATTGTTAACAGCCGTGCTGAGTACCTCCCCTCCTCACTGGATGTTGGCTCAAAGCTGCCCTCATATCCTTACCATCTGGCCTTTCTATATAGCAGCTTGCTTGATCAAAATACTACGATGGCGAGAGGATCTGCTTTCAAGGTAGAAGCTTCAGTCTTATGTAACCCTATCGTGGAAGTGGCATCGAAATCCGCTGTCTCTGCCATATTATATCCTTTAGATAGAAGTCTCCAGAATGAGCCAGTCCTCAAAAGGAGGTAATCACACAAGGGTGTGAACTCCAAGTGGTAGGGACCATGGGAGATCATTTTGGAAATCTGCCTGTCACATTTACACTCTCAGAACTCAGATGGAAAAAGCAGACCCAACAAAACACCTCTAAGTATTTTAACATAAACCAAGCCATGTGGTTTCCAAATATGTGGCTAAGACCTCAAGAAAATAAAACAAGGGGGATTCAGAGTAGGGGACTTTAGGGTTGAAAATACCAAAGTCGACTAAAATCTCCCAAGCAGATACAAACACTATTATAGGCACATTATGAGAACATTGGTATCTAGACAGATCTCAACAAGGCAAGCAAGCTTTCTCAACACCACACAAGGGAGTCTCGGGGTAACTGCCCGTCTAAACAGGTGTTCAATCCCAAGAGATCTAGTCTACTCTGAAATCTGTCTGTAGTGCTGCCAATGTTTTGAAGACATATTTAATGCTGTCATAGGGATTGCAATTTGCGGAGTGGTATGTGCCCCCCTTTAGCAGTTTTGCCTACAAGATGTTCTTAGAGCCATCTTTACCACAGTAGCAAGAAAACTGTGGCAACAATTTCAAACTCTGGATGACACACACACATTTTTTTTTAACCTAAGCTTTAACTAACCATAAATTCTTAGATATCTGAGCATCTCAGCATTCAGTAGTAGTGGCCAGCCAGAGAGACTGCCTGCTGAAGACTTCAAATGATTTAATACACTACGGATGAAACATATCCAGAACCCCTGGAACAGAACGTTCTAGACAAATGTAAACGCAGACGAGGATTACCTTAAACCCAAATGTTCGGCATTGGCCTGTACATTAGACCATTATTCTCAAAAAACACACATGTGTTTGGCTTTCCACAAACACTGTCCCTAATTCAGTTATAAAAAGGCTTCGGATCATTGTGTCAATCATCTATTTGTTTTGTTTCTTTAGAGATATATTTGACAACCATACTTAAACAGACCTATACCTAAAGCCCCTCCCTGAAACCTGTGGAAAAGTGACCATAAAGCACCTTAGAGTCACCATGTGCTGCCCAGGCTTGAATAATAGCTGAACACAGGTGCAATGAGCTCAGAAGAACGCTCACACAAAGTTCTACTTTAACGCCACAGGCAGAGATCAGCGACCAGGGGAAATGAGGTTGAGACTGTAGACATTTTCCAACCTGTGAAAGAGCGCAAATAACGTATTTCAGTATCTAAAGCAAGGTGCTTACCTCTCTCAGGTGGATGTTTTCCTTCTCCTTCTGGTCTAAAATCACTTCCAAGTGGCTGACCTGAGACTCAGCCTCCGCCATTCGCCGTGTGCGCTCATTGTCATCTTCAAGGCTTTTCGATGGCAAGCCCTTGCTCTGCAGCATCTCCAGGAGCTTTTTAATGGACTCGTCTCGGGCATTGAGAGTCTGTTTCTGTGTTTCGATTCTCAACTCCATTTCTTCCAATGTCTTCCGCAGAAGGAACAGCTCCTTAGCCTGCCTGTCGTGCTCAGCTTGGAGCCTGCGGAAGTTCTCCTCTGTCAGCTCAATGGTGAAGTGCTCGGCTCCTCGGTTGCCGCTCTCTTGCTGCAGAAGGTGGTTGAGGTCTCTCTGGGTCCGCAGCTCATCCTGAAGGGCCTGGATGGTCAACTGCAGATGCTGCAGTGAGAAAGATGGAGTAGGAGAGGAGAGGGAAGAAACAGTTAGTGAAATGGCCAAGTGCCGTCAGTTGCCACCGCCGCCACACCATGAAGATGGAATGTTAATCATGAGGTCCAGGGGCCAGCCGTGAAGTCCTCCACGGTGACTTCAGAAGCATGGGACAGCACATGAAGAGGGGAATTAATTCAGTGATGCTTTCTGAATGTCTTAGGAAAAGAGAAATGTACACACACACGGAAACGGTATATTAGTGTCAACCACAAGGGAATTAAACATCTACGGTGCTTAGTTTAGGAAGGGAAAGGGTTAGAAGGAAACTTTCATGAAACACACCTTCTTAGGCCAACAATACTCCAGACTCAGTATTCCTTGTTTCCTAAGGTGTTCTTTATCCATTATTTTCCATGATAAATGCATATCCATTTAAAAATGAAAATAATAGCATCCACTACAAGCAGACACAAACAAGGACTTTATTTATTTTTTATAAATAAAGCTGTGAACAGGTTTAGTAAACAGGATTACTGCCTCTGCAAGCAAAAGGGAATAAATGGAGACACAGACAAGCACGTTCAAACACACAAGGTAGGCAGGCTGTGCAGAGTAAAACAAACAAGCAGCAAAGAGCGGACAAACCTTGGTTCTTCTGGCATCCAGTAACTGAACAGCATGGGAAATGAAAAAAAAAAATGAAGCAAAAAATCAACATAAAGAAAAGTCCAGTGCAAGCAAAGGATATTCAACAGAAAGAACTTAACACAGAGTACTTCCACAGAAGAAAAAGAAAAGAAAAAAAAATCTCACTAAGCCAACACCCATAAGCTACACACAATTCAGAGCATTGATGCTGGATCAACACAAAAAGAAAAAAAGTGGGGCAAAGGAAAGACAAAGAAAGAAAGAAAGCCAATTAAGGCTTGGTTCAATAGCCTTTTGTTTCCCTCTCCCTGGCTCTCTGACCCAACCGCAATTTTTGGATATCTTACCAGAAAGGAAATCACAACACTCTAAAGTTCTCAAACATTGTTCCAGTCAGCACAGGGGAAAACACTAGAGAAAGTACTTAACAGTTGCAGAAAAGTACTTAACAGTTGCAGAAAAGTACTTAACAGTTGCAGAAAAGTACTTAACAGTTGCAGAAAAGTACTTAACAGTTGCAGAAAAGAAACCCTTGAAGGAAGTCAGTTGGTGGATCCATGTCTTCCTTTTCAGACCAACCCCAGGCTGGTCAGGGGCAGCGGCCACAAGCCTGAAGATGTTTCTTTGCCCGGGGACATACCAAGAGGCTTCAAAAATAACAGTTACTCATTCACAGACACATAATCCTGCCTGCGAACCAGACCACAACATTAAGCAGAGGAATCGAGCTGGATGTAAGACAGGACTCCTGCCCACAGGGACTCCCAGTGCTGTAAGGCACAGATAATACCATGCCTTAGTTGTATAAATATTGGAATAGACAGCATTTGGAATCTGTCTGAAGTCCTATGGCTCATACCCAGAGGCTGAGATCTTTCTGAATGTGGCCTCCACTGTGAAGCTAGCACAAGTGTGGTGCATACATTGTTCTCGGGGAGTTCATTTCACCGTCACACTTAGGAAGGATAAGGTCCTAGCACAGAGGGAGGGTTTCTCCTTCTTAGCCTCACAAGGCGCTGAATGCTCCATGCTGACATAGATTACTGATTACTTTGTGATACAACACAATCCTGTAAGTGAGTTTCAGGGTCTTTAGTCACAAGGCTGTGTAACCATCAACACAGTTTTTATCATGTTTATCAGCACAGTAAGAAATCCTGTAGCCTCCAACTTCCATTTCCTTCCCAGGACTGAAGCTCTGGAAGCCAATAATCACCTTTCTGTCTCTATAAATTTGCCTTGAAAGGCATTCCTTATCAGTGAAATCATGAAATAAGTGGTTTCTTTGGTTTCATATGCATTCAGAATGTAATGCCTGCTTTAGCATCAGAATTTCATTCCTTTCCATAACTGAATATTATTCCATGATAAAAATATGCTCTTATTTATCCATTTACCAGCTGTCTTAGAACAGATATTCATAGCAGCATTGTATACATTGGCCAAAAAGTGCAAGTAATCTATATGTCAATTAATTAATCAGAGCACAAATATGATATGTCCAGTCAATGAAATATTATTTAGCCACAAAATTGGGTGATTTAACTTAAGAATGACTCTGAAAATATTGTGTCCCCACAAAAGAAGGCAACCGCAAAAGTCCATAAATAATGCAATTTCACTTACACAGTGTCCAGATAAGCAAATTCATAAACAGTGATAAGTTAAGAATTGCCAGGAAATGAAAAAGATGTAACTATTGACCACTATGCTGTTTCCTTCTGCTGTGAGAAACATAATCTCAAGCTAGATAGTGGTGTTAGTTACACAGCTCTGAGAATACATGACAACTGACAATCTGCATTTACAGGGCCAATCTGTAAGTTAAATAATTTTTACCTTAATAAAACTGTCACAGAAAATATGAACTAAGCCCACAGGGCCCTATGATCTTTTTACACGAAGGCTCCATCTCTAAGCCAATCAAAACAAATTGTATTTGAGCATGTAAACCTTCTGTCCTACTCTAGGAGGCATGCTTTAGCTACCATCTTCTGGTTACTTAAATATGTGTATGTTAGCACAGGACCTGGCTTTGTCCTTTGATGATGGTATGGGTTCCTGAGTTGATCTAAGTTAATTTAGAGACAAATGTAATGAATCATGATGATGAGAATGGAAACTGGATGGATGGTGAGAAATCTTGAGAGCAAACAAGAATAATGTTTGTGTTGTTTGTGGTGTGTGTGTGTGTGTGTGTGTGTGTGTGTGTGTGTTTTCACATGGCCCATGTATAACCCAGAAGGAGGTTTCAAACTAAATCTGTAGACATGTTCTGATCGCAGGTGTCAACACTAGCAAGCTGACAGTAAAGGAGATGTCCCTGGGTGGGCAAGCTATCTATAACCCTGCTCCCCTATTTTCATATCTACACAGTAGGGCTCACTCTAATGCCTGTCTTATTTGTTAGTAGAATAACAAAGACAGTACATCAGGTCCCAGGTTTAAGGGAAGAAGAGAAGGTCCATTTATCCATTCAGTATGATTTACCTTCTATCTCTAAGGCTCATAAAATATAAAATAAGAGGTGGAAGAAATAGCTCACTGTAGGGGCAGTTTTGATGCTAAGGTCCTGTTTCCCAATTGGTTCTTGATCTATCAGTAAAGAAATCATGGGCCAATTGCTGGGTAGAAGGAATAGACAGGACTTCCAGGTCCCTGGAGGAAAAGAGACAGATGCAAAGAAGGAGAGGAGTTCACCAGGCTTTAGAGAGAGAAAAGCCAAGCAGCCATGTGAGGTCTCAGGAAGAGCCACAGCCTATGGCCGCTCCTATAGGCAGGTGGTCAGGAGTGTTTAGCAGGGACTAGATGTATCTTAGCTACTAAAGTTTAGGGCATATGGGAGGTGTGAAGACAAGAATATTGTTAAGGGCACACTTTTCTAGGTGGGAGATAGTAGCACCCAGCAATTGTGTCCAAAGGCAAGTTGAAATTGAGCAACCTATGTGTAAGTCTTTTATCCATGCATTCAAGGGAAGCTTGGTGGGGGTTGGTAGTGCAGCTCATTCCAGGACCAAAGGCAGGGTAGCAAAAGCTACATGCAACAGCTCACAGTTCTGTAGAGAAGCAAAGCCACAGATGAAACACTATGCCCTGAGAGTATGACTGAAAGCCATATCTGGGTAGCTAGACACATAGAGAAACTTTATACAAGGTAAGAACTAGGTAGAGCCCATCACAAAGTAGTCTCTTCAAGGAATGAGAGTCTGTCCCTACCATGAAGCTGCAAAAGGAAGAACCCATAGAAATATCCAGAGCCAAAGAAAAACCAAACCTACTGAGGTATACTTACACAGAAAATCTGTACAGCACTTAACATCTGCCACCTGTGGTTCCAAGCTCTAGTCAACCTTCATAAATGCTTAGAAAGGTATCCACTATTACAATGTCCTCTTAAGGGATGAGAATATAGACACAAACAAATAAAACAACGTGTTCCAATTTTCTCAGCTCAGTAAGGAGCCTTATGTAGGTAGCCTGACATCCAGGGCCCTGTTTGAACCACTACACAACACTACTTGGGTGTTGAAGTGACACAAGTCCTTCAGAACTTGCCAAAAAAGACAGAGAGGGTAGTTACAGCATACAGGTAGCAGTTATAACAGGTACATCAATTTCACAACTAAGAATTAGCCATCCTATCTAGGTTATACAAGTGAGATCCCTATCAAAGCCATAATACCTTCTCTAAGAGAGAAAAGTCAGAAGAGCAATGGCCAGTTTGCAATTCCCCAGTATTCACATTATTCAGTCTCTCTGGTTGAAATATTCCACTTTCCAACCAGATGACTCACACTTTTAGGTCAGTCACTCAAGTCTCACTGGCTGAGTAATTATGAGCGGAGAAGGCAGCAACCTACAAGACTATATTGTAGCCACTCGATATCGGGGTGCCTTGCCAGAGGAGTCTCCGGACACCCGCAAGGACCCGCACAGGACTCCCCACGGGACCCTAAGACCTCTGGTGAGTGGAACACAGAGTCTGTTCCAATCCAATTGAGCAGGACCTGAGACTGCATTAACTAGGGAAGCAGGCAACCCGGCCTCTGCTGGGGCACAAGTCCCTTCCTGTCCACTCGAGCACTCGGGTGCCTTGCCAGTGGAGTCTCCAGACACCCTCAAGGACCCACACAGGATTCCCCACGGGATCCTAAGACTTCTGGTGATTGGAACACAACTTCTGCCAGGAGGCAGGTTCGAACACCAGATATCTGGGCACCTTCCCTGCAAGAATAGAGCTTGCCTGCAGAGAATACTCTGACCACTGAAACTAAGGAGAGAGCCAGCCTCCCATGTCTGCTGATAGAGGCTAACAGAGTCTCCTGAGGAACAAGCTCTAATCAGAGACAACTATAACAGCTAGCTTAAGAGATTACCAAGTGGCGAAAGGCAAACATAAGAATCCTACTAACAGAAATCAAGACCACTCACCATCATCAGAACGCAGCACTCCCACCCCACCTAGTCCTGGGCACCCCAACACAGCCGAAAATCTAGACTCAGATTTAAAAGCATATCTCATGATGATGGTAGAGGACATCAAGAAGGACTTTCATAACTCACTTAAAGAAATACAGGAGAACACTGCTAAAGAGTTACAGGTCCTTAAGGAAAAACAGGAAAACACAACCAAACTGGTAGAAGTCCTTAAAGAAAAACAGGAAAACACATCCAAACAGGTGATGGAAATGAACAAAACCATACTAGACCTAAAAAGGGAAGTAGACACAATAAAGAAAACCCAAAGTGAGGCAACGCTGGAGATAGAAACCCTAGGAAAGAAATCTGGAACCATAGATGCAAGCATCAGCAACAGAATACAAGAGATGGAAGAGAGAATCTCAGGTGCAGAAGATTCCATAGAGAACATCAGCACAACAATCAAAGAAAATACAAAACGCAAAAGGATCCTAACTCAAAACATCCAGGAAATACAGGACACAATGAGAAGACCAAACCTACGGATAATAGGAGTTGATGAGAATGAAGATTTTCAACTTAAAGGGCCAGCTAATATCTTCAACAAAATAATAGTAGAAAACTTCCCTAACCTAAAGAAAGAGATGCCCATGATCATACAAGAAGCCTACAGAACTCCAAATAGACTGGAACAGAAAAGAAATTCCTCCCGACACATAATAATCAAAACAACAAATGCACTAAATAAAGATAGAATATTAAAAGCAGTAAGGGAGAAAGGTCAAGTAACATATAAAGGCAGGCCTATCAGAATTACACCAGACTTTTCACCAGAGACTATGAAAGCCAGAAGAGCCTGGACAGATGTTATACAGACACTAAGAGAATACAAATGCCAGCCCAGGTTACTATACCCGGCCAAACTCTCAATTACCATAGATGGAGAAACCAAAGTATTCCACAACAAAACCAAATTCACACATTATCTTTCCACGAATCCAGCCCTTCAACGGATAATAACAGAAAAAAAAAAAAAAAACAATACAAGGACAGAAATCACGCCCTAGAAAAAGCAAGAAAGTAATCCCTCAACGAACCTAAAAGAAGACTGCCACAAGAACAGAATGCCAACTCTAACAACAAAAATAAAAGGAAGCAACAATTACTTTTCCTTAATATCTCTTAATATCAATGGACTCAATTCCCCAATAAAAAGACATAGACTAACAGACTGGCTACACAAACAGGACCCAACATTCTGCTGCTTATGGGAAACCCATCTCAGGGAAAAAGACAGACACTACCTCAGAGTGAAAGGCTGGAAAACAATTTTCCAAGCAAATGGTCTGAAGAAACAAGCTGGAGTAGCCATTCTGATATCCAATAAAATCGACTTCCAACCCAAAGTTATCAAAAAAGACAAGGAGGGACACTTCATACTCATCAAAGGTAAAATCCTCCAAGAGGAACTCTCAATTCTGAATATCTATGCCCCAAATGCAAGGGCAGCCACATTCATTAAAGACACGTTAGTAAAGCTCAAAGCATACATTGCACCTCACACAATAATAGTGGGAGACTTCAACACACCACTTTCATCAATGGACAGATCCTGGAAACAGAAACTAAACAGGGACACAGTGAAACTAACAGAAGTTATGAAACAAATGGACTTAACATATATCTACAGAACATTTTATCCTAAAACAAACGGATATACCTTCTTCTCAGCACCTCACAGGACCTTCTCCAAAATTGACCATATAATTAGTCACAAAACAGGCCTCAACAGATACAAAAATATTGAAATTGTCCCATGCATCCTATCAGACCACCATGGACTAAGGCTGATCTTCAATAACAACATAAATAATAGAAAGGCAACATTCACGTGGAAACTGAATAACACTCTTCTCAATGATACCTTGGTCAAGGATGGAATATAGAAAGAAATTAAAGACTTTTTACAGTTTAATGAAAATGAAGCCACAACTTCCCAAACGTATGGGACACAATGAAAGCATTTCTAAGAGGGAAACTCATAGCTCTGAGTGCCTCAAAAAAGAAACTAGAGAGAGCACACACTAGCAGCTTGACAACACATCTAAAAGCTCTAGAAAAAAAGGAAGAAAATTCACCCAAGAGAAGTAGACGGCAGGAAATAATCAAACTCAGGGGTGAAAACAACCAAGTGGAAACAAGAAGAACTATTCAAATTAACCAAACGAGGAGTTGGTTCTTTGAGAAAATCAACAAGATAGATAAACCCTTAGCTAGACTCACTAGAGGGCACAGGGACAACATCCTAATTAACAAAATCAGGAATGAAAAGGGAGACATAACAAGAGATCCTGAAGAAATCCAAAACACCATCAGATCCTTCTACAAAAGGCTATACTCAACAAAACTTGAAAACCTGGACGAAATGGACAAATTTCTAGACAGATACCAGGTACCAAAATTAAATCAGGATCAAGTTAAGGAGCTAAACAGTCCCATATCCCCTAAAGAAATAGAAACAGTCATTAATAGTCTCCCAGCCAAAAAAAAAAAAAAAAGCCCAGGACCAGATGGGTTTAGTGCAGAGTTCTACCAGACCTTCAAAGAAGATCTAATTCCAGTTCTGCACAAACTATTCCACAAAATAGAAGTAGAAGGAACTCTACCCAACTCATTCTATGAAGCCACAATTACTCTGATACCTAAACCACAGAAAGATCCAACAAAGATAGAGAACTTCAGACCAATTTCCCTTATGAATATTGATGCAAAAATACTCAATAAAATTCTCGCTAACCGAATCCAAGAACACATTAAAGCAATCATCCATCCTGACCAAGTAGGTTTTATTCCAGGGATGCAGGGATGGTTTAATATACGGAAATCCATCAACGTAATCCATTACATAAACAAAGACAAAAACCACATGATCATCTCGTTAGATGCAGAAAAAGCATTCGACAAGATCCAACACCCATTCATGATAAAAGTCTTGGAAAGGTCAGGAATTCAAGGCCCATACCTAAACATGATAAAAGCAATCTACAGCAAACCAGTAGCCAACATCAAAATAAATGGTGAGAAGCTGGAAGCAATCCCACTAAAATCAGGGACTAGACAAGGCTGTCCACTCTCCCCATACCTATTCAACATTGTACTTGAAGTCCTAGCCAGAGCAATTCGACAACAAAAGGAGGTCAAGGGGATACAAATTGGAAAAGATGAAGTCAAAATATCACTTTTTGCAGATGATATGATAGTATATATAAGTGACCCTAAAAATTCCACCAGAGAACTCCTAAACCTGATAAACAGCTTCGGTGAAGTAGCTGGATATAAAATTAACTCAAACAAGTCAATGGCCTCTCTCTACATAAAGAATAAACAGGCTGAGAAAGAAATTAGGGAAACAACACCCTTCTCAATAGTCACAAATAATATAAAATATCTTGGCGTGACTCTAAGGAAGTGAAAGATCTCTATGATAAGAACTTCAAGTCTCTGAAGAAAGAAATTAAAGAAGATCTCAGAAGATGGAAAGATCTCCCATGCTCATAGATTGGCAGGATCAACATTGTAAAAATGGCTATGATGAAAGGATGGACCATCTAGAGACTGCCATATCCAGAGATCCATCCCATGATCAGCATCCAAACGCTGACACCATTGCATTCACTAGCAAGATTTTGCTGAAAGAACCCAGATATAGCTGTCTCTTGTGAGACTATGCCAGGGCCTGGCAAACACAGAAGTGGATGCTCACAGTCAGCTAGTGAATGGATCACAGGGCCCCCAATGGAGGAGCTAGAGAAAGTACCGAAGGAGCTGAAGGGATCCACAACCCTATAGGTGGAACAACAATATGAACTAACCAGTACCCCGGAGCTCTTGACTCTAGCTGCATATGTATCAAAAGATGGCCTAGTCGGCCATCACTGGAAAGAGAGACCCATTGGACATGCAAACTTTATATGCCCCAGTACAGGGGAACGCCAGGGTCAAAAAAATGGGAATGGGTGGGTAGGGAAGTAGGAGGGAGGGTATGGGGGACTTTTGGGATAGCATTGGAAATGTAATTGAGGAAAAGATGTAAAAAAAAAAAAAGTAAACTTAATTATATATGTATATATATATAAAGACTATATTGTAGGACCATCTCTTTGGAATCCCCTGGCCATTGAGATGGTCTCACCTTCCCAAAGTCTTCCTCTGCATTATTCATTAGAGGGAAAAGCCCATCTAGTGCCTTCCTTCATCAGGACAGAGAAGTTCCCTGATTTTCAACCTTGGGCCTAGGTATCAAACTACTTGCATCTTAGCTAACCTCCTTCAAGTACAAAAGTGCGTGTGTTGGACTAGGATGTAAGAATCTTTTACTTAGCGTTCTGATGCTAGACTCATTCTCTAGTTGGCCATGGCCACTGGGAAACTTGGAAAGAAACAGCAGCTATAGCAATGGAAGTACAAGAATTACAAGTAGACTACACCATATGTACCTTGACATGTGTTCTTTAACCAGTTCTTTTAACCTTTTTTCCTACTTATTTATAATCCTTAAGCTGCCCTGCATAGAACAATATCATTTTAGTCCATAAAAGAGAAGTGTTTTAAAGAACTCTTTTTATATCTCACTGTCAATGGCATGGGAGCTAACAAACTTGGTAGGCTCAGTTTGTTTCCAATCTAGGATACACATACGCTCGATGACAGAATCCTAGGACATTGGGGGAAGTCATATCTATGTGTCTTTCTAGAATCATTACATTTCCTGACACATCTCCCCACTACACTATAGCTAAATGAAAGTAAATCCTCCTTCTAAACATAGTTAGGCTCTTTTTTTGTTTTGTTTTGTTTTATTAGATATTTTCTTTAATTACATTTCAAATGTTATCCCCTTTCCTAGTTTCCCCTCTGAAAATCCCCTCGCCCCTCCCCCTGCTCACCAACCCACCCACTCCTGCTTCCTGTCCATGGCATTCCTTTACACTGGGGCATAGAACCTTCACAGGACCAAGAGCTCCTCCTCCCACTGATAACCAACTAGGCCATCCTCTGCTACATATGCAGCTAAAGCCATAAGTCCCACCATGTGTTTTCTTTGGTTGATGCTTTAGTCCCTGGGAGCTCTGGGGGTACTGGTCAGTTCATATTGTTGTTCCTCCTATGGGGCTGCAAACCCCTTCAGCTCCTTGGGTCCTTTCTCTAGCTCCTTCATTGGGGACCATGCTTTGTCCAATGGATGACTGTGAGCATCTGCTTCTGTATTTGTCAGGTACTGGCAGAGCCTCTCAGGAGACAACTTTATCAGGCTCCTGTCAGCTAGCTTAGGCTTATTTTTAAAAAGAGAAAAATAAAAGAGATTGCAGGGTCAAAAATGGAGCAGAGACTGAAGGAAAGCCATCCAAAGACTGCCCCACCTTGGGATCCATCCCATTCACAGACACCAAACCCTGACAATATTGTTGATGCCAGGATATGTTTGCAGACAGGAGCCAGGAATGGCTGTCCTCTGAGAGGCTCTGCCAGCACCTGACTGAAACAGATGCAGATGCTTACTGCCAAATATTGAACTAAGGTCAGGGACCACTATGGAAGAAGGTCTGAAGGAGCTGAAGGGGATTGCAACACCATGGGAAGAACAACAGTATCAACTAACCGGACCCCTCAGATCTCCAAGTGACTAAGCCACCAATCAAGGAGTATACATAGGCCACTCGTGGCTCCCGCTACATATGTAGCAGAGGACTGCCATGCCTGGCATCAATGGAAGGGGAAGTACTTGTTCCAGTGGAGGCTTGATACCCCAGAGAAGGGGGATGCTAGAGGGGTGGGGTGGGAGTGGGTGGGTGTGAGTGGGAGCACCCACTTGGGGCAAAGGGAATGGGAATGGGGTGAGGGGCTCCTGGAGGGGAGACCAGGAAGGGGATAACATTTGAATGGAAAAATTAATGTGTGTGTGAGAGAAAGAGAGAGAGAGAGAGAGAGAGAGAGAGAGAGAGAGAGAGAGAGAGAGAGAGAGAGCTCCAAGGAAAAGAGAGGTGGGAAGAGAATGGGGGTAGGGGGAAAAGGGAAACAGAGAGAGAAAGAAACTCACAGGCACATAAAAAAAAGTTCTAGTCCCTCTCTTACAGGAGCAAATGCCAGCGCTGGACAAGGTAAGTGGATAGAATGGTCTCAAGTAGTTTAGCCCACCCTGATCTCTGAAAAAGAAAACTTCTTCCAGGAGTACAGAAGAGCAGAGAGCAAAGCCCCTGTTGGGGCAAAAATGCTTCACAGTATGAACAAATTGGACACTGGTAGTCATACACAGAATAGGTAATGTTTTTGAAATGTTTAAGTATACACATGAATATTTTTTAAAAAAAATTGTAAAGAGCTAAAAGTATAAAAGTGACACTCTAAAATGAACTGTCAGCTTTGAAAAAGAATACAATTATGTGTGGTAATGAAAAAGACAGTATTATAAATGAAAGCCTCATAGATAGGTTAAGACAAAGCAGAACACTAGTGGACAAAGGCCAATGGAGATAAGCCAAAGAGCTGTTGGTTCTTTGAAGACTCAAATAAACATTTCAAAAATCACAACACATTGGGATTTAAAAGACAGCATGCAAACAATTTTTGCATTTTTAGTTTTACTTCTGTTTTGCTTTGTTGAGATGGGTCTCACTATGTCTATTTCCCTGGCTGGCCTAGAATTCACTATGCTGTGTAGGCTGACCTTGAACTCATAGAGATCCACTTTCCAAAATATCAAATGTTGATGAAAGGGACACATGACTAGAAATCATTTCCCATATCTAATTCTAGAAGAAATGGGGAGCCTGATGAGTTCTATAGCTATTGAATAGTGGTTTAAAATTATCTACCCTAAATAAAGCCCAGGTGACTCCAATTTCTGCACTGTCTTGGAGAGCCTCCCCACTCATCACTTGACACTTGACTAACTTGACACAATTGATAGATTTGAACATGAGGAACATAACTCATTGCTCAGTGTCATAGCCAAACCATGAGTACTGCTCACAAAAAAGTCAGACTTGTAAAAGAAATACAGGACGTGTATATGACCTAGTTGCACTTCTTTTAGAGAGAGAAAAAAAAGAACAGTGATTCAGTCACAGATAAACTTTTAATGTAAAACATGACAGAGAAAGGAAGGAAAAAAATACATCATCTACTCAAAATCTAGTCATTCATGTTTGTTTGTCTTTTAAATCTAAGCAAACTAGGAATAAAGAGAACCAATCCTAAAGTGTACTCCACTGTATACAGGAAATGAATACCTAGGGTAAGTGTTAGAAGAATTCCCATTTAAATGAAAGGAAGCCATGCCCACCATCAGCACCACCTAGAAACATTGTCCTGGAAGCTTGAGTCAAAACACTATGACCAGAAACTGAGTATATGACGAATTAAAAAGGGAATAATTATAACATTATCAATTGTATTATATTGCTATGAAATTAGAAACATCAAAAGAATCTATAAATTGTAGGAAATAAGAAAAATACTTTCCTAGTAATAGGGAATGACAAAATGAGGAAGAGGAGGAGGAGAAGGAAAAAGAGGAGAAAGAGGAGGAGGAAGAGGAGAAAGGAGAAGGAGGAAGAGGAGGAAGAGGAGAAAGAGGAGAAGGTAAAAGAGGAGAAGGGGGAAAGGGAGGAGAAAGAAGGAGGAGGAGGAGAAGACAGCCAGAAAAATAAAAGATAGGTAAAATTGACAATATTAAAATCAGGAATTTCTGTACACAAAAGACTCTTTAGAGTCTAAAAGAACAAGCCATAAAAATAAGAGATATCATTGTTCATAAAATGCCAAAAGATTATTGCCTGCAATATATAGTCCCACAAGAGAAAGATGCAAAAAGAACTCGGGCCTGGCAGGCTCATGGCTTTAATCCCAGCATTTTACAAGTGGTAGAAGACATATCCCTGAGAGTCCAAGGATGCCTGCTCTACATAATAAGGTACCAGAGCAGTCAGAGCTATAGAGTGAGACCTTGCCTCAGAGAAGAGAGGAGAGGAGGGGAGGGGAGAGGGAAGGTAAAAGGGGGGAGGGAGAAGAAGAGGGGAAGGGAGGGAAGGGGGAAGGAGAGGGGAGGGAAAGGGGGGAGAAAGAGGGGAGGAGAAGAGAAGAAAGACTCGGTGGTTAAGAGCACACCCTGCTCTTCCAGAGGACCTAAGCTCTCTTTCTAGCGCCAGCATCTGCCAGCTTACACACAACTGTCTGTAACTCTAGCTCCAAGAGATCCAACACTCTCCTCTGAACTTCACAGATACTCACAGAGGAGAAAAGTAATATCATGTGTAGCAGCCTAAACTCTAGAGTTCTAATCCTGGCCAGATCATGTCCTAGTTGTATGATGTAGAATGTATTTCTTAGCATGTCTGAATCCTCAACCATACATTAGGGGCTTACCTTATGTCACTGAGTTCAGATAAAGTGTTCCCTACACAGCCAGTATGAACTTGGCCATACTCTCCATATACCATCAAGGCCTCTCTCTATATCCTCCCATACCCTCCATAGTTGACTTAAAGACCAGAGTCAAGGCACTTGGATATTTGTAGGCCCTGGGGTAGAAGCACATTGACGCCTAGCATTCAGACAGGAAGCTGGCTTACAAAGTGGGTGGTGAGATAAGATCTCATAAAAGTGACATTTGGCTGGGAAATCTAGCGTCTCTCGAGCTAACACTGTACTGCTCAAGAAGAAAGGTGTGGGCTTTAAGACCTGAGTGAGGTTTCCCCATTTACCATGGCTTCCACCAAGCCTACAAGGACCTTTCCTACACCATAGTTTAGCCAACTATAAGATGGAAATAAATGAGTGGACCTCACAGTATTTAATATTCAAAAGATTCAATGAGACTCTATTTTCCTCCAGACAGACCCTGAGTGAAAATCAATCCTCATCTCCCAGTGCTGATGACATTACAGCCAAAAAGCAAAGAGCAGTAACCTCACTAACAAGGCATCAAGTACACTTGTGGTTTTAGCAGATTGTGTTTAACCCTGTTTCCCAATGTGCTTTCCCTAGAACACTCTACGTTTACTTTGAGCCTCTGCTCTGAGGGATGATTACATTATCAATAAATGTGCTCATTACCTTTCTTTCAGGGTCTCAAATACACACAAAACACCTTCTCTAGGACAGTTGCTAATTTCCCTATACTGAGAAGTTCAGCACTGTTACATGGTCCCTATACTAGTGAATGAGATACAGAAAAAAAGATGGGAGGAAGCTGGCTCAGCACTTGTCAGCCCAGGGCCACAGTGTGGGGGAGGCCAGGCCTCCAGTCCTCTCTGCGGTTAGTATGGGGAGTGGTATCCTTGACGTGAGCTCATTCTGTCCCGTTCTCTCCAACAAAACTCAAATGGCTCACGTTTGCCAGCTCATTCATCTGACGGCACTGATGGGAAGCTGCCAACCCTGTGTCCACTCTACGAGAGGATGACCTGGGGTGGCTTACAGAGGGTTTCACTGGATTTTACTGCAGTCACATCATTAGCAGATATGGGTCAGTGTCTAAAACCAATGTCTCCTCCAGCCAACTCTAAAGTCTCCCAACTTCCAGAAAAAAAATCACAGAACTTCATTTTACATGACTCCCATAAGCTCCCATACTCATTTCTTCTTTCTTTTTTTTTAAGAGAAAAGAAGAAAAATGAAAATACAAGAAACTAAACCGTACTCAAGTTTATATGGCGAAATGAGGAAGGGAGACATATGTTTTCTCTGAGCCAATGTTTAAAAGACCAACTTCCAACAGCTACTGGAGTCAGAATCTAATCCAGATTTCAGAATGTCTAAAACACAAAAAGGTAAATAGAATGAAAATATAATTATATATGTATGATGTGCATGGAACACACAATTATTTAAATGGGGACTAGCCAGATGTTTAGAATCTACTGTGTCTTATCCCCAAACATGGAAAATATGAGTTCCTGGCAGATTTTTTAAGAATTTGTGACCTTAAGCTCTTTTCCACACTGTGGGGAAAAAACAAAAAAAAATGATAAAGTTTTGCACTGTAAAGCAGTTTATGGCTCCATTGCTATGAAAACCGTCTCCAAGATATATAAAAATATGAATTGGCTTATACCCAGAAGTCTTTAAGTTTCTTCTTCTTCTTCTTCTTCTTCTTCTTCTTTTTTTAAATAAATCCACACTCCTTCTCAGTTAAGGACTTAGCATAACTCTTTCAAAGAAAGCAGAATTTCTCTACAGACCACTTGGCCTGCTCTACTTCTCTTGTGACTTTATTTACTTATTAATCATTTTCCAGTTTGCCTCTAACCAAATTTTCAGGGCAGGTTCTCTGATCCTTCTGTCTGTAATCCCATGTACAAGATGCACAACACTTACCATGGCTCCAACCCTTCCCTGGGCTAAGCCATGTGTGTGAAAAGACAAACAACAGACCAACTAAAGACATGTGCACAAGCTGGTGGAAGGGTTGGAGGACTGAGAGGGGTTTGAAGAAAAGAGTATTACCATATATGGACCCAGGCCCTCTCTCTTTGTGTAGAATACTCTAAAGAAACCTGAAGGTAGCTAAACAACACACACAGGATGGTGATTTTCACAAGCAGCAGGACCCTGGGCTCCTTGCATGGACACAGTGCCACTGACGATTGTAGAACCCATGTTGGTGGATATGTGACATTTGACCAAGATTTATAACACTGAACAGAATATATGCTAAAGTCTGCCTTTGTAATCAAGAAAAAGTTCAGGTTTTATTACACACCAACGCTCTAGGATGGCACACTACAGAGACATTACACTCAGCTTAGATTTAAGGACTCTTGTTCTAATTATAGCTTTGTATCCAACTTGTATCCAACTAGGCTAGAAAAATCACTAATCTTGTCTTTGGAGAGCAGTGAGGAAGAACAAAATTTTGATTCTGAATCTACATACCTGTTACAGCCCCTGTTGCTCTCAACAACCACTGGAATTCTCTTAAGTGTCAACTCTTCATCCATAATTAAAAAGGAATGATGTTAACTAGCATACAGAGTTAGTGCAAAGACTACATGAGATGCTTGTTGAGAAAGCAAGCAAGCAAGCACAGTGGTTCCCATAAAACACGAAGTATGGGGTCTGGCACATAAGCAATGGTATCATTATTTGAAGATAGTAATGGCTAGAGGCCCAGAATTTGACATTCTTTTTCTTCCCTCTATTTAAGCGAGAAGCAGAGACAGGCCTACTGAACATAAATTTTCAATCATCAAACAAATGCAATAGTGGAAACAATATACTAAGCACTTTGGCATTTTCTTAAATAAGGGAAAACAGGGAACAGTTGTTTTAAGACCAACTCAAAGGATAGATGTAATTGATTTCCCATTAACTGGCCTGCATATAATTCTACAAGGGGGTCTCAAAAATACCAACCATTCTTGTTTGGAAGGTCAAGTCATTTTTCTAGTAATATACATAATATATAAGAAACTATAGGACAATAGCATCCCCTACTGTCAACAGTTCTCAACCTAACATTAGTTTTTTTTTAAAAAAAAAACCCTGAAGTTTAAGAAATTGGGAATTGGGTACAGTAGTAGATGAACAACACAAAACTAACTCGATAGTATTTGGAGGGGTTTTGTTTCATAGTGCTTTGTCTGGGCTTTTTTTTTTCTACAGCTCTTTTGCTTATATATTATGATTTCTGGTCTTATGTTTATATCTAATTTCTGTGTGTATAAATGTGTGTGTGTGTGTTTCTTGTGCTTTCCTTTGGCTCTTTTTTCTGTTTTGGTTTTTTTTTTCTGTTTTATATGCCTGTTTTCTGATGAGAGATTTCAGTGAGTGGGGAGGTGGGAAAAATCTGGGTGCAGCTGGAGGAGGGAAACCATAATCAGAATATATTGTGTGGGAAAAAATCTATTTTCAACTTTTAAAAAAAAGTTGGTATTTTTAGTGAGTTTGAAGAAACACCCTCAAATGTATAATCTAGCACTAATTGCTTAAATTTTTACAATATTAAGTCAACTTCACATGCTGTCACAGAAGAGCACTTTGTTTAATTGCTTGGCAAATCTTTTCAGATAACACTTAAAAACCTTTATTGCCCATTTTTCCTGTTATCTTCTTTTCACCACCTCACACCAAGTTCATTTAACAAACTGCCAAATACCTAAGTACTTTTAGAATAGGTAAAAAGGTTTATCTAGATTAATTTCAAATGCCTGGATAGATAGTAATACTACCTACCCTGAGCCACATGGATACCCTAACTAAACTCTAGTCCCTTCTCAACGTGTTAATGAGAAGAGATTCTTTCCATTGCTTCTCTTCTTGGGACACTCCACCCTGGGAGTTGAGAGGAAATGGCATCCACACCACTTAGTGTTCCAGCAGCATTAACTAACTAACTAGTAGGCTCTCTCCCCACCTCATGTTTGCTGACTCAAGATCTACAATTATGGCATGGCCCCTGGGATATCTGTAGGCACATGAAGGTTTGAAAAACAGCATCTTCAACCTTACTATTTCTTTAATCAAAGCTCATATGCTAATAAAGATGGAAACGAAAACACACTGAACATAGTAAAGTGGTGTGTCTCATTAAGCCTAAGTTACCTGTGAGTGGTGCTCTCAATAGGACCACAAGACAAAGCACGTGAGCTGGGTCATCTGTACTTTTACTCAACTACTACTGAGCTATCTGTTATTTCATAGATGCATGTGCCAAGATTCCTTTCCCAGTCAAAGAAGAAATCATACCAGCTTAACTTACGTATATGTAAATATAATCATACAACATATTTATGATACATAGTTGTACAATTCATCATTTATTTTGGATAATATAGAAATAAGTTAAACTTAATTCCTCGCTGTTATTTTTATCATTATTATTTAAAAGATAATCTGAGGGGAGATTTTAAACAAGCATCAGAAATGTCAATACTGCTTTTGACATCTGCTCCTTTATTCATCTTTAAACAGCTTTTCTGTGTGCCTATGTGTTGTCCTAGTGGAATTTTTAGTGACTGGAAAGAGCATAAGAGTCAATATTGAAACTTCTTTAAGTTATAACTTGAACAATGTACTAGGCAAATGGAAATATACTGGTTCACAAGTAGCCTAAGGGTTTTCTATATTATTATAGAAATTTCTATATTTTCTATATTATAACTCTCTAAGGGTTTTCTATATTATTAATGCATTAGAATTGAAGGCCAGTATCCTTTTCTTGGGTATGAAGGTAGGGTACTTACCACTGTTTCCCCAAAATGTCTAAACATTAAACGTGTAAACACTTAACGAATATACATGCAAATATGTTCATGTATATAGAAAAAAGAGATTAATACATGAATGAAGTAAAAGGAATGAACCCCATATGATCCTTAATACTGACTGTCTACTTAAAAGGACTTAGAATCACCAAGAAGACAAACCTCTTGGCATCTTACCAGAGAGCTTTAAATGGGGTTTAAATGGGTGGCACCATTTTATGACCAGGGATCTAGACAGAAAAAGAAGAGGAGGAGGGGGAGGGGAGAAGGAGGAAGAGGAAGAAGATGAAGAGGAAGAGGAAGAACAAAAAGAACAGAAGGAGGAGGAGAAGGAGGAGGAGGAGGAGAAGGAGAAGGAGAAGGAGAAGGAGAAGGAGAAGGAGAAGGAGAAGGAGAAGGAGAAGGAGAAGGAGAAGGAGAAGGAGAAGGAGAAGGAGAAGGAGAAAAGAAGAAGAAGAAGAAGAAGAAGAAGAAGAAGAAGAAGAAGAAGAAGAAGAAGAAGAAGAAGAAGAAGAAGAAGAAGAAGAGGAGGAGGAGGAGGAGGAGGAGGAGGAGGAGGAGGAGGAGGAGGAGGAGGAGGAGGGAGAGGAGGAGGAGGAAGAGGAAGAGAAGGGGGAGGAAGAAGAGGAAGAGGAAGGAGAAGAAGCTCTGCATCCTGACTCAGAAGTAATGTGACCAGCAGCCCTACATTGCTCTGCCACTCCTTCCTCAACACAATAGGCTGAATGACCTCTTTAACTCTGAGCCAAACAGACCTTTTCTTCCATAAGTTGCTCTTGCAGGTATTTTGTCCTAGCAATGAGAAAAGAAATGTATATGTCTCATGAAAAAGAGTGTGGTCAACATATCATAAGAACGTGGTATCAATTTACAAGAACAAATATAGACCAAAGTGTTCACTGCTAGGTGGATGAAAGATAAAGAATGACTACTAAAGACACAGGGCTTGTAGAGGGAGAATGCTACATTGTTAATTGGATAATTATTACTCTTTTACAATGCTGAATTAAAAAGCCCTGCATTGAACAACTTTAAACTGTGACTTTTATAGTATGTCAAATATATTTCACTATTAATGTCACATTAAACATGATGGGTGATGGGGGAATGGTGATGTGGCTAATCAGGTAAAAGTGCTCCCTGACCAAGCATGTGCTCCATCTATGGCCTGGAACCCACATGAAAAAGCCAGGTATAGCAGCACACATTGGTAAACACAGCACTCCTGCAGCCAGGTGAGAAGTAGAGACAGGAGGACTGGCTGGAAGCTTCAGGGTCAGCATGACAGAAACAAAGAGACTCTGCCTCAACAGAGTAGAAGAGCACTGACTCCCAAAGGTTATCCTCTGACCTGCACACAAACATACATCATGGCATGGCATACAGATACACACTCATGCACACACACACACAATAATTAATAAGGAAAGAAAGAGAGAGGGGGAGAGAGAGAGGAGGAAGGAGGAAGGGAGGAAGGAAAGAAGGGAGGGAGGGAGGAAGGAAGGAAGGAAGGAAGGAAGGAAGGAAGGAAGGAAGGAAGGAAGGAAGGAAGGAAGGAAGGAAGGAGTCTCACTTTCATTTGGCAAATAGTTTCCCAAAAAGTAACTTACATATTTGAAACTGTACCTTAGTTAATATTTTTCAAAAGCAATCAATCAGTTTGGCCTGTCTTAAGTCAAAAAGAGCACAGGAAAGAGATAGCAAATTATGCCATGCACTTGAGGGGGAAAATGAGGCAAGGAGAGGAAGAAATGGGATGTAACAAGGATATCTGGGGAAAGCATGTGACTTTTTATCCCAACAACTTCTTCTTCCAAACTGAAAGCACCCAGGGTAAAGAGCATCGCAAGGACATGTGGCTTAAGCCAGATGTCTGCCATGGGTGAATCAGTCATGGCAGCTGGTATCTGCCATCAGCAGCTCCTCCAAGAGTGGGGTTGTTAGAGAGCCCAAGAAGAATCTATAACAACTGCTGTCACAATCGTGAGCTCTTAAAAAGACAATCTATGAGTACTATTGAATAATACAATAGTGCTATAAGTATGCCTGGGTCATACTCAAATTAAAGAATTCCTAGAGCAATATAGACAATACTCTGATCAACAACATATAAGAATACAACCACTTCACCTTCTAACTTTCTAGAGGCCATAAAGGAATAATTCAATAGCAAAAGTTATAAAGACTTGATTGGGAATAATACATTACCAGTGGCTGGGATTAGAAGGAGAAGCCACCTTGCTTACTTGTACAGGAGAATAAACTAACCACAACTTGCACAAAGCCACTGCCAAGATAGCAGAACACCTAGTTGCAAGCCACAGGCACCAAGCATGCAGGGCCCTGCTCTTTCCATTCTTCTAGCTCTTCAAACTGGATCTTGTTTGGTACTGGAAGCCAGAGGGATTCGATTACCACATAATTAGCATCAGGGCATGTGCAACAGGCAGATTTCCACACTCGAGTCACATCTTTGAGCCAGATGCCTCCCCTCCACTGCATACCTTGGATGGTACAGCTGCCCCCAACCTCACTCTGAACCCCTCACTGTTTGCCAGAGGCTCTGAGGTTTGGGACTTGGAGCAGATGAGTCATTCTAGCCAGGATGAAGTCACTTCTCTCTGATATGACTTCTCAGAAAACACCTTTAGGCAAGTTTCTCGGGGTTAAAGTTCTTCCGCCTAGGCGCTTAAAGACTTTGCAGTGGGTTTAGAGAAAAACTGTGAAATAAATGTCAAGAATTAAGGGGCCACTTTGGAACCCTTCAAAGAAAAGCAGCATTCCTGAAGATCCCTGTTATAGCTGATGGAGCCGGGGAGAAAGACACAAGAACAGTTCTTTTACAAATGCCATGGCAAAAGAAGTATAAGAAAGGGACTACTATTGCTTGGTAGCAATCTTACACGATTCATTTATGGTTTATTTTTACTTTATCTGGATAACCCTATACCTACTGTTTATGGCAAAAGATACCCTTAGTGAAGATTCCAAGACCGTGCACGTAGGCACTTGTGGGTACACACAGATTTCATAAGCTTTCAGAGTCTTTTTCAAATCTTTAAACTAGTAAAAGAGGATAAAAATTTTCTCCAAAATACAGTAAAAAGTATTTTTAAACAAGATCTTGAAAGTGTTTCTTTCATCTATGGATATTCCTCTTGTTTTACAATGCATTTGAGACTTTTAAAGTAAAGAAGAAGGGAGACTGGCTTTCCCCTCCAAGTCTGGAACAGAGCTAACCTGGCACGTCCAAGAGGGATATAAAGGATCTAAAAGTGCAGACTCGGCCAGAGCCGGAACAAGAGTTGCTGAACTGGAGACAAGTTGGAACTGAAGTAAGCCTTGACTTGCTCCAGGTCTTATAGGCATTCTTCCTAGTAAGATGAACTATTGGTCCTGGGTTACATAAATTTCAATATACAAGAGCCCTCCCCAAGTTACAGTGAGGCCAAAGGCCCTCCTGAATCCACACATCTGCACCCCATTTAAACTGGATGATTGTCCCCCATTGTTCAGGTTTTAAGCTGGGAACTAAGAGCAGCTTGCTGCACAAACCCCTAGAGATCAGGCTCTGCAAAATAAGTGATTTTTTTTTTTTACTGCAACTTTTGAACATTTTAGTTCTTCAACTCAAAAGTCTAGGGGGAAATAAGTAAAAACGTGAAGAATTACAGGTTTTATGGTTATAAAAGGAAGAAAATAAACATATGTAAGCCCAGCGTCTGCACAACACACATTGCTGATCCCTCTAAGAAAACTTTTAAATGACATTGTTTTTGAAATCACGTTTTTAAAAGGCTAGAGATGTAGTTCAGTTGATCGAATGCTGGACTAGCATCCGTGAAGCCCTGGATTCATCTCCAGCACCCCATAAACAGGGAGTGGTGATATGCACCTGTAATCCCAAGAGGCAGGAGGATCAGAAGTTCAAGATAATCTAAAGTACACAGGCCAGCCTGGAGCTCACGAGATCCTGTCTCAGTGGGGGTCAGCACAAGGCAAGTGCTCTAAATTGATCTCTATTCCTAACCTCTTAGTTCTTTAATGTTTCAGTTTGAGATTGAGTCTCATTAAGTTTCCCAAGCTGACTTTCAATTTGATCCTCATGCCTCAGTCTCTTGAGGTACTGGGATTGCAGGGCTGTACCCACCAGACTGAACTGGAAGTGTCTCTGTTCTAATTTAATAATAATCTACAAAATAAAATTATGTGAAAATAAAGACATGGCTTTTCTTCGTACTGATAACTTACTTCAACCACTCAGTCAAAAACTTACATACATACTGCCAACCATGGTACTGCCCCTTTATTCCTAGCACTTGGGAGGCACAAACAGGCAGGGTGAGCTAGAGGCCAGCCTGGTCTACACAGCAAGTTCCAGGACAGCCAGAGCTACATAATGGGACCCCTGTCTCATCTACTATGTCCTAGGTACAATACTACAACAGAGGCAGGGGCTGGGGAGCATACACTTAACATTCTGAATATCTAAATAGCTTTGCAACCAATAAACAATAGCACAGCATACCAAGAAATGATAAATGCAGGAATAAAGAAAACATGAACATAGCAAAAAATAGTGAAGCATGTTAGAAGGTGTTTTTTGCGGTGTAGTAGCACTTGATCAGGATTCCTGCAGTAATGATACATTTATTTCAGCAAAGAAATATGCTTTCAGAGGATAGTTTATTTACCTCTATTGTCACAAAGATTATCAAGGGCCTAAAAGAATATTTTGATTCTATGTTAAATATTTATATAGTACCTAAAATGTTTAAACTCCACAGAGTATTTTAATATTTCATATAATATTCAAATTTGAAAAAAATCAAGGGCACTGTATTAATTATTTTTTCTGTCTCTGTGACAAAATACCATGGCAAGCAATAACTTATAGAAGAAAGAACTTGGGGACTGGAGGACTGTCAGTTCTAGAGGGGGTCACACAATGGTTGGGGAGGCCAGCCAGCAGGAGCAAGAAGCTGAGAGATCTCATCTCAGCTACACACAGGAAGGGGGGAGGGAAAGGAGAGAAGAAGGGGGAGAGTGCAGCAAAGTAACCAACTCTCAAAGCCTGCTCTCAGTGATGTACTTCCTCTGGCAAAGCTCCACATCAAACACTTCTATAAAGTCCCCAAGTAGAGCCACCAATTGAGGTCAAATATTCAAATGCTTGAGCCTGCAGGGTCATAAACCTGCTTTAGAATGGGAGGGCAGCCTTCAAGAATGGGAGAATACAGGCAAAGAAACCAGCGAGGAAGGTCTGGACAACCCAAGACAAAGAGCTGTCACAGCATAGGTGGCAGATGACACTCCAGTCGCTAGGACTCAGGCAGAGCAGATGACCACCAACAACTGGGAAAGGCAGAGCGACTGCAAAAGCTCCCCTGTGTGTGAGTAAGAGATGTTCAGGGGGAAAATCCAAGAGGAATAAAAACAGTGGTGAGTGGAGCCTAGGGTTGCTTACGTAGAGATAGAGGTAAAAGTTAAGAAGACAAAAAAAAAGTCAGAAGTAAAAGGATAGTTTCAGAGAGTCGTCATAGAATCACACAGGCATGGGAGTCACATAGTGTCCTCCAACCAACTCCTTACTGCCTGAGAAGCAGTAGTTTCCTTATCTATAAGACCAGGTAACAACTACACTTCACAACTTTAGATTCGATACATTCTCCTGGACATGCTTCAGAACCAATGAACAGCTATTTGAGAAATGACTGCCACTGTGTTAAAGTTAGCCTTACTGGTCCATGCTACCATGTGGAACGATGGTGTTTGCCAAGGCTGTAAGCATTCCTCCTCTCATGACTCATCTCACCCCTTTGCAATGACCTCACCACCAATCCCATTAAGAGGTCCAGGCTATCTCTCCCCCACCCCATGTCGCTTGAACTGTGCTAACCTTGGGCTACCTTTGATTAATAGAATCTAGACTTGAGTAAATGTTCCCTAACTTTGAAGTCAAGAGAACTTGCTAGTTTCACTTTCATATTCCTGAGACCTCTCGAAAAGAAGCAATTACAGAATTAAATAACCCTGTTCCTGAAATAGCTGAAATGTGTGTGTGTGTGTGTGTGTGTGTGTGTGTGTGTGTGTGTGTGTGTGTGAAAGAGAGAGAGAGAGAGAGAGAGAGAGAGAGAGAGAGAGAGAGAGGCAGTGATTCCTCTGTAGGAAGCAAATGAGTCCTTGTGTGACCTCCCCAGCCTGGTGACAGTCTGCAGTGCAGTATGTGAAACACACAAATCACAGACTTGTGATTCCCTGGTGCCAGAAGGTGAAGCTGGGACTCTGGAGAGATGAAAGCTACAAATGCACACCACACACACCACACCTAAGTATGTTGCTGATCAACACACTGTTGAAAGTTGGGGACTACCTACAGCCAGGAAAAGAGTCACCCCAGAAGACAAAGGGGGAGTAGTAGTTGAAAACCCATGCTTTGAAGATGCCCAAGCTATGCCCTTTGACTTGAGACACCATGAGGAAGGCCAGCCAAAGGCAATGGTAAAAAATTAGGCATGTGACAGAAGCCACCATAACTGCCCCTGTCATAGGGCCAGATGACTTCAGTTTCATGAGAGACCTAGAGGCAATAAAAAGAACTGCCAACTGCGTTCAACCATGCCCATCATAACCCAATGGCCCCTAGAGTTGTGAGCAAATTAAGCAGTTGTGCCACCAGGTTTAGGATTGACCTACAGGCTTCAGTACACAAACGGCACATAAGATGTTTAAAACATTGTTGCTATGATATAAAATATATTGGTAATTTGTTTAAGCTTATTGAGAAGCCCGTCTAGAACCAACTTCCCTACCTACCTTGGACCTGTTATATAAAGCTATTCTCCCAGCAGAACAGCTATCATCTTCACTGGCATAGCTGTGAGTACTCACAGGAAACTCCAGAAATCAAGCTTATCAACTGCTGATGCTCCCTCATACCAGAAGGCTTAGGGAGAGTCATTGGCCCCTGACCCAAGACTCCAGCAGCTCCCTTCTGCATGTCTCTCGAAGCATACCTGCTGGTGGCCTTATGGTGTTGAGAGATGCCAGAGTATGCAGATTGTAGAACGTTAACTAAAGATCTCACTCCATCCATGCAGCTATGGGGAAGTCATCCATGCTGGGGTGGAACTTTCCCGTGAAGGACCTGCTTTGAGGGTCCCCTGCACTCCTAGAAGTAAGCCCTCATCCATGCTCTGTAAGGAGGCCCAATAAACTCTCTGGTTGCCACAAGATGGACTTTAGTGGAATCATACTTTGACTCATTGGTGGTGCTTTGTAAGAAAGGAGTCGGTGTTTGGTTACATGTCACCAGAGTGAGTGTTCTTGCTAAAAGGCCCAAGCATGCTTGTCTCAAAGTGTCCTCCAAAGCCTCTTGTCTAGAGACAGGCTGGTTCCTGGCCCTGTGCATAACCGAAGTGGGGACAGCCAAACAGTTCAAAAGTAAAAATACACTGCTCTTGAGAAGAGAGGAGATGGACTGAGTAGAACATGCCCTTGAGAGCAACTACAGGTACACAACTTCCAACAGGGATTACTGTCGTTAACTCCATGGACAAAACCAACCTAACAACAAACAAACAAACAAACAAACCTCATCTGGAGAGGGGTCACTGCTCCAGGACTCTCACAATCAAGAACTCCAGCACTATTGTTTCAAAGGCTCCTCCCCAGTCATTTCCACCAGATTAAACAGTGCCAGTTTAATGATGTTACTTTAGTTTGTTATCTCAACTAAAGAGCTGCTCCAGTCATTTCCACTGAAAGCTTAAGGAGCCTGATTGGATACTTTTTCTGCTATCTGCTGTTTCTCTGCATGTGCTAACTCCTAAAGTCCTTTACTTTTGCCTGCTATATGCTTAATGAACTTGCTCATTTTAAGCTGGAGGCATTACCATAGCTCATTCTCAATACAGGACAGTTACAAAACAGAAGACAAGCACTAATCACCAATCCATGGTCCTCTGCTAACTAACAACCTAAAGAAGTGCTAATGACAGGTAGCCCTTAATGGAGTTAGAACTCATCTCATCTGGGGGAAATTAAAAGGCACCGTAAAGAAAATAATATGGATCACAGAATTCTGAAATATCAAGATTGACCTGTCATCTCCACTCTGATGCTTCTACTGACTAAAAAAAAGACATCTTCCTCCCATTCCCATGAAGGATAATGTTTTGGAATCAATGGTTTTGCAGGTTTCCTATCCTCAGAAGCTGTCTTTCCTTGACAAAACTAATCGACCAGCTGATCCCACCTCACCCCATGTTTGGTGAGTCACTCTGCATAGTCCCTGTCCCTAAACAACTGGGCACTGGGTACTGCATGCTGGGCTATTTTAATCCCAGAGAAAAAGGTCAGAAAGCAGAAGCAGTGTGAAAGGATGACTAATGGGGCAGCTCAGTGGTGGTGGTGACAGAGTAAGCTGGTTTGAAGACTATCAGGACCTCTGTGACTCATCCTGTCCTAGTGAGGAGAAAGGCAAGAGCCGTGTAGTCTCAAGAGACAGTAGACCACAGTCATGCTCAGACTCCATATTTCTATCTGTGTATCCCTGCTAAACTCAAGGTCACCAATTTCTAATTGTCTTGGCCATTTCTGGCTAGAGGGAAAGCACCTGCTAATCTACATGGCCAGATCTTACAAATCATTTCCTTTCATAGAGATGGCAGCCCACCAGTGATCCACTTCTCTTTGTTCCACGACATTCTGCTTCCCAGGAAGCAGCGTGCTAGGGGCTGTGTCAGATCCTGCTCTGACACTTGCTGTATCTCTCTCTACTCTTTTCCTCTGTGGGAATCCTCCTCATTTGTGATGATTTCTCAAGACCTCCATGATCTCTTTATCTGCAGTCTAGCTTTCTTTTGGAATATTTAGTCCATCAAACCTATGGCTAATGCATGTAGATTCTTTTATATGAAGAGCTCAAGTTCTTTTTTATAAAGATCCCATGTTTTTCTCAGAGCCTGAAGCACATGCAAAGAGGATGCCATTGTAGAACTCTACCATCTGACCAACCAGCCAAAACATAGAAGACACCAGGGGATAGTGTATGCATATTTCCATATCTCTGCTATATGGACCATTCATGCTGCTACCCACCCAACCCACATATATCTCCAGACTGGAGAGGATCACAGAAACCCTGGCCAGAAAGACCCTAGTCCAAGCCTTCTAGTTTGCAAATGACAGAACTGAGTCACCAGCAGGCAAGAAGAAAATCTAGGCTCAAATGAGTCAAGCATAAGTAAGGAGAAGCATAAGTAAAATGTATTCTCATTCAGAGATGTGTTTAGCTCAAAAAGTGGGGATTAAAACAAACAAACATACAAAAAAAAAAAAACACTAACTGAAAGCTGATTTAAACAGTGTCCTGCAGGAAACTCCAACCATGCAAAGATAAAGTCTCCATCTTCATCTTCATCTTCCAAGCAGCTGTAATTCAATAGGAAAGGGGCAGACCTAGACCTACTTAGTTCTATGACTGGATGAACATCTGGGCAAGCTAGGCCTGAAGCAGAAATAAAATGCTAGTGTAATTTAGGTCATGGGTTGAAAAGAAGGAAGATGACTAGAAAAGGCTCTGCAGTGAAGATGGAACTGGGTTGCATGTTTAAGGTCTCCTCATGCTTGAATGTACCCCTCCAGGATACTCCCATGTTCTTGTGGGGTGGGTCTGTGCCCTGGCTGTCTTACCATACACCATGTCAGTCTTCCTTTCACTTTAATAGCTAATTTCCTATCTGCTAGATTCAGACCCTATGAAATCAGGCATCTCACTTCAATATCTACCAGAAGCTGTGCACACCACAGGTAACAAAGGTGTGTGTGGTATGTATGCACACTGAAACTGAGCTAAACCCATGAGAATAGCCCATACCTGGGTTAGAGAACAATATGATTTTAGAAGGAATTTTTGGAAGGGTCTTTGTGGAGTCATAAAAATAAGGATGGAAAAAAATTGTGGTGTGGTTAGAGAGATGACTCAGTGGTTAAAAGCACCAACTGCTCTTCTGAAGGTCATGAGTTCAAATCCCAGCAACCACATGATGGCTTACAACCATGAGATCTGATGCCCTTTTCTAGGGTGTCTAAAGACAGCTACAGCGAGCTAGCAGGACCTGAGCAAGAAGAAAAAAGTCTGAATACAGAAAATTGGACATAGTACTACCAGAAGATCCAGAAATACCACTCCTGGGCATATACCCAGAAGATGCTCCAACTTGTAATAAGGACATATGCCCCACTATGTTCATAGCAGCCTTATTTATAATAGCTGCTGTGAACATGAATTATTTATAGGAGGTGGAAAGAACCCAGATGTCCCTCAACAGTGGAATGGATACAGAAAATTTGGTACATTTACACAATGGAGTACTACACAGCTATTAAAAACAATGAATTTATGAAATTCTTAGGCAAATGGATGGATCTAGAGGATATCATCCTGAGTGAGATAGCCCAATCACAAAAGAACACACATGATATGCACTCACTGATAAGTGGATATTAACCCAGAAACTCAGAATACACAAGATACAATTTGCAAAACACATGAAACTCAAAAAGAAGGAAGACCAAAGTGTGGATACTTCGATCCTTAGAAGGGGGAATAAAATACCCATGGAAGGAGTTACAGAAACAAAGTTCGGAGCAGAGACTGAAGGAAGGACCATCCAGAGACTGCCCCACCTGGTGATCTATCCCATAAACAACCACCACACCCAGACACCATTGCAGGTGCCAACAAGATTTTGCCGACAGAACCCTGATTTAGCTGTCTTCTGTGAGGCTCTGCCAGTGCCTGGCAAATACAGAAGGGATGCTCACAGTCATCCATTGGATGGAGCACAGGGTCCCTAATGAAGGAGCTAGAGAAAGTTCCCAAGGAGCTGAAGGAGTCTGCAGCCCTATAGGAGAAACAACAATATGAACTAACCAGTACCCCCAGAGCTCCCTGGGACTAAACCACTATTCAAAGAAAACACATGGTGGGACTCATGTCTCTAGCTGCATATGTAGCAGAGGATGGCCTAGTCAGTCATCAATGGGAGTAAAGGCCCTTGGTCTTGCAAAGATCCTATGCCCCAGTATAGGGGAATTCCAGGGCCAGGAAGCAGGAGTGGGTGGGTTGGAGATCAGGGCAGGGGGAGGGGATAGGGGATTTTCGGAGTGGAAACTAGGAAAGGAGATAGCATTTGAAATGTAAATAAAGAAAATATCTAATTAAAAAATAAATATAAATAAATTGTTAAAGGATTTTTAAAAAGACAGCTACAGTGTACTTACATACAATAAATAAATAATTTTTTTTAAAAAAAGAATGTGATGATAGAGGAGATGGTAACAGCCATACTGCAACCAACATATACCAAGCCCCATGCTCGAGACTTCCCATCTGATCCTCCCATCCAATCTAAGAAGCAGATATTATGTTTTTATTAAATTATTATCACCTCCATTTCATAGAATATATATATATATATATATATATATATATATATATATATATATATATATATATTCTATATATATATATATGGAGGAAACAGGTCGAATAGTCACTGAAGAGTAAGAGGCAGATTGGAGATCAGCATGTAGAGAGAATCGCTTATAAATGTCACCTGTCAATAAAAAGCCAATGGCCAATGAGCTGAGGCAGGAAATAAGAGGTGGTACACTGGCAAGAAGATTCTGGGAAATAGTAAGAGATAAAAGAGTGACTCGAAGAGAGCCACTGGGGTGAGGCAGGACATTAGATGGGAGAAGGACTGAGGAGACCAACATAAACCAGCAGGCACAGAAACTCAGAGAGATGCTGAGAAGATGAGAAGAAAGAAGCAGCCTGGGACTGAAGAGAGGTAACTAACCAAGTGGTAGACACAGAACAGTTAATTGGGCTAAATAAGTTAGAATCTAGTCAGGGACTGAGCCAAAACTTAGGGCCTAGGCATTTAATAGCTAATTATTCTCAGAGTCGACACCCCAGGAGCAGACTGGGAAGGAAAAACAGATTTTAAAAATTATTTTAACACCAGCAAGTCCAATTTCACAAGCTGAGCTCTTTGTTACCACATGACATTTAACTGAAAGACAGAGAGAAGATGTGTGAGGTGGGGGGAAATGGAGAAAGAAACCTAAATTTGGAACCTGGAAAAGTACAGGAACATCTCTGAGGGCCACCTCAGGAAGGACTCAGCCCCAACCATGGGCATCTGGAAAGTAATTGGGGTAGAAGGGTGGGACGGATCAAGGGACAAGCCCACAAACACCCGAGTTCAGCCATGCCCCATTCTTCCTGCTATGTCCCACCCCTCCCAGTCACTTCAGATCCTCTCCAACTCAAGGTAACTTTAGATCCTGACACAATTAAAAGAAATATTTTTTTAACAAATTATAACACAAGGCATACTTCTGATGTTTAAAATATTTTGTAATGGGGGTTGGACAGATGGCTCAGTGGTTAAGAGCATTGACTGCTCTTCCAGAGGTCCTGAGTTCAATTCCCAGCAACCACACAGTAGCTCACAACCATCTGTAATGGGATCTGATGCCCTCTTCTGGTGTGTCTGAAAACAGCTACAGTGAACTCATGTACATAAGATAAATAAATCTTTTTAAAAAATATTTTGCAGTGGACAGTTTCATGTACAATTTTGCTGTGGTGACGTTGAGAATATTCACCAGTCATTCATTTATTTTAAATGGAACACAAGACTCAGAGTACACTGGGCAAGCTCTTGACCATGCAGTCGCACACATCCCAACCCTATTATTTATTCTTTTGACCCAACTTCGTTTGGAATCTAAATCAGAAACAAATCAAGCTACACTAAATGTCTAACAATTGTGATCATTTAACACAGCACTTTATTTTTTTTCAAAATAGTTTTCCAAATGGTCTATATAAGTAATTATCAAATACTCAACACATGTCAATAATTTATATGACTTTATAGCTTCCAGAAGAGTGTAAGGCTCTGATTGTGAGGTGGTTTATCTGGTTTTCTGTTTTGTGAAATAGCACCCATACTATCTAGTTTCCTCCACAGGAGACAGAGAAAAGTAACATGTTCTCATCGGCTCCATTTGCCTTTCAAGCTATATGCTTGTGTCAGGAGCCCCTGGCTGTCACCACAACACAGTCAAACTTCTGCGGTCCAGCTCTCACCATTATCCTAAATGATATTCTTCCTACCCATTCACTTCTAAATAAATGGTCTTGATAAACTATTGCTGATCTCCTTCCTGGGTCCAATCTATAAATGGTAAGAATAAAGCAGAAAATTATTATTATTGTATTTCTTGACTTTTTTGTATGTGTTCATGTTGTTTTATTTTTTATTAGATATTTTCTTTATTTACATTTCAAATGTTATCCCCTTTCCTGGTTTGCCCTCCAAAAACTGCCTTGAGTCCCTCCTTGTGTACTCTTTGGTTGGTGGTTTAGACCCTGAGAGCTCTGGGGGTACTGGTTCATATTGTTCCTATGGGGCTGCAAATCCCTTCAGTTCCTTGAGTCCTTTCTCTACTTCCTCCATGGGGGACCCTGTGCTCAGTCCAATGGTTGGCTGAGAGCATCCACCTCTGTATTTGCCAGGCACTGGTAGAGCCTCTCAGGAGACAGCTATATCAGGTGCCTGTCAGCAAGCACTTGTTGGCATCCATAATAGTGTCTGGGTTTGATGACTGTATATGGGATGGGCCCCCAGGTGAGGCAGTCTCTGGATGGCCTTTCCTTCAGTTTCTGCTCCACACTTTGTCTCTGTAATTCCTTCCATGGGTATTTTGTCCCCTCTTCTAAAAAGGACTGAAGTATCCACACTTTGGCTTTTCTTCTTCTTGAGCTTCATGTGGTCTGTGAATTGTATCTTGAATATTCCAAGCTTCTGGGCTAATATCCACTTATCAGTGAGTGTATATCATGTGTGTTCTTTTGTGATTGGGTTATCTCACTCAGGATGATATCCTCCAGATCCATCCATTTGCCTAAGAATTTAATGAATTCATTGTTTTAAATAGCTGAGTAGTACTCAATTGTGTAAGTGTACCACATTTTCTGTATCCATTCCTCTGTTGAGGGACATCTGGGTTCTTTCCAGCTCCTGGCTATTATATATAAGGCTGTTATGAACATAGTGGAGCATGTGTCCTTATTATATGTTGGAGCATCTTCTGGGTATATGCCAAGGAATGGTATGGCTGGGTCCTCACGTAGTACTCCATCCAATTTTCTCAGGAACCACCAGACTGATTTCTAGAGTGGTTGTACCAGTTTGCAATCTCATCAGCAGTGGAGTAGTATTCCTCTTTCTCCACGTCCTCACCAGCATCTGCTGTCACCTGTCTCTTCCCCCACTTTCTTTTCTATTAATTTAAATGTTTCTGGTTTTATGTGGAGGTCCTTGGTCCATTTGGACTTGAACTTTGTACAAGGAGATAAGAATGGATCAACTCGAATTCTTCTACATGATAACTGCCAGTTGAACCAGGATGATTTGTTGAAAATGCTGTCTTTTTTCCACTGGATGGTTTTAGCTCCTTTGTCAAAGATTAAGGAACCATAGGAGTGTGGGTTCATTTCTGGGTCCATTGATCTACCTGCCTGTTATTGTACCAATACCATACAGTTTTTATCACAATTGCTCTGAAGTACAGCTTGAGGTGAGGAATGATGATTCCACCAGAAGTCCTTTTATTGTTAAAAATAGTTTTTGCTATCCTAGGTTTTTTGTTATTCTAGATGAATTTGCAGATTTCTCTTTCTAACTCTATGAAGAACTGAGTTGGAATTTTGATGGGGATTGCATTGAATTTGGAGATTGCTTTTGGCAAAATGGCCATTTGGCTATATTAACCCTGCCAATCCATGAGCGTGGGGGATCTTTCTATCTTCTGGAATCTTCTTCGATTTCTTTCTTCAGAGCCTTGAAGTTCTTGTCATATAGATCTTTTACATGCTTAGTTAAAGTCACACCAAGGTACATTATATTATTTGTGACTATTGTGAAGGATGTTGTTTCCCTAATTTCTTTCTCAGCCTGTTTATCTTTTGAGTAGAAGAAGGCCACTGATTTGTTTGAGTTAATTTTATATCCAGCTACTTTGCTAAAGTTATTTATCAGATTTAGGAGTTCTCTGGTCGCTTAAGTATACTATCATATCATTTACAAAGAGTGATATTTTAACTTCTTCCTTTCCAATTTGTATCCCTTTGACTTCCTTTTGTTGTCTAACTGCTCTGGCTAGAACTTCGAGTACTATACTGAACAGTTAGGGAGAGAGTGGACAGCCTTGTCTATTCCTTGATTTTAGTGGTATTGCTTCAACTTTCTCTCCATTTAGTTTTATGTTGGCTACTGGCTTGTTTTATATTGCTTTTACTATGTTTAGGTATGGGCCTTGAATTCCTGATCTTTCCAAGACTTTTATCATGAATGGGTTTTGAATTTTGTCAAATACTTTCTCAGCATCTAATGAAATGATAAGGCTTTTTTTCTTTGAGTTTGTGTATATAGTGGATTATGTTGATGGATTTCTGTATATTGAACCATCCCTTCATCCCTGGGATGAAACCTACTTGATCATGATGGATGATTGCTTTGATGTGTTCTTGGATTCGGCTTCAGAGAATTTTATTGAGTATTTTTGCATCGATATTCATAAGGGAAATTGATCTGAAGTTCCCTTTCTTTGTTAGGTTTTTGTGTGGTTTAGATATCAGAGTAATTGTGGCTTCATAGAATGAGTTGGGTAGAATTCCTTCTGTTTCTATTTTGTAGAATAGTTTGAGGAGTATTGGAATTAGGTCTTCTTTGAAGATCTGACAGAACTCTGCACTAAACGCATCTGGGTCCTGTTTTTTTTGTTTGTTTTTTTTGTTTTGTTTTTTGTTTTTTGTTTTTTTGATTGGGAGACTATTAATGACTACTCCTATTTCTTTAGGGGATATGGGACTGTTTAGATGGTTTGTCTGACCCTTATTTAATTTGGTACCTGGTATCTGTCTAGAAATTTGTCCATTTCATCCAGTTTTGTTGAGTATAGGCTTTTGTAGTAGGATCTGATGATTTTTTGTATTTCTTTGGTTTCTGTTGTCATATCTCCCTTTTCATTTCTGATTTTGTTAATTAGGATACTGTCCCTGTGGCCTCTGGTTAGTCTGGCTAAGGGTTTATCTATCTTGTTGATTTTCTCAAAGAACCAGCTCCTGGTTTTGTTGATTCTTTGTATAACTCTTTTTGTTTCTACTTGGTTGATTTCAGCCCTGAGTTTATTTCCTGCCATCTACTCCTCTTGGGTGAATTTGCTTCTTTTTGTTCTAGAGCTTTTAGGTATGCTGTCAAACTGCTCCTGTATGCTCTCTCAAGTTTCTTTTTGGAGGCACTCAGAGCTATGAGTTTTCCTCTTAGCACTGCTTTCATTGTGACCCATAAGTTTGGGTATGTTGTATCTTAATTTTCCTTAAATTCTAAAAAGTCTTTAATTTCTTTCTTTATTTCTTCCTTGACCAATTTATCATTGAGTAGAGCATTGTTTAGCTTCCATGTGTCTGTGGAATTTCTGTTGTTTTTGTTGCTATTGAAGACCAGCCTTAATCCGTAGTGATCTGATAGGGAGTCATGGGGTTATTTCAATCTTCTTGTACCTGTTGATTTGTGACCGATCATACCATCAGTTTTGGAGAAGGTACCATGAAGTGCTAAGAAGAAAGTATATTACTTTGATTTAGGATGAGATGTTCTATAGGCTAGGCAGTGGTAGTGCATGCCTTTAATCCCAGCACTAGGGAGGCAGAGGCAGGCAGATTTCTGAGTTCAAGGCCAGCCTGGTCTACAGAGATAGTTCCAGGACAGCCAGGGCTATACAGAGAAACCCTGTCTCAGAAAAAAAAAATAAATCCAAAGAAAGAAAGAAAGAAAGAAAGAAAGAAAGGGGGAGGGGAGGGGAGGGGAGGGGAGGGGAGGGGAGGGGAGGGGAGGGGAGGGGAGGGGAGGGGAGGGGAGGGGAGGGGAGGGGAGGGGAGGGGGAGGGGGAGGGGGAGGGGGAGGGGGAGGGGGAGGGGGAGGGGGAGGGGGAGAGGAGAGGAGAGGAGAGGAGAGGAGAGGAGAGGAGAGGAGAGGAGAGGAGAGGAGAGGAGAGGAGAGGAGAGGAGAGGAGAGGAGAGGAGAGGAGAGGAGAGGAAAGGAAAGGAAAGGAAAGGAAAGGAAAGGAAAGGAAAGGAAAGGAAAGGAAAGGAAAGGAAAGGAAAGGAAAGGAAAGGAAAGGAAAGGTGTTCTATAGATATCTGTTAAATCTATTTGGTCCAAAGCTTCTGTTAGTTTCACTGTGTCTCTGTCTAGTTTGTGTTTTCCTGATCTGTCCATTGATGAGAGTGTGGTGTTGAAGTCCCCCACAATTATTGTGTGAGGTGCAATGCGTGCTTTTAGCTTTAATAAAGTTTCTTTTATGAATGTGGGTGCCCTTGCATTTGGAGCATAGATATTCAGAATTGAGAGTTCTTCTTGGTAGATTTTTTTTCCTTTGATGAGTATGAAGTGTCCCTCCTTATCATTTTTGATAAATTTTGGTTGATAGTTGATTTTATTTGGTATTAGAATGGCTACTCCCACTTGTTTCTTGGGACCATTTGCTTGAAAAATGATTTTCCAGCCCTTTACTCTGAGGTGGTATTTGTCTTTGACACTGAGATGCATTTCCTGTATGCAGCAAAATGCTGGGTCCTGTTTACCTATCCAGTCTGTTAGTCTATGTCTTTTTATTGGGGAATTGAGTCCATTGATGTTAAGAGATATTAAGGAATAGTGACTGTTGCTCCCTGTTATTGTTGATATTATTTTTATGTTTTAGTGGTTATATTCTTTTGGGTTTGTTGAAAGAAGGTTACTTTCTTGCTTTTTCTAGGGTGTAGTTTCCTTTTTGTGTTTGTGTTTTCCAGCTATTATCCTTTGTAGGGCTGGATTTCTGGAAAATTGTGTAAATTTGTTTTTTTCATGGAATATCTTGGTTTCTTCTTCTTGGTTTTTCTATGGTAATTGAGAGTTTTGCTGGATATAGTAGCCTGGGCTGGCATTTGTGTTCTCTTACGGTTTGTATGAAATCTTCCCAGGATTTTCTAGCTTTTGTCATCTCTGGTGAGAAGTCTGATGTCATTCTGAGAGGCCTGCCTTTATATGTTACTTGATATTTTCCCCTTACTGCTTTTAATATCTTTCTTTGTTTAGTGTGTTTGGTGTTTTGATTATTATGTGATGAGAGGAATTTCTTATCTGGTGGAATGTATTTGAAGTTCTGTAGGTTTCTTATATGTTCATGGGCATCATTTTCTTTAGGTTAGGGAAGTTTTCTTCTATAATTTTGTTGAAGATATTTACTGGCCCTTTAAGTTGGGAATCTTCACTTTCTTCTATACCTATTATCCTTAGGTTTAGTCTCCTCATTTTGTCTTGGATTTCCTGGACATTTAGGTTTAGGAGCTTTTTGTATTTTGCATTTTCTTTGACTGTTGTGTCAATGTTTCTATGGTATCTTATGGTATTTTCTGCACCTGAGATTCTCTCTTCTATCTTTTATATTCTGTTGGTGATGCTTGCATCTATGACTCCTGGTCTCTTTCCTAGGTTTTCTATCTCCAGTGTTGTCTCCTTTTGTGATTTCTTTATTGTTTCTATTTCCAGTTTTAGGTCCTGGATGGTTGTTAAGTTCCTTCACCTGTTTGGTTGTGTTTTCCTGTAATTCTTTAAGGGATTTTTGTGTTTTCTCTTTAAGGTCTTCTGTTAACCTGTGTTCTCTTGTATTTCTTTAAGGGGGGTATTTGTGTTCTTCTTAAATTCCTGAATCATCATCATGCAGTGTAATTTTAAATTAGAGTCTTGCTTTTCTTGTGTGTTGGGGTAACCAGGATTTGCTGTGGTGGAAGAACTGGGTTCTGATGATGCCAAGTCATCTTGGTTTCTGTTGCTTATATTCTTGTGCTTGCCTTTTGCCATCTTGTTTTCTCTGGTGTTAGCTGGTCTTGCTGCCTCTGACTTTGGCTTGTCCCTCCTGCAAGCCTGTGTGTACTCCTAAGAGACCAGTTCTTTCCAGGAGGAATTGGGTATGGAGAGATGTGGTATAGGGATAGCTCTGGGGTGCAGACAGAGACCAGAAGGATCCTGTCCCCAGCTGATCCTTGGTCCTATGTCCTGATGACTCTGTGAGGGTCTCTCTTGGGCCAGGAATTTGAAGAGAAGTGGTGGTCTTACCTGTGCTCACAGGTGTGTAGACACTCCTGGGAGACCAGCTCTCCTGTGGATATTTGTGTATGTAGCTCTGTGGCACAGGATCAACTCTGGGTGCAGACAGAGACCGGAATACTCCTGTCCCAGGCAGCCCCTTGGTTCCTGTGTCCTGAGGGTTCTGGGCAGGTTCCTCTGAGCATCAGTCCTACCTGCACTCACAGGCCTGTCCACACTCCTGGGAGGTTTGCTCCCTCCTGGCTCTATTTGGGTATGGAGCCCTGTGGCAGAGGATCTGCTACAGGCCACATTGCTTGATTTTTAAAGAAACAGCATTTAAAACATCCAGAGAGACCCACCCCATCTTTGGAATCCCCACACTTTGTGAATCTTAACTCCAGGATCCCTAGCAGGTTCTCCCTGTAAACACCAGAGAAAACCCCAGTTCTTCCTGCAGTGGATTAAAAGAGATTGACCATGTAAAAATGAGTCTAGGGTGCTCTATTCTTGCCTGCACACAAAGGAAACTACTCCACCAGAGGCTACTGCCTGGAGAAGGAAAATCTTCAACTCAGGGTGGGGGAAGAGAGACTGAGACTATGAAGTTCTCGTCCCTCACACATACAGTCTTCCAGACAGACAGAGGCCTAATTACAGGACTATTAAGAAAGGACTTTAGACACAATCTGATCAGATTCTAACTATCATCCTCTACTTTCCCAAGCACTCTAGAATATACGTCATCTCTTTGTAGCAATCTTTGGGTCGGGCAAGTGCTACAGTTTGGAGCTTGAACCTCCCCCTAAAGTCCATGTATCAACATGGAGACAATGGAACAGTTACAAGGACAGATCTAGTGAAATGAAGTTAGGTTATTGGGAGATTACATTTGTAGGGGATTAGGGGACCCAGCCCTCCCTTCTCATCTTGTTTTCTGTCCACCAAGAAGTGAGCAGCTGCTTCCACCACAGTCCTTGCCATGTTCTTCTGTCTTACCACAAGCATGGAGGGAGATGGACTGAGATCACTAAAAGAGTGGCCAAAACAAACCTTTCTTCCTGTCAAGTTAACTCCCTAGGATATTTTGCCATGGTTACAGACAGGTGGCTACTACCACAGGGAAGAAGATGCTGTCCCACTTCAACAATAAGAAAGTAATGCACTGGGGAGTAGGGGCAGTGCTAAACACTGATGGGAACAAACTTTTAATCCGGTTATTCAGACTCAGTCCAGAGCAGTCTTCTTAAGCCACCTCTTCTTCTGTATAATCACAGGTTAGAAAAGTCACACCAGCCATGCATGGAGCTGATATTATGGGCAGAGGATATGGAGTTGATTGAGCCTTGTAAACTATAAGGCAAAGCTTGACAGAAAGTAGACTTAGAAGCAAAAATACAATATTAAAAAAATAAATTGTCACTAGACCAAACAGTCATTTAAAGAATAGTTAGAAGTGAGTCCTTTACAGAAAATGTGGTACATTTACACAATGGAGTACTACTCAGTTATTAAAAAGAATGAATTTATGAAATTTCTAAGCAAATGGATGGACCTGGAGGGCATCATCCTGAGTGAGGTAACACAATCACAAAGGAACTCACACAATATGTACTCACTGCTAAGTGGATATTAGCCCAAAACTTAGGATACCCAAGATATAAGATACAATTTGCTAAACGCATGAAACTCAAGAAGAATGAAGACCAAAGTGTGGACACCGTGCCCCTTCTTAGAATTGGAAACAAAACACCCATGGAAGGAGTTACAGAGATAAAGTTTGTAGCTGTGTCGAAAGGATGGACCATCTAGAGACTGCCATATCCAGGGATCCATCCCATAATCAGCTTCCAAACGCTGACACCATTGCATACACTAGCAGGATTTTGCTGAAAGGACCCTGATGTGGCTGTCTCTTGTGAGACTATACCGGGGCCGAGCAAACACAGAAGTGGATGCTCACAGTCAGCTAGTGGATGGATCACAAGGCTCCCAATGGAGGAGCTAGAGAAAGTACCCAAGGAGCTAAAGGGATCTGCAACCCTATACGTGGAACAACATTATGAACTAACCAGTACCCCGGAGCTCTTGACTCTATCTGCATATGTATCAAAAGATGGCCTAGTCGGCCATCACTGGAAAGAGAGGCCCATTGGACACACAAACTTTATATGCCCCAGTACAGGGGAACGTCAGGGCCAAAAAATGGGAATGGGTGGGTAGGGAAGTGGGGGGAGGGTATGGGGGACTTTTGGGATAGCATTGGAAATGTAGTTGAGGAAAATACGTAATAAAAAATATTAAAAATAAAAAATAATAATAATAAAGAAGTGAGTCCTTTTAAGTTAGGGTTCTCATGATGAAGATATCCAGGGAAAGGGAACTGTATTATCTCCACTATGAGACATCCTTCCAGTTGGTGCAACAACACTCTGTTTTCAGTGTGAGAGAGCTCCTCCCTCCAGAAGCATACTGAAAATGAGGGGAGTGAAATGATCCACAAGTGGCATAAGTGAGTATCAAAAATATCTATCATGGTTTGTAAACAGTTTAAGTGAATACACTGACTCTGAGCTCTGAAGAGAAAGAAATGTTAATAAGATATAGAACTGCATGGGGGGGAGCATCCCACACAAAAGGAACCTCTGCTCATAGTATCAGCTCCACTGTGACTGGAGAAAATTTTCTAACCTTTGAATATACAGAAGAAGAGGCGGCATGCCTTCAACCCCAGCACTCAGGAGGCAGAGGCAGGTGGATCTCTGTGAGTTTGAGGCCAGACTGGTTCACAGAGTGAGTTCCAGGACAGCTAGGACTACACAGAGAAACCCTGTCTCAAAAAAAAAAGCTAGACAAAATGAAAGGAAATGAGTCCAGGCAATATGCACAAAAAACCAGGACAGCAACTGTTCAAGGGCCACACAGTCAAGACCATTTCCTTTATAAACCATTCTGTGAGACTGAAGAGAAGCCCTTTCTGCCTCTGACTGTGATGCTGTACAAGGAACAGGGAGTTTCACCACGTGGAAGGGGTGTGAGTGTGCACAGAGACAAAATAAGGCTGATGGGGGAAGGCTGGGGATAGTGCCCTGTGCCCAGAGAACAGACACCAGTGATGTCATAGGGAGCCTTAGAAGCCTGCGTCCTTGTTTCTCTCACTGATCCTGCCCCCCGTCTTCTAAACTGGCCTCAATTCAGGTCTTCTCAGCTATGGTAGGATCAGATATATATGAAATCACTCACAGAATTCTAGTAACAAAAGGAAAACTAGCATGCAGGACTCCTTCTTCTGGATATTGTTGTTTAATAAGGAAGTCTAAGGCATCCGTATCATCATGAGGCATCATGGGTGTGTGCAGTGTGCACACCCTCAAGACTAGAGGACTGGAAGGAAGCACCAAGAAGAATTTTGAAGGTCGTCTCCTAAGCTGAGCCCTTTAAAAAGCACTGGATTCTGAGAAAGAGAATAGACAAGGTAACAGGAATAGCTTGAACTACAGTGGAAAGTTACAAAAGAAACTGGGAGGTTGTGCCCAGAGCAACTTGGTGTTGCTGGAGTAATTAATATATGCCTGATCAGAGAAGGCACAGAGCCAGGTCCTCGAGAATCAGAAAGTCACTTAAATGCATTTGGGCTTTGATGTGTATGTGTAGAAGGAACCTCCTTTAGAAAGGTTTCATCAGAGAGATGACTTTTGAGGGTCCAATTTATCTTTTGGAAACTTATAGAGATTTTCCTTTGTCTGCTGCACTGGCTGGCTGCATTGCAACTCTCTTTTTCTCTCTCCATCCCCATCTCTGGTCTCCACCCTCTTTTCAGCACACCAAGTCTCTAAAGCTCCCGTCATCTTAGAAAAGTTCATGTCTTACACTTGTCCTCCTACAAAAGCTAGGTTCTGCATCTTCTACAATACCACAGGGTTTGGGCCTAAGCAAGACTCTAACCTATTCTTTCCTTAGGGCAAAATAAGCACAGTTAAGCCAGGCTCAGAGGCTCAGCAAGAAAAAAAAATCCATGTCCTGTAAGCCTGACAGACATCAGAGTTTGGTTTCTGAAAACCCAAGTGGAAGAAGAGAACCAACTCCCAAAAGCTGTCTTTTGGCCTCCACATATGTGTGCCAACACATACTTATACAAGCAACAATAATAAATAGACTTAAGCAATTAAAAGCTCATTCTCTATGCCTTGGAGGCTGTTATAAAAGTGTTCAAAAATAAGTCAAAAGTCATAGCTTAGGGCTGAGGTGTAGCTCCACAGCAGAGCACTTGCCTGGCACTTGTATAGCCCTGTGTTCTAGCCCCAGCACACTCACACAAAAAGCTCACCATCTCCCCAGGGTTGTTCTCAGACCCCACATGCAAATGGTACATGTAAGTACACACACACTCTCTAAATACACACACACACACACACACACACACACATATAGAGATGGAGAGAGAGAAGTGTAACTCTCACCCTTCAACAAAGCAGCTTCCTTTTGCAGCAGAGACCATCACAGAAATCAGAAACTGGTACAAATGTAGAAAATGGCTGACTGTGTAATGCCCAACTCCTACTGATGCATCCATTACATAACCCCTGCCTAAGGCTTAAAAGATATTGCAGAAGAAGGGGAGGCGTGGTAGACATACTTTCATATGTCTACCATGCTCATAAAGACAGCTTATATATTAATATTAAAAAGATAGATCCAGTTCTATAGTTGGATGATAGTTCGGAGGGCAAAGACACTTGCCCCACAAGCCTAATGTGGATCTAAGGTCAACTCCACAGCCTACAACAGAGAACAGAACTGCATGCACAACAGTGTACTCTGACCTCCACACTCTGCCAAAGCACGCACAACTACACACATGGACACACACACACATAATTAAAAAGATATGTATTGACAGACTTCGCTCAAATGAAGATAACAGTGTGATCTTATGTTGTGGAGAGAAAACCTCAGTCATTTTCCCACTGGATAGGTTTAGCTCTGTAATTTTGGGAAGCAAATGGGTGCTTATTGTGGACACAAGCACCCACAGTTTTCCACAGTGACATCTTCTTCCTCCTCCTCCTCCTCCTCCTGCTCCTCCTCCTCCTCCTTTCCCCTCCCCCACCTCCCCATCCTCCTAGTCTAATTTGCAGGGCATAATTTTAGTATTATTAGTTGTCTTGGGGTGCGGATTCCTTTAATGTTGTGTCTGATCTGACAGTTGGCCACAAGGTGGCACCAAACTCACACCTACAGGACAATTACAAAACTTAGGCTGGGTAGTTTTGGTTTTGTGCTCTTACTCATAAAGCATAAAACATTTTCTATGGGTTCCTTTATAGCTTATTATGAACGGATTTCCAGATAGAATAGTATGTGTGTGCAAACTTAAAACTTTTGCCACCTGCAAGAAACTTCAAAAGTAGACAGACCTCTCCTCAAGAAAAACCTGTCACATCTGTACAGATTTCAATAGGTAGAGGGGTAGAAGGGTGGGTGCTAGCATTCTGTCTAAGTTCCTCCTCACAGTTACCTGGCAACAGCCAGGTAGACCTGACCCACTATAAAGGGGGTTGCTTGCCCCCTCCTCCCTCTCTTGTTCTCTTGCCCTCTTGTTCTTCCTTTCTTGTTCCCTGTCCCCTGTCCCCCTTCCTCCTTCCCTTTCCCATGTCGTTCCCCGTCCTCTCTCCAAGTGCTCATGCCCAGCCTCTTCTCCTCTCTCTCTCTCTCTCTCTCTCTCTCTCTCTCTCTCTCTCTCTCTCTCTCTCTCTCTCTCTCTCTCTCTCTCTGCTTCTACTACCCTCTTGATGCCCCTCCCCAATCCCTGAGTAAACTCTATTCTATACTATACCATTGTGTGGCTGGTCCCTCAGGGGGAAGGGATGCCTTGGCATGGATGGGCCTGCTGAGACACCGCCTTCCCCCATACCTGACTATGCCCCCCATAGGACTTATGACCCCTTTTCTTTTTATCTTTTTATAAGCACATTATATGATGCCATGACTCAGATTTAGAAACTCTGCAGGTTTGCATCCCACCCCAGTGATCACATGGAGATCCATGCTTGAGAGCTCAGAACTGGTCAACACTCCCCCACACATACACTGGTCAGAGTAACCATCTGCATGGTCCCAGGGGAGCTTGGAGCTACCCCTGTGCTACCCTGACCCTCGTTCTAGGACTCTTTCCCTCAGATGAGACTTCCCTTTCTCCTTTTGAGACAGTTTCTTTCTCGCAGCTAAGAATCCCAGGCCAGGCCTGCATAGTCTGCTCTTTGTGGCTCAGGAGCACTGGCTCCAACCAGCTCCCATGTGTCTCAGCCATGGGTCAGTATTCGCCACGTTGTCCCTATTTACTGGGATGTCTTGGTCTAATTCACAGTTAACTGAAATCAGTATCTCTACATGGCCGCTAAACTGGCATTTTCTCGCTAGTGACCTGAAGCATAAACTTCCTCCCCCCCTCCCTTATTTGCAGTTTGCCTCCACCTGAAAAGTCCCCTTGCCAGGGACTCTGCTGCCCTCCCCGCTCTTGCATTTTCTCACTAGCTCTGCTCCTGTTCACTTCCGGAAAAGTGAGAATAGCATGCTGGGATACAGAACATCTACTTCAGGAGCTTCCTCTTCTCCACCCCATGAGAACTCCAACAGCCTGAAGCACTGGCCCACAGCTTCTAGCTGCTAGTAGGAAGTTCCACCCTGTACCCGGTCAAAGTAAACACACCTTCGCTGCTCCTGTAGCCACCACCACACAGCAGAGCCAACCTGACCTGCTGGCCGCAGCACTGCCTCTGCCTCAGCCGCCCCCATGGGGTCCGCAACGTGGTGCCACCTCTGTGGGGCCCTCAGCATGGCGCTGCTCCGACCCACTGGACAGAGAGCCACGCAACCTACCGGGCACAGTGCAGGATGCCCTGACCCACCAGCCATGCAGCAGTGCTTTTTTTCTACTTACACAACCTGTCAAAGTTATTAAGATTTTCATTTCTATCCTGTCTTGATAGACGATGATTTTTTTACTACTGCCATTAAATTCTATTCAGTTATAACCAATCGATATAACCCTCAATCCTGTCAGAGTCTGCTAATTATTAAAGATTATGACAGACAGAGTTCCCAAAGCCTTTAACAGTTAACCCCACGAGGTCTCAGAAGTCTTGGACATAGCTACAATATACTGCCTAGATTGTGATATGATAATTACTGAGAAACACAGTGAACAAAACTAGATACCCTAAGTCAAATGGCTTAGCTAAACCAAGGTAAGTCATTTCTCATGTCACACGCATCCATTCCACAGAGAAAAAGCCCTGCTGAGTCTTCTGCGCTTGAAAGCCACATTGACTCTGCCCAGGTTGCCATGGAAACCATGGAGCCCACAGGGAACTGTTGGCTATTGAACTCTGTCATTTTTTAAATAATATATAACTGATAGATTATTGGTTATTCTTTCTCAGACTTCTGACTACATTTACAGCTAAGATAACTATAACTTGACAGCTAGGAAAAGCTTTCACAGATGCAATCTCTTATCTCTTTACCTAAACTCAGTTTCCATTGATCAAATGCTTCATATTTCCTCTTCTTGCTATGCCACTGTTCTAACATTATTCGAGTTTTTAACTCTAATGAAACATTCCACTATATGATCCAACCTTTTAATCACAAATTCTTGTTCCTTCTCCTCCACAAAAGGCTCATCTTAAAGACTGTTCACGGTGTTAACTCGTGCTGTTATTTCTTTTGTAAACTTTTAAGCTACAGGAAACCCAGCTACTCAGATTTACCTCTCATGGACCACATAGGCTCCACCCAGATAAGTACATCTGCCCAAGGTTCCCACTTACTACCCATTCCAGAGGGTGGGATTCCTCTGGGTTTCAAGTGTACATCTTAAGAAAAAAAAGTTTTTCTTTCTCCCTAAGGTATTTAATCTTATTCTCTACCTATAATAATGTGCTTCAGCATCTTGTCAAGTCCAGGCACTTACTACATCCAGGACAGCTCCAGAGAAGCAACTTCCAGATGCTCCAATCTCCTCTCTCTCTCTCTCTCTCTCTCTCTCTCTCTCTCTCTCTCTCTCTCTCTCTCTCTCTCTCTCTCACACACACACACACACACACACACACACACACACACACACACACACTTCTACTGGACCTGTTCCTTCTGACATATCCTCAGATGGCTCCACAGACCCTGGACAGTGGGAAACAGCCAACTCTCCTAAGATGGGATGAACAATCCCCACACCCACTCTTCTAGGTTCCCTAGAGACACGTCACCCCCAGTGCCAGCATGAAACAATCAGATATCACGATGACCTTATTCCTGCCTCACCATCACCTTTTTCTAATTTTTTCTTTTTAAATTAAACCAAAATGGGGGAATGTTAGCATTCTGTCTAAGCTCCACCTCAGTTACCTGGCAGCTGTCAGGTATGCTCCTCCCCACGGTTACCTGGCAACAGCCAAGTAGGCCTGACCCATTATAAAAGGGGTACTTGCCCCCTCCTCCCTCTCTTGTTCTCCTGCCCTCTTGTTCTTCCCTTCTTGTTCCCTGTCCCCTGTCCCTCTTCCCCCTTCCCTTTCCCATTCTGTTCCCCCTCCTCTCTCCAAGTGCACATGGCTGGCCTCTCCTCCTCTACCTCTCTCTCTCTCTCTCTCTCTCTCTCTCTCTCTCTCCCTTTCTCTGCCTCTACTACCCTCTTGACTCCCCTCCCCATGTGCTGAATAAACTCTGTTCTATACTATACCATTGTGTGGCTGGTCCATCAGGGAAAAGGGATGCCTTGGCATGGATGGGCCTGCTGAGACACCCCCTTCCATCATACCTGACTATACCCCCATAGAACAACTTCCCCCTTTTCTCTTTATCTTTTTATAAACACATCAGTGGAGGATGCTTATACATCCTAAAGGTAAATGTCCCTTTCTCAGAATATAATCCAAGAACAGAGTTATGTGAAGAGAATTGTTGTGAGAAAACTTGAAGAAAATAAGACAAGAGACTTGTGACCTCAGTTTCTTCCAAACAAAGAATTGTTCTTGGGATGTGCTGTTGTGCCTAGCCACAGTGGGTAGGAGTGAGCTTACTTCAGATTATTCATTACAACTGGCTGTTGTTATTTGTTTATATGCCTGTATGGAAAAACGTGGTTTTGCCACATGTCCCTTGTCCTTGTGATTGTACACTTTACTAATGCGAGTCTTCCTAACCCTCAGAGTATAAACTGTCTGATGCTCTGAAGAAAGCCCTCTGTGGCATGAGACTGTAGCCCACGCCCTTTTTAGAATCCATTCTCCCAGGTCCCATTGCCAATGAGATCAGTGAACATCCCTGTTCTTATGGTAAAAATCCTGACTAATTTAGCACCCTAAATGGTATCCAGAAATTTCTTGCTCTTCCTTTGTTTTTCAATTGCATCTGATTGAGCTTAGATTAGCTGGCATAAATCTCTTAAAACTGCATGTTATTTAAAAGTTGAAACAGATTTGCAATTAATACTTAATGTAATAGGTTATGGTAATTTTACAGGGGTAAGATCTATTGGGGGAGAATTCTACTTTCTATTCTCTTCTATTCTTCATCCTATGAACCCTGTTCCTGGGTGATTTAGAGTCTGACATAAAGCCCTAAGAACTCATAATGAAAGCCCTCTGGAAACAGACACCACACATCTCTATGAGTTAGAGGAGATTTCTGCCAATTAAAAGGGAGCTCACTGTGCCCCGGCCTCTGGGAGCCAAGCCTTCTATTTTGGGAAAGAAAAAACAAAAAGGAGGTTTGAAGACTAATAGTGTCCTCAAAGGGTCCAGCTTCCTTTCAGCATGGAAAGGGAGAGCTGCCAGGGTAAGAAGCTGCTTTCTACCCATTCCCAGCAGTCACTACAGATAAGGGTGACCAATTACGAAAGGTTCATAGGCTTACCAGCCTTTCAGGGAGAAAAGAAAAAAAACTAAACTAAAAGAATAGTAGGGCTGGGGATATAGCTCAGTGGTGGGGTGTTTGTGAAGCATGATGCACTAGGCATGAAGTTGGAAGCAGAAACAAAGAAGCCAAGTAACAAAGAAACCAAGTAACAAAGAAACAAGAAACCAAGCTAGTAAGTCCCACTCTGACATCACCAAGCCACCTAGGCTCACTGTGCCCAAAATTCATTTCCAATCCTGTTAGCAATTCCTGAGTCGCCTGCCTATTCTCCAGAACATTATTTAAGCAAGGAAATGCCTTCACTATGACCTGTTGGCTTCTACTTATCTATGACTCTCAAAACACAAGGTAAACTTCCCTGGTCATTTACTCCTGTTTCCTAAGAGTGCAGCCGCAGGTGGTTTGAGACTTCAGATGCAAGCCGTACAGAAAGGCCTGGAAGATCTTTCCTATGCAATGCCTACTAAGGACGGGGAAGGGACAAAGGTGGGCAGGTATGTGGTCATACTAGTACAGATCTCAGAGCCTGCTCACTGATCATTCTGGATTCTGCAAATGTGCAGTGCACCCCTTCTACCCTGCTGCTCCCTCCAGGAAGTAAACACAGAAAGGAGCTTCATAAAGTCACAAGTCTCTTCTTCCTAGCCATGGAAGAACTGGAATGATCTAGAAACCTTATAGTTCAAATGTGCCAGGCCATTTTTCAACTGCTTCAAGTCTTTTTCTTACCCTGGTCAGAAACCCAGCAACACTACTATGGCCACTACAAAATCTAGAATTCTCTCTAGATTTTTCACTTACTCTCTAAGCACTGAGAATGGCAAGATTTCAATAGAGGAATGGCATGGTTGAGTTAATGTTAGAGTCCATGACAAATACCCTTGGTGAGGTAGTTGTTGGCAAAAACAAACAAACAAGCCAACAAAAACAAATAGGAAAGTACCATTCATTAGGCACTTGCCATATGACAGCTACTGTGCTAAACACTTGAAATTTCCATTTAAAATTGTATTCCACAGCAGCAGGCTTCCAGAGAGCCATTGCAAATCCTTGAGCATTCCCTTCTGAACTATTCACATACAGCACCCGGCTCATCCAAAACTAAGATGAGCATGGAGATGAATCAAGCTGGTCCCACACTCAGGGTGTTCATTCCACAGGGAAAGACTACCTCGACAGCGGACCAAATGGGAGCCCTTCATTTCTTATCCTATGTTCTAGGTCTTGCTCTTCTTCCAACACCGTGGAATATAAAATTGAATAGCAGGGACTAGACATTGTTAAGAACTAGAAATTCTCATCTGTGAGTGGAGGAAATGGTGTTTTAAGGAGACTACCTTCTTAGCCTCACCAATGAGGAATCAGCTCTCCATGGAAGAGGAATTTACACAGGATGTTCAAGTCCCTCATCTTGCCTAATCAGCCACCTACCCTGACTCAAGCCAGGGCTGATCACACCATTTGTCTCCAACTTCATGACATGTAGCACCTTGTCAGACCATGCCATTGAAACACTCAGACTGAATGTTTCTCTCTCTTAGGCAAGTTGGTTCAGAATTGAGCCTCAGTCACTGCTGCTTCAAGCAATGCTGTAGTTGAGGTATGGTCACAGTGTAGCCCCAAATGGTCATATGCTAGAAGCTTGGATCCCAGTATGGGGTCCAAGGACAAATGATTAGGTCATTGGAATACATGTTCTTAGAAGGAATAAATGTCGTTTTTTGGTGAGATCCCCAAGGAGTTACACATCTCTTGCTGTGTGTCATACCATGTGAATACTTGTTCCTTTTTCTATATGACCCCAATATGATGGCTGCCATCCACCATGCTGTTAATGTAGCCGGAAGAGCCCTCACCAAGCCAACAGCATCATTATATTCGGAGTTTCTAGTGATTGCAATGGAGAGGCTAATAAAATCTATTTATTTTATGTTACCTAGTCTCAGGAATTTTGTTATAGTAAAAGAAAAGAGACGAATACAGTCAGACCCTGCTCTGATGTTCTCTCTCTCTCTCTCTCTCTCTCTCTCTCTCTCTCTCTCTCTCTCCCCCTCTCTCCATTCCTCTCTTGTACTCTTTTCATTCTTCCTACAGAGTAGGAAGTTGGAAGTACCATAGCATAATTTCCCATTCAAATGTAAATTTGACAAGAGAAGGGACTTTGTCCTGTTAATCATGGAATTTGGATTCCTACAACAAAGTAAGTTGTTAAGTAGTTAACAAATCACAGTATTTCGATTTTAGATAATTTGATTTCCTTCCCTAAAGGGCTACAGAGTCATAGAAGAAAGGGTCTAGCTTCCAGCAAATACACAGAAATGTTCACTTAAGCAGGAAGCTTCAGACCACAACACAAAGTTGCCTAAGTTTTTGTTTCAAATTGTAAAGCTCTGATATTTTTATCATAAATTTCTTTCTGCCATAAAATCTTGCGTCCTCTTTAGCTTTTCGAATTCTGTTGTTTGCATACTGAAGACATGGGATAACACTAGACTAGAGAATTCAACAACAGCAACAAAGAAAGGATTTCTTCTTTCAATAATCCTTTCTTTTGAAATTTACATTTCTTTGTCCCCTGAGAACACAACTCATGATCTCAAGCTCCTTGCCTAGAGAGGCCTGTGTTCCTAGGACTTATTAGAATAAACAGACAGAGAGACACAGATGGGTATTTTAAATACCACATTAAACAAATATCCTTTTGCATTTGTTAAATAAACAAGATTTCATTGCTCACATCTCCTGGATAAAGTAGAAAAGAAAACAAAGAAAAGAAAAGAAAAGAAAAGAAAAGAAAAGAAAAGAAAAGAAAAGAAAAGAAAAGAAAAGAAAAGAAAAGGCCCAAGGCATCTGAGGCTGTCTACAGACCAGGTTAAACTGGATGCATGTGGCTTTCGGCTCTGGAGTACACTGGGCCTTCATAGCCCTGGCAAGCCCAAGAGAGTCTGATAGCAACACACCTTCAGGTGCTCTGTGGAGCGTGAAGCTCTCAGTCACAGTAACCAAGGACCCTAAAACTGTGCCTCCAATGAATACTGCAGCATCTCTCAGAAAAGTCAGGGGAAGTTCTGCACCCCAACCCAGCCCTTAAACCTCAATGAGTGACAAACGAAGCAAGCCATCCTTTAATAAAAGGTGGGCTCTGACACCAACGTTCCTGAGTATGTTTGTAGATACGGTTACTATGGAAATAGATTTCGCTTATGCCCCTCTCCTGAGCTTCTGCTGTCTTTTGGCTCATAAGCCTCATACCACTAATTCCCAGTGAATAAAAACTGAGATTTGGGTTATTCCCACAGATTTCACGGTGACAGCAGGTCACTCTTTCCACCATGATGGGTGCCTGCTGCATCCCATTTCACTGTTTAGTATTCGTCCATCAGGTGTTCTTGTTGGCTGAGCTGATGAAGGCAGAAGGACCAAGATGCTAATCTGTGTGCTCATCCTCTCCAAGGCCACTTGCAGCACCATGCTACACCCACAGAACACACTTTTTATTCTTTGAAAACAACAATGTCTGAATATAGACTGGCATGCATTCAATCATTTTCAACAGCCTTTATTGGACATCTATCTCCCAGATGGGAGCCTCTGGAAAGAAAGCACTAAAAGAAGAGAGGTACCAGCTGTCTAGGCTAGCTGGATAGACAAGCATTTGTTCTGTTAAATAACTAGTGTATGCGTATGTGTGGGGTGACCAGGTGTTAGTTTTGGAAATTAGAATATAATCACAACATTTTAGTCCTTCCTTTTTCTCCCTTCAACCCTTCCTATGCTCGTGCACACACACACACACACACACACACCACCCCACTAGGCTCTCAAATTCATGGCCTCTATTTGTTTAATTTTTGGTACGTGCATATATGTATTGGTAACTATATAAATACAACCTGCTCAGTCCATATAATGTTACTGATTCCAGGGCTGACCATTTGGATACTGGATAATCAATTTGATGGCTCTTCCCTGGGGAGACTACTCCTGCTCTCAGCTGACTGTAGTTCTTTGTCTAAGGCCAAGGCCCGCTGAGATCTCTCCTTCCATATTAGCATATCTATGGATAGCATCCTTGTCCAGGTCTTATTTAGGCGGCCACATTTCTGAGACTTCACGGGTGTAGCTTCTCTGACATTTCTAGCAAATGAAATCTCACAGCGAAGTCCCCATTCCTCTGGCTCTTGCTGTCAATGCTAACTGTAAATCATTACATAGTGAGTGCGATGTTCTGCATTACTGCTCTTCTCACTGACTACATAAGCCCATGAGCACATCTATCACTTGATTCACTCGATTCCTTTGTGGTAACACACTAAAATTTACTCTTAAGTCTCCTTGCTGTGAAATAAACCTCAAAGCTTAATCTTTGGAGAATGAGGAAATGGCTCATATTGTAAAGGCCATGCCACGCAAGCACGAATACCTGAGTTTGAGTCCCAGAACAAACGTAAAGCTCTAGGCATGACACAGAGGCAGACAGATAGCTGTGGCTACCTGCTCGGCCAGACCAGCATAGTTGGCAGCCCCAATGGCTAACCCTATCTAAAACTCAACAAACAACAACAACAAAATAAAAACAAGAAATACAAAAAACGAAATACCCAAAGCAGACAACATCTGACCAAGAGAACACCTAAAGTTGACCTTTGGCCCATCTCATGCATTTGTACACACATGTCCAACACACCACACACACACACACACACACACACACCTCTTTGATGGCTCTTCCCTGGGGAGACTACTCCTGCTCTCAGCTGACTGTAGTTCTTTGTCTAAGGCCAAGGCCCGCTGAGATCTCTCCTTCCATATTAGCATATCTATGGATAGCATCCTTGTCCAGGTCTTATTTAGGCGGCCACATTTCTGAGACTTCACGGGTGTAGCTTCTCTGACATTTCTAGCAAATGAAATCTCACAGCGAAGTCCCCATTCCTCTCCAAAGATGTTGTACTTTGCCATTGTCTTTCCCCTTTTCTCCCATCTTCAGCTTCTTATCTGTCATTCTATGACAGATGAGTTCAATTTATTGTGTTTTATTTTATTTTTATTCTATGTATAAGTGATACCAACCAATACTTGTCTTCCTATTCCTGAATTATTTTACTTAGTACAACACCTATATATGCCTTCATGTTGTCCCAAAAGACAGCACTATATTCTTTTAGAATGTCAAATAATATGGTACATCATCTCACCCTCTGCTGAGAGACATTACGGTTGGTTTTATACCCTAGCTGTTATCAATAAGCCTACAACAAATATGGGTATGAAGACAGCCCTGGACGGGCAAGCAGTCTGCCAAGTGTCGCTCACAGATGTGGCTGGATCCATGAAAATAAAACACTGGTGCTACCCACATTCTGTTCATTCCTGGGAACAACCGAGGAGGGACCTTGGTCATTTAATGAAGAGAAAAGTGCGTGCTGTGTGGTGAGGGAGAAACAATGTTGGCGGGCTCAGAGGTGGGGCAAGAACATTAAGTTTATAAATGAGATCTTTATATTAAAACAAGGATGCCAGAAAGGGGGAATACAGAATTCTCAACCCGACTTAATTCCAAAGACTGCTCTCACGCGCGCGCGCGCACACACACACACACACACAGGGTCGTGGAGGGGGCACTACCAAATTCCTTCTCTTAGCTTCTCTGGTTCCTTCGTTTTCCTGAACTGTATCTTGTTCTGTTTGTTCCTCCCAGAAGCCATCATTAAAAAGTTAACGCAGTGTGAGTGCTGCAGGGGTGAGCATAGCTAGGTTCAGTGGATAGGGGAGGGTCCGCCTCAGAGGAGCTCCTGCACCTCCCCTCAGGCCAGAGTTAGCTCCTCTTGGAAATAAATGCTCATCAAGGAACCAGATGGCCCTGCCAGGCCGGGGACCTTGGTCTCCAGCCCTCTGGTGTTTGGCTTGCAGGGCTGCAGCTATTTCCACCTCAGAGGAAACTGAGGATGAGGGCCGGCCGGAGGGTTAGCTAGACTGTGTTCTGTGGGGAAACCCTGACAGCCCAAAGTGCGCTCGCTCAGTGCAGCCCATTGTCTCAGCCAAGATTTAATAGACAGCTGTTAAACGTTCACAACAAAAGAAGTGGGGGGGGCGGGCTTTTCCTCACCTATTATTTGTATCTCAGAGACAGGCTTTCACTGTAGCCCAAGCTGGCCTTAAACTCTATATCCTCCTGCCTCAGCTTCCTGAGCCTAGGCTCCTAGGACTTTTAAAGCTACCAAGAAAGGAGGAAAGAGCTGAATGATAGGAGATGCCGCTAGATCTAAAGTCTCCAGAACTCTGGGGTTCAACTCTTAAAATTGTAACTGAAGAAAATCGCTCTCTAAGGCAGAGCTTTTGGAGTTTATTTCTGAAGAAAGTGGAAGCACTGCATTAGTTTTTGAAGCAATATTTACAGAACAGTTTGTTCTGGGGCCCCAGTGACATAAATAGAGTAGGCCTGGTGTACACACCGATCGGGTGACAGTGAAATTAGGGCCTGGTGTGGGAGCAAATTACCCTCCGCTCATCTCACCAACACCTAAGGTTCAGGAACAGGGGAAGCATCCTTTGAATGAGTAGACACACCCACTTGCCCTACCCTATCCCCCTTATGCAATTAGCCAGTCTGCTAGATCAAGATATATTGGCCCTATAATTACCAGATATGAACTAAAAAACTGTGCCTTTTAAAGGTTAACTGCATCTCCCAGGCACACTTTATTAGCATCAGAACAAATGTGTTAGCTGTCCAACAGCCCCAGTGACAGAGCTGCCCGCTGTGGGACATAGCCACGTACGCCATGGTTGAGTTCCTTTGCCAGCATGTTGTGCAGTACTAAGTCTTAAAAAGCCAAAAAAAAAACAGGAATGGCGTAACACAGGAAGGGCAGAAACAGGTTGCACACTCAACTAAATAAAGAACCAATGGAGACAGCCCAAAGCTTCAAACTTACAAAGACTCTCATGATTTTAGAGGAGTAGATGATGGTTATGGTGGGTGAAGGCAGGCAGGTCCCCTGCAATGCTTTTCTCTTTTGTCTTAGTAACCTTCCCAGCAGCTCTACAAGATGGGTAAGGCTACAAAAGTTTATAAGGTCCAAGCCCAAAGGAAGGGAAGAGCTATATTCCTGAACAACTTAACTCAAGCCTGCCCTGGAATGAGAGAAAGAAGCAGAAAAATAAAGTGAATTACATTTTGCCAAAATATCCAACACTCTGCACTTTGAATCCTTCATTGCTCTATAAAAGCAACGACTAGCATGAAATCAAAGCTCATGGTCCAGGCTCCCCATGTAATTTCATGGAGACCTTTTCTTTCAAACAAGAACCCGTAGCCATTGCTGTCTCCATGTTAGAATTGAATTTTGTAATTCCCTCACCATTCAGATGCTAAAGCCCTAACTCCAAGTGTGATGGCATATGGAGGTACTGTCCTTGGAGAGTCAGGGGTGGGTGGTTAGCAGTGGAGCTGCCATGACAAGATTAATGCTCTTACAGAAGAGACGCTGGCTCTAGAATCACCAGATGTTAACTTGAAGCCAATGTGTGTTCCCTCTCCCTCTCCCTTTAACTTTGTACATGGTGAGGTAGCAGTCCTCTGGGACTCAGGAAGACATCCAAATTTACTTTCTATCACTGTGACAAACACTATGACCAAAGCCAGCTTGGGGAGGAAAGGACTTATTTGGCTTACACATCCTGATCATAGCTCATGACTGAAGGAAGCCAAGGCCGGAACTCAAGACAGAATTCTGGAGTCGGAAGTCACACAGAGACATGGAAAAAATGAATCTTACTGGCTTTCCCCTCCTGATTTGCTCAGTTTGCTTTCTTACACCAAGGACCACCTGCTCAGGAGAGGCACTGCCCACAGGTCAATCTGACGGAGGCATTTTTACAATTGAAGTTCCCTCTGTCCAGATGATCCTAATTCTGTGAAGCTGATGAAAAGCTAAGCAGAACAGAAGATCTTCATGGGACACCAAATCTGCCAGCATGTTGGTCCCAGCCTTCCTGTACTACAGAGCTATGATAAACTAATTATTTAGTTTATCTGTTAATTAAACACTAAGTCCACACACAGTATTTTGTCATAGTAGCATGAGCAGGCCAGATGTGTCCTATTCAATACATGGAGAAACAGCAGTTCTTTGAAGCATTCATTAAAAAGAATACAGAAAAAAAGACTTTCTTTGTATAAGGAGATAACAATGGATCAATATGCATTCTTCTACATGCTGCCCTCCACTTAGTCCAGCACCATTTGTTGAATATGCTGTCTTTTTTCCACTGGATGGTTTTGGCTTGTCAAAGATCAGGTGACCATGGTATAGCTGTCCCCTGAGAGGCTCTGCTAGATCCTGACCAATACAGATACAGATGCTCACAGCCAACCGTGGGAATGAACATGGGGTCCCCAATGGAGGAGTTAGGGAAAGAAATGAAGGAGCTGAAGGGGTTTGCAATCCCATAGGAAGAACAACAATATCAACCAACCAGACTCCCTAGAGCTCCCAGGGACTCAACCACAGCTGAAGAGCACACATAGAGCAACCCATGGCTCCAGCTGCATATGAGAGGGGAGGTCCTTGCTCCTAAGGAGGCTAGATGCTCCAGTGTAGGGGAAGGCCAGGGCGGTGAGGTGGGAGTGGGTGAGTGGGTGGGGGAGCACCCCCATAGAAGCAGGAGGAGGGGGCTGGGAGAGGAGGTTTGCAGAGGTGAAAGTGGGAAGGGGGATAACATTTGAAATGTAAATAAATAAAATAACCAATAAAAACAACAACAAAAACAAAAACTTTATTGGTGGAAGTTAAAATTCAGGGGTTAATTTGACAGACCAAAAATATCTGCCCTCATCAAAGAAATCACCAGAACTTCAGAGTGGGGGGCCATGGGGGGTGGAGAAGAAACAACTCTACTGCTCTTTCTCTTTCCTTCACTGTCTGAGGCAGCACTGCTTACAGTAAGTTCAGCACCGAGCAGGCTGGAGAGATGCTCAGCAGCTAAGGATACTTGTTGACCATGCAGAAGATTCAGGCTCTTCTCCCAGTGGCCACAAGGTGGTTCACAACCACCCTCAACTTTAGTTCCAGGGAACCGATGCCCTCTTCTGACCTCTAAAGGCATGGGCATTAGGCATATACAGACTGCACATAAAATAAACCTAAAAAAAAATATTTTAAAGATCAGCTAGAGGAAAAGTTTGCTGTCTAACAAAATGACATTTATAGACTAGAGTCCTAGAAAGTTTACCTATAACAGTGGCACGGGTCAGTCACCATGGGAAGGAAATAGGGTAGGGCACAGGAAAAGGAAACAGAAGAGAAAGAAATAGCCAAACAACCCAAAAAACGAGACAGCTTAGTGCATGATCTCCTCCGGATTCTGCAGAATCACACTGGAAGTGGCAGGTGTGAACAGGAAGAAAGCTCACACCCAGGAAGGCAGGAGGACTATTCTGGGGAGGTTTGTTAGAGCAGGTTGCCTGGAGAACCAGAACTCAGACACATGTAGCTCTGGCATGGGTACCGGTTCATTCACACACGCATGCAACAAATGTTTATACCAGAGACTGGTGGGGAGCAGACATGATGACTGTCTGAAGAAGGCCCCAAGTCACCAAGAAATGACAGAGAATTACAAGCCAATTGCACTCCTCTTCATGGAATATATCCCAGGGACTCTGAGCACTTTGCTGGGGGTGGGACTGAGGCAGGCTTCCTGAGGTGACCTGAGTACTGAAGTGGAAGATGGTGAAAGGAAGAAGGGGGATGGGGCATGCTGTGAGAAATCTTTGTAAAAATCTCAGTGCAGCGTTGATGACAAATGAGAAAGAGGCTCAGACTAGAGGAAGGAAATAGGTAAAGAGGTCCCTGAAACAGTCCAGGATAGGAATCAAAAAGTCTACACTAAAATCAGTATGAAAGAGTAGAAGGAGAAAAACCAAGCCAGGAGAGGAGAAAAACATTCCAATTTCAATTAGAATTAAAAACCAGTTTGGATATGGGTTATAAAGAAAAGAAAAGAAGAGGAGAGGAGGGGAGGGGAGAGGGGAGGGGAGGGGAGGGGAGGGGAGGGGAGGGGAGGGGAGGGGAGGGGAGGGGAGGGGAGGGGAGGGGAGGGGAGGGGAGGGGAGGGGAGGGGAGGGGAGGGGAGGGGAGGGGAGGGGAGGGGAGGGGAGGGGAGAAGAGAAGAGAAGAGAAGAGAAGAGAAGAGAAGAGAAGAGAAGAGAAGAGAAGAGAGGGATAGTCTCAAACACATGGTTGATTGTAGTTGGTATGTTAGAAGTAGTCCCAAAGAAATGGACACAGGACGAGATAAAGGTCAAGTTCAGACAGACATGTTGAATTGTAAGTACTTTTGTCTACTGAAAGTCCTTAGGTGTCTGTATTCAGTGTCTATGCATTATTCATTATTAGATAAAGATGTACCACAAATTTAGCAGCCTAAAACAGTCTATGATGGAGAGAGAGAGATGGATGGCTCAGATGTTAAGAGCACTGGCTACTCTTCCAAAAGATTCAGGTTCAATTCCTAGCACCCACACAGTGGCTCACAAACAACTGTAACTCCAAGTCTGGGAGATCTGATGCCCTCTCTTCTAGTCTCTTCTGGCTCATATGGTCCATATAGGCAAAATACCCAGATATATAAAATAAATAAAATGTAAACATTTTAAATACATGTTTAGTATCTCATTGTGTATGTGTTTAACAGTCCCAGCAGAGTGAGTAGCCTACATTGCCACCTGAAGACATGGTGGTGTTCCAGGTCCATACTGCTGCCAAGAGACATGATTGGGTCCATGGTCCTACTGCAGCACGGTCTGTATTGATTTCTGTGGACTGTGTTACCATCAATAATAAGGATGCTGAAGTATAGCTCTCTACAGCTGATTGTTTCTGGCAAGGATGTGAGTGGAGAAGGACCCTGTTTTCTCTAAGGGGCTAGCTACTGGGAGTTTGACTATCTTCCAGTAAGTATGTGGGAAACACAATTTGGACTTGTTTCTTTTTATCTGTCTGTCTGTCTGTCACAGCTGGGGATGGTATGCAACTAGCATTTAGAGAGTAGAGGCCAAGGATATGGCTGTATCTCTCTGGATGCTCAGAACAACCCCCTATAACACCAAGTGTCAACAGGGTTGAGTTGGAGTGCTGCACAGCATTACAAATTCTCTACCTGTCTCATCTTGAATCTGGCCTAACCCTCCAAGATCAGCAAGCAGAATAGGGATCTCATGGTGTTCTTGTCATTTTTTCTATAAGCACCTACATCTCAAGCAATGGGAATAACTGAGAGATAGTGTGTGTATGGAGAATCATGACAAATGCATAGTAGGCTTTCCTTCTAGGAGCTAATTTGTCAAAGCTGGGCACAGTGGATCCCACCTATCACTCTAGACCTCGAGAGGCTGAGGCAGGAGAATCACTGCAAGTTCAAGATCAGGCTGAGCTACAGAAGAAAGACCCTAACTTTTCCCCAACAAAAAGCTTTTTGTTCAACAATTTTACATCCTCTTCCTAAAGTAAGAGCTCCCACCACAGCCCCAGCTAGAAGGTCTTGGTGCTTGAGTCTTTATGTTATGAAATAAACCTCTGGACTAGAAGAATTGTGAAATGAAACAATATGTAATAAACAGACACCGCATCAAATGCCAAGGACTGGAAGGTAGTGTTTATTTTCTTATGTGAACAATTCATCTTGAAATGTACAAATGGCAAGGACATGCAGATGGATGACAACCAGAACTGAGTCTTCTTTTTAAAATTGAACATCACTGTGAGGAAAAAGAATGCTGTTCTAAAGCTAGTCAGATGCACTGATGAGCAAACAAACCCTTGACCAGTTATTAGCACAAGTAGGAGTCGTAAGTATATTAACGTGAGAACACAATGTGACTCTAGGAGGAAGATGGACCTATCACTTCACTTTTCCCTGTACAAAGATCTAAATCTATTCTCTAAATGATGTGCCAACATGATCCACCATTCCAATGAATACTGCACCAAGTAGGGAAATGTCAAGTTGCGTATTTAGACTCCCCCATCACCCAAGCTCAGGGTACAGTCTGGCTCCTCTTTTCCTCTCACATAAACAAAAACAAATCCATTGAATCCCAAAATAACTTAAAACTTTTGGGCCCCACCCACACTTCTGAGAAGGCTCCAAGATGTTCCGTCTGCTTCTGCACTGTACTTTCCATGGGGAGATGATGCATCAGACTGGACAGGACCACATGCTCTCAGAAATTCCTCAGGAACACCTTGACTGCTCCCAATTAGTCAGGCTACCCACAGCAGCCCAGTGAACCAGGCAGCTGCACAGTCCAACCAAGGCCATTAGCTCCCGCTGGTTCCTGCCCCTCAAAGGACCAAATCAGAAGTGACTGTGAAACACAATAGCAGCCCTGGACGATCAGCCACAGCTTACTTCTGGTGAGGGCATGGGAGAATCAAAGCAGCAGGGAAGCCCCACATCACTAACAGTCACATTTAGAATGGACAGAAAGTTGTTTTGGAAACAGTTGATCTAATTTCTTCAATACCATTTTCTAGTTTAACATGAACACATCCCAGACAGCAATATAGGTACATACCTGGCCGTAACAGCCTGCTGTAAAGTTCATCTGAGCCTGGTTCCACAGTGAGCTGGTGTGTACGTGGTTAGCATCTGCCTGTATCCTTCATCCACTCACTCACACCCCAATCCTGAGCCCAGACATCAGAAGCTTACAGAGATAAAACCAAGCTCACCTTCCTCCTTGGTGCCATGTTTTTCTTCAAACAGTGAGCATCATCAGGATGGCTGTTCATTGAGCTCCTACGATGTTCCTAGCATGCTACTCAGCACCTTATATATTAATCAGACTTAGGTTCATTTACTTTCCTTTATAAAGCTAGGGATTGAGTTTAAGGCTTGCACATGGCCAGTGCTGCAGCCCAGCTCTCTTTTCACTTTTACATTTTGAGGCAAGGTTGCACTGAGTTTCAAGACTATCCTAAACCTATGCTGGAGCCTCCTAGATGGTCTTTGTGGTCCTCCTGTCTAAGCATCCCAAACAACTGGGATGATAGGTCTGTGCCACCAGGCTCAGCTTGACTTTTTCTATGCTAGGCAAATTACCTTTAAGAATGAGAAAAGCAAACCTCGGAGATGACAAGTAACTTGCTCAGTAACACAGATAAGAAACAGTAGAGCTCAAACCCAAGCTAATAGCACAGTTTGGATACTATTTAAATGAGAAGTCAATCAACTCTCCTATAAATAATTGAAGAGTAAATATTTTATTTCAGGCCTTGAATTTTCTATAGCAACCTCTCAACTCTACCTGTTCCGACTCAGCATTTTAAAGGTTAGCATTTCGTGTTTTTGTATGAAAATCAGAGGGCTCTAAAGACCTGGAAGTGTTCTCCCAGTCAGCATACATAGCTTTTTTAAACCATTCACAAGAACAGCAACCTTCTGGGGATCTGTTAGAAACTGCCTTCCAGATACCCCAAACTTTCACTCTACAGTGATAATATCCAAAATGGTGTTCTGAACTCCTTGCAATTCATGTGTGTCCACAGGAGATACTGGTGAGGCCATAGCAGCTTCTGGCCTGCCAATGCAGGTCTCACAGGCTGACCTGAACATATACAGGGCCATCATCTACTGCTTTACACAGGCAGAAAAACTACTACACCCATGTAAAGATCAAGGTCATTTGTGAAGCCCTCATTTCATGCTCCAAAGTTAAACCCTGATGAGACAGTAGATTCTGTGAGGTGAATGAGCACTATAGCATAAGGTAATTTTTTTAAATCTAAATAAATATTGCAAGCATCAAGGAAATAGCCTTCCAGAGCCCCACCACTTACAACCCCTGTTGCATGCATACCTGATTATATTTAGAGATGCCAACTCACCAAATAAAAGTACATCATTTACATGGTTCCACTCCCCTAATTTCTGCCCCAGTTTTTATTTTGTTTTGTTTTGTTTTGCTTTTTGTTTTCGAGACAGGGTTTCTCTGTGTAGCCTTGGCTGTCCTGGAACTCACTTTGCAGACCAGGCTGGCCTCGAACTCAGAAATCCACCTGCCTCTGCCTCCCGAGTGCTGGGATTAAAGGCGTGCGCCACCACGCCCGGCCCCTCTGCCCCAATTTTTAAAATAAATGGATAAAGGTAAACTCTGCTGTAGACTATGGAGAAAAGAGGAGAGAGCAGCAGAGCCTGGCCACAGCAAAGACACTCTTCTCCCTCTGAGTCGGCATCGTGTGGATGAGGGTTGGTGCTGGGCCTTAGCTAGCATGATATTGGAGTGAACTTGAACCTCTCTGATCCTCAAGTTCCTCTCTAGAACAAACCTTATGGTGCCACCGGTTCTTGGTTAAAGAAAATGCTATTTCTAAAGTGATCCATCCAATAGTCTCCTCCGCCTCCTCCTTCTCTGATGTATTTTAATAATAGACAAAACACAATGGAATAACTGGCCTCTTGTCTATTGTTTTATTTTGCATGAAGATTCTTTAAATTCTAAATAATTATCATAAGGTGAGAGAGGCACTGTCACATAACTTATGGGAATTACCTACAGTGATGCTTTCTTGACATGAGGTACTGGACAAAAGAAAAGCACTATTTTAATCTAGCTTACATAGTCAGTGTAGTTAGAATCTATTACAGCTATTACAACTATCAGGTTGGTCACATGTAGCTTGAATTTCAAAAGGCAACTACTACATCCTAAAAAAGATGTAATACACACTTTATTTTATTATCCTATATTATTATGAGGCTTCACGTTAGACTTTTTGTTTTACCTGTCAACATTCCCACCTGGTAAATGGAGATGGGCAAGCCCCTCTAAGCCCTGATTCCCTTGGTAATATAGAAGGATGGCATTTGTTCCCTGACTTTACCATGAGAGTGAAATAATATTCAGTATGATTCCTCATAGACTCACTACCTATTGAGTTCATTATTACCACTGTTATTAATGTTAATCTGTTACTGTAAGCTGATGCTGGAGACCATTTGGTTCTGAATGAAGAGCTCAACAGAAAAGTTGAATAGTAAAATTACCAGAAACAGTGAATGGTCTAAAGTGACATTTTGACAACTGGCTAACTTACTTGGTAGAAATTTACTTCAACATGGGTGCATGAATTTGCAAAAATGTACACCATGCAAAATCTGGTTTGTTTGCTTAAAAACTCCACTGTTTCATTGCCAGGACTGGTGCCTGGAGCTAGACAGGGGAGTCTATCACACAACAACTGCCGAGGTAAAATTAGAGCTCTGCTGTCCAATGAAGGCACTTTCTCAATTTCCTTTCTCCTTTTCCACTTTTTGTCACCCTCCTACACCAAACCTTCCTACATCAAGCCTTTTTACCGATGCCAAGAATACACAATTCAGAAAGGAGATCGGGGAAAAAAGACAATATTCAGAAAAATACTTAAAAGACTAGGGCTTCAGGGAAAATGACTAAATACCAGAACTACCTGATCTCACACACTACACTGCTGCTCTGGGTAAGAGGTTCTATTAACTGTTCAATGCAGTTTAATATCTGGAACCAACAGGCAAAGTATATATTCTACTTCCACTTCACAGATCAAGAAATTATAGGGGAAAATGACGTGTTCAGGCCCAAACAGCTGGCAAATAATGTCTGGATTTGAAACCTACTCTCCCTCAACAGAGGAATGGATACAGAAATTATGGTACATTTACACAATGGAGTACTACTCAGCTATTAAAAAGAATGAATTTATGAAATTCCTAGCCAAATGAATGGACCTGGAGGGCATCATCTTGAGTGAAGTAACACAATCACAAAAGAACTCACACAATATGTATTCACTGATAAGTGGATATTAGCCCAAAACTTAGGATACCCAAGATATAAGATACAATTTGCTAAACGCATGAAACTCAAGAAGAATGAAGACCAAAGTGTGGACACTGTGCCCCCTTCTTAGAATTGGGAACAAAACACCCAGGGAAGGAGTTACAGAGACAAAGTTCGTAGCTGTGATGAAAGGATGGACCATTTAGAGACTGCCGTATCCAGGGATCCATCCCATAATCAGCTTCTAAACGCTGACACCATTGCATACACTAGCAAGATTTTGCTGAAAGGACCCAAATATAGCTGTCTCTTGTGAGACGATGCCGGGGCCTAGCAAACACAGGAGTGGATGTTCACAGTCAGCTATTGGATGTATCACAGGGCTCCCAATGGAGAAGCTAGAGAAAGTACCCAAGGAGCTAAAGGGATCTGCAACCCTATTGTTGGAACAACATGATGTACTAACCAGAACCCCGGAGCTCTTGTCTCTAGCTGCATATGTATCGAAAGATGGCCTAGTCGGCCATCAATGGAAAGAGAGGCCCATTGGACTTGCAAACTTTATATGCCCCAATATAGGGGAATGCCAGGGCCAAAAGAATGGGAATGGGTGGGTAGGGAAGTGGGGGGCTCTATGGGGGACTTTTGGGATAGCATTGGAAATGTAATTGAGGAAAATATGTAATAAAAATATTAAAAATCAAAAAAAAAAGAAACCTACTCTCATGGTAACAAGTCTTTTTAATCATCTCTTCCACATCTCCAAGTTCTGAGACAGATGTGGGGTCTTGTACATCAAGACTAGCGTTCGTGCATCTCTCGAGGAACATAGTTTTGTGGGACAAGAAGGCAAGAGCCATAGTGATAAAAAGGGGAGCTGTGTTCTCCAAAGCTGACATCAACGTGGTGGAAGTACCAAGGGGGAAGGTGTAGGAGAAAGTGGGTCACAGAAGATGCAATGTAAATTGTAAATGCAAACTCAAGGATAGAATGGGCAAGAAAGAGGGAAATGGGCAGATGGCAGCTTGAGGACAGGAAGGATCCTCATGCGCTGAAGGAGGAGGGTGGGCTGTATGACTGTATACGGCTGAATCATGAGAGAAATAGAGCAGATCTACAGAGAACATGGAGCTGATTGGGGAAGTATCATCAAGCATGCTATGGAGCATGAGAGGGACTCTATAGGCAATCTATGGGCTGACAGAGACTGTGAAGGCAGCTGATGCCACAGGACAGTCTAGAAAAGAAAGGTAAGAAGTTCCGCCAGATGGTCTGAAAAGCTTGTAGGTGGGGCGGGGGAGTCCAGGCAGACAAAGATAACAACTCAAACCTGAACCATGTGGAAGAAAAGATGATGCCTGCTTGAAAGAGGTCCAACAAGTCAGCATCGCTCACATGCAAAAACAACACCTTAGAGTCACCACCATTTAGGATACCCAGCTGAAAACAGGTATGCTCTCTGAGCCAGTAAGAGAAATGAGAAAAAGCTTCAAAGATGAAAGAAAGGTCAGCTCAAGGCCTCTAAGAGAGACCAATTGAATTCACATAGAAATTCTCAAGGCTTGACAATTTGCTTCAAGAACACAGCTAAGAGATAAGAAAATTAAAGTAACACCACCAGAAGAAGGAAGAGGAAGAGGAGGAAGAGGAGGAGGGGGAGGAAGAAGGAGGAGGAGGAGAAGGAAGAGGAGGAGGAGGGAGGAAGAAGAAGAAGGAGGAGGAGGAGGAAGAGGAGGAGGGGGAGGAAGAAGGAGGAGGAGAGGGGAGGGGGAGGAGAAGAAGGAGGGAGGAGGAAGGAGCAGGAGGAGGGGGAAGGAGGAGGAAGGAGGAGAAGGAGGAAGGAGGAGGAGGAGAGGGGAGGGGAGGGGGAGGAGAAGGAGAAGAAGGAGGGAAGAGGAAGGATCAGGAGGAGGAGGAAGGAGGAGGAGGGAGGAGGAGGGAGGAGGAGGACGAGGAGGAGGACAAGGAGGAGGAAGCAGCATCACCAGCACAGTAAATCTCATGGGCAGCTGAGGTTAATGGAATCCAGGGCAGGATACCAAGAAGTAAAGCAGCCAAACCTGATCATGAGGTGGATGAAGATAACCCATCCCACAAGTTGTTCTTTAACCTATACATGAATGTGGTAGCACATACACATATCTATAAGTGTAAGTAAGATGTAAATGGAAACAAAAGGAACTATAAAAAGAAGTGGGGTTTGCAAAACCATTGAATAGCCAAAGGCATTTGTCACCAAGCCTGATGAACCTGTTTTATTCTTGGACTCCCATGATGGAATAGAGAACTAACTCCCAATATACTCACACACAAACATACACAACACACACACACACAGACAGACACACATAATAATTGTAATTTTAAATTATTCTCTATCCTTAAAACAAAGGAGAGCCATACTAAGGGTAGACAGTGGCCGCCAGGCCAGCCGATGTAGCCAACAGAGAGTGCCCAGCAGTGGCTGCTGAGCCAGCCTATATAGCCAATAGAGAGTGCCCATCTGTAGGAGTGAATAGTTAACCTGAACTGAGCTCTTGTTGGGTTGTGCTCCTAACCACCCGCCAGAGCTCTCTGGAGTCTCAAATGAAAGACAAACACACACACACACACACACACACGCACACGCACACGCACACGCACACACACACACACACACACAGAGAGAGAGAGAGAGAGAGAGAGAGAGAGAGAGCAGTTTAATTTTTAATATGTCTAACTAGCTCAATGGCTGGGCACTTCTAAACTTCCCTGCGGCTAGCACACACTCCCCTCTGATATTCCTGAGTTCACATTTTCTAAATCTACTTTTTATCTTTGGTTCCCCAGACCCAACTGAGGGAGTGGCTTCCCCAGAATCTTACATGCCAGCTGGCCTTTAAGTCTGATCCCTCTATTCCCCTATCATGGTGATTCTCTCTGTCTGTCTCTCTGTCTGTCTCTCTGTCTGTCTCTGTCTGTCTCTGTCTCTGTCTCTGTCTCTGTCTCTCTCTCTCTCTCTCTCCTTCACCCTCAGTCCCTAGCCTGCACCTACCTCTGTCTTCCCACCTAGCCATTGGCTGTACGGCAATTCTTTATTATCAATCAAAGACAGCTGGGGACAGCATCTGGAAGCATGGATTTTGAGAGCTGAATTAAGACAAAGCATTAGGACCAATTCCCAACATCTCACTTCTTCTGTCCAATAAAAAAAAAAAAAAAAGGCTCGTCTCTCAAACGTAAGTTGAGCATAACCATGACAATTATATAAATTACAAAGTATGATATACAATTAACATCCAGTCCATCATATTTGTCAATTAGATAAAGTACTCTACCATCATTCCTAACTTAAAGACTTACAATTCTATCCCTGAATTATGTTCTGACTTTAACATCTCTGTAACTATGAAGATCATGCTCACAGGGAAAATTTTGTGAACTTTTCATAAAAAGATGCATCACACATAATATATGAGGGGCATGGAAGCCAAAGTACAACCCAGGGAACAATTCAGTCTGCCGTAAGAACTCACTTGTCTTGTTATCCTCAGAATGACATGTCATGTTGCTCCCATGGTGGACTGCAGAGCCAGCAATCAGTTTCTCGCACAAACTCTATGGATGTTACACATACCACCTGGGCAGGAAGGAAGATGTCTTCCCACTGGCACAGGAAGAGCTTAAAAGCCCAGCTACCAAGAGAGCTCAGGAAGGTTCCCTCTAAGTCAAGATCCAACCTGAACACTCTATCTCCTACTGGAGAGGAAAGAGGAAATGGGGAAAGGGAAGAGAAAATCGAAAAGGAGGGAAGGAAGAGAAAGGAGCAATGGTGGGAGAGGTGAGGAGGAGGAAAGAAGAAAGGAAGGGCAGAGGGAGAGAGGAAAGAAAGTTTACTACTCTTGCTGCCTATCCAATAAAATCTAAATGCTTAAGCATGGCTTATAAAAGGTGGCCCACTGATCTGGCATGGTTGCGCACACCTTTGATCCCAGCACACAAGAGGCAGAGGCAGGTGGAGCTCTGAATTCAAGTCCAGCCTGGTCTACAAAGCAAGTCCAGGACAGCCAGGGCTTCATGAAGAAGCCCTGTCTCAAAACAGACAGACAGACAAACAGGCAGACAGACAAACAGACAAACAAACATACAAACGAACTGGCCCACTTCCTCTTCCCAGGCTCTGCCTATGCAGAAAAGCTTCAGAATGTGCTATTAACTGACGGCATAGACTGGAAAAGCAGTGTGTATATCTTAGACTAAGCAAATAGGCTGGAGAAAAAAACAAGTACTGTATGATTCTACTCTTCTGGAAGGCCTGGAATGTTCAAATTCATAGGAAAACAGGAGATTTGCAGTTACCAGGGACTGGAGGGAGGAGAAAAGAACAGGAAGTTATTACTAAAAGGCTATAAATTTCTATGGGGTGATGAAAAAAAATTTTAAAATGGTGGCAAATCTTGTACAGATATAATTTTAGCATTATAATTATATGAGTAACATTATTAAATAGCTCAGTTAAGATTTTTAAATAACAAATTTACAAAAAATGAATAGTGTATACCGAAACCCATTAAGCTGTATACTTGGAAGAACCGAATCATATTACATGTAAATTATACCTCAGTAAAAGTATTAAAAATATAAGCAACTTGTACATAAAACACTGGTGAAAGACAGGGAATGCTGGCTCCTAACTGCTGAGGGAGATGAACTGTGTGTGGCAAACATGCATCTGTTCTCTTTTGTTAGCTTTTCCAGGGGTCCCTAGATTTTCATAATAAGCTTTATGGTGTTGCCTTTGTAGCTAAAATTAGTGTAGGGAGGTGAGCATGCTACCTACAGCCTCCCTCCCTGGGTGAGCCTCAGCCACTGCAGCCTGGCTGCTGATGGGGATGTGTCTAATGACCCACATGAGATTAATGATGCCGCCAGGGGCTCAGGAGGAAGACTGCGGGGATCCCTGCTCTCACAAAGTGCCTCTTAGGGCTTATTTCCACATCTGCGAGGTGGGAGTGGTAACGGTGCCTATTATACAGAGTTACCTATTACACACTCACTAAGATAGTAAGGAAGATAATTTGCCCAAAGAGCTTAAAACAATATCTGATATCCAGTTTGACCTAAATGGGTAGTCAAGTCCCAGCTGCTGTTATTTTTACTGCTGATGCTGGAGCACGACTCACAGGAGAATCTCTCCCTGTGAGTCATCCTCCACCAAAGCAGGAACTGGAAAACCGTGCTACATGAGCCAAATTGGACCTGTTGCCCATTTGCGTGTGGACCCCAAGCTAAAGACTGCTTGTAATATGTGTTTCCTTAGAGAGAGTGCCATCATCAAAAATAAACACAGTTGCATGGTTTTAGTTGATGTTGGTCATAGGTGCCACTTTCCAAAGGAGCAGAGGGGTTTGGCATGCTGACACCATTGCATACACTAGCAAGATTTTGCTGAAAGGACCCTGATATAGCTGTCTCTTGTGAGACGATGCCGGGGCCTAGCAAACACAGAAGTGGATGCTCACAGTCAGCTATTGGATGGATCAGAGGGCCCCCAATGGAGGAGCTAGAGAAAGTACCCAAGGAGCTAAAGGGGTCTGCAACCCTATAGGAGGAACAATATGAACTAACCAGTACCCCCCACCACCACCAGAGCTCGTGTCTCTAGCTGCATATGTATCATAAGATGGCCTAGTCGGCCATCAGTGGAAAGAGGCCCATTGGTCGTGCAAACTTTATATGCCTCAGTACAGGGGAATGCCAGGGCCAAGAAGTGGGAGGGGGTGGGTAGGGGAGTGGGGAGGGGTTATGGGGGACTTTTGGGATAGCATTGGAAATGTAAATGAAGAAAATATCTAATTAAAAAAATAAGTTAAAAAAAAAAAGATTGACACACAGTTAGTTATTTTATTCAAACATTATACAAGGGACTAGGAAAAGTTCCAAATATCAAGATTATCTTGCCATTGCTGCCCTTAAGAGCAGACAATCCACACCAATCTCAATCCCTTTTGATCATGGCTAGTCATAATCATATGTAAGGACTCCAGGTTTTCCAGAAATGTCTTAGGACCAAGGTTGGTGCCGCTGCACATTCTCACATAGCACCAAGTACAGATTCTCCAGAGAGACATTTCTTCAAGGTTCAAACTATTTCAAAACAATTTCTCAGCCTCTACTGACCGAAACATAGCCAACGCTTTGCTGAAACATTTCAGTTAATACCAGACACAAAGTCTTCACTATATATATCACTTCAGCATGGGCTGCTCAAGGACAAGCCAAACTGAACAGGAAGGCAGGGGCTGAGATATAACCTTAAGTGTCACCTATGAGGGATCACTCACTGGGCTGAGGATGAGGGAGAGCAGGAAGCAAGTCTGGCCGCTATCTTAGAGCAGGAGGCTATGCCAGACAGACCAGATCTGTCGGAGCACATGGACATGCACTGGAAACCCAGCAGGGTCCCAAGAGGGACAGGACAGTCAACCTGGACCTTCCTTATTGCTGCAGCTCCTTCATCCTGATAAGGGCACTGCCCAGGCAGAACCACTCAATCTAAGTCAAAGTCCAAAGAGGACACTCATCTGCATCCAGCTTGAATATCTCGCCATCCTTGCCTGTCAGTGAGTCCCTTTCTGGGTTGAACTTAATGGTTCTCACTATGGCCAGAGCCGTGACAATCTCTGGGGATTCATATTATTGCAGCCTGTGAAGTTCCTGCTGTAGGAGGTGATAATTAGATTCTTTTCCCCCTTCGTAATGTCTTCCCTACCCCACTGACCAATGTAAGGGCCACAGGTATCACCCAAAAATGCCTCTCACACCACCCTGCTCAATGGTGGCATGGATCTGCTTAGAGCCTGGTGTGATGGAGCGCTTGGACTTTGACTTGTAGAGTCTCTAGGCCAGTGCTTGTTAGTCCTAGCTGCTGACTGTCCCATGTCCTCAGAGCTTGAATTGATACAGCTGCTAATCAAACCCACTCTGACGCCCAGAGGCCAGCCTTTCTTCTCCCCTACAATGCCTATTTCTGCCACCATGTGAGCCAAGTCAAGGGTAAAGGGCCCAGTGGTGTTCAGCTTTAGGTCACTGAGGTTAATTTTAATCACCTGATCACACTGGCAGCCAAGGTCAGGCACTAAATGATCCTTGAATTCTTCAGCTAGATTGGTAATGTCTGTGTGGCCTATCTTGCTCAAGTACTGTCTTACTCGGGTATGGGAACACTGATATGATGACCCAATTTCTGCACACTCATGGCAGATTGTTGCCATGCCAATACAGGAGATGAAGTTGACACCAGGCCCTTGGTATTCCACAATACCACCTATGCCACCTGTGAGGATGCCTGACACTTTCAGGATCATATCTTTGGGTGAGTCCAAAATGAAAGAGAGCCCATCAGCTTTGTCCCAATCCTCTTGGGACACTTCAGCCCCCAGGGTATCCCAGCCATGACATCCATGTCATCAGCACCCTCTACTCCAATGCAAATGCCTTCCAGGCCACTGTCGCTGGGGTGTGGGAGTCAGTGGCAATCAGAAGAACTCCAAGGTATGCATAGTCTTCTAGAATAATCTGGCGAATGAAGCCAACATCATACTTGGCACCTGGATTTTCCAGGAATTATACACTTCCTGGTTTGTGTCTTTGGCCTTGCACTGGTCTTTCTCATATCTCAAGCTGGGCCTCAGTCAGATAGTCACAGTGGATATTTGATGGCACAGCCACATTGGGCCACTCACTGATAACAGACAGCAGCATAGCAGTCTGGGCTGTTGAATCGTAGATAACCACCTGATCAGGGCACAGATGCAGTAATGTCTTCCCCACCCGACCTCCTGGTTGGCTAGGTCATCCAGGTATCCTTCTCTGGATGGAACATGATCTTCTCTGAGAGAGTCAGAGGCTAGTTCAACTCCCTGGGGATAATGTTAATGCTCTCTAGCAGATTATAGCAGATGTACTATTTGGCCTCAAAGTGGCTCATTGTTACACTGGCCTGTTGTCACAGCACAGAGGCCACACGGCACTGCCACATACCCATGGCCTTCTGCAGCTGGATCACCAGTAGGCTGTGCCATTTTGTGTACTGCCAAAGATGAGGTAGCATAGCTCTTAATATTTTTAGTGAAAGAAAAGAATATTTTATGACATGAAAACTGTTTCAGTCAAATTCCAGGGTTATAATAGAATTTTATTGGAACACATTTACATTCACTTACCTATACCTATGTCTATTTTTAATGCAGTTGTAAACTAGTTGATCTGATCTGTAAAGTCAGAAATATTAATGATCTAGCCATTTACAAAAATGACTGCTGATCCTTTTATCAAACCACAGCACTTGCTAGGGTTAACCCACAGTATGTGAAGACAACCAAGGAATAAGGCTTTCATTGATATTTATTGAGAGACTAAAACCAACATCTCTAACCCACTATCTCCACAGCAACCAGTATGGTGGTCCAGGCTACAGCCTCTACAGTAACTGACTGGGAAGTCAGGATATGGTCAGTACCCACCCACTTCCTTATTTTTGCCTTGGCTTCCAAATAAATAATCTACTCTCCCCCAAAACTAACCATATAAGATGCCACATTTCTAGTGAGATTCTCCTTCTTCATGACAGCGACTGACCTCCAATCAAAACGTGGACCTGAGACCGTCTACCATGTACAGCTTTCCCACTGCACTGCCTGCTCTTGAGTCTCTGCCAAACACTAGAGATGGAGGTAGGTTGTCTTGCTACCACACATCCTGTATAAACACCATCTGCTTGTTTTCCTCTGGGTAGTCTTTGTTTCCTTTCAGTTGACCTGGAAATGTCTTCATCCCCAGAGATACAGTCTACACTGTCTTGTTGCCATGGACTCGAGACTCCGTCTTAAATGGCATGTAGTAGCCAAAGAGGTCCCTTGTGCTTTGCTGTTCAGAGTGCCAAATATGCAGTAATATGGTAAAACCATATGTGGGTGAGTTCTACTCTTCTATGGAGCTCCTGGCTGTATGTTCTCAATTTCCTAGGAATGGGCTTTGTTATTAGCCTCCCTCTTTTTTTTTTTTTCAAGAAATCAGCCCATTTCTTCTTATACTTCTGTTTGCCTTCATCCTGTGTTGTGCTATCTCAAAGTGTTGTTTCCCATAAAGAGAGCTACAGGACACAGCCCCTATGTTAGTTGAAAATGTTATTTAACTCAGAATCATAGACTGGCAGTCATGTTGTTTTTACCAAATTAGCACTCACATGGGGAAACTTTATGAGGGTCATAAAAAAAAAAGATATTCACTTCCTTCCATCTTCTATGTTTATCCTAAGATACTGGCTTTAATCCAGAGAGGACAATTCTCTTTGGTTTTCCTGCAGGAGGAAAAGAAGGCCAGAGACTGTCAGATCACTGTTTACAGGCAACCAGCCAAAGGTCTGAAGGTGTGAGACACAGGATATCATTCTCAACCAACTGTGGCCATCAAACACAGGTTACTTAATATAATTCTTCTCTTCCTCTAGAAGAAAGAAAGAAGAAATCCTGCTTCTTATGCATACTTTCATTACAACCCTGGTTCTTATGCCTAGCCTACATAATTTCACCAGAGATGTCTTCAACAGACACTAGAGGAATCATCTGGCTTCAAGAAAACAATGTTTATTTATGACACATCTTGGTGGAGCCAAGTGGAAGAATACAAACTCTCAGACCCAATTTTATTCACATGCAGAGGCCTCCAAACAAAATTCTGATCTAAAATGGATTTCCTAAAAAGTAACTTGGCCCAATCAAATGAACAATCCAGGAATCTGAATACAAACTCACTTCTCCAGGAAACCCTCCTCTTCCTTTTCCTGCATTGCCTCCCAGTACGCTGCCATCTCTGCCTTCCCTATCCACTAGTCTCTCCCCTGTGGTCTTCTATCCATCCTCCTTTCCTGGTGCAAACCTCCTCACTTTCCCATGAACATTTCTACACCTCCAAAGTGCCAGCGGCTATCCAAAGGTCCATCCCAGCAGTCTTATGGTTTCTTATTGCTGTGATACAGCATCATGACCAAAGCAACTTTGGAGGAAAGGGGGTTGTTTCATCTTTATGGCTTTTAAGTCCATCACTAAGAGAAGTCAGGGTAGGAACTGCAGGCAGCAGTGTGAAGCAAGAACTGGAGCAGAGGCCACAGGGAAATACTGCTTCCTGCTTTGCTCGTTTCTGACCATCTGGGAGCATCTGCCCAGGGTGGTCCTCCTGCTTCAATTACTATTCAGCAAAGTGTCCTACAGGCTTGCCCACAGGCATATCTGGTAGGGGCATTTTCTCAACTCATCTTGTCTCAACTAAGTTTGTGTCAAGTTGAATAAAAGACAAGAAATAAAAACTTACCAGGACACCATCCATGAGCCAGATATTGAGAAAACTATAGAATTTAAAGTGTAGACTTTTGTTGAGTGCAAAGCTCTAATTAAGGATTCCCTAAATGCAGACAAGATTTCTATTTGTAGAATTTAGGGTTATTTTGAGTGTGTATGACCTGAGTTACCAACTCGAATGCAAGTTCAATGAAATATAAATCTTCAACAGTTCTGCTCTGCAAAAATGCCTATAAGATCTGTCTTTCCATAATGTATCTGTATGTGTGTGTGTATGTATTAAAAGAAGTAGAATATAGCATTCTAAAATCCATACCTAAACATCTCTAATAAACATAGATCAGCTAAAGGGATCTGCAACCCTATAGGTGCAACAACATTTTGAACTAACCAGTACCCCGGAGCTCTTGACTCTAGCTGCATATGTATCAAAAGATGGCCTAGTCGGCCATCACTGGAAAGAGAGGCCCATTGGACACACAAACTTTATATGCCCCAATACAGGGGAACGCCAGGGCCAAAAAAATGGGAATGGGTGGGTAGGGAAGTGGGGGGGTGTATTGGGGACTTTTGGGATAGCATTGGAAATGTAATTGAGGAAAATACGTAATAAAAAAAATATTTAAAAAAAAAACATAGATCAGATCGTAACTAATCACACAAATGGGAAAAAATGAAACCTTAACATAATTCTAGCATAGATCAAAAAATAACTTTTTATGCTTTTTTAAAGATGGTACTACATTTCCTATGTATGTAGTATGTTCATGGGGTGGGGTGTATCAGAGGATAGCTTGCAAGAACCAGTTTTTTTTCTTTCCATGTGGCTCTCAGGGCTTGAACCCAGGTCATCAGACTTGGCAGCAGGAACTTTTACCTAGGGAGCCATGGAAAACAGCTTTAGACATTTAAGAAAAAAGTTACTAAGTTAACAGTGGGCACTTTCATCTAATCCAAAGATACTCCCATAAGCCCTTACAGTCATGCAGTCTACTCTCCCAGGTACTCACCAGCAACCCTCCTAAGAATACGTATTTGGAAGGCCCACAGTTCAAGGATTTCATCTCAAATGCTACATTCTCCTCCTATAAACACACATAGTAAAGTATCACAAGAGGCCACTACACCAATTGCAGCTCCCCTCCCATAATGTAAACAGCCTTTAAACTGGATGTTCTGACATAGCCCTGTAAACCCAGCACTTAGGAAGTGGGAGTAGATAGAATTGCTATGAGTTTGAGGAGAATGGGCTAGATAGCAAGCATCAGGCCAGCAAGAACACAGCAAGAACACTGCATGAACTGCGTGAACAAACAGCTACTCACCCCAGAGAGGCAGCAATGAAAACCTAATCAATGATTCCATCTACGTCTATCTTGGTGACATAATGAAATCATCAGGCTTCTCTCCAGGAACACAGGTGGGTACAGAGTTACATACAGGTGTGAATGACACTGCTTTCATCACACCGCTAACTCTGACAAGAGGTATTAATGGCTCCCTTTATCTCAGAAGGACTCCAGGTTGGACTCAACTCCTCAACATGGGTGGACAAGTGCTCTCAGCTTCCTCTTGCCTAGCCACAGGGGGGCGGTTCTACCATTCTCTGCCTATAGAAAAGAATAAACTAAACACCGTCTTTTTCTTCTTCTTCTTCTTCTTCTTCTTCTTCTTCTTCTTCTTCTTCTTCTTCTTCTTCTTCTTCTTCTTCTTCTTCTTCTTCTTCTTCTTCAGAGAGAGAGAGGAGAGAAGAGGCCGGCCATGAGCAGGTGGAGAAAAGGGGAAAGGGGTGGGGAGGGGGGGAGGGGACAGAGCGGGAGCAAGAACACTGAATACCGTCTTACAGAAACACTTCACTATCTAAGTTTATCCCCATGACTTGTGGAATTTGTTCCCTTGACCTCAGCTAAGCAATTGATGTTTCTGGTACTGAAGTAACTCACACTGACTATTAATTATTCCCATCTTTGTCACTAAGGTCACGGTTTCAGTTATTGAGTTCTACCCAGGGTCGCAAGCGCTTACGCACAGCTAAGTCTCCCATTAAATGGCTCCATGGTAACACAACAATAGAAAGGTCAGCAAGGCCTTACAATGCAGTTGACTCTGGAGACAACTGAGTAGAAGGTCTAAGAGGTAAAGATATGGACCTTCAGCCTTTCCTGGATGATAAAAAAGAAGAGCGCATGCATGAATAGACAGAGAAACCATGTCAGACAGAAGCTGGCCCACGCTGCAATAGTCGGGATTTGGCCATGTGTTAGTGAGACAGCAAGTCTCATCTGTCTGCTTGCCTCCCAAAGGCTCGGTTCAGTTGCTTGCAGTAATAAATACCGCCTCCCCCCGCCACACACGCGCACACACACATACAGGCGCATCCACTGTTCTTAGATCACTTACCCTCTCACTGGTGCACCAAGCAAGGCTCTGCTCAGGCCGGGAGCTGCCGCACCTGATATGCCAGGGCAGAATGACAAATGAGTCACCAGTGTAGACAGGAACCACCGATCCCAAGACCGCCCTGCAGCCAGCCTTGTCCAGCTGAGGGAATCTCATCCGCTCACCCCAGACTGACATACAAAACATGTCCCTTTCTCTCCATGTCACGTCCTGAGAAAGCTGAGGAAGCAGGGAAAGAACCCCTCTCTGTGCCTCACTAAGGAGTTTAGACCAATCCCAGACACAAACTGTCAAGTTCATCATAGGTCGTTTTGCCAATCAGCTCTCACCAAAGCCTGATGGTGCAAGTAGTGTTAATGAACCCATGGTGTGGATGAGGAAACCAGACCTAAGGAAATTCAAGTCCTGGGTCTCTTACACCACCCATGAGCCTCTGCCGTGAGAAGAGATGGTTATGCCCTAAGGGGCTTCAGCAAGCCATTCCACATGAGAGGAAAGTGAACAGAATGGGTAAGGGAGTTGCCTCCCCAGCAAATGAGCTGAAGAGTTCTGTAGTAACATGTGCTCTACATGTTCAAATCTAAAAGCTGTGTAAATGACAGGCTACACCATGGCTTCAAAATCGTGGGTGGAGACTGTAGACCGCTACTAAATTACATTAATTAACATTGGCGACATGAAATAATATTGCTAAGCCTAACGATCATCATAACAATGCATCCCTGAACACTAGCAACCTCACGCCGATTCCAGACACAACTACCAAGTTCTTCGCATCTTTCCTCATTTAATCTTCACGACAGACCAGGAAACAGAAGCTAAGGGATCTAGAAAATCCCCTGCAGCCAAGCAGGAGCTAGAGTCCACCATTGCCTGGCAGACTCCACATCTGAGCTATTACTACCTTCATAATTCTATGCATAACTCTTATTGGACTGACTACACACGTTAACATCTCAAGCATGACAGGTTAAGATGAAGAATAGCAATTATATATAGGGATAGGAAATCCATCACTATTCAGGAACGGAAAATTAAATTCTAATGTCTGCTAGATCCAATATCAATATTGCCAGTTCTAGTTGGAGTAGTATATTGTGCTTTAATAAATATAGAGCATAAATTCTTCTTGGCGTCTCAATTAATTGTAGTTTTTAAATTAACCTGGCATTAGTGACTATCCCCCTAATTATTTAAAATAAGCAGCAATCTCATATAATAGCCTATTTTCATAACCAACAAGCATTTCAACAGCAGCATTTCACAGTCTAACATCTAGTACATTTTAGTCGGCAATCCCATAGAATTATAGGAGAGTCAGGCTAAAATTATTGAAAATATCTAGAAATCAAACTAATATGTGAAGGTCTTTTAAAAACTAGGTTCAGTAACTTGCAACTTGAATACATAGTTAATTTTAATCAAGGAAAAGGGAAATTTAGAAATAGTACATGGAAATCCCATGAAATACAAATGTCCATAAATTTATTTACTTTTCTCAGCATTGGGATGCATAGCTTCATAAATTTGAATATAGATATATACATAATCTGGAGCATTAGCATATGACAAAAGCCTACTTAAGAAGCAACACGGGGAGTGCTGGATAGATGGTTCAATGGTAAAGGACCTGGGTTTGATTCCCAGCCTCCATCTGTAACTGGAGTTTTAGGGGATCTGACGTCAGCTAGCTTTTTCAGACACCTGGCATGCCAAGTGGTCACACATACCACACTCAGTCATGCATGCTGGCAAAATACTACCAAATAAAAAATTATAACAAATTTTCAAAACCCAGAAGCAACAGGAGGTTAGCTAGAGAGTTTCTGGTTCCCCCGTCTCTACCTCTCCTGAGTCCATGCCTAAAATATACAACCGCACACTGGTCAAAAGTGAGAACTGGCTGTTTATCTATAAAACACACAGTCAACGTGTCAGTCTTTGCCTGCCCCCCACACAAGCAAAGGCTACTTACTGGTGGAAATTTGATCAGTGCCCTGTAGCTAGTGGGTTTAGGAGTGGAGACAGAATGCTAGGCCTAACTACAAAAGTCCCTCATCTCTCCAATGTATGGTATTGCTTGAAAAAGAAGGAAGAAGGGCCTTTTGCCTTCTGTTTGACTTGCTATGGGAACTCTGACACCGTAGCACAAGCCCAGCCACAGGAAACACAGACTGGACGGGAGCGAGCACAGGGCAAACTTAATAAAGTTTTGCTTTTTCATTTGTTGTAAATTATTTATGAGCTTTATTTATGGACAAAGACATTTGTATTTTGTATAATTTCTGTGCGGTATGAAATATTGCTCTTTTGATTTCTAACACTTAAAAATGTCATTTTTTTTCTTTTCTACTTGTTATATAAAACAAAACAAGAAGAAGAAGAACAAGAAGCAGGCCTAACTTCTAACTTGGTCTTGGGCTCTAGCTTGCTGACCCCCGGTCTACAAGCTCCTTCTCATAGCTTTTCACCACCTCATCTTCAATTAAGTCCATGAGTCACTTCTTCCTCCACACAGACAAGACATTCACTAAGCACTCACCGAGGGCTTGTATATGCCAGGCCACACACAAAGTGTGTATAATTTGTTTTTCTACTCCTGCAACAAAACACCATGACCAAAAGTAACTTAGGAAAGAAAGAGTTTGATTGATCCTTCAGCTTGTGGCTCTAAGGGGCGTCAAGTTGGGAACTCAAGGCAGGACCCTGGAGGCAGGGACTCAAAAGCAAAGGCCATAGAGGGGTGCTGCTACTGGCTTGCTCATCTTGGCTTGCTCAGCCTGCTTTCTTACAGCATGCAGGACCACCTACCCAAGGGTAGTCCTGCCCTCTGTGGGATGAGCCCACCCACATCAATCACTAATCAAGAAAATGACCCACAGGTTGCCCACAGACTATCTGGTGGGGACATTTCCTCAGCCCAGGTTTCCCTCTTCCCACGTGACTCTAGCGTGTATCAGCAGACATAAAAACTAGTCATCATGGTGTGAGCATCAACTCATTCATTCGTGTTCCTCTCGGCCCTAGAGGTCATTTCTAGTCCTTATTTCTAGATGAGAGAACTGGGGCTTTGAGAAGCATCATTAAGCCAGTGGGTAAGGCAGTGTGACAGTCACTGCTCTCAGCATCCTCTTGTTATACCTATCAAGACCTATGGGGCAGAAGGCAAGAGAGAGCTATACCAACCCAATCACTACTGACAAAGTAAAGGTGTTTGTCTCGAAAGTCGACAACCTGAGCCCATTCCCCAGGGACCCACGTGGTGAAGGGGAGAAGTAACTCCCAAAGGTTGTCCTTTGATATCCACAATGAAGCATGGCATGCAGGCTCACACACGTATATCCATTCTATTTAATGGTGGGCACTGTCACTTTCAGTGCAAACATAGTTACCATCCAGTGTGAGAGGGTTAAGTCTCTGAAAATTTAACAAAACATTTATTCAGTGTCCAGGAAGGTCACCTTCACACTGACATCTTTCTGGAAGGGATAAGAGCAGGGACCCCTCTATGCTCTTCCTTCAGATTTGCATCAAGAAATGAGACCTGGAAATTGGGGACCAGGAAGCCCCCAATGTTACCAGGTCACATCTGTCTGTGACAGCAGAGATTTTCATAGGATGGAACCTTACATGTGAAGTAGGGAGGGAATGAGAGAGGGAGGGAAGGAAGGAGGTAAATAGAAATAGTATCCAGAAACCTGGTTTGGGGATTTCTGAGCCAGTCTGAAGGCCTGAGTGTGAAAATAGCCAAATACTGGTTCTAATGTGAAGAGACCAAGGTGGGGGTTAGGCAACTGGGGAAGGTTCAAGAGATCCAACAGTCTTAAAAAATAAAATTAAATTAAATTTTAAAAAAGAGATCCAATAGGAGGGGTTGACACTAGTTAACAAAGAAGAGGAAATTTTTGTTAAGCCTATGGCTTTACACACTTCTAAAAAATATGTATTCAACATCAGTTTTTTACCACACATATAGGACTTGTAGACACAGCATGAACAAGACAGGCATAGCTCCTGCCATTGCTAGGCTGATAGGTTTATCAGTGGAAGAAATACTGACTTTCACAGAAGTACCAATTGAGAGATATCTATCACAGAGGCAGTGCTACCTACAGTGGCCTCTTACAATGGGCTTCTAGGGACCACTACCTAACGCTACACCCACTGCGTGAATGGCCTCCCCTTAAGCATGGGCTACAGGTAGAGACTTGTTTCTGTTGAGCAACCCTTAACATATTATTAAAACCTGTGCCTTCTGTGTTGCTTACACTCCTGATTCCTCTCTTGCTCAAAAGCAGCTAATCTCAACCTGTGTGTCACATAGCAGATATTTACATTATGATTCATAACAGTAGCAAAATTACAGCTATGGAGTAAACAAAATCATTTTATGGTTGGAGGGGTTCCCACCACATGAGGAACTATACCAAAGGGTCACAGCATTAGGAAGATTAGAACCACTAGGCTAAGGCTACCATGCTTTAAATTGACCTGACAGAGAGGCCTAAAACCAAGGACTAAAAGAAGTCTCTGGTCAACAGCCAGGAGAAAGTGAAGCCCTCAGGCCAAAAGTCTTCCAGGAACGAAGTCCTGCCAATGACCTCATGGACAAGCACATCCACGTTCAAGCCTTCAGGAGCCACTGCAGCTTTAGGCAGCATAAGTACATGTTAGAGAAGCTGGACTACAGGAGCCAGATTCCTGGCCCACAAAACATGTGAGGCAATAAGTAGCATTGCTTGAAGCTCCTAAGTTCAGGATAACTTCCTTATCTAACAACAGAGAATGCAGATAAACTAAGTTGCTCAGAAAAAGCCCACTTAACACCCCCAAGCTCCTCCAGAGTCTCACTAGAGAAACAGTTTGTAGAACATTTACTAACAGACCTAGTTGTTGTGGTAACAGCAACCCTGATATGAGGCATACAAACAACCTAACAGGCAAAGCTAGACTAGTCACAACTATGCAACAGCACACACACCAATGGGATGAAAGAAAAAGTTCATCTCTTAGCAATGTGTTCAAAGTAGGACAGAGGGGCTGCAGAGATGCTCAGTGATTAAGGGCGCAAACTGTTCTTGCAGAGAACCCAAGTTTGATTACTAGCACCCACATCAGGCAGCTCACAATGGCTGTAACTCCAGCTCCAGGTTATCTGATAACCTGAGGCCTTCTCCTACACACACACACACACACACACACACACAAATAAATGATAATTAAAAAAATAGTTTTGAATTGTATTTTTTTGAAAAAGGAAGTGAGACAGAATAGAGTAGTCTAATGGGGACTGGATGCAAGCAGGTATAATAAACAAAGAAATCACAATGAACACGAAGCTATGTCTATGATACAATTCAGGAGAATCAGCTGGGTTTACTTTTCCAGGACCAAATGCGTCTACCATTACCGTGCTCTCCCATCAACTTCCCTAACATCTGGACTCTAACTGAACTTTTCACTGTGTAATTTCTACCAGTAGAGTACTGGATCAAGGTTGATGGGCAATGCCAACCCAGGAGCTGTACCAGTTACTGGATTGTTTCTGTCTAGTTATAATGGCTTCACGTAGCATGAATTCAATACATATTACAAGCTATTAACAAACCTCAGTTTTGTGATTAAAAATATGCACAGAAAATGAAACATTAACGGCTGCATACACACAGGATCAGAATGACCATCATCGGGCAGAATACTATGACCCTTCAGACTCCTTTTGTGCATTTATCAACACATAGACATGTCCACTCAAACTCCGCAATGTAAAGCAAGAAATACCAGAGATTGTCCACCCCAAGACAGATCTTTCAGGGCCTGTACATTTATAATTACATAATCTTGTGATATCTGTCATAAGCTTCCACATTCAGTCTTATTTACAATAGATACCATCTCACTTACCAATTTGTAAACTTGGCAATCGAATTCTGAAGCACCATGTGGAAACTCTGAAGTACAAATTAAAAGATCAACACCTACAGCGAAGCATTATGCAAACAGTCTCAATCAGCTTTTATCTTTAAATAGAATTAATCACTTCACACATCAGCTCTCAAAAAAAAAAAAAAAAGAAAGAAAGAAAAAGGTACCAAGTGGAAGAAAATATTGTATTAAGAAGGAGCACATGAGGTTCTTCAGTCTGCCATAACACCAGCTCTAAGCAGTTTTTAGAATACATTAGGGAACCCAAACAACAAAACTCCGCTGCAATCAAGCAAATGGAAAGAGATTTTGCAAGTGTGAGAACTTCACAAATCTGTGAAGTCACTGGACTAGACAACAAAAGCAGCAAAGAACACCCAGGCCAAGAAGCTCAGTACTTCTACTATAGAAAGGGCAGCTCCCTGGAATGGGGTCTCCAAGGGTGACTGGAGCTTTACAAACAAACAGCATCTCCTCCACAAAAGTCCAAGTTCCGAAGAGAGTGCAAAGCCCTGGGCATGCCATCTTTAATCATATTACTTTAGAATGCCTCTGTAATAGGTCATCTTGCCTGCTGGCGTGGTGTGATACGGGATAACACAGGAGGCTTGCCTCTGAGCCCAGCTGGGAGGGTCTTTCTGGGTTTGAGTAAAGAGAGAAGCCCCCACTGAATGTGGTATCACTTCAAGGACTTTGGGCCTCAGACTGAATAAAAAGGAGAAAGTGGGTAGCTCACAAGCATTCATCTCTCTGCCTCTGTCTCTGTCTCTGTCTGTCTGTCTCTCTCTCCTCTTCACACTCTGGCCACAGAGCCATGGGTGTCTCTAGCCTCTCCCCGACACCTTACCAACCATGCTCAAATGCACTCCCAACTGTGAGCTAAAATAAACCCTTCCTTAAATTACCCCTGTTGGATACTTTGTCACAGCAGTGGATAAAGTAACTAACAGAGTCAGCAAGCAAGCCAGACAAATTGGGCCTAAGGGACAGACCCTCAACCAATCCTACCTTGTTGAGAGTGTGCCAAGCACCATTCAGGGATACTGATTCAGACAGATGAGCCTCCATTGCAGGAGGTTTGACTCTTACGTTAGCCTTGAGCAGTACAACAGAAATAAATGCAAGCCACACATGAAACTACATATTCTAGCAGCCATATTTCATAAACATAAAAGCAATATATGTTAAATCAGTTCCAATAATATTTTTTATTTAACCCAATATATCAAAAATAATTCATCTGAAGACAAGATCAACAGTAAACATTTCTGAGACATTTTATAATATAATTTTCTTGTGCCAAATCTGCGAAGTTTGTATATCCTATTTAAACGGATATCAATTCAGACAGCCCATACTTGCGATGCACAAGAAACTAAGGTGGCTGTAGCTATAGTCTGGACAGGACAGAGTAGATACAGGAATGATCTATTTTATTAGTAATCAAGATAGCTTATCTTTCATGGATTTAAGCCAAAGCCCAATTATATAACTATTTTTAAGGAGGAAAATCACCCACAGCAACATCTATTTACTTATGAAATAATACATACTGAGCACCTAGTCTCCATTTACTTATGAAATAATACATACTGAGCACCTAGTCTCCATTTACTTATGAAATAATACATACTGAGCACCTAGTCTCCATTTACTTATGAAATAATACATACTGAGCACCTAGTCTCCATTTACTTATGAAATAATACATACTGAGCACCTAGTCTCCATTTACTTATGAAATAATACATACTGAGCACCTAGTCTCCATTTACTTATGAAATAATACATACTGAGCACCTAGTCTCCATTAAGCCAAGAGTTTCACATAGCTCGTTTCTTTTAGTGCTCACTGAAGCTCTATGGAAGGTACATTAGTAATCTCCATTTCACACCAGAAAATTGAAACTTAAAAAAAAAAAATAAATTAAGGTCACACTCGAAGAAGGTGGTGTTCATGGGCTTCAGTTCCCAGCACTCTGACTATAAAACGTAAGCGGACTTAACAGGAAAAATATGTTAAAGGACAAGAAATAGTTGACCAAGAATTCTTGGTCTGATATAATGGGGGAAAATGGTTGATTGAAAGGCTGAGATAGAAGTCTAATTTTGAGATAAATTCACTTACAAGAAGAGAAAGGATGGGGAACACATTCAAAGAGAAACCAAAATGCAATGAGCAACAGTTTTATATCAGCAGTTGGTGATAAAGATGATGATGACGATGACAATAAAAACTAATTTTTTTTAATGAGTTTTTACTTTGGGCCACACATTGCACTAAAGTCTAACAAAGTTGACATCCACGTTCAGGTAAAATTTATGGAAGTTGTCCTGTGCACTGTGGGACTGTGGGAAGCTTGGCACCTAACTAGCACCGGTGACCAAGGCCCGTAACAGCTCTCCACCCACAATAAGCACAGCAATTAGAAAATGTCTCTAGACCGCTGGACTGCAGCTCAGTGGTAGAATATTTGCAAGCACATCTGAGGCCCTGAAGTCAACCCCTAATACTGAAGAGGGGAGAAAAACAAGATACCAAAAAATGTCTTCCTAGATGGCAAAGTCACCTCCAGTTGAATACTCCTTTAGTGAATGGTCCACAAACGTTCTTGCCGGCAGTCTCAAGGGGCGAAGTTAAGTATCTTTACAGTTAAGAAAACTGAAAGTCTGGTTGGGCGGAGCCACGCCCTAATCCACATAATCCACGGGCTTTCCTACTCTAGCTGTGCCACTCCTCGCTAAGATCACCTCCCTCCACAGACATCACTCATTCCCTGGTTTTGCTCACATCAGCTCAGATTCCTGTTTTTGTGGCTGACTACCTTTTATGAACTTAGCCAAATATGAGTGAGGACAAAGTCTAAGATTGTGCTCACAGGGAATGAGACCTCCTGCTCTCCACACCGGCATCCAGCTGACTGTGGTTAACAGAGACACCATGCTTTGTAAGGAATTAAACTATCGGTTCGTCACCTTTCATCTACGATGGGAAGTGACTAAGAATGGAACCTCACAAATACAGCAGCGTCTCCACCTGCTTCGAGTAATAGATTTGATCTCGAGATATTAAACACACGGGAAACAGGAGCTGATTATTATGTCCTATTTTTCTATGTGAAAATTACTTATGATCTGTCTGTTAAACAGTTCAAAATGGTCTTAAATGATAATTGACTATGAAACTGGGCCAATTTACACCTACAATCCCCCTGAAACCACCAAAGAACTGAGACAACCATACAAGAAGGAAAGAAAGACACTTCTGTATCAGTTTCTTTGTTTCTCAGCTGTCAGTTCCCAAGGCCAAAACCAGGGATGGTGCACTTAACCAGGCACAACTGAGAATAAAGACGACCTTTTCCGTTTGGACTGTGCAGAGAACAGCCAGTGAGTCTCACACTTAAAACAGCCATTATTATAATGAACACACTCAGGGTATTATTAGACACAAATGAGGAATGACTTTTAGCCAACTCACTGGCTATATTACTTAGAGTATTTTGTGATTTGTTTAACACGTTTATTCTATCCTATGAGGAAAGGCACACACATGTTCAGACCAATTTAAACTTTTAAAAAATGTGTTAGCCTATTGCAGCAAATAGACTCTGAAACACATTCTTCTTAGTGTCTAGGTGTCTCATAGGAAGGGAGGGAGGGAGGGAGGGGGGGAAGGAGGGATGGAGGAGGTGTACTAGTTACTTTTGTTATTGCTGTGACAAAACACCTGATAGAAGCAACTTAAGGAAGGGAGGGCTTATTATGATCAATTTGAGGATACAGCCCATGGCGCTAGAGAAAGGATGACTGGAACAGTGGATCTACAGAGGGGTCAAGGACACCAGGGGAACAGGGCCAGGGAATCAACTAAGCAGGGCTCATGGGGGCTCACAGAGACTGAAGCCGCCATCATGGAGCCTGCAAAGGTCTGCACTAGGTCCTCCATGTGTGTGTAATGGTTAGGCAGCCTGGTGTTGTGGAAGTGGGGTGTCTTTAACTCTCTCATCTGCTCTTGGTACCCTCCCCATCATACTGGTTTGCCTTGCCCAGTCCAAATGTGAGGTTTGGCCTGATGTTACTGTATCTTGTTATCCTCTATGCAGTTGATATCCCTGGGAGGTCTGCTCTTTTCTGAAGAAAAACAGAGGAAGAATGGATCAGGGGAAAGGGGGGGGTGGAGGGGAGGAGAGTGACTGGGAGGAGAGGAAGAAGGAGAAACTGTGGTCAGGATGTATTGTATGAGAGAAGAATAAGTTTTAATAATATTTGAAATGTAAATACATAAAAATTCGATAAAAAAAAAAGAAAAGAAAATACTTTAAAGAAACAGTGGGTGACTGGGCGTGGTGGCGCATGCCTTTAATCCCAGCACTCAGGAGGCAGAGGCAGGCAGATTTCTGAGTTCGAGGCCAGCCTGGTCTACAAATGAGTTCCAGGACAGCCAGGGATATACAGAGAAACCCTGTCTCGAAAAACCGAAAAAAAAAAAAGGTGTACCAAACCCAGACACTATGGAAGATGCCAACAAGAGCCTGCTGACAGGAGCCTTAGCTGTCTCCTAAGGGGCTCTGCTAATGCCTGGCAAATACAGAAGTGGATGCTCACAATCATCCATTGGACGGAGCACAAGGTCCCCTATGATGGAGCTAGAGAAAGTACCCAAGGAGCTGAAGGGGTCTGAAGCCCCATAGGAGGAACATCAATATGAACTAACCAGTACCCCCAGAGCTCCTTGGAACTAAACCACCAATCAAAGAAAACACATGGTGGGACATGTGGCTCTATCCGTATATGTAGCTGAGGATGGCCTAGTCGGTCATCGATGGGAGGAGAGGCTGTTGGTCCTGTAAGGGTTCTATGCCCCAGTGTAGAGGAATGTCAGGACTGGGAATGGGAATGGGTGGGTTGGGGAGCAGGTGGAGTGGGGAGAGGATAGGGGATTTTTGGAGGGGAAACAAAGAAAGGGGATGACATTTGAAATATAAATTAAAAAAAATCTAATTAAAAAAAGGAAAAAGAAAGGAAAAAAGGAAGAAAGGAAGGAAGGAAGGAAGGAAGGAAGGAAGGAAGGAAGGAAGGAAGGAAGGGAAGGAAAGAAAGAAAGAAAGAAAGAAAGAAAGAAAGAAAGAAAGAAAGAAAGAAAGAAAGGGAGGAAGGAAGGAAGGGAGAAAGAAAGAAAGAAAGAAAGAAAGAAAGAAAGAAAGAAAGAAAGAAAGAAAGAAAGAAAGAAAGAAAGAAAGAAAGAAAGCAGTCCCAGGGGCTGGAGAGATGGCTCAGCAGTTCAGAGCACTTAGTGCTCTTGCAAAGGACATAGGTTCAGTTTCCAGAGCCCACATGGTGGCTAATAACCATCTGGACCTCCTGTTCCGGGGGACTCAATCCTCTCTTCTGGCCTCCCTGGATATCAGACATGCATAGGGAACACATACATATAGAAAGGCAGCTATTTATACAAATAAATAGATAAATAAATAAATCTTTTTCTTTAAAAATAAAAAGCTTTAGTTGTTAAAAATGCTCCAGATACTTTGCAAATAGCTCTCTTTCTTCAGGCATATTTGTTACATTTATTTGAGTCTTCTATAGTGTGACACCCCAAATCACTTGGTAGAAGTAGGTCAAAAAAGATTAAACTTCAACAACAGCAACAAATGAGATTGTTTAATAACTTACAAGAAATTAAATTGCAATAGCAATTAAGCCAAGCAAAATACCCTAAATGCAATCGCTTTGCTTACTCCTAATGGGACAGTAATAAAGAGTGACTCTGGCCACCCTTTTTGTCACCCAGATGCACAGAGTGGGATCACAGACTTGTCCTGAGTCCCCCAACTCTGATGATCCCCCAGGCCCTGGGGAGAAATTCTGAAGAGGCTCCACATGAGATCTCGCCAATCAGTACCCTAGCACTGGGTTTTGATGTTTCTGATTTATATTTTCTTTTAAGTTTCTGCTACTAGTTCTGATTTTAAACGGGGCTTGGAACTGCTTGGTCCAGACCTCACAGCTTGATTGGCTGTGTTGGGCTCTGATAATGGATTGTGCTGCCCTGACACAGGGCAGCTGCAGCTCCTTAAAATGAAGAGACTTCAAAGAGAAGTGTGGACAATGCAATGGTAGTTATAAAAACAAGTGCCAGTACACGCTGCCATGTGATTTTGAACATGTTAAAACATACTTAAGTACCACAGAAGCGCTCTCTCCAACGTGAGCAGAGAGCCTGAACCTTTTATTGTTATGGAGGAGCTTCATGGAGCCACCTATGGAAGGACTTGGGGTTCTCCTGTCACCGATGTCCATCAGAAGATCTGGGTCCAGGATTATGCTAGTCATATCGAGTTAAAACTGGATCAAACTGTGATCCTGCCCAACTAGACCTTAATTATCAAGACAAGATGATAAGGCTAGTCAGCAACAATGAGAATTGAGGCATATTAGAACATAGGACAATATGCTATTTAAAGTTTATGAAAAGTGTGCTCTAGTAAAATAGCAACCATATGAGTCACTGAGGATTTCATATGTGCCTTAAAGTATATTCAGATTTTAGCTGGAGTATGGATAGAGTACAAATATTTGACAAGTTGGATTAACTTTGACTATGCGAAAATGCCATGAACTAAAATTATTTATAATTGCTATGAGAGGTCTAACCATTGTGTTTTATTACAAAGCTTGATATATATGCACAACTGTCCTAGTTAGGGTTTCCTTTTTTGTGAACAGACACCATGACCAAGGCAACTCTTACAAGGAGAACATTTAATTGGGGCTGGCTTACAGGTTCAGAGGTTCAGTCCATTATCACCAAGGTGAGAGCATGGCAGCATCCAGGCAGGCACGGTGCAGGAGGAGCTGAGAGTTCTACATCTTCATTTGAAGGCCTCTAGGAGAAGGCTGGCTTCCAGGCAGCTAGGATGAGGGTCTTAAAGCCTATGCCCACAGTGGTATACTTCCTCCAATAAGGCCGCACCTACTCTAACAAGACCACACCTCTAAATAGTGCCACCCCCTAGGCCAAGCACATTCAAACTACCACACCAACAGCACCACCACCGACAACAACCACCACCACAATCACTCATAAAATGCAGCAGTTCGATCCCTGTCTAAGATGTCACAGTCCCAGGAACGCTTATCACACTGTGAATACTCTCAGTTCTCTTTAACTGGTGCAGAGCAGAGTGACCTTTCAAGCCTTGTAAGGGGCTATGCCAGTAACACAGACAGTAGACTGTCCTGCTTATGCCATTCCTGCTGCTCCTCCTTGTTTATTTCACTACTCAAATTATCTGCTGTTTTCATCTATGAAGCCTGGATCAGGTCAGGCAGGTGTTAGGTAATATTCCTTCACCATGACAACACTGTCACCTTCGAGATCTGAGCCCTTCTCACCACCTTAACAAAAGGGTCATCAAATTCCATTTCAATGAGGAATACAGTTGTCCCCCTGTCACCGTCTTCTCCAAGAGAATCCTAGCGAGAAGAGTATGGGCCTTCATACATCAGTGCTAGTGACAGGACTGTGTAAGAAGACAGAGTAAGTCACAGGAGACAACTTCTCTTATTTTAATCAATGATTCCATGCCTGTGACTAAGACAGTCTGATGTGCTGGGGAGACTGGGAACTCTGGTGAAATCCCATTCCCACACTTGATTCTTATTTCTCTCCCACTATGTTCCCCTCTGCGGTGCTTTGAGTGGCTGAGAAATGCCCCCCATAGTCTTGGGTATTTGAACACCTGCCCCCACTTGGTGGTTGTGTTAGGGGAGGCTTAGGTGGTACAGTCATACTGGGAGAAGTACCTCACTGGGATAAGCTTTGAGACTAGAAAGCCTCACTAGCTTCCATGTTGAGCGCTCTCTCTCTCTCTCTCTCTCTCTCTCTCTCTCTCTCTCTCTCTCTCTCTCGGCTTGGGGTTAAGGATGAAGGCTCTCAGCTCCTGCCATCATGCCTTCACTTTTTACCCTTCCCTTCAAGATGGACTCTCAGCACTCTGGAACCATAAGAGAATGCTCTCTTCCTCGGACTGCCTTTGTCAAAGTGTTTTATCACAGCATCAGAAAACTAAGAGGCCCTGCCGTGGTCAGACTCTTCCTTTAAGACCTTTCCGATAGCATTCCTTCAGATACAAATCATAACCTATCATTTCACACTGAATCATAGTCTATGGAGCACAATGTGGACAAAGGACTATACTTAGTACTGAGACAGGCATCTGAGGGAATCCACAGTCCCTGACTTCTTAAAGCTTAGAGTATAGCCTTCCCAAAGCAAAGGCTAGGGGCATCTTTTCCAAGAGACCTTGTTTTTTATTATTCTCATGAAAATTCATTCTTGTAGGGATAGACAAATACCCTCCTCTGCCTCGTGACCACACTGTAAAAAGATGAGGGACGGCAAGAAAATATAAGCCAATTAAGCAGCAGCTATCACGTGGAAGGTACTCATTACAGACGGAATCTGTTAGCTGAAGGAAGCTTTGACTTCAGCTAACAAATGCAGAGGAAACTGTTCTCATCAACCAGCAATAAGAGACAGACATCTCCAGGGCTTAAAGACTAGTATTGTTGGGTCCATGGCCACAGCATGTGAATGAGGAAAGCCACCTAACAGGTAAATGAATCCAACCTATATGCAGCAGTGGGTGAGGTACACATGCAATCCTACCAGCCCCTGCCCGAGGATATGCCACAGAATGAGCATCATCTCAGCTTGGAGACTAAGCAATAGATTAGTGTCCAGTGCATGTTCTTGCGAGAGTCTGAATGTTGCTTCTCTGCTAACTTCAGCTAGAGTTGCTGGGGTACTAACTGAGGTTCTTGTCTGAGCCACCGCTTCACCTCATCTATCCTTTGGTTCTGATGCTTTTCAAGAAATCCCCTGGGGTGAAGAGATGACTCAGCAGTCAAGACCACATGCTGTTCTTCCAGGGACCCCAGTTCAGTTCCCAGCACCCACAACAAGCAGCTCACAACCCCCTGTAAACCCAGCACCAGAAGATCCAATGCCCTCTTCTGGCCTCCACAAGTTCCCAGGCACACATGGCACACCCTCACACAGACACACACATGGCACACCCTCATACAGACACACACATGGCACACCCTCACACAGACACACACATGGCATACCCTCACACAGACACACACAGACATACACAGAGATTAGGCAGGGGGCGGAGATAAATAAATAAATCTTTTAAAAACTGAAGGACATTCACAAAATTATGAAAGAAACAGCTGAAATAGATAAATGTCATTCTCCCCAAATCTTTTGCTTTCCTTTAAGAAACAAGCAGAAATCTGTTGTTGCTTCAAAAAGACAAGATTTACTCCCTTGGGGAAGAAAGAGAGGAAGTTCACAACTGCAGCTAGCAATAACTGTTAAGTTCAATTTCACAAAAGTTGTCTAATTTTGGTGGTTAAATAAACAGTTAGCTGTGGGAAAAAGCCCAAAAAAAAGGCTCATATTTTAATAGTAAAAAATTATCTCGGTTACTGGTAAAAATTATCTCAGGTTAGGGTTCCTCTTCCACTCTAAACCACTGACAGCCATACACACACACACACACACACACACACACACACGCGCGGCCATATCAAATGCAAATATAGAATAGTATCTTCTGACTATGAGAACATAATACTTTCCTCATAACTTCTCCCCAGAGGACAAGACACTGTGCTGAGTAGCCACATTTATTTAGCTTTTTTTTCTTCGACTTTTCTATCAAGTATATGTCACCCTGCACAAAAGGCATACCACTCGATTTCCTAGAAATTCTCCCACTGAATTTTGGTGGAAGAAATTACAATCAACTCAATGCTCTTATTTCTATGCCAAAATCAAATTCTGTGGCTTTCTTTTCATAGCTTGCTTTTAAAACTAACCCTACCAGCCTCCTCAGTGCTAAGTGAGGAGAGCAAAGAGCCACAAAGGGTGGCAAATCGTAGCAATGCGCTGCCTGGCACTTTGAGTTGACAAGAATGTTAAAGACAAAACCAGGTTTAATGGGAAAAAATCACCTGATTAACTAGTGATTTCTGCATCAGAACCAAAACAGGAAGTGACAGTGTGTTAATTTTCTTGAAGGCAATCTATCAACATTAATTATAAGAGTCAAGAACTGAGACACATGTTTACCAGCATGAAGATTTATATGTTTTTTCTGTTTTGTTAATAGTAATTAGTTCATGGAACTGGAGAGATAACACAAGCACCCAAAGTGGGTAGCTCACAACCACCTGTAACTCCATTTCCAGGGTACTGAGCACTCTGGGTTCTACAGGCACCTGTGCATGTATGTAAAGATCCACACAAGGCATACACATGCACATAATTTTAAATGAAATATATCTAAAATAATCTAGTTCACAAATCACATAACCAAGAGTTTAGTAATCTGACATGATGAAGAACTTGAATTATTTGATTATTTGGGACAGAGGCATATTCAAAATCAGCCCAAAACAGTAATGACAATCCCAGTAAGGGTACAGGACGTTCACATCTTTATGGTTGCGTTCTAACAGCCCAATGGAGCTGCTGGCAATGTGCTGTGGAGAAAAGGCACTAACCCTAGAACATCTGCTTCTGTTTCCAAATGTGAGTCAGGATGACCCCTGAGCTCTCACTCCTTCATCAGTGAAACAAGGATAATGGCTCCTGCGCTCATCTTGAAGGAGGCTTGGAGGATTAAAATGGGAACACAGGTGAAGTACTCAGAGTAGAACATAGCTCAGACAACTTCAATCTCACACATGGGAGTTATTCCAAAAATAAATCCTTTAAAAGTGCGCTCAGGCCAATACTGCAAATTATTCTCCACTGAAAGACAGTCATAATGAGCAGGAGCCAGAGCTTCCCACTGTGCCCTGGATGGAGGCCAGTGCCACTCCATCTGAGTAGCTTGGCCACAGCTTTCAGTAAGAACCGCTGACTATTCCCACCTCCTCGGTGGCAGACACCACAGCCAAGCAGTGGCACAGGTGGTAGCTGCTGCAGAGCACACCCAGTACACTAGCAACAGAGCGACCTGGGGGTCGGAGCTCCTGCACTGGCGCAGGCTCTCACCTGTTCTGTCCTTCCTCACCTTGCTCACACCATGGCTCAGCAGCTAACTAAAGAATACACAGCCCAATTCAAGGAAGCTTCCTTCTTGTGTGATGAAGTTAGGGATGGCACCTAATCAGCAAAGGAACTTGGAACTGTCAGGAGGTCAATGGATCAAAACCCAGTGGACGTTAAATTGTAGGACATGGTCAGCAAAATGGAGGCTGATGGGAACCAGGCCATTGAATTATCAGAATTATTTATTATGATGAGTAGGAAAAAAAATCAAAGATGCAGATGGCAAAGAAAGAATCCATGGGAATCCATGACAGGGAAAGAAATGGTCCAAAATGCATAGAACTACAGCACACCAGTACTACCTGAGGAGGTGTAGGTCAAATGACCAGAGAAGCAGACTGATGAAGACAAGAGTCTCAGAAACTCTGAAGAACTGGTACATGTAATGAGCACAAAATGAAGACCTATTGCAGTTGTTTGAATGAAAATGCCCATCATAGGTTCATTATCTGAAAGCTCAGCCCCACATTAACTATTCATGAATAATTAAGAGGTGAGGCCTTGTTGGAGGAAGTGTGTCACTGGGTGTTGGCTCTGAGATTTCAAAAGTCCAAGACAGTCTCTCTCTCTCTCTCTCTCTCTCTCTCTCTCTCTCTCTCTCTCTCTCTCTCTCTCTCTGCCTGCTGCCTGTGAAACGAAATATGAAGCTCTCAGCTACTGCCCCAATGCCATGTCTTCCCTACTTCCCACCATGATGGTTGTGGTTTCTTTGAAACTGTAAGCAAGCCCTCAATTAAATGCTTTCATTTGTAAAAGTTTCCTTAGTCATGGTGTCTCGTCACAGCAATAAAACAGTAACTAAGACACATATATTTCACTACTTCCTCCCACTTCAAATCAAATAGAATTTGTTACTCAAATCTTTCACATACATACACAAAAAAGTAACATGAAAGAAAAATGTTGGTTAATTCATTCTGTTTCTATAGGAAATAGGAAAAAAAATGAATGTCAAAAAATTCCTCTTTCCAGACACAAAAATCTAGATATATTAGCTGATGATCCTGTCTCCTATAAATCAAGCTATATGCCAGTTTTACAATGTAAACCCTTATCCTACCTTAACAATAAGAAAGCACTCAATGGACTACTTAAAGTTTCAGTTGCAGTGATTGGTTCTTGCAGTTTTTAATGCATGCAGCTGTCACACAACGAAGTTCTCATAACTCTACACTCATGATCAACCCAATGCTCATGTGAGGTTGAGACCAGTTTACACAGCTATGTTCTACACAGCTTTGGCAACACAGCAGTAGTTTTTAAGAAAATGTAATGTTTTTTAAAGTTAAAAATTAGTTTGGGTTTAAAGTCTTGATGGTAGAAAAAGCATGGTTGAGGGCTGGGAAGGGGCTGTGCAAATATAAGTATCCGAGGTCTGGTCTCCAGCACCCAGGTACTTACTAGGTGTGGCACTAGGTGTGTACACTAGGTGTGGCAGCTTAAGTCTGTAATCCCAGTACTAGTGTGGGAAGCAGGGGTCTTGTTGGCCAGCTAGTCTAGCTCAAACAGTGATCTCCAGGTTCAGTGAGAGAGGGACCTTGTCTGGAAAAAATAGGTTGGGGACAATAGAGGAAGACACCCAACATCAATATTGACCTCTGCTCTCTACACATGCACAAGTGGAAACACTTATACATACCTGTGCACACATGCATACATTACACACACACAGACACACACATACAGACACACACACACACACAGACACACACACAGACACATACACACAGACACACACATACCACAATCCAGGGTTGCTCTGATACTTTTCACCACATGCCTGTGCCCTGCCATCTTGCTGATCCACCACACATTATCTTATTCCCAAACTGGCCCCATGGTGCAAGGATGGCCACTCCAACCCAAGCCACAATGTCCACATTCCAGCCAAGGGGAGAATAAAGGAAGAAAGACATGCCCTTTCCTTTGTGTGCTTCCCAGAGTTGGATTTATGATCTGCATTGAAGTACCATTAGTTATATCTTAGTAATATGGTCATAATTTTACACAAAGAAGATTGGGAATTTTTATTCTGTGTAATTATATGCCCATCATAAACTAGGAGTATATTTGTGCTACTGTAGTACATGGGGAAGCAGCATTGGAAAGGATGCAGTCTCCACCAGAAGTAAAGCTGAAAGGACAGCCTTCTGCAACTACCTTGCTGTACAAGTTTGGGGAAATCCTTGTCCCATTACTATAAGAAGAACAGAAGAAGCTGGCAAATCCCATTGCAGTTCTCATGCTTTACAGGTGCAGATTAAGGCTACCAGGAAGGAAAACTTCTCACCAAACACAAAACAGTTTCCAATAGAGGAGAATCGTCATACAAAATAAGAAAGAAAGAAAGAAAAAAACCCACAAATTTTGAATTTCAGAATTACAAAAACAGATTTTATTCTGTGTCACCTATGATATTAGAGACATCTAGTCACTCTTATGTTGACCCCAGTAGACACCTGAAAGTAGAGATAAGGCTGAATAATATATGTTATGCCAAATACCAACTGCCCCACTAAGTGGCCAACAGGCAGTCTACACAGCATGGGCACACTGAACCAAGGGGGCAGAATCCAAATTCCATCCAGGCCAAGAGATGATTCCATCATGTTTCTCAGGACAGCATGCAACTTAACACTTGTATGCTGTTTATCTAGGGACTCCTGTCTAATATTGTTTGCCCATGCTTGACTAAAGATAAGATTTCTTGGGAAGAAGAAGAACATAGATAAGGGGAACCAGTGAATTTGCATTAAAAATATATCCCTATTTTCTGAGGAACTTCCAGATATAATTTGCAAAACACAAGAAAATCAAGAAGAGGGAAGACCAATGGGTAGATACTTCATTCCTCCTTAGAATAGTGAACAAAATACCCAAGAAAGGAGTTACAGAGACGAAGTCTGGAGCTAAGACAAAAGGATGGACCATCCAGAGACTACCCCACCCAGGGATCCATCCCATAATCAGCCACCAAACCCAGGCACTATTGCATATGCCAGCAAGATTTTGCTGACATGACCCTGATATATCTGTCTCTAGCTCTTGTGAGGCTATGCCAGTGCCTGGCAAACACAGAAGTGGAGGCTCACAGTCAGCTATTGGATGGAACACAGGGCCCCCAATGGAGAAGCTAGAGAAAGTACCCAAGGAGCTGAAGGGGTCTGCAATCCTATAGGTGGAACAACAATATGAACTAACCAGTACCCCCAGAGCTTGTGTTGCTAGCTGCAAATGTAGTAGAAGATGGCCTAGATGGCCATCATTGGGAAGAGAGGCCCCTTGGTCTAGCAAACTTTATATGCCCCAGTACAGTGGAATGCCAGGGCCAAGAAGTGGGAGCGGGTGGGTAGAGGAGCAGGGTGGAGGGAGGGTATAGGGAACTTTCAGGATAGCATTTGAAATGTAAATGAAGAAAATATCTAATAAAAAATAAATAAATTTTATATATATATATATATATATCCCTTACATATCTGAAATTCAAATTAAACTGGACATCATATATTTATATTTTCTTTAAAAATCTGCCATTTCTACAGCAGATTTAGAATTTAAATCTCCTAATTTTCAGTCTAGTTTTTAATGCCTTCCAACATGGCCATGTCTAGTGTGTTAGCATTTCTTCTAGGCTCTGCCCAACAGTTACCTAGCAACAGCCAGGTAGAGCCTGTTATATAAAAGACTGTTTGGGGTCTCTCTCTCTCTCTCTCTCTCTCTCTCTCTCTCTCTCTCTCTCTCTCTCTCTCTCTCCTTCTTTGTCCCTTCTCTACTCCCTTCATACCCTCCTTCTCTTAACCTAAATAAACTTCATTTTATACTAGACCCATCATATGACTGATACCTTGGAGATGCCTCAGCATGGACCCCATTAAGGCATCCCCTCCCACAGCATTATGCCACTGCATTACAGAACATATCAAAGTGGATACTCAGTCAGTAAATAAGGTAGCACCAATGATGCTTACCCATAATCAACAGGTAGACAAAATGCCTTCCCAACAGAGTTCTTACAAGGGCTTAAAAATCATGCTATTTATGCCGTATGTTTCAATTAAAATGAATTTTTCAGTGTCATAGATATATAGGTAGCAGGCCAATATCTCCACACAGGTTACACTCTAGAGTCTGTGCACTCCTACGTAACCCACCAATCAATGCAGATTCACACAAGCTGGGAATACACAACTCCTGAGGGCATTCTAGTTTACTGGACATATAGAGAACATTAGCTTGGAATGTGAGTGATGCGCTAAAGTCCTGAGAACACCTTTGCAGTTCAGAAACACTTCGAGGGAAACAACAATAGCTGGGGTGGAGAACCAAGCTGAAAAAGTCTCGATTACAACAGCAAATTATTTCATCATATTCTCTACCTATGGCTTTTAAAAGTTAAAATTTAACTAACAAATTAGAGCATCCTCATAAACTCTCTTCCTGATTATGAATATATTTTTCTCATTATGAATAATCTGTTTCCTCCATATGCTATGGAAGCACTGCAGAATTTTTCATATAAAACAATTCTATAGCTCCACACACAACCTATAACAAGGAGATCAAGAACCGTAGTTCAAAGCACATTTTCTTATCATTCAAGGAAACTATGTTATTAACCTGAAAGAGAACTATCAGAAATTAACTTTCCAAAATGTAAATCACTGGCCACATCACCACCCAACCTCAAAGGAACTTGATTCATATCTAGCTTCTAATTCCAGCAACCAATTTTCAGAAACACAAAGTACAGAGAAAGATTTCCAACTCTCTGCAGGGATGTAATCAACAAAATCCAAGCTGCTGGAAACACCACAGGACAAACAACCCTGTTCTTCAATAACTAAATAACAAATGGGGGCAGGGAGATACAGTGTAAAACACAAACCAATCACAACAGGTAGTCCTTATCTGAATCCTGAATTACACTAACTGTTTTAAAGAAATGAAATTTAAAAGAAACAAGCACACACTTCACACTTAGAAGAAAATGGGAAATTTGAGCACAGACTGAATTAAAGCTAGTTTCTTAATGTCACCGATTTTCCATTTATAGTCAGCACAAACTGATCAGTAGAGTATCTGAGATAGGCAGAGGTGGTAGAAGTGACGTGATAAACTAGAAAAAGGTGAGGATGTCATTGCTTCTGTTTATACTTCTGCATGTTCAAATCCTCCATAAATAAATTTAGCACATAAAAAAATAAGCTAAAATTGAAATGCTAAAGTGATTTCAAACACATTTAATTTTTCTACAAACCAGCAACATCAAGACTTATCTTCTAAAAACAAATTTATTTTCTGCTAACAAACTGTAAACAAACTAATAGACAACTTTGCTAATACCTGTTTCTACAAAGTTTATTCAGCTATCAAGAGAAAAGAATGACTTAGTCTTATTTTAAGTTATGTTTAAAAAAAAAAAAAAAACCCACTACTCCACTACTACCACCACCAAAAGAAAAACCTATGCTCTAAAGTCTGTTGGGTTTTTTTTTTAAGACTACTAAGGAGAAAACTCAACAGCCACTTGTAAATCATTTTTATCAACCATATTAACTGTTCATGTACACGCGAGCGCACACACACACACACACACTTCTTTTCTTGCATCTTTTGGGTTTTCTCCCTCTGGCAAAAAAAACAAGAAAAAGCAAACAAGTTCCAAGACTGGTTCCAAGGGTGCAAAGGTAAAACATTGCCTGGAAAACAGAATTTTTCCAGCTCTGCTTGAAATGATACAGCCCAACAGCCCAACTAATGTTAAATTCACCACTGCCAACCTTGTTTGGTCTAGCTGGTTTGTAAAGTGAGTGACTATGCACAAGTTACCGACACTTCACAAATTAAGAATCTGAGACTTGTTATGCCCAAAATTAACCTGTAAACCCTCATCTGCCCAAGAACCAGGTATCTTCCTGGAATGCTGGGAACTGTAGTTCTTGGAAAATAACAAAGCCTCATGAGAAAGCACACAGCCTATATAGGTTTGTCCTTATAAGCCTCTGCAACATGTGGCTTGAGGCCATTACAGTTGGAAAATTCCAGGGAATGGCCCTGACCAAAGTCTGTCTCTAGGTCAATATTTAATAAAGTTTGCCTTAAATCTGGCCTAAAATAGTAAAATGGGTTTCCTCTGTCAAATCTCAGGTTTAACAAATTGAACAAACGGATTTGCACACTATGAGAAAGAGTCAAATTTCCTATCTTCTTGTCCAAATATTCGTCTCTCTCTAACATAAACACATGGCCATGTATAAGTCATCAATATAAATTACCATTCGGTAACCTGATCGATACTTAGCTGCCTCTGCCCCTTGTCATCCCAAGTGTTGGCCATAGACAAGCAGCATCAGGCCTACCCATAAACTTGTTAGAGATACAGAATCATGAGCCCATCCCAACCCCTCTAAACCACATTCTTCATCTTAAGAAGACTACAGATGACCTGTGTACTCTGAAGTTGGTGAAGTATCTCCCGGAAAAATTCAAAGAGCTGAGGTTAGTCATTTCAGAAGTCCATACCTCTCCAAACTACATACTCAACCTCTCATCATCTGATAGAGTTTCCAAGTCTCTAATGATCTAATTCACTACCTTCATGTCTCATGCATATATAGAACAAAATAGTATTCCAAATGGAACACGTACATCTGAAGATTTGAAGTTAAGTGACTACTAATGGTCTATCACAATACCATTAGATCAGAGCATCTCTCGACCCTCAGCAGAGAAGCCTGTCCTTGCCACTGGTGACAGTTAACACAGAGACCCTCCTCCAATATGTCAATGTGCAGAAAATAAAGAACGGTGGCATTCCCAAAATGGGACAGGCATAATAAAACCCTTTCCTCAAGACTCATGGGTCATTGTGGAAGATGATGCAGAAAGATTTCAAGAATCATAGCTGGTCCATAACATCAAGGAAAACAGGGTCTACAAGCACAACAGAGTAGAATGTACATGCAAAACCACAGAGACTATGATAAGAGGGGTTACACACACTCTAACCCACAAGTTAGAGGGGTTACTGTAAGGTGGACATGAAATCTCATCACTAGCTGAATAGCTATTGGCATTTTTATGGCTTCTAGAAGAGAGTTGGTTTTCTTTAATGATGTGTGAATTCAGGAACTAAGATGTGTCTACAAAGACTTACTCATTAAAACTACAGTGATATGGAAATGTGGGAAAGCTACAGGTCAGCAGGTTAATTGCTTTATCTCCCTGAAAAGCCATTCCTTGCCCATCTCTGTGTCAGAATTAACATCCCAATGACCAGCAGATAGAAAACCTTTTGAACTCTATTAAATTAACAGACTCCTAGCTTCCACCAACCCGGAGCTAACAATGTCATCAGATAGCATCTGAGACGTGTAGAAAAGCTTCCCCCACTTACTGTAGCCTCCACCAATGTATTTCAAACTAGTCTTGGCATGTGACTTCTTTGTTTTGTAAAACTATAAAACTTGGTGAATCTGTTTCCATGTTGAAACCTGGAATTAGACGCAACCCAAATCTGTGTTCTCTGGCCATGTCACTCAAAATGGCTCCAGAATAAACTACTTCTTACTCCTTTTCAGGTGAGAGCTGTGTTTTTTTAATCAATAGATATGATACCAGGTAAGCCAACCACACCACAAGGGGCCCAAGACTATTGTAACAAAACTGGACTAGATGATGAAAGAAGGAAACAGAGTAATGTCAGTGTTGACTGGGAAGAGATGGGGGAGGGGAGAGGGTGGTAATAGGCACAAGTGGGAATATGGAGTGAAATATCCAGAATACATTGTATGGAGTTCTCAAAGGATCAATAAAAATATGTGGGGGATAGTTTATGCATTCTCTTAAATAAAGAATGTAAACGGCTGATGTCTCAAGAGAGGTTGAAATGAGGTCGCCACACTCTCTGAACTGAAAGCCCACCCTTTCAGCATAACTTTAGCGTGTATTTATTCTACAATTATGTAATAATTTCCTGCCAACTAAAAGGTACACTATAAACCTGGCCAGCGGGTTCCTTAAGCTTTCTTCATTGAACTGTAGCTAATTCATACATACCACTGACCCAGGGTGGATGGCAGGAGTAGTTACTTAAAGCTGTATCCCAAAATATACAAGTTGAGCATCCCTAAATCTTCAAATCTAAAACTACTCAAGTGTTTTGTTGACACTCAAATGTTCCCAATTTTGGAGGCTTTGGGGTTTCAAATTTTCAAGACTGTATATGTTCAACTTGGTAAATTCTATGAAAATATTCCAAACTCCTTCTTTTTTTTAATTTGAAATCTGAATTGCTTTGGTCTCAAACATTCTGTCTGGGTAAGGGATACTCAACCCCTATGCATGTTAAACTTAATCTTGATGGCATTTGCCTTCAGTTTCATCTAGTTCTCAATGTTTCCTAATTCTTCTATCCAACTTTGACAGCTTCATGAACAAGCCCCTCTTTCTCCTAACCATCCAAAATACTAAGCAGAAGGAAGGCCAGGACAGCGACTCAGAGACCCACAGAACCTACTTCCTCCCACCTGACATGAGCCCACTCCTGTTCGTTTGTATGTTCTAGTGTCACTATCAATCCACCTAAATGGCACTGATGTGTAAAATCACCCCATAATTCCAAATGCAATGCTGAACCCAAGAGACATCTCCCAGCAAAACCTGAGAGATGGATGACCTTTATACGGCCTCAAAAATTGAAAAACAGCCAGTTTTCCCCACATCTTTCCTCTATGCTGATACTTGGTGATAAGAAGAAAATAGGTTCTAGTTTATATCCTACCTCTTAATTAACTTAGAAAAAGGCTGCCTTTACATGAAGATATATTTTTTTTAATCTACACTGAAGTAAACAGACAAAAATGAATACTTGCTTCTGGGAAACCAATTCTCCCATGACCAAAAGAAGTTCCCTCTCGTAAGTTCCTACCACTTACATCCAATGGTTCAGTGTCTCAGAGTATCTTCCTCTTGATGTTTCAAATAGATTCCACATAAATGAATAGCATGACCAGTAAAGAAAATTACTACACAGCACTTGGGTAGAAGCTGTATATTTTGTAAATCAGTTCACTTTTATTTCGCTAAATTAGTTCTATAAATCTACAACTTTTAAGATTCACTCATGTAGGTAAAATAGCTCATTCCTATAATCTCAGTGCTTAGGAGGCTGAGGCAACAAACTGCTGTAGGCCAGTCTGGGTAATAGGATGAGATGCTGTCTGTCTCAAAAACAAACAAACAAACAAACAAACAAACAAGCAAAACGCCCATGCCTTTCTTAGTTTTACTACTCCATCAAAAAATTAAATATCAAATGATTCTTAAGGCAACACAATTGATTTAAAGATAAGCAACATAAGATTGTCTCCTGGAGGGACAATAGAAAAAAAGAGAAGACTTGCATATTATTATTGCAACTAATTATGATGGAATGCAACACAAAAGGCATACAATATAACTAATACCATAAATGTGCTTTAAAAATTCAGAGGAGGAAGTCATTTCTAGCTGAGATAATTAGAATGGAAAATGATTATCAAAGAAAGTAGCATTTACACTGGTTTAATAGATGGATGGATTTCAACATGTGGTTGAGAGATTTGAAGAATACCCCTGACAGGAAACAGAAAGGTTGAGAACACCTAAGCTGCACGTACAAATGCATCTATATTAGCCAACATAAAGAATGGTGGGGCATGAGGGCTGGAGATGGTTCAGCTGTTCAGAACACTGGCTACTTCTGGAGTACCTGAGAGATTCAATTCCCAACTTCTACACAACAGCTCACAGCCATCTATAACTCCAGTTCCAGAGAACCTGATGCCCTCTTCTATCCTCTGAAGGCACCAGACACGTATACAGACATACATGTAGGCAAAACACCCATATAAGTAAATACCACATTAAAAAAATAATGAAGGCATGGTAAACCAGTCAGGGAGGTCCAGAAAATGAGAGGTGGGCACATTGGATGAAGATGACTGAAGAATGGTAACCCTGGCATGGGCAGTGGCCCTGAGCAAAGTCAGCATCCACACAGCCAAGGTGGAATATTGTGCTGACTGAAAGAAAGGATCAAAGATAATAATACTTAGAGACCAATAGGTAGGGAGATGGTAGATGACAGACATATATATGGATGATAGATAGGTAGGTAGGTAGGTAGGTAGGTAGGTAGGTAGGTAGAAGATAGATAGATAGATAGATAGATAGATAGATAGATAGATAGATAGATAGATAAACCCCCATGTCATTATTTATTCTTCAAATCTAAATGTCTGGGTGGCATTTCATTACATTATAACCCTTCACTTTTATATATTTCATTACATTACAATCCTTCACTTTTATATATTTATGCTAGGTTTGTCAGCTTGTTTTGTTTTGTAGTTGTTTGCTTGTTTGAGGGAAGGTCTCACTATGTATGTAACTGGTTGGCCTAGAACTAGCTATGTAGTCTGGGTTGGCCTTGAATTCATGGAGATCTCTCTCTCTCTCTCTCTCTCTCTCTCTCTCTCTCTCTCTCTCTCTCTCTCTGCTTCTCTAACTCAAGTGCTGAGATTTTGTCAATTTTTGATATAGAACAATTTGGGGGAAAATCATTTTACTTTGTGTGCCTATAATTCCTAGAAGAATAGTCACTAGTTCCGAATATCATGAATATTTTAAACCTCTTGATAGCAATTTGCCAATTTCTTTCCAAGAACAAGGTGCCTATTTATGCCTCCAAGATTGTTCAGTTCATCTGTGTTGCTGTTCCCTTCTCAATCAAAAGAACATGAACTTCTAGACACTCTTTCGTGTACCACAACGGGGGAGAAGCCAGACCAAATATTAGAGGAAATGAAGGGGGAAAAAAAGTACAGTTATGTCCTCTTGCTTTAACTGTGATTCCTCACAAGCTCCAGTAAACTTCAGACACAGACTGGCTTCATAGTCCACAGACCTATGGAGCTCCAAAGACAGAGCTTATAAGAACCTCCTGCTTGATAAATTCTCTGCTGGACCATCTTAAAGTTTATAATAAGCTTTATACAAGTCAAGCCAATCCTTCTCACAGCACAAAGTACCTAAGGGGATACACATTAGACATTGTCAAAATTCCCACCAACTAGAACCATATTACTGTGTTTCTAATAGGGAAGGGGGAGGAGAAAAGTCAGACTAAGTGATCAATGTTTGCTCTCAAAGTATGCATTTTTTCAAAAAGTCATTATCAAGTTATCTCTTAACTTCATCATACAAATCAAGAGGACAATTAAATCAAATGGAAGTCAGAAAGATGCAGAAGAGTCACGAAATGACAAAAGTAAGCAAAGCTTTTAAAACCTAGACAGGCAATAATTCAGAAAGACGCTGAGTTCAGAGTCAATGAGAACTCGGCTTTTTTCTGTGACTATATCATCTTCCCAGTGGGTTCTTGAACTGAATAAATTTAATTTCTACTTGGAAATTTTCCTGGCAGCCATCTGGAAAATTAAAACAGACAGGGTAAGTGTTGTTTTATTTTCTGAGCCACATAAAATAATTAGTCTCTGGAGTCAATAAAGACAAGTCCAGAGGGACTGACTGGTCATCCTCCTACTTCCAATGACTTTACCTGCTGACTACTATTCCTAGTGTGAACACTGTCTTTTATCCAGGTTCTATTTATAGCTTTAAAAAAAAATCAAAGCATACCAACATTCCACAGGTGGACCAGGACGAGTCAGGCTAAAGTCCAAGTCCACCTTCTCCTCCCATTCTGATCCATCTCAGCGTCTCACCACACCCTCTTAAATGTTCTCTCAAGCCAACTTTGTCAGAACCACATAGGTGTTTCTCAGGCAGGATGATGCTGGGATAAACCTCCCAAGTCACTATTTCTACTTTGCGTGAGTGGATGCACACACCAAAGCCTCTCAAGCACTGTGGATTCACATCACCTGGGGGTCTTGCTAAGCTACATATCCTGACTCACCGAGTGTGGGTCCTGGGACCTGAGAGTTTACAGTTCTAACACTCCAAGAGCATTCGTTTCCACTCTAGTTATACGTTAGTGTCAAGTGAAAAGTCTAAAAGAGAAGGGGGGCATACACCCAGGCCATACCTCAGCAACTATATCAGAATCCCTAGTAATGGGGTCCAGCCATCCACCCTAGAATATGACTGTGGGTACACATATTTTGAGCTCCACACACGCTGTTGGTCCACCACCAGCCTCCCTGTTTTTCTTCTTCTTACCCTTTAGGTCCTTCTTTCTTCCATCACACGAAAGCTCAAGTCCCACTTCTGCAGGGAAACCTTCCTAACCAATGCTCCCTACAGAAAACCCACAAGAGGCTCTGCACCGCTTACAGCGCTCATAACGTATCTTCAGGGCATCACATACAATGAATGCCCACTTTTATGAATACTAGGTTTATATTTACTTCACCCTAGTGCCCCTCAAGCCCCCTTCAAAGGGCAGCTTCAGCCCACTGCCACAATTCTAGCCATCTTCATGTTTCAAATTGCCTTGTTAAAAAGTAAAACGGAAAAATATTTACATGTGTTTGATTGCCCCATTCCATGGGCATCTCAGCTCGCAGCATTTTACAAGTTTTGATTAATTTAATCCTCATACACTCCCATGAGGTAGGCACTGGCATTATTCTTATTTTAGAGCTAAGAAATAGAAGAAGCTCAGAGGCCACGTCCCTTGCTCAAGGACACAGGATGAAAGCTACTAATAGAGAAGCAGAACTGGAAAAGGCATCTCTTTTCCAGGCCACACACCAAGGCACCTTCACACTCCACATTCCTATTCACAGCACATCCGTACTCTGTAATGGTCACAACGCCAAGATGGTAGCACATTCCCTCAACATTTAGTAACAGTCAGTTTTTGTGGAAACATTTTAGAAATCGGTAAGTAATTGATATTTACTTACAACTGGACAAAGCACTTGGGGCGGGGGTGAGGGGGATAATGGGAGGAGGACGATGAAGAGGAAAGAGAGGAAGATAAGAGGGGAGAGTAGGACTGAGAGGATCCCACATGTCAACGGGAAGACTGAGGATGCTTGCAGATGCTAAGGCACAAGCACCAAGTCCCTCCAGCAGCTACCAGCTTACACCTGAGACCTGAGGCAGGGCCGGGCAGGAGCTAGGCTGAAACAACCAAGGGCAACAGTCACAAACCACAGCAAACCTCCATGTCTATAACGTTCCTTTCCACATTGCCACTAAATCCGTTTCCAACCCATCTACCGCAAACTCTTCCTAGAGCCTCTGCCTCTAAGTCTGAAGGGCAGAGATGGCAACCAGGACCAGAGAGACCCCGCCTCCTTTTGCTCATTGGGCCAGATCTAGCACGTGACCTCAGCCTGTTTCTTGCCCAGGACTTTTATCTGTTTTTTTTCTTATGGCTAAATTCGCCAAACTGTGTCTATTGTTTAGGGTTTTGTTACACCTAGAGGGAATGGAGTTCTGGTGGAAGATTAAAAGGCTGGTGATATTGAATGTTTTGTAGTAATTTAACTTATAAAAAGGATAAGCCGGTTGGAGATAGGAATGAAGAAATGACACTACTCAAACCAGAACCTGAATAAAAACTTAACTTCCTTCTGCCTCCTCACCCCGTGTTACCTGGTCCCCTAAACTCCTCGAGCCCCAGATATACCTCTGAGCCTATTTCCAAATTTCTGGAAGATAATGTCACTTTTAGAACCACTTAGTACTAACGCCATCCACTCAGCGCTTACTCTTAAGTAAGCCTTTCCTGTGCTACCTCAGTCCTCAGCAGGAATCGTGCTCCTTTCCCCATGCCCCAAAAAACATCTCCGAGAAGCTGGCTTACCTAACACCGTAAGGATGCAACGAGCAGACCTAGGGTCGTCAGTGTCATCCCTACACCCACCTAAGGACTGCGCTGACAGCCATTATGGCTAACCGCTTCTTTTTAATTTTTTTTTTTGGGGGGGGGCAGGGAAGGGGGGAGATGTGGCTTCACTGCCTGCCTTCCTTGATATTGCAATCTTCTGAAGGAATTGCAGGCCCAGAACTTCTATTTTCTCAAAACAGCCTCTAAATCACTGAAGATGGCTTAAGAGTTTTCCTTACAGCCCGGAACTCGGTATCTTTTTCAGCAGCTGTTAGCACCTGAAATTATAGAGAGATGGTTTTACAAAAGAGTTATATGCAAAACTCTATCCAAAAGTGTAACCCCCCAGCCTGAAACAGCCTGATCCAGACTTTGAGCTTGCTGCCACTGAGAATTAGACCACCTGGGGTGGAGCCTTCCTGCCTAGATGGCTCTATTGTTCAGCCACAGTCCACTGTTCTCCTTCAAGACATTGCTACCTACGGAGAGGCCCCTGTGATATTCCTAAGACTACACTCTGTCCTGCACCCTGTAGTCACCTGCAGCTGGTTCCAGGCACCAAGAATGGATTGGCGGGAATGGGCCTCCCTCCCCACCCCTCCCCCGCCCCCTTTATAAGCACATTTGCTATTAAACATTTGAGCCTTGATCAGGAACCTTGACTTGGCATCCGTTTTTCTCTCCACTGCCTAGTTTCTGTCTTTCAGCCCCTACCTGCCACCCAGGTGTACCCGGTCCATGTGAGCCGCAGGCCGGCTCGCAACACAAAAGATTAAATTTTTGAATATATAGAGAGCAAACAGATCTTAATTTATGTCCCTGTGATACAGAATATAAATTTAATAAATGAACTTTGATGAAAGATTTAAAGACAAGGAACTAAGTATGTCATCATTAAACATAACCTGCACTGTGATAGGTAGGCATCACGCCATATGGGTAACTTAGCATGACCACTCTATAAAGAACTCACCCGGTGGTACTCTATCCCTACATTAGTGACTAATATTTACTGAGCATTTGCTATGCCCTTAGTACTCTGGATGGACTGTCACTTACACTACAGGAGAAACAGCTGTCTTGTTTTCCTGGTTTTCAGATATTAACCCGGGAATTTGGAGAATTCATAGCTGATTAGTGACAACAGAGACAAGTAGCCAGTTGGTTTGGGTCTGCTGAGATATGCAGAGGCAGCTTTTAAAGCCAGGTATATCTGCCTGAGCCAGGACTATCTCCCTCCAGAGGCCTTCCTCTGAACTGCCCTGTGCATCTCCACTAGAGCAGTTATTACACCATGCTGCGATTATTTATTTTGAAGGTCGGCCTTAAATCTTGTTCCCAGTTTTAAAAATCAATGAAATACCTTCACCTCTGTCTCCCTGTAGCCCAGGAAAAACAAGGAACACAATATTAATACCAAACTGAGCTATTTCTCACATAAGACCAAAGTTAAAACTTGACCCTGCTGAGTCCAGGCTGCTGAGTGAATTTTGCAAAATGATAAATTACCTCAGGAAAGAAAAGTCAGGATCTAGAAAGCTAAGCCTCATTTTTTGTTACAAAACTGAGACTCAGTCAATTCCCAGAGGAGTGCTAACTTCTTTAGCGTAATAGATTGACTTGTGACAGTTTTGTGTCACTCAGAGGAGGAAAAAAACTGAGCATCTCTGAAAAATCTCTCATAAAAATTATCTGCAAATAACAAGAAAGATGTTGAAATATTAACGCCTCCTCCACACGCACATCGGGCGGCTCCCTCCGCCACCTTCCATCTGCTTGTCTGCCTCCTCCAACATGAGCACAGCCTCACTCTGCTCAAAGCTCGGCTCCATGTCTAAAAAGATATGGCCAAAAATTGTTTCGGCACACCGGAAGGTATAATCCTCACATCTCAGACACATTTGGACATCCTAATTTAAAATAGGATAGAAAAAAATAGTCTTCTTGTGGGCTGTTTCTTGCCATGTTTCAAACATGTCTCTTCAAAACTCCCTTCTCTATTAAAATCATAGACATAAACTTGACTTCCAAATAGAAGGGCTGGAGACCACAGCCAGCACACAGCCTTGTTCTAAGCACTAACACAATAGCTTACTTGGTAACCCTATAATATCACTTTTGGTCCATTTTTACAAAGGAGAAGATTGGAGTCCAGTAATGTTTATCAACTTTATGGACCTAGGGCTTTCTACCAGAGCTTGGGGATGGGTTGTTTGGAGAGAGTTCTTACTGTCAGCTGTTGGGTGTTTACATCTCTTATGGCATGATTTCTTAAGGGACAGGTTACAGGATCCTGCACACAGCTTCTCAGAGTGCTTCTCTGTGTAGAACAGGCAGCGCTACAATTGAACCTTAAAGGCTTTCTCTTTGGCTTCCTTCTTTTTCTGATCATCTTCCTTCAGGATTTCTTCCCAGCCATCTGGCCAAGATCAAGTACATTTTCCTTCAGGCATTTTAAGAAGCTATCCCAGCTCTGAGTGCTTACTATGCTCAATACACACACTGATTCTCTTGGCAAGGATCTCTGCCCTCGACTTGCTTGTTTATAACAATGCCAACAGCACACTGGGTAACATCCTTCCAGTTTCACCATGGTAACATTCATGGGCATTCCTTTTTAAGCAGTGCCTTTCCCTTGATGTCTACAGTATTACCCTTCCTATAGATCTGTATGTGTGTGGCTAAAGGAGCAACTCTGATTTCTAATAGGCCTGTAGAACACGTCTTGGGCACCCAACTCCTCTTTCCCTTTCATGTTGTCATAGTTACTTTTCCATTGGTGTGACAAAATACCATGACCGAGGCAACTCAAGACAGAAATCGTGGGAGCTCAAGGTTCCAGAGGGTTAGAGTCCATGGCCTCCATGGCCACCATGGCAGAAAGAGAGAAATGATGCTGGAACAGCAGCAGAGAGGTTACCTGTGGATACGACAACTATGAGGCAGACAGAGAGCAAATTGGGAATGTGATGGGCTTTTAAAGTCTCTTGCTAGTGACACACCTCCTCTGACAAGGCCTCAACTCCTAGTATTTCCTCAGCAGTCTACCATTTCCCAGCGACCTATATGGCCCCTTCAGTTTTTTCATCAAGAGGGAACAAAAACCACACCTATCTAATGATGCTATGACATTACAAGTGACAAATGAGTCAATATATATGGCTGGCATGTAGTAAGTTATCAATAAGTGTTAGGTCAAGCCGGGCGTGGTGGCGCACGCCTTTAATCCCAGCACTCGGGAGGCAGAGGCAGGCAGATTTCTGAGTTCGAGGCCAGCCTGGTCTACAAAGTGAGTGCCAGGACAGCCAGGGCTACACAGAGAAACCCTGTCTCGAAAAACCAAAAAAAAAAAAAAATAATAATAATAATAAAATAAAAAAAAATAAGTGTTAGGTCTTACTATTATTCTATTCAAATACCTATTTAGCTATTAAGAAATGATGCTATGAAGTCAGGACTCTGACCATGCTTAGGAAAAAGTGACAGACATGTTAGTAGGGCTTAGCTGTAGAATGAATGACAGGTCCCATTTCTCAGTTTCTTGTGAGGCTCTAGTCAACCCCTTATCCCCCTTAATCACTCCTTGTTGCTGCCCCGAAAGGAGTACCTAGTATTCCTTCCCAAATACAGAGACACGTATCAGGATATGCAGGCGTCATGGTGCAGGTAGCTCACAACTGTTCTCTACGTCCCCATCCTTTTGCATGGAGCCCCAACAGGACAAGGCAGATCCAAGCTTCCATCTTCCTTCATTCCAGTAGCAACCGTGCTTCCCCAGGAAGCTCACCTATCACCCCACTTTCTAGCCTCAGAGGACAGGGCCCTACCAACCCTCCTCTACCCACACATTTCTGGGATCGGTATGGTAAGACACCAAAGCCACCATCCCTCTTTATCGTCAAGTTCTCTCTAAGTGTGGAGACTACAGGGTTTCCAACGCAACAGATATAACCACCGTGGGATCAGGGTAGATGTGGAAGCAAGTTCTCACACCCAACTGAAGAATCTTGCGTAGAGGCATAACTGTACATCAACACATACGTCATATCCCATCTCCCCTTTGACCTCTTTAACTGTATAGTCTCCTGCACAGGCACTGAGGAAGGGAGAAGGGAACAATAGAATTCAGTCACCAACAAACCCCTACAAACAGGTTACTTTCTTTTTTTTGGTATTTTGGTTTTTTGGTTTTTTGAGATAGGGTTTCTCTGTGTAGCTCTGGCTGTCCTGGAACTCACTTTGTAGACCAGGCTGACCTCAAACTCAGAAATCTGCCTGCCTTTGCCTCCCAAGTGCTGGGATTAAAGGCGCGCACCACCACACCTGGCCTTAGATTACTTTCTAATGGAAATGTGTACAATAAACTACACTGTGGTCAAAGAATAATGCTCCTTATGTTACTAAGTAAGCAAGCACCTTCCGCTGCAGAGACATTTCTAACAGACTTCTTCTAAATGGTATTCAGACTTGAGAATGACAAGGAACTGCCTTGGGAAATCCTTCCTCCAAGCCAATTAACTGTCACTTATAGTGGTTAGCCTGCTCAAGTCGTAACATTGGGCTTAAACACACACAGAGATAAGTAGACACACACATGTGCAAACATTGCATGGTCACATGTACCCAACATGAAACTGGAAGCAGACGCTGGGATGAAGCTAAGTACCATTGAAATGAGCAATGTCCTTAGAAGAGTCAGGCCCGGGATGCTGAGCTCATCACAGCTGTATCTGCCTGTGCTTTGCCAGGAAGTTCAAGAGTCACAAACAGCTGTACAAATTCCAGTCCTCAGTAAAACAAAGGCAGTTAACTTCCCTCTTGCAAAGCAAGCTCTGCACAGAAGGCATCTGCCTTCTTAGCATAAGAAGGTGGCACCTTTGTCTACACTGAATTCTTAATACGAGCTTTCTCTCCCTTGGCTCTCCAGCCTTTCATCCTTCTCACTCCCAGCCAGGCACCAGCCAGGCACCACCAGCCAGGATCATGTCTCAGCTTCTTAGAATTAACCAATGCCTGGTATGCCTTACTCATCTCTCATCCCATTCTTCAGACCTGCATGAGTGGCTCCTAAACTCTGTGAGACCAAAGAGTCCTTAAGCTGCTATTGCACACACATATGTGTGGAGTCAGGGTTCTTACTCCAGACTGTGCGAGCACATCATTATCTATGTTGGTATCAGGATCAGCTCTGAACCCAGTGACAGCACACCTCAGTGACAGAGACCTGAACATCTACAGCTGTGGCATCCTATACGAATTCCCAGAATCCACTTGGATCACCTCCCACCTCCCACTGCTACCTGCGAGCGGCTACATCACTATCCAAATAAAAGGCAGACCCCTCTGACCGCTCTCCCACCCCTTCTTGGCGGTCACCTTTGCCCTTTTCCCCCACAATAAACCTCTGCCACATGGAACTGCTTTGTCCTAGTGTGGTCTGTCCTGATGCAAGCCATGATTCTAATACAACAGTCTATATCTTACCAACTCTTGGATTCAGAAATGTTCTTATTTCACCTTAAATCTAAGACTATGTATATCAACCAAGGGAGGGACTACAGGAACCCAGAGAGATTATGTCCTACCTAAGGGAAGTCCCACCCACTAGACTCAAAACAATAATCTCTTGTCCATATTCAAGAAAATCAGGCTGTTAGAAAGATGACTCAGTGGTTACGAACACTGACTGATCTTATAGAAGACCAGGGTCCAGTTCCTAGTACACACATGGCAGCCCACAACAATCTATACGTCTACTTTCAGGGACTCAAAGGCCCTTTCTGGCTTCCACAGGGACCAGGAACACGTATATACATACATGCAGGTAAAACACTCATACTCATAAATTAAAAATAAAAAAAAATCTTCTCTTAAAAAGGAATAGAGGAAAACCCTAAACCTTGGCTTTTTGCATGGCATTAACCTTTTAGATCTAGGCCTCATAGTCTAATGAAATTTAAAAGGCATTAGCGGTGTGCACAGTTTTGTATTTCATTAAATAGCTATTTACTAAGCAAATGTTATATTCAGAATTGGTATTTTAATGAAGGGATGGATAGGCGATGGATGGATAGAGGGAGGAAGGGAAGGAGGGAGGAACAGTAGGAGGGACAGACAGATGGATACATAATTAAATACTGAAGGAGAAAGCAAAATATGATCCACAAATCAACAAAATACTTCTTAGAAAAAAGGGAGAGACAGCATTTAACTCATTAATACAACTGTCATTTGCCTTGCTAAAATCACTTATTTGCAGTTGGGGAGTGTCTCACAGAGTCTATAAGTTGACAATGAAGTAGAGACAGGCATTTAAGCTAAGCCAAGGGTGTCTGCCCTTTCAGAAAGTCATGAGAAGGGACCATTCGGGTCTGGAATCCACAGGTAAAACCTATTCTGGGTTACTTAAAAACAACCTTTTCCCCTCTCTGCTCTCTCGGGAGCATGGGATATATTTCTGTAGCGTTTCTATTAGGAGGCTAATTAGAATAGCTGAGAAATGCCATCAACAGCGAAAGTAAAATTAGCCTTTACTTGTAAAGTTTCTCCTGAGGGAAACGCTGGTGGCTCCTCTCTCCAGCAAGCAAGGCAGTGGCAGTGCTTACTCAGCACAAGGTAAGCCTGAGGACTGCTTCCTCAGCAGCACTGGAATGCACCCACCAGTGCACCCACAGGAGTACCAGGATCCCTGCCCCACCAGCCTCTCTGTCTATCTGCTTCTCTGCCTCACCTGTCACATTTCAGCCCTGTGCCCCATCAAAACCGCACATGTAAGTCATATTATAACAGCACTGACTTTCAGGTGCTCTGAGAACACTTTTAATTACTTCCACAAATGGTGTGTGTGTGTGTGTGTGGTGTGTGTGTGTGTGTGTGTGTGTGTGTATATGTGTGTAAGCATGTGGAGGCCAAGAGAACAATGACCTTATTTTTTTAGACAAGTTCTCCCACTGCCCAGAAGGGTAGGCCAGCTGGCCAGGGAGCCCCAGGGATCCACTTGCTTCCCTAGTGTTGGGGTTTCTACCCCACACCCAACTCTTTTATGTGGATTCTAAGGTCCTTATGCAAGCACTTTACCTCCTCAAGCCATCTCTCCAACATTCTTGACAACTTTTGAACAGTGAGGAGTTAAGGAGGGGTTCAATTAATTTCGTCTTCTGAGATAATTCTATTAAGCTAGATGCCACAGCAGGTGAAACGGAGGCCCCAGAAGCAGAAGTCATTTGCAGTCATATTAGCATACCATGGTCAGTATCAGATCCAAGTTCAGGCTCATTCCAGGTTTGAGGTTTCCTGTTTTGTTGTGAAACAAAGAACCACCTTGGGTTAAAGTTCCCTCTGCTTCACAGGCAGAAGTGTCTCATTATCTGGACGTCATCCCTGAGGAAGACACACCTTTTATTTGCCCAAGGCTGAACTTTCCTTTTTTCTGTTCTCTGGACTTTGTCTCACCAATATCGCATTCCCTTTTCTAGATCATTCTCATTGTTCTGTGGCCTCACTAGAGCTCAAAGAGCAGAACACACAGGAAGACTCACGGAAGTAAAACACAGCTCAGCTTTATATGTGTTATCCATGCTATATTAAGCACAATATTAGCTTCTTCTGATTCGGAGGATGAAAATCCTCTAAGAAAATATAACCTTTATGAGCCAATTTGTCTTTCTCTTCTTTAAATCTCAGTGCACAAATTCCTCCCTGTGTCCGTCCCTGAGCTTCATGAAGTAAATCTCTAGGCGTGCGTTTTCTAGTGGTTGCTCCTCGCGCAGGAAATGGGACTCTCTGGCCCTAATCTCTGTACCCACCTTCTGCCCTTCTGAACACTCTCTCCAGGGCTCTAGTCTCTGTATGATTCCCTTCATTATTTCCTATCTGGGCTTCTGAAACATTTTAACTGTATATTTTTCTCAAGGCAAGAACAGGATTAGTACACCCCTTCCCTAACCACAAAGCTTCTAACATGATTGCTCTGACCGGACAAGGCTAGTCAGATATATCCAGATACGTTGTTTATTGGTAACAAAGTGTGTACTTACATTTGTCTTAAGAATTATGGGAATTCCACAAGAGATACAGGTTTCAAACACAGAGCCATCAAGGTTCCAGTTCCATGCCTCTGTCATCTACTTTTTTGCTCTGCCCTTCTGCTTGCTTTTGGTGCTCAGACTGGCTTCCTTCACAGCCATCATCATCATCATCATCATCTGCGACTTGGATGTTTGTTCATGTTAGTATATGCTAAATAATTTTACATGAACTTTTCCTTCTATCCAATTACACTGAAATCCTATAAAATGTATATGCTAAGTGGGCATTCTTACTACATCTTCTTTACAGTGAGGAAACAACTTCAAAGACTAAGCTGACCAAAGTCCCATGGCTTCGGGTGGAAGCCAGATAATGTAGCTCTTAAGATGCTAATTCCAACTGCTATCAAAGACAAGCAGAAGCGGGGGAAGCAGGCCCTGCTAACACCACCCAGCCAGCTCTGCTCACAGATAGTCTTTGAATACGGAATGCATCAACTGTAAAAGGGAAAGTTGAGATTGACAGAATCACTATGTAAGGACCATGGAGGAGTGTCATTTTACAACCTACATACTTTGAGGGTAGGGAACTCCAATTTAGCAAGCGTTAAGGATATGTTCAGGAATGGCACACAGGTTCTGACTCTCATAAAACTTCACCAGAAGTTCTGAATGAAACATACACAGGATGTGACCCCCCCCCATGGGCTCTAATGTCACTTCACACCCATCCAAAGATTTCCCCATGTGTGCAAGTTCTAACCAGTCTATACTCCAGCCAGCTCTTTTGCTTTGAGCAGTCTTTAGAGGAGGCCAGCCTGGCTTCAGCTCCAGCTCTACCATTGGTCATCTGTGACTCTGGGTAAAGTCCTCCCACTTAGCCTCACCTCAGTTTCACTAAGACCTGGAGCTGCTGACTAACAGTGCCTCCTCCATGAGACCATCACAGAGGTTAAAAGCCATATATGGAATCTAAGCACAGTATTTAGCACACAATAATTCCTGTTAATTACCATCATTCATTTCGGGTGCGTATGGGTGAAGCTAAAGTAATCTTTTCGTTTCTTATTTATCAAGCAAGCCTGTGACAGCCAGAAAGGCACACTAAAAGGTTCTTTACTTCAAGTAATACTTCAAGTGCTTGTCTGAAAAACACGAGTGCCCAGACCTTGCCCCACCCCAGCTTCATGCCGCCCTTTCTAGAAGCTCTACAGGAGCTGAATATTGGGTGCACACGGTGTTTGTTCTCCTGGCCTCTGCCTAGGCTTCTGCAGAAGAAGGAGAAAAATCACACTGATATCAGCCAGTCTTCCAATAAACAAATGTAGCAAGAAGTTTCCTTCTCTAAACTAAATGGGGTCCATAGTAAAAACTGAAGTAGTCCATTGTTTATCTCAAACTAGATATTCCCCTGCTGGGTTCCTTACTCTCTGTCTACACAGAAAAGGGAGCTGGTTTCTACTACTATTCATGAAAAGGTAGCGGGATTGAAAGAACTTCTGAAACTTCAGCAGAGCTTTCTTATATATAACTAGAAACACTAGATAACTAGAAACAGTGGGTACTCAAATAACTCTTACTTAATAAAACACCAAAATCCTTGGTTGCCCTAACACAAATGTCTACAGCATAAATGAATTTAACACTAGATTTGACCTCCAATTACAGAAAGAAGAGAAGAAGGAGAGAGAGAGAGAGAGAGAGAGAGAGAGAGAGAGAGAGAGAGAGAAGAAAGGAAGCAAGGAAAGAAGGGAAGGGAAGGGAAGGGAAGGGAAGGGAAGGGAAGGGAAGGGAAGGGAAGGGAAGGGAAGGGAAGGGAAGGGAAGGGAAGGGAAGGGAAGGGAAGGGAAGGGAAGGGAAGGGAAGGGAAGGGAAGGGAAGGGAAGGGAAGGGAAGGGAAGGGAAGGGAAGGGAAGGGAAGGGAAGGGAAGGGAAGGGAAGGGAAGGGAAGGGAAGGGAAGGGAAGGGAAGGGAAGGGAAGGGAAGGGAAGGGAAGGGAAGGGAAGGGAAGGGAAGGGAAGGGAAGGGAAGGGAAGGGAAGGGAAGGGAAAGGAAAACAATCTGAGGCAAACTGGAAATTTCTGAACCCAGAATATAAACTTAGTGAAATAAATATGAAAATAATATGTTTTTGGATTGGCAGGATCAACATTGTAAAAATGGCTATCTTGCCAAAAGCAATCTACAGATTCAATGCAATCCCCATCAAAATTCCAAATCAATTCTTCAACGAATTAGAAAGTGCAATCTGCAAATTCATCTGGAATAACAGAAAACCTAGGATAGCAAAAACTCTTCTCAAGGATAAAAGAACCTCTGGTGGAATCACCATGCCGGACCTAAAGCTCTACTACAGAGCAATTGTGATAAAAACTGCATGGTACTGGTATAGTGACAGACAAATAGACCAATGGAATAGAATTGAAGACCCAGAAATGAACCCACACACCTATGGTCACTTGATCTTCGACAAGGGAGCTAAAAACATCCAGTGGAAGAAAGACAGCATTTTCAACAAATGGTGCTGGCACAACTGGTTGTTAACATGTAGAAGAATGCGAATCGATCCATTCCTATCTCCTTGTACTAAGGTCAAGTCTAAGTGGATCAAGGAACTTCACATAAAACCAGAGACACTGAAACTTATAGAGGAGAAAGTGGGGAAAAGCCTTGAAGATATGGGCACAGGGGAAAAATTCCTGAATAGAACAGTAATGGCTTGTGCTGTAAGATCGAGAATTGACAAGTGGGACCTCATGAAACTACAAAGCTTCTGCAAGGCTAAAGACACCATCAATAAGACAAAAAAACCACCAACAGATTGGGAAAGGATCTTCACCTATCCTAAATCAGATAAGGGACTAATATCCAATATATATAAAGAACTCAAGAAGGTGGACTCCAGAAAGTCAAATAACCCCATTAAAAAATGGGGCTCAGAACTGAACAAAGAATTCTCACCTGAGGAATACCGAATGGCAGAGAAGCACCTGAAAAAATGTTCAACATCCTTAATCATCAGGGAAATGCAAATCAAAACAACCCTGAGATTCCACCTCACACCAGTCAGAATGGCTAAGATCAAAAATTCAGGTGACAGCAGATGCTGGCGAGGATGTGGAGAAAGAGGAACACTCCTCCATTGTTGGTGGGATTGCAAGCTTGTACAACCACTCTGGAAATCAGTCTGGCGGTTCCTCAGAAAATTGGACATAGTACTACCGGAGGATCCAGCAATACCTCTCCTGGGCATATATCCAGAAGATGTCCCAACCGGTAAAAAGGACACATGCTCCACTATGTTCATAGCAGCCCTATTTATAATAGCCAGAAGCTGGAAAGAACCCAGATGTCCCTCAACAGAGGAATGGATACAGAAATTATGGTACATGTACACAATGGAGTACTACTCAGCTATTAAAAAGAATGAATTTATGAAATTCCTAGCCAAATGGATGGACCTGGAGGGCATCATCTTGAGTGAAGTAACACAATCACAAAAGAACTCACACAATATGTATTCATTGATAAGTGGATATTAGCCCAAAACTTAGGATACCCAAGATATAAGATACAATTTGCTAAACGCATGAAACTCAAGAAGAATGAAGACCAAAGTGTGGACACTGTGCACCTTCTTAGAATTGGGAACAAAACACCCAGGGAAGGAGCTACAGAGACAAAGTTCGTAGCTGTGATGAAAGGATGGACCATTTAGAGACTGCTGTATCCAGGGATCCGTCCCATAATCAGCTTCTAAACGCTGACACCATTGCATACACTAGCAAGATCTTGCTGAAAGGACCCAAATATAGCTGTCTCTTGTGAGACGATGCCGGGGCCTAGCAAACACAGGAGTGGATGTTCACAGTCAGCTATTGGATGTATCACAGGGCTCCCAATGGAGAAGCTAGAGAAAGTACCCAAGGAGCTAAAGGGATCTGCAACCCTATTGTTGGAACAACATGATGTACTAACCGGAACCCTGGAGCTCTTGTCTCTAGCTGCATATGTATCGAAAGATGGCCTAGTCGGCCATCAATGGAAAGAGAGGCCCATTGGACTTGCAAACTTTATATGCCCCAATATAGGGGAATGCCAGGGCCAAAAGAATGGGAATGGGTGGGTAGGGAAGTGGGGGGCGCTATGGGGGACTTTTGGGATAGTATTGGAAATGTAATTGAGGAAATTATGTAATAAAAATATTAAAAAAAAAAAAAAAAAAAAAAAAAAAAAAAAAAAGAAAATAATATGTTTCATTATGACACTCAATACTATTTAAATCCTTTCAAGTAACTTACTCTTGAAAATGCACTAAAGTTCTCCCCCTCCAGTACACTGTACCTGAATGCCTTTAGTGAATGGGTATAGTCCATTAACACGGTTCCACCTCACATAAATACTCTCTAAGGTTCCTGACTACACATACACACATACACACACACACACATGTCCTTGATGTAGACATTGTTAGATGCTCTTGAAGTTTAGAAATAAGAAAGAGAATTATACATAGTTCAGGATATACATGTTTTTCCCTTGGGAAAATTATGTTTTCTTTGGCTCCTCAAAAAGTGCATGACTTCCCAATGACAAAAGGCACAGAATTTAAAATTTTTTTTGTTCTTTTGTTTTTTGGTTTTTTGTTTTGTTTTTTGTTTGTTTGTTTGGTTGGTTGGTTTGTTTTTTTTGAGACAGGGTTTCTCTGTGTAGCCCTGGCTGCCCTGGAACTCACTCTGTAGAACAGGCTGGCCTCGAACTCAGAAATCCGCCTGCCTCTGCCTCCCAAGTGCTGGGATTAAAGGTGTCCGCCACCACTGCCCAGCTTTAAATTTTTAAGAAGGCAATTTTTATTCGGTATTTTCTATCTTTCTAAATGTGGGAGGTTTCTGAATCCGGCCTGGCCCTCATGTTTAGCTGTCGGGGCTCTTAGAGGGAACACCTGGCCCCCTGTGGCTCTTCCTCAAAGTTCTTCTGGAGAACACATCTGTGGATTTTAACATTCTTATTCAGATAATATGCACCCAGGAACATTATCTTGAGATAGTTTTTAGAACTCAAGCTGTTACAACCTTAAAATAGGAAATGGTACATTTTAACCTCCCTACTTCTAAAAGTTTCTAGATCTTCTCTAGCATCAAAATCCCATCCATGAACGAGGCGCAATTTTTCCACGGGAACTAAGGTAGTACACAAAAAGTAGACAGTATTTTTAAATTCCCCACAAAGATTGGATATTTATGATATTAGGTAAAGAATCCATCCTGCTGAAACATGGTCTGAATTCTCACCAAGAACAAACAGAGTATTTTGTAAGGGGGAGGGGAAGTGCTTAAAGAAGAAATCAGAAAGACTGAGTCCCAAGAGGAAAACCTGGCACACTGGATGAGAAATCTCCCAAGAGAAAAAAGGCTAAATAAGGTCAGACAGAAATGTACTCGGGAGGAAGCTGAGGGGTGGCAGTGGAGGATCGCCTGGACCAGGGAGCTTGCAAACCACATTCAAGTCCTGTGAAGGAAGACAAGCTCAGAAACTCTAGCTGAACCAATGAGACCTGGCCCTGAAGGGCCACTCTTGTTCATTCAGGAGAAGGGCTCTCAGAGGTCCTGAGATGTCTCTCATCCCTCGCTGCCTATAGATTAATAGTCCCGAGCTCTCATCCCTCGCTGCCTATAAATTAATAGTCCTGGAGTTGCTTCCCCCATCCTTTGTGATAAGTTTCCAAAGCACCAGCCATCTTCTGATCTTTATTTGGCTAGAATGCATGTGGTGTCTCTTGCTTGCCCTGCCTCCTCTGCCACATAACCCACCACTGTCCCTTCCTCAATCATGTCTCTCTGTCCTTCTTTCCTCATTGATAATATCACCCCCCCCCTCCAATTTGTACCAGACACCAATGTTTCCAGACACTTTCAAATGTCTTCTGGGAGACAAAACCTACCCCTAGTTACAGCACGTTAGCTTGATCAATGAATGTTGCTAAACCAGTAGGTAGTTCCCAGCCTGCCAAGGAGATGAGATGAGAAGCTAGCTGCTGCTTTGTTCTCTGCTTCTTCCTTTCCTAGTAAAAGACAAAATGGCCACAGGTCTCTTCCAAGATGCAGCCAAATGCTAGCTTCACAGAGACAAAGAGAAGAAATGGCCCATGCCAGAATTCTGTTTGTCAGGCTGCCCCAGCTCTTGGCTGCAAGCCTACACTCGGCCAAAAATCCCACTTCCCAAACTTTAGAAAATGTTCTCCACAGCTTTCAAAGCCTGACCTTTAAAGCAGATTTATCTGGGGGTGTATATGTGTGTGTGAGAGAGATTTATAATTTTCTATATTCCTACAAAGCCAAACTATTTATTGAGTCCACCTGGTAGTGGTGGGAATTTGCACACAGATGCCAATGGACCCAAAAAAACATCACAAGAGCTCCACCTGCAACTAATTATAGAAATTGAAATTGAACTCTGGCCAGAAGAGAACCCACCCCATCTGTGTTGGCCAATAACATCACCCTGTTGCTTTCCCCCTGTCAATGAAGAAATGTTGTCCACGGAAAGTGTTATTAGACAATGTTTTGAAGATGCTCACTATCATCTATCCTACTGTCCCTTCTCTCTGTGTGGTTTCAATAAGAACCTTTGGCATAGTGGGACTGAAAGAATCTGCACACTGAAGAAGTTCAATACGTTTTCTTTGTTTGTACTTGCACTACGGAAATCCCATTGCCCAAGGAACATGATGCAGAGAGGGAAAGAATCAGGAATCATTTAGATTCCTGCCAAGGTCCACCATACAAGTTTTCTTGCCCTCATATGAACCACATCTTTCCAAAGAAATCCTGAGAATAGATGTCAGTGAGTCTACTCATGTGGTACACATGCCTGACTCTAGGGCTGACAGCTAGAGATTACTGAGGTAGAAAACAGCTGACATCTGTGACGAAGATGTATAACTCACTTCAAGTCATTCCCTTACACTCTTAACAAAGAGGCCCGCTTTGGCACTGTGCCATCTCATCGATCTTGTGAGCCAAAGAAACTCTCACCTATCTCTAGAAGACATTAAACCTGCATTTCTGTCTAAGCAGATCATCGCCTAAGATTGGATAAAAGATCCTCTAGCTTTCCAGAAAACTGGGGGGGGGGGGGGATGAAAGGCACTAAGTAGCTTCAAGATAGAGGAGAAATTAAAAAAAATGTTGCCTTTGTAAGTTCTGGCATTCTGTGATGTATGGGGTGTTAAACTATATTATCCAGTGCTAAACCTATGTGCCTGTGTAACTTCGGGAAAAATGCACACAAACATATATGCCTCAAGTGGAAATAAAGAAGAAAGCTTTACCCAGAGAGGCAGTGTGTTGTTGAACAGAATGCCCAGTCAACAGTGACTTACAGTCAGGGTTTTACTTCTCTTGAGTCACAAGAAATCTGGATGCAGGCCATATGGTGGGCCTATTTCTCAGCACTTTCCTTGGTCTGTATTCCATGATTGGAAGATGGCAGACCCAGTCCCAGGCATCACATCAGTGCTCACAACAAGAAATGAAGAATTGCATTGCTGGGGACAGCTGTAATGATGGTGGCAGTTTGGGGGTGTTGCAGCAATAGCAGCTTCCTAAGACATTTAGTTTGAAGATATAAAGTTTCTAGTCAAGGAAGATTGGGAAGTTGCTAGGTTTAAATTTTTTTAAGGTGCTATTTAATGTCAAGAGCTGGAGCATTACATATCATGATATATGGTATTCCTTGGTTGGGATCATCCTAAGAAAATACCATAAACCCAGCACAACTTTCATTCTCTCTCAAGTCTGGAGGCTGAGACAGAGGGGTCAGACCAGCTGCTTCCTTCTAAGGGCTTCCAGGACAGACATGTTCCAAGACTCTTTCCTTTGCTTGACTGCAGGGCCACCCTCTCACCGTGTATGTCCACATCTTCTCTCTGTGCATGTCTGTATCTGTGTACAAATTTACCTCCCAATAAAGAACAGTCAAGCTGGACACCATTTTAAGTTGATTACCTACAGCAAGGTCTTTTCTCCAAATGAGGTCACATAGGAGTTAGGAATTCCAAACTACCTTTAAAGAGGAAGACAAAATTCAACCTAGAACATATGCATCATGAATTTCTGTAACAATGTTTCTAGTATGTGTATCTAAAATTTATTTGACCAGAAGATCCTCTGGAAAATAACCTTCTCCTGGACATACTTTGATTCCTACCAGTAGAAAGAAGAGAACCCTAAAGAAGGTACAGGGTAAGACACATCTATTGGAGTAGTGAGTGTATCTGACTTAGCATACGTTCTGTTTCTATAACAAAACACCAGAGACTGAATATAATAAAGAAAACTAGGTTTATTTAGCCCATAGTTCTCAAGATCAAAAAGGATGGTGATGGCAACTTCTTGGCTCCTAGACAGTATTCCATGGCAGCTGGCACAACATGGTGAGAGCATGTGCCAGTGTCATGAAGGAGCACATGCAGAGAAGATCAAAAGACTGAGGTTATTCTATTGTAACCAGTCTACTCTCACAGTAACTACTGGAGTCCAGTCACTGCAGAGGCAATCACTCCTGTGAGACCAAATCCAGTCTCTAGAGACCCAACTCACTCCTGGAGAAAGACATTAATCCATGCATGAGGCTGAAACCCCCATGACCCACTTACCTATTAGAGGCCTCAGCACCTTCCAACATAGTTACATTACAAACCAAGCTTCCGGCACATTAGTGTTTAGGAGACTAACCACATCTAAATCATAACAATGTCCCATCCCATCTATAAGCCTGAGGAGACCCAGCAATCCTGAGCCAAGCCTTCACTGTACAAAGTGATGACAGTTGAGTTTCACTGTTATCAGACTGTCCCGATGCAGCTGCCTTGCTGCCTTCTCATTAGGATAAATTATATCTCTATCACTCACTCCCAGCTGGTACAGCTCATCAAATCTGGATACTCACAATCAAATGAGAATTTCAGAACAGGGTCAAATGACTCCTGCTAAAAGGGATCTGTAGTTACACAAATAAAACAAACAACAACAATAATAAGGAGGAGGAAGAGGAGTAGGAGGAGAGCTATCCTGTAGAATGCTTGTAGAATGCATGCACAAAGCCATGGATGTATTCCCCAGCATGCCATAAAACTGTCCGTGGTAGTGCATCCTTGTAACCCAAGCACTCAGAAGGGATTGCAGAAGGATGAGAGGTTCACGATCACCCTTACTCACTTAGTGACTGCTGGGCTAGCCTGGGATATATGAGACCCTACCTCAAAAAAAAAGAAAGAAAGAAAAAAAGAAAAGAAAGCTAACAGGAATGTTACTTTGCCTCAGCTTTTCCAGTTCCCAGCTCCAAATAAGAATTAAAAAGTAATATGTTGAATTTGGATCAAAAATACTTATTAATATTGATTTAGAGTCTTCTCCGTGCTGTAGTGTTTAGTCAGAAATAGAAATGATCCTATAGCCATGCTTAAAAGCTGTGCCATGCTCCAGACAGGCTTACTTACATTTCTTGGGTTACAGTTCCCAGTGACCTTGTCCCACTTCTTCTCAAGATGAGTAAATATGAAATCTAGTACAGGCTCCTAGTGTGCAATGCTATTTATACTCGTGCAGAGCCTTGGCTAGCTACTCACAACCTAGGGAACGTCTAAAAATTGCTTTCCATATATCTAATTTGGAAAAGAGGTCATTAAAAGTACAAAGTTAATAGTTGTACAAAATTTCCAGGAATATGAAAAGCCAGTAACATCTGTGCACAAAATTGCTAGGTCTTACAAAATTTCCACTTCTAAGTGCTTCAAGCCAGGATCTTGATCTATGGTCTCCAGATTCAAGCTATCCTTCTCTCACTGGATCAAGAGATGTGTGGTACGCCACCTAGCTTCTTACAAAGTTTCTGAAAGCACATTTTCTACCATGTATTCTCTCTTTGATCACCACTATAGTGGTAAACAGAGTGAAGATACAAAGACTGGAAAACTAACCAGGTGTTGGAATGCATGCCTATAATTCAAGCACTCAGAAGGCAGAGGCAGGAAGATGGTTGCAAGTTTGAAGCCAATATGGTCTAAATCCCAGTTAGGGCTATATAGTAAGCCTTTGTCTCAAAGGAAGGAAGGAAGGAAGGAAGGAAGGAAGGAAGGAAGGAAGGAAGGAAGGAAGGAAGGAAGGAAGGAAGGAGAAAGGGGAAGAGAATAGAAAAACCTGTTAATTTTTTTGAGAAACTGAGTCACTTGGTTTCCTTATAATAGCATCTCATCCATGCACCCCACCAACCCCCACAAGACCCCCTATCCCACCCCTGTCAACAGCTAGCACAAAAGACAGGCCATAAAAGACAATGGGGGGGCTGGTGAGATGGCTCAGTGGGTAAGAGCACCCGACTGCTCTTCCAAAGGTCAGGAGTTCAAATCCCAGCAACCACATGGTGGCTCACAACCATCCGTAACAAGATCTGACTCCCTCTTCTGGAGTGTCTGAAGACAGCTACAGTGTACTTACATATAATAAAAAAAAAAAAAAAAAAAAAGACAATGGGGTTGCCTCAAGTAACAACTGAACATTCATAAACAATATTTTTAAGATTTTAATTTCATATTTACAAGTGGTTTGCCTGAATGTATTATGTGCATCATGTGAATGCCTGATGCCCATGGAGGCCAGAAGATGGTGTTAGGACCCCTGGAACTGGAGCTAAAGACAGTGTGATCCATGTGGTTGCTTGGGAATCAAACCCAGATTCTCTGCAAGAGCAGCTGGTATTCTTAACCACTGAGCCACCTCTCCAGTCTCTCATCATCACTATTTTAAACTCACCCTTCCCCAACTCAGTCTACTACAGTAATGTTGAGAACATGAGCTGTGGATTCAGCCATCCCAAAGAACAGATTTCCCAGAATACAGGCACTCTAGCTTTTATACAAAAAGCTAGCCCTGTACCTATGCATTCTTAACACCTATTAAGCTACCCTTGCCCACATACACTCTGGCTTATATACACTCAGCTAGCCCTGCATACATGCACTCTGGATTACACACATTAGGCTAGCCCTGCACACATGCACTCCGGGTTACACACATGACCCCAAACTTCAGGACTGCAACTCTCAGCAGCAGAAAATGTATTTATGCCCATGTATCCAGGAACCTGATCATCAATACTTTGCACCTATGAAATCTGAGGCCACCTACCCACTGGCTCCTGAACTTTCTCTAATGTGCAGAGGGAGTATGGATCTCCTTAAATCCAGAGATGGAGTCAACTCCCATGGACAGAACCAAGATGACATCAAAATTAAGCTCCTCTATAAACTGCACCTGAGGGCACACGTCTGTGCTGGTTGGAGGCAATGTTATAAAACCAGGAATGCCATAGAGAAGAGCACATGAGTTTCTTCATCTCCCTTCCATAATGGGTCTGCCTCTCATTTCTCTATACATAGCACAGTTCAAATTGTTTTAGATTCTACCATCCCTGGAAGAATGACATTTGCAGCTGCAGTTTCTAGTTGTTGTGCCTTAAAAATCACAGTTACTTAAAAAGAAAAAAAAAAAACTAAGAGTTTTAGGTCCCTTTCTTTTATATAGAAAAAGGTGTCATATTTTCCCTTTTCCTATAAAAGGTAGCGTTAAGTTAGAATAAGTAGCATTGATATTGTTCAAGTAAATGTTCCCCTAAATATTAAAGGCTTTGTCCCAAGGGTAATTCTACCCGGAGATGATGGGGCTGTGTAAGAGGTCCTCAGGTCACTGAAGTCAGGTCCTTGAAGGGGATTGTGAAACCCTAACTGAGCAGTTTCCTCTTCCACACACTACACCACTACTATCCACCATGCCCATCAGAGGCCCAAATCAACAGCTCCACTATCTGTGACTGGAACTTCTCAGAATATGAATCATAATAAACTTTCTCTCCTCCTAAGTTAAGGGGAAATTAGAAACTGCATCAAAACCACTTCTAGGGAAAATAAATTCCTAATTAAAAAAACTAAACCAAATTCTTAATTGTTCAATTGGAACTTTGTCATTATGTCGTCAAGCATGACCAGCAGTTCTCAATCTGTGGGTTGTGACCCCTTTGTCAAACCTCTGTCTTCAAAACTATTTACATGATGATTCATAACAGAAGCAAAATCAGTGATGAAGTAGCAACAACGAGAATAATTTTAGGGTTGGGAGTCACCACACCATGAGGAACTGTATTACAGGGTCAGAGCATTAGGAAGGTTGGGAGCCACCGTGTCATACTAACATTCAGCTCAGTGCTCCCATTGGTCGGTAGCAACCACAAAGAGCCAGACCAATGTTCTACTCATTCCACGTGGCTCATTGTGTACCCCTGAGAGATGGCTACTGGCTATGGCACAGGAAAATGGGATGGCAAGATTGTTCCCCAAACTCTATTTCCTCTACGTTCACACTTTTCAATTATTTGTTTGTTTGCCCCTTGTTTTCTTTGACACCTGTGACCAAGGCTAGCCTTTAACTTACTGCATGGCCAAGAGCAGCTTGTAACTCTTGAGCCTCCTGCCTCCACCTCCCATGTGCTAGGAATTTAGGCATTTGCCACCATGCCTGACCAGTCCTACTTTTATGACAAACCTAAAAACCTACAAATGCAGTTACTAAGCCATGCCTATGTCGTCTATCTCTCTCAGAGGAAATGATGACACACCCACCCACATACACACTTCCTTCGGCTGTGTCAGAGAATTAAGGAGTCAATGTGTCATCTTCAGGAATCTCTTGCCCTGGAATAGCAATTCCTAAAGCCAGGCACCCAAATGCAGAAGGCCTGGGTCCAGTGTCACTATATATAAAAGACCACTTGACTTGCTTCATTCTTTAGGGAATAAAAATAAAAATTAGGGGCCAGTTGCAGTGGCACACACCTTTAATCCCAGAACTCAAGAATCAGTCAGGTGGATCTCTAAGTTCAAAGCCAGTCTGATCAGTCTGGTCAATGTGGTCAATGTGGTGAATTCTAGGCCAGCTAGGGTTACAAAGTGAGATGCTGGAAAGAAAGAAAAGGGGGCAGAGGAAGGGGGATCTAGGTAGTAAGCCACTGAAATTTGAAGTCTGCTGTCACTCCAGAAGAGCCTCCCCTATCCTGAGCAAGAGGGATACATATATCTGTAAATATACTTCTAAGAGGTAGTAAAAGGGTTTCCACTTAAAAAAAAAAGTTAATGTTTTATTCTTTACCTTGGAATAACACAGATCAGGAGTTTTAAAATGCTTTTTACTAAAAACAAACAAACAAACAAGAATGTCATTAAAATTTGTCTCATTGTATTTATTTTACTTTGTCTCATCCATATGCTTTTGTGATTATCAAAGAAGACACATAACACAGTGACACTGTGGCATACCATAATTTACAAATAAATAAATTTGCATGCATAAATGTGGATTGGCGCTCAAACATAAATTCATTGACAGAAGCGGAGGATGAAAGTCGTCTGAGAGCTGACAGAGCAGAGGCCACCCCTCAAGCTTCCTATCACTGCTTTCCTCACTGCTAAACTGCTCTAACTGCTTAAAAAAGAAAGCTACAGAAAGGAGACAAGACAGAGCAGGAGAAACATTAGAGCAACAAGTTCACGAGGAGTTCATGAGCAGGCAAATCAGAACCCAGCCGAAACAGTGGTGGAGAACGTTAATTTGATTTAAGGGTAAAGAGATTTCTGTTCCAAATGAAAAGAATCCCATTTTCCACATCTGAGAAGCAGCACGGGCTCTGCCAGACAGAGATAAGGCAACTGCTCGTAACTCGAGGAAAGCCAATGAGAACAGATCTTTGTCACAAATGTGACCACAGGTACTTAGCTCCAAAGCACTTGTAGTCAGAGAATCCGATGGGAGGGTCAGCGGGCTGACCCCCACCAAAAGGTAGAGTATAACATGGGATGATTGCAAAAACCTGTCAAAGAGTCATTCATTCAGCCAAGCTGGTATTATCTCAGATTTCTAACAGAGAGCGAAATACTTCCAGGGTGGTTCATGAGCCAAACGGCACGGCAGCCTCCACACCCCCTTAGCTCTCCCTCACCTCCAGGAAGCAACTGAGATTTAAGCATAGGTACATCAGATTCAAAAGCACTTGTAAAGTGCCCTCTGTGTAAGACAGGCCTCAGATCACTGGGGACATGGAAAGTGGACACTGGCTGGGCTGAGAAGGAAATGAGTGTTGGAGGAGCTAACAGTGGGGAGGAAGAGGAGGAACGAGCGTGGCAAGGCAAATCTCGCCTATGTTCATGGAGACTAAGGATGGAGCAGGTAGCTCAGATGTGGAAGGAAGTGGTACAAGATGAGACTGGCCCAGGTCTTCCAGTAGAAGGTGCTGTAGGCTCAGTTAAGGATATATGTGTGCTGCCTTCTGGAGAGAATGAGCATTAAGGGAAGGGGGTGGGGGGCTGTAAGAAGGGAAGCAGCATATTCAGGAAGGCTCTGAGAGGCTAATCTCACTAACTTCTCTATAATATAGAAGATGGCTCAAAGATGAAGAAGGTCCTTTGCACACGGTAGATTAGTACTGAATGGATAGAGGCTAAAGACCAAGTTAAGGTGAGCTGGGTTTCCCTTGCATGGTCTGAAACCCATTCATCCCCGTCCCGCTCCTTACTGTTGACTTTGCTACTTAGAGAACTACTTGCTCTGAGAAACAATGCTGGTTCAACAGCAGGAAAAATAAACAGACAATAAAAATTCACCACTCAAGTTTTAATGTGAAGTGTTTACTCTTGCAGAGATTAGCATTTTCGTCTTCTATGCTGAGGGAGGAACATCTGAACTGCTGTTGCAAGTGCTGAAAAAGAGAACAAAATTAACCACATACAAATGTTGGCCATGAGGATGGCTCTCCTCCCCAAGTCTGCAACTAGGTGGAAAGGCTACCGGAACAAGAGAACCAATCAATACGACATACGTATTACGCTTTAACCTTCCATGTGGTGCCCAACCTCCTCGGTACACAGTAAATCTGGAGCCACCTGCAAATCTGAGAACACTGGGGCAGGTCAGAACCTACCTGGTTTTCTTCGTGAGAAACCCTCATCTGCTCCTTGAGGACAGACATGCGAGCTGCCTCCTCTTTCCTCAAGACTCTCTCCTTCTTCAGCTCAGGACTCCAGAAAGTCTTGATGCTGTTCATGGAAGACCCCAGTTTGCTGTCCTTAATGTCAAGCTCCTTGCGTAGGAGGTCATTCTCTCTCTGCAGCTCTTTGAGCTGGGCTTGAAGATCCAACATCGTGCTGTCTCTTACCTGCCTCAACATGGAGGGCACCTGGTGGTGGTGGTGGTGTGATGAGCCGCTCAGCCCTCCATGTTGATCAGTATAGGAAAGGACATCTGTGTGGGAAAGTCCAGCGGAAGCAATGTTGGGACTACTCCCCATGGCTGTGACCCGGCCTCCATACACCGCTCGATTTGTTGCCCTGCCCAGAGTCATGGTTCCCTTTGGGTAAGTTGTCGATGCCACCCCTTCATGGTCACTCAAGTACATGGGTCCAGATGTAGCATAGGCTGCATTAAGGGACTGGATATTCTCCATAGACAGAGTCTTGCCTGTCCCTCCCCCTCCCCCACTGCTTGTTCTTCGGTGGCCCAAACGAGGAGACCTTGGCAGACGTGGTGACCTGGAAGGGCTGCCTTCCAGATTGCTGATTGTTCTTGCGCTCCCGTACATTTTTCTTCTGTGATGTGGTGCTACTGAAGAGAAGAAATGCTAGGCCACGTGAGGGCTTAAGCCAATGTTCCCTTCACGGACTAGAATTCTCAGCACATTCTTTGTGAAGTCTGTACCAGGAAATGACTCCACTCAGAGATCTGCAAAATGATAAAAGGGATAATTAAAAACAAACTTCTTTAGAATTCTAACTCTGATTGCATTGCATCTTAAATATATATTAATAGAAGTAGTAAAACGCCCTCCTAGAAAATACAAGGTCCTGGGTTTAATTCCCAGCATTGGAAAAAAAACCCATTTATATAGATAGATAGATAGATAGATAGATAGATAGATAGATAGACAGACAGACAGATGAAGTAGTCCATATATTTGTAATAATACTGAAACATTTATTACTACAAGTAAATATTTAAAATAAATCTTCCCACTTTGCCCCCTAAGTCAAAAGTTACCAAAGGCAAAAATGAATTTTTTTTCCCCTTAGGAAAATGAAGTTCTCCCTCTTGACATATACTAAGTAGGCTTAGGAAATCCAAACTTTCACCATCTAGACAATAAAAATAAAGTAAAATAAAATAACCCATCTTTAGGGACATGGTTCTCAAATACAAATGCTTAGCAAGGACTCTGAGAAACCACTGCTTCATTGAATGACTAATATCTGCTGTGTGTGCTGTTCTTTCTCCTCCTGTGCCCTTTAGAAATCAGGATCTACAATAGACCTCCTTTCCACTGCACCCAACACAACCCTCTAGAGAGCTTCCCACCGCCCAGCTGCCATTGACACAGTATTTGGAGCCCATTGGCTATCTCAGAGCTAGAATCAAGAGACATTTCAACCAGCACAACAACTGTAGATATGGCCAGATTCTCAAAGCTCTTACAAGGGAAAACAACAGTCCTTCCTGTCTCCCTCCCCCCGCCCCCGCCATACATCTTCCTGGCTAGTCATTTGAGAGTTCTTTTCCATATTAGTTGACCTTAATCTTCATATGAACCTCTTCCCACACATACAGAAATGGCACAGGGGAACAGTCCAGTAGATTAGAGCTCCTGGTCCCCTAACTCCTAAAGATAAGTAAGAGAGGCTCCCTATCGTGGTGACACTCAGGACACTTTCTGTGCAGCTTGGGTCATAGAGTTGCAATTATTACTTCCATACTGGGACTCCAATGGTCTTAATGGGTGCCCTGTGGCCTCCTGACCTCTGTTCTCTGCTTCCCTGCAATTTGGCAATAGAAAGACAGAGTCTAGAGCGAGGCAGACTGAGGCTGAAATCTCCACTCTAATACAGAACAGATAGTGCCTCAGGCAAATATTAAAAACTGCCATGAGCCTTTACTCTTCGGTAGATAAAATAAACACCACCTAACTGATTATACTCTAAACAAGATGCTATCTATAAAATACCTTATTGCTACCTGACATAGAGTAGTCAGTAAAGAGCTTTTGTAAGAATAAATAAATGGACTGCTTTTGTTTAGTGTCTCAATGAGATTGAAACATTAAAAGCACTGACACATGCTAAAGGCACCTTTTATTTTCATCTGCCTATCATTTATCTCTCCTCTCATCTCTACACACTCTTTCTAGAAATGCAGTCTCTATTTTTCTTAAATAAACTGTTTCTGAATGCACACTTGTAGTTCACAGGATTAGATGAGGCCAGCTCCCACTACTCCATCCTGGATGGGATCAAGGTGAGAATAGAACCCATGTCTGTCCAATCATTTTGCTCCATTCCAGGCATGATAAGTAATTCGAGGAATGGAACATGACTCTCACTGGTCTAAAAAGACTCCATCCCATGACTTTAGGTGGAACAAATGGGAAAAATGAGATTATCTTCAGTCAGAGTTATTTGTTTCCAAGATGGAACTCTGAAAGCTTTGTTTGAATGCTCGGCCCCAGGATGGGCATCAGCATCATGTTCTTCAAGCCTCTGGAAGCATTACAGAAGAAGAGGCAGAAAGAATGAAGAGATAGAGGACAAGAGGGGGTGGCATAGTACACTGACTTCCAAGAACTGAACTCCCAGTGACTGAGATCACCTGCCAAAATCTATACTAGACTAGGCCTGTGCACATTTTATAATGGCATGGAGAGGACATAATGAGGTCCCACCCCACTGAAAAACGATATGTAGTTTATGGTTAATGAGGAGAGTATTTTGTATTGGTGATGTAACTACTTATGGTAAGGTATGCATGTTCCTATAAACCTCCCCTTACCCATGCTCATGGAAGCAACCCTTAGTAAACTCAATGGTTCATTTAAAAGAAGACATGGGAGATGGTGAGATTACTCAGTGTCTAAGTTGGTAAAAGGGCTTGCCCTGCAAACTTAAGACCTGAGTTCAATCACCAGAGTCCATAGGAGGGGGAGAGAGAACCAAGTCTCAAGATAGTTGTCCTCTCATCTCTACAGGTGTGTCTGGGCGCGTGCCCCCCCCCCACACACACACACTGTGAGTGCACACAGTAGAAGGAGGGCCAGTTGGGAGAAGAAGGGGGTCACAATGAGTAGAAGATGGACAAGAAAGGGTAGTGAGGGGCAAACACAACAGAGATACATTGAATACACATATGAAAATGTCAAAATAAAACTGGCTGTGTATAATTAATAAATGCTAAGAAAAAAGAAAAAAATAAAGAGAAGACGGACATCAGAACTACCAGGTGAAAGGGGCTTCTGTGGGAGTGAGGCTAGAGCCTAAGAAAGCAGAGCTGTACTGGGAAGTGTATGAGACCAAATGAGCAGACGTCATTTGATATTCTGAATCTAGCTTTCACCGAAGCTCTATCTGCCCCCAGCCACTTTAGCTGCATATGCCAGATAGACTGACAGCACTCATGGCCCCAAGCCTTGACCTCTCTCTCTCCCTCCTTCCTTCCTTCCTTCCTTTATTCCTTTTTTAATATTTCATTACTTATGTATCATATATGTGTGCATGTGTGTGAAGGTCAGAGGCCAACTTTCTGGGAGTCGGTTGTCTCCTTCCACCATGTCAGTCCCCAGGGAGAACTCAGAATGGCAGCAAGTCCCTTTGCCCACTGAGTCTTCTCACTAGCACATACCCATCTTTTATCTGTGTTCTTCCTAATGCCGCCCCTAACCCGACTCTAGGTTCAGTCCTGTGACTTGCCTTGGCTGACAAAATAAAAATAAATGTGAGTGAAGCAGAGGTCATGGGGATGGCACCTGTGTGTTTCCTCTCTCCCTCATTCCCTTTGCCATACCAAGAAGAGCATGTTTCACCTAGACAAGAAAAAATGAAACGCAAAGCATAGCCAAGTTGTCCCTGCCTGCAGAACCACCCCCCACCCCCGCGGGCCGTGTAAGCAAACCCCACCCAGCTGAATGGGAGTGTCTCCTCAGCAGCTGCCCACAGATGCTCGAGCAACACAGCAGAGAGGGGCTGAGCAGCACACACGCCATTAGACCTTCCTAGAGTTTCACACTAGTTGTGTAGCTGGTTGTTTGGCAGCCTTGTGGGAGCAATGTGTGACTGGTGCTTTTGCCTATGTGTTTCCTTTGGGCTGAATTCTGTATGACTCTTTACACCCTAAGGAGTGTCCACGCGTATGTGGAGAAATGTTTTCTGTGACTGTTTCCCATTCTGTAAGAAGACAGTCTTTAAAAGAATTATAACATAATTCCTTTGTGTTATATAATATATATAAGTACACACACATATGTAAGTGTATATGTGTGTTTGTGTGTATGTATATAAGTACATAAAAAGCCATGCTATAGTTAAGATTCTTGTATGAATAATCTCTTGTAAAAAGGGAGTATCAATACACCAATAATAATAACTTAATTCTGTTATATAAATGCTTAATGACACAGACAAGACACAGGAACAGTATGAATATTTAATGAGAAAGAAGATGTTAGATACTGGGAGTGGACAAGAGTAGAGTACAAACCAGTGTGAGTCCACGCGTGTGTGTGTGCGTGCGTGTGCGTGTGAGGGTGCTCCTCACACTTCTGGAAATCACAGACCTATGCGCATGCTAGCAGGGAGACAACGGAACGGACACCAGAATTGCTATTCTAGAAGGCATTCATTTTTTCCCTCTAACGTTTTCATAATAAAGACATACTTTTACAGTAAGAATTTTCTGGGGTTTCCCTCAGTTAAATTGCTTTTTCTGTCCTTACTAAGCTGAGGATCTAGGGGTCGGGGTCCTGGTTAGACCACAGTTAGAGCTGCCCCTCCCTAAAAAGGACTCGGTGGAGCTTGTCCTCCTCTGTCGTCTCCTCCTTCATCTCGTTTCTCTAGCTAGGTTTGAAAGCTCTCACAACTAACACAGAGTGTACACCTGTGTGGATTTAACTTCAGGGAGTCTGCAAGGCTGGCCAGCCAAGGCTTTGGAGCCTGACAGAAGACAATTGCAAACAAATAAATTTGCTCCTTTTGGAAACATACACACAACATACATAAAAAGTAATGCAAAGAATCAGTCTTTCATTTAAAAATCACATATCCAGAAACTGGGTCGATGAGTCTGCAGATCAGAGCACTTGCTGCACAGGCAGGGAGACTGGAGTTCAAATACCAAGCACCCACATAAAACTCCAGGCATGCCTGCAAGCGAGCGTCTGTAGCCCCAGCCCTGAGATAGGCACTGGCAGATCTCTGCAGCTTGCTGACCACTGACCTAGCTTCAAGTTCAGAGGAGACACTATCTCAAAGAACCAAGGCAGAGAGCAACAGAGCAGGACACCTGACATCTTCATCCATGTACATACTGGTCCCTGTGCCCACATATAAGTACATATATACACCACAGTCACACGTGTAGTGAAATGGTTATGGCTCCCCATTTAAAAAGCAAAATATTCTGATACTGGCTCCCAGTTCCTCGAGGCCCTCTTTATCCAAGGTTAGTATTAGATTTAATTCTAGAATCAAGAAACAGAAACTTTGGTTTTTAGTACATTCCAAAACAAACAACATACAAAGCCAGTCCTATCAATGAAATGTTTGGTAACACAGACCCATGAAATTGGATAAACTTTGTGGCTGTTGACAATCTCACTTTTTACCAAGTTCACCAGTGAATTTTCATCTGTTATCTATTTTGTGTCACTATTATTTTTCTTCTTCAAGCACAGTCTAATCCATATGGGCATGAATACCTTCTCCTTAATTAAAAAAAAAAAACACTTCTAGTTATAGCCCTAATCTCATTTTTAATGTTCGTATTTTCCTGTTTCTCCAGCCAATGATACGATTTCAAAGGAGCACTGCTTGTCTTGGCTGCTGAGCTGTAGTTTACTGCTTTCACCTGTATCTCTTTATTCCTAATAACATGTCTACTGCCTCTGTGTTTACTCTTGCCTTTTTACTTTAAATGTTCATTTGTCTTCGACCACATTTCCAAACAAGCACACACATGGTGGCGTGTTGCAGGGCTGCCCTTACTGCCCTTACTGCCCTTCGTGACTAGCAGTTATTTCTCAGCTGGGCCACCAAGACACATATTAAAAATGTCTGCTGGACAACCTGAGTGCTTGCTGACCTAACATGCGTGTTGAACAACCTGCGTCCAACCCTGAAACCCATGTAAAGGTTGAAAGAGAGAAGTCACTCCCCAAAGGTGTCTCTTCTGACCTGTGCTCATGTGCCATGGCACACACAGAAACACAGAAGCATAAAAGTAAATCACTTCTTTATAAACTGATTTGAAAATCATTAATCACCAAGGATATGAAAAAGCTTTCTAGCTCAGGTTTTAAAGAATTAGAGTCTGAGACTTTAAAATGTTTTTTTTCTTTTTCCTAAATTGTCTTCTAGATGGGATCTCACTAGCCCTGGCTGGCCTTGAACTCACAGAAACACACCTGCCTCTGCCTCCTGAACACTGGGGATAAGGGTGTTCGCCACCACATTCAAGCCTTTTCCCAGATCTTTTAACACTTGTCATTGACCTAAATGCTTACTTCATTGTTAAAATAACTAAATGATTACTATAGACAGTTCGGGTGTTAAAGAATTAAGCAAAAGCCTTCAATCATATCATTCATCAATGTTTTTTAACAAAATGATGCTTTCTCCTTGAGTGTGTGTGGATGTAATTTTGGACGAATCAGCATGAAATTCTTCAGAGTCCCTTAACCTCCTTTTTCCTCACCGTGTTACTCCTGACTTCATCTCCTTTTCCCACCGTGTTTGAATGCCAGAAAATGCTTTATAAGACTTGATTATTAATGAATACCAAAGAATCCAAAAGATGGATTAGGTTACCTTGACTTTCTATTTAATTGGGGTAAGAAATGCTTAGATTAGTGGCACAGACCTCTGGGTGTCTTCCCAAAGGCAAGTACCTCATGAAGATTCTGACCTAATGGATGGTTTTCCCACTGATGGATTTAAACTCAGAGGAACTCTTCTGAAATAATGAGTTGTAGAAAGCAGAGCCTTGTTGGAGGAGGTCAGTCATAAGGGTATGTCTTTCAAAGACTGTATCTCGCCTTAGCCCTTTCTTCTGTCTCCTGGCACCATGACATACGCTTCTGCATCTTAACCCTCCTCAAATCCGTGAGCCAGGATAAAGACTTCCTCCCTTAAAGGTATTTCCTTAAAGAGTTTGATCAGACATTTCAGTCACAATGAAGACAGAAGTCTGAGCTGCCCTACTGGAAACAGAACCCCACAGAAAAATCTCTGGAGCCGAGACATCACACAGAAACAGCACTTATACAAAGGGGCAAAGCATCACAGCCAGCAGCCGGACCTAAGACAGACCAATGAAATAAGCCGCCTTGATCTGCCATGCAGTCTCAGATGCATGAGTGACATTCTAACACTACAGGCAATATCAGGACTACCAGCCGAGCTGCAGAACTGTAGGAAATGGTGGGCTATTGTTTAAAGCTCCCAGACTTTGGAAGGCTGTTTTATTCAGCAAGGCCTGAGCCAGTCACTTAATGCTTTATTGAATGGTTATCTAATCATTTATTTAACTAAAGATATGACACGGATTATTTGTTGGATGAAAATGTAATAATATTGTGATGGAAAACATTTCACAATATTTTGATTGAAAAAGTTCAGGCTGACTAATATTTTGATTGATGAAACACTGGTGGTGATCTCCCAAAGATCACGTTCTAGAAGAAACACAAGACAGTTTATACTCACATCTTTTCCTTGGCTAGTTCCCGTCACAGTCTACACTCTTTCCTGTCTGCATGCCATGAGGCTACCATCTCTTCTTGAGGCTGGCAAAAATCTCCAAATCAACTAAGATTCAACATTGCGTATTTAATAAATACACCTTAAGGTTAACGTTACCCTGCTCTACCTGGTCTCATCCAGGACTTCCTGAGCAGTTTAGCAGATGTCTGGATTAGTATAGCTGACACAAATTTGGTTTTATACCAAGAGGTCTGAGATGTGGCAGAGCAGCCTGGAGATGATCCCAAAATTGAGTGTATGCTGTAATTATTTATTATATAAATAATAAGAGTATTTGGCAAGTGAACCCCTTTTCCCTTCAAGATACCTGTATATTTTTCCTTAAAATGTTCTGATTTCCTCATATAAGAAATGTTTTTTAAAAACAGAGGAATTCCTGATGTTGAATGCTGGGGTGAAAGAGGTTGAGATAGGATATATCTATATATAGGAAATTTACTCACTAGAATGGACTCCCTCAAGCAATACTCTTGAGCTCAGATCCAACAGGGTTTGAAGGAGTGATGGTTGTAAGAACTGGGTACTACACAACTGCCTTCTACTGATAAAAGAATTGGCTAGAGCCATGCACAGCTGCCCACACCTATAACCACAGCAATCAGAAGGTAGAAGCAGAACAATCAACAATTTGTGGCCAGCCTTAGCTATACCAACAGTTAGAGACCAGCCTGGGCTACATATGATGCTGTCTGAAAAAAAATCATTACTAGATATGGTCAGAGTATGAAAATTTCATAGTGAAACCCATTATTTTGTCAAGTAAATATAAGCTAAAACATAAACATAAAATCATTGAGAAATGGGCTAGTGAGATGGCTCAGCGGTTAAGAGCACTGAGTTCAAATCCCAGCAACCACATGGTGGCTCATAACCATCCATAATGAGAAACAAAAAAAAAAAGAAAGAAAGAAAAAAGAAAAATGACTAGAGCTTCTGGCTTCAAAAGCTCCTAGAAAAAGAATAATTCCCTATTTATTGTCAAGCCTCAACAATGAAGCCCAAGTGTGCACAAGAACACAAGTCATCTGTCGGCAGTCCACATCGAGCAGCAGAGGAAAACACTGATGTTTGCACCGCCAAGATCACACTAGACAAAGGTGTTCTGTTCAAGCAACTCCATAGAAACCTAGTCAAATAGGTGATTCAGAGGGCATTGGAATACAACAGAGCAATGTTTCCATGACTACATATCTGCTTCTATCTTTTAAAATGTTTTTATTCAATAAATCACAATACACATAGTGGTCATTCCCTCATCTCACAACAGAAGACCTAAAGCCAGGGACAGTTCCTGTTCTGGAAGATTTACAGAGGCAAATGGGTCTACTGAAGCCAGATATGGAAATGTGAAAACATCAAATCTGACATTCCTGTGGAAGTTCTTGTTATCTCTTCTCTGCGGTGACTGAGGAGTTTCCACATATTTAAGGCACTGAACTCCACCAACCCCATCAAGATACGACAAAACTTCCTGAGAGAAAACTGCACTTTCCTCTCTATGAGACTGAGTATCTGATTAGAAATTCAGTGATTATAGATTATCTTGATTAGAAGTTCAGTGATGACAAAAGTTGGATCGCTAAAGGGCCACAGTCTAATACAATATAACTTGGGTTCTCTTCAGTGCTGTTAATAGCTCATTTTTTTGCCCACCTCTATATCTGATATAACATCCTTGTGCCCATCAGGTGAAACCTCTTGGGATGTCTTAACTTGGCAAATCACTAGCTTCCACCAACCATAGAGCTGAGGATGCCATCTGATAGCATCTGAGGTCTACAGTAGAAGTGTCCCCCCTTTGATGTGTCGTCATGTTCCTACCTGTGTGTCTAAAAGGTATGCTACTGTACAGTTTTCTTTGTACTGTCACTATAGAAACTCTATGAAGCTGTTACCATTTTGGAATATGGAATTGTGAAATCTGTGTTCCTAAGCCATGGGAATGAATACTTAAGTCTAGAATAAGCTATCTCTTATCCCAAAAAAATAAATGGTATAAATATTTGTGTATATATGTATGTGCATGTTCATGTATGTGCAATGCTCATGTGGAGATCAGAGGGCAATCTCAGGTGTCATCCTCAGCAAAGCCATTTACCTTCCTTCTAATCTCCTCCTCCTTCTTCTCCTTCTCCTTTCTCCTTCTCCTTTCTGCTCCTTCTCCTTCTCCCTTTTCTTTTCTTTTCTTTCTTTTTTTTGAGACAGAGTTTCTCTGTGTGGCCCTGACTGTCCTGGAACTCACTCTGTAGACAAAGTTGGCCTTGAATTCAGAGATTTGCCTTCCTCTGCTGAGATTAAAGTGCTGTACCACCACTCCTGGCCCTTTTAATTATTGATATATTATACATGCATATATATATATATATATATATATATATATATATGCACATATGCATGTGCATGTGCGTGCATGCATGTGTGTGTGTAGATGCAGTATGCCACAGCTCATTATGAAGGTCAGAGAACAATTTCAGGGAGTTGGTTCTCTCTTTCCACCATGGCTTCCAGGGATTGAGCTCAGGTTGTCAGGCTCACATAAACACTTTAAGTCCCAGCCATCTCACTGCTCCAACCATCCACCTTCTCATTGGCCTGGAGCGCCCTGATTAGATGAGGCTGGTGGACCAGACAACCCCCAGGACTGACCTCTCCTTGCCCTGGGATTACAAGCAAGCAACCAGGACACCACCATATGCCTGCTTTGTTTTGTTTTGTTTTGTTTTGTTTTGTTTTGTTTTGTTTTGTTTTGTTTTGTTTCAATATGGGTTGGGTGGTGTTAAATTCAGAGCCTCTTGCTTACAACCCAAAAGCACCTTATCAAATGAGCTATCACTCCAGCCCACACATCTACTTCTTAAAATTAATTTTAATTAGCAACCTAAGCCAAATACATTATTTGGAAATGAGTTTCTCCTACCAGATTTATAAAAGATCAGACACAGTTTCCTGGGAGCAGACCACCCCTCAGGCTGCTCCACACAGAACTAGGTCAGGCTTGATCAAGAGGTGCAGACTCAGATAATGAAGTAAGCCAGAGGCAGGCTCCCCAGCTGCCACATCCCTGACACCACCTCATGCTTCCTACCTGTTCTAATGAGTCAGTCACACCCTCCGCCCTCTGCCCAGCTGTGTTTAAGTTCCCTGGGGTATTTTAAGACACTTGCTCTGACACTCAGGCTTTTTTGGGTTGTTGTCTCCTTGTTTCTCATCCACCCTGATGGGGTTGGGGTTTTTTTTTTTTTTAATTCTCTAACATGAATTTTTGAAAAAAATAAAGACCAGCTTCATTCAGTAATCAATAATGCAATAATGTCTACTTCCCATTACTGACCTGAAGAAGACCATTTTTGAGCTTTTCCTCTCACCCATAAAAGTGTCTTTAGGAAATAAGGTAGTGATAAGCTCTTGCTCTTTTAAATACTCTTACAGAGCCAAGACAGCGTCCATCAGTAGAGTTCCTAATAAGCTCTTTAAAAAACCTGCCTCTGTATATCTGTAATATACAACACAAAGAAGGGTAAAATATTCATACTCTCAAGCTGCACAAAAACAGATGTTGCTGACATCAGAAAACTATGACCCCCAAAGAGATTAGGTGACCAACACCTTCCACTTTAAAGGCACCTCATGAATAAAGCTGGAAGCCCGTGGGTAAATTCTGCTTAAAACTCGAGCGAAATAACAGATGGCTTCATGAACCTATGAGGATGTTGCCTCTAATTGCATATGAATTCATAAATAAAATATGCCCTCATCCACTCACCCTCTTAAAAAGGCTTAAGGACTCTCCAACTAGAAGCTCAGGAGAACACGGCTGGGAAGAGCCTTAATTCTTGTCTCCCTCAAGAGTCTCAGGCTATCACAGTCTAGAATGCTCTATTTTAAGACGAAAGCACTTCCTGCTATCTGCTCTAAATTAGGTTAAGTTTATTTCCACAGATTTTAGCCCCGGCCCATCACCTGAGCCCTGCTGACAGACCGTGTGAGCTGAGGTCATCACTTCCCAAGACTTCGCCACTTTAAAATATCTGTGTGGGTTTTTTTTCCCCTGACCAGCCTCTTTAACTTTTTAAAACTCTGGGTCACAGATGACATTTGGTTCCAAAATGAAATCTTTCTACAGGGAGATGTGGTATAGAACAGGACTCACATAAGAAGTGACTGCCCTTCAGGTTAAGGCTGCTGCAGACATGTTGAGTGTGGCAAGTTCAAGGCTCTTTAGAATTTGCTTCTAGTTGCCAACACAGAAAGATACAGATAATCCACATTAAAATCCAGATTCCAGCTTCTTTTTGGAAAAAAAATTAAAAATTAAAGTAAAGTAAAAGCTGAAAGTCTGACCGTCCACCTTTCTCCCTTCCCTCCATGACAACGACACACTGGAGCTGAGAAGCACCTGCAGGAGGGCTCCCACCTCTGCCTTTTCTATCCCTCCACACCCTATGGCCTTCCATTCTGTCTGACTCCCTCTTTCTATGTTTAGCCTATAGGCAGTAAAATGCTGGCTCACTTCTACCACATGAAAGACCTTAAATAAGAATTTATTCTCTCTCACCACATCCTTCAAGTCCACACTACCTTCTTTCTAAAAAGCTCCCTTAAATCCATCTCCTTGTCTCCCACGAGTACTGGCACCAGCCCATTACCCTAGTGTGACTCTTGTTTAAGCTAGCCTATACCCTCCCAAACCACCTCCCATTTTGACACCCTCTGTTCTATTTCCAAAACATCAGCCAAACTGTGTCAAGTTACAATTATAATCACAAAAATATCTTCACCGCCTACTTAGAACCCTTCAAGGCTTCCCAGTGCTGCATAGATAAACCCTGTAGGATCTCTTTCCCACTTGCTTTCCAGAGACTCTCTCCTTCACCATCTCTGAATGAGTCTTCCTCTTGATGCTCAAATGCATCAAGTTCCTTGCTGCCTCTCAGTATCACATAGACCATTTATGGGACTCCTTCCTAGTCATCATTTAGATCATTTCAACTGATAGCCTACCTTCTACAAGGTCAGTCCTTTTGAATCATATTGCCAGGCCCTGTGGATGTGAGATTTAAGGCCATTTCCCCTTCACTTTGCAATATAAGTCCAGGAGAGGAGGTAAAGGGATAGATGGACATACAAAGGTGGGGTGGCAGTAGCTTAGTGAATAGACCTGGAATGTCTAGCTAAGCTAGCAGATAGGTTCCAGCACTGAACAATTCGTTCAGACAACCAACATAAGGGATGAGAATTTTAGTGGGAGTCTCCTCTCTTTTAATACAGTTGGTCGGTCTTATTTATTTTATAAGCCTAAGGGATGGCACATATGATAAAGGTAAGTCTCCATTTTGAGACGTCTCACTATGTAGCCAGGTCTGGCCTGGAACTTGCTTGGGCTGGCATCAGCTTCTCTTATGTTGGGATTGTGGGTATGTGCTACTGCAAGCTTTTGTAAAAGTAAATATTAATTGCACAGATCAATTTTACGGTGCTCAACTGTACCACCTCTGCCACTATCAGGACTTTGAACATGGTCCACGTCATACCCAGTTGTCCACACTGAGATCACATAATGTATTCTCATTTCTTGGGGTTGCTCTTCCTTCCTACCATAAGCCCCAACTGTGCAACCCAGATTTTAACACTCAGTCTAACAATGGAAGTCTCCAGGCAATACAGACCCAAGGACCACATCTCTATACATTTGAAATGTACACACCAAGCTGGTAAACTGGTAAATATAGCACATTCATCCTCCCACTCAACAAATGTAAAGGTTAGAAAGGCATTGCTTGAATCCTCAATTAGAATGTTTACTCTAAACAAAATCCAATGGCAAACGGAAGGCCTACCCTTCCCTAGTCCTCACTGCTAGTTCAAATATAGTCCAGGAGCCACACATATATGAATTCTGCTAGCTAGCACAATCGGCTATTTCTAGATATATCCAAGGTAGGGCAGCTTTTTTCTGTAAAAGAGTAAATGACAATGTATTTCAGGTTTTGTGGGCCATTGGTCTCTGTCACAAGTGTCTGCCTGCCATTCAGCCTGACAGCAACTATAGATGATTTATAACCAATGGTCAAGGCTGCATTCCAATAAAACCCGATTTAAAAACATATGGCAGCAGTTGCATGTAATCCATAGGCTATAACCTGATAATACCTTGTCTACAATCTCATAAGCATGTGCCCCTTGGCAACCCTAAGTGCTGGGATGGGCATGCTAGAGCAGGATCTGGAGGCAAATCAGGGTTGTTTATATAGGCAGGTCACAAGCCTCCAGATACAAGAGTGGGCTCTGGAACGTCAGGCTCTGTAGACACCTGTACTGGTCCCCATGGGGAGAACTTCCCCATGGGGAAGCCAGGGTCACAGAAGGGCCAGGGTAGTCCTAGTGGCCCTTCTTACACATGTCTAAGGACACAGGAGCTATGCAAAACAATCCTTCACTGTCTGAAAGAGTGGAACTGGAACTTCAGTCCAATGACCTTTTATCACAGCATTGAAGTCGCTTCCAAGGACATTATGTGACAATTTTACAATGCTAAGCAGGGAGAAAGACATTGTGTTTTCAAAAAGAGAGGGATCAAAATCAGATCTGGCTGGATCCACTCATACATCTATCCCACTTCCTAGTGTGCCCTCAAGCAGATACTTTCCTGCCCTTCAGCTCGAAGCTGGGGAGTGACAGCAGCTCTTCTCATAGGGATGGGGGGTGTCATTAAATGAAATGACACAAGAAAGAAACTTAGCAGAATGCCCAGCACACAGATAAAATCCAATAAGAGCCAATCCGGATAACCTTGATATGCCTAAGGCCACTAGAAACCTCAAAACTATCTTGGAATTCTTTCAACTCATTAAGTTTATCCCTGTCTGATTAGATTGGTTCAAACTCAGTTTGCTATTTAAAAGTGCTTCAGCCATCGTTATTTTTGTTTTCAAGGGGTGCGTTCTCCTTTCTTCCTTCCTCCTGGACAGATAAGAAGCAGTGGGCTTAGCAGTAATACTTTTTATAGTTTTATTTCAATTTTTTCATACAACGTATTTTGATTCTATTTTACCCTCCCCAAACACTTCCCAGAACCATATCTCCCTACCCACCCAATACTCTCTCTCCTTCCCTCCCCCTTCTCCCTGAGCACAAAGACAAAAATCAAAACAAACAAGCAAAAGACAAGAAAGTGTCAAAACAAAGCAAAAATAAACAACAACAAAGAGTTCATTTTGTGACGGCCACCTATTTTGTATTGGCCTGCCATGAACAAGGTTATTAATCTCGGATATTCCTTTGCAAGTGGATATCAATTGCAAACTGCTTCTCAGTTAGGACTCTATTATTTTTCAAAATAGGAAAAATCTATAGGCTGCAATATTATATATCCACAGATACCAAGGAATCGCAATAGTAAACTATTTAATCTTAAATGCTACAAAAATATGAATTAGGAGCAAAAAAACTCCCACTTGCCATAGCTAAAATTGTTAAAAATGCTTTCCAATCATTTTCCCCAAAGCCCTATGAAACGGAAGCATGCATGTACACACCTCACCACCCTCCCCGTCAGCACTCTCTCGTGCTCATTTTATAATTACTGTTTTCCACGTGCAGAAAAGAACTCAGCTGCCTCGGATCATGTTTTATAGCTAAGCACTTGATGGAGGAAGTTGACAACCGTCCATACCCAGGTGAGCAAGGGCTCCTGTGCCCCAGGGTTAGTTCTTCCCATCAGCCGTTGCTCCTGCGTACATTTTAAACTCTATCCAACTGTTCCAAAGTATGACCATAAAATGTAAAAGACCTAAAAACTTTCTAAAGAAAGGTGTGATTAAAGTATACGGCTAAATCCACAAGTTAAAAGCATAACAAAAATCAAGAATAAAAGGTCAAAGTAATGAGATGTTAAATAAAATTAAATTAAAGATTATGGCCGGTACAATATGCCGAGTATAGCGTTATTCATGACCTCACACACGATGGAACAAATAAATTGGTTGCACTGAAGAAATAACTAAGATTGCTAAATTTGTCTTTAAAACATCTGTGCACCTCCTTTAATCTGCAAACGTGAAATGTCAATTGGCAATATTTTAGCTATAATACACTTACCTTAAAACAGAGCTGGGGATTATTGGGTCTTACATTAAAAATCCCCAATCTGTCTACCAACAGGTTTTCCAGAGATAATGACAGAAGAGGTAGAAGAAATACAGCTCCATGCCCTTAACCCCAGACACTCAATTCTACAAAATGCTTCTTCACTGGCAACAGCACTGTGTAAGTAGAAATATATATAGATATGTGTATATGTGTATATGTGTATATGTGTGTATATATATATATATACACATACTTATATACACACATATATATGTATACATATATATACACATACATATATATACACACACATATATATGTGTACATATATGTGTGTGTGTATACACACACACACACACACACACACACACACATATATATATATATATATATATATATATATATAAAAACTCACATACACTAGAAAAACATTAGCAACAAGAACTGAAGAACATGAGGTGGAAATTAGCTTAAATGGTCACATTTCAGAGTAGAGAATTCATATGTACCTCATGCATGATACATCTATGTGCTCATGTATGTATGCATGCATCTATGTGCCCATGTATGTATACATACATCTATGTGCTCATGTATGCATACACATGTATGCATACATCTATTTCATCTACAAAGAAGACAACAGTCCCTCAACAGCATGGCTGATGCTCATGAAGGAACTGTATCTGAGCCTTTAAAGGGAACCAATAGCACAAGGCTGAATTAGATTCAGAAACCTCTTGAAAAACTGAATTTTCAGTGCCTAAGAGTTCATACATTCAGTCACCGAAAGATCTCTTGCTCATGAATTCTAATAGGAAAAAATGAAAAGGGAAACTAAGAGACGTGGCTGGAATCTACTCACTGGATATTTCTAAAGAACAAATCCAAAATGTAGCTTCTAATGTGCCAGAGGCCCTCCATGAGAAATGGGGTCGCATCCCCTTTATTTGGGATTCTATTAACAACTCTAATTGTTATACAAGGCTGTCAGCTACTTTAATATCTATCATCAGATGAAGGCCTCTTGAGAGTGATAGATGTGTACTCTAAGGGAACTCAATGAGAGGCAGTACAGAAACAGATGGAGAAAAATCAAGGTTTTCAACTAGGCAGAATCTGACATGGGGGACAGATCCATAATCACATTTGTTAAGGAATTTTGCAAAGCTCATGAGAATTCAAGAGCTGTCTTTATTTCAGTAATTTGAAGACAAATACTATGAGAATGTTCTTGACCACCACAGCAGACATGCCCATTGAGTTGGAGCATCTCCCTGCAGCCTGAGGAAGCACTGCGAATTAATGGGAAAGGAAAGACAGTGGACTTGGGATCTAAAGCATGTGTTCCCAGTGGGTAAAAGGTAAAGGATGCATGTTCCTCGCCATGAGTCAAAGTTTCACAGGAGTGAGATTTGTGAGAGAATTGAGTCATCACCCAGGGCACAGCAGGGTAGACCAGTTGACTGCCAAAGAACCCGCCTACAATAAACAGTCAGCGTCATATTCCAGTTACAAGCAGCAATTTAGTTAATGCAGTTAAGTTAATGATGTTAATTTAAATTATTAATATGAAGAGTACTCAATTTCCAAATTGATTTTGGGCTTTATCAAAGTATGAGACACTTAAAAATGATCTCACCAACCTTATGTTTATATAATTAAAGTATCACTGTGGTAATTTTAGTCCAAAGAAAGCCTACCCAAGTTTGAGAGACCTTAAGAGATTCAGCATACATTAGATGTGAGTCCGTGATCTCCTACTTCTTATCTAGTTTTGAACTCATTGATGAGCTTCACTCAGTAGAAAGGCCTCAGCTGTAATGATGGCTACTATAACAAGTTAAGTGAGTGATTATTAGTTCTAAGGATATAGAAATACTTGGCTGAATGCCTGCCGAGGCTTACTGAATATCATTACCATCACCATCACCATCACAATGACCACCACCACCACCACCATCATCATCACCATCATCATCACCACCACCATTATCACCATCATCATCACCATCACCATCATCAATTTTGATCAACAGATACATTAGGAGGTTGTCTTCAATCCTTTAATATCATATTTCTTCCTTGTGAGTAAAACAATTAGCAATGTTAAAAATCTTGCCATAATGGATCTACAAAGATTAACTGGTCAAAAAAGTTGTCAAAAGTGTACATGTGAAAGCAAAATTCCAGTCAGCCATAGCATTTGTTCACAAGCCTACAGTCTTCCTCTGTTAGGACGAGAATCTTCCTTGTTCCACTGAAACATGGCTCGACCACATGACACCTGCCCCATCTAGGAGCTACCCTGTGGGTAAGTCATTGTGTTTCCTCTTCACTGAGAGGATAACTATGCAAGGGTGAGCCCTCCAGCCCAAGTCCCAGAGTGAAGACAACCAGTGACTGCCCACCAGAGCAAATTAAGCACAGTGCTAAACAAAATACTTAATTAGGTTAGAACACAGGATGGCATTCTCTCACTTCTCACTTCCCTTCCCTTCCCTTCCCTTCCCTTCCCTTCCCTTCCCTTCCCTTCCTTTCCCTTCCCTTCCCTTCCCTTTCCTTCCCTTCCCTTCCCTTCCCTCCCCTTCCCCTTCCCTTCCCTTCCCCTTCCCCTTCCCTTCCCTTCCTTCCCTTACCAAGCAAGGTAATGTCATCCTTTAAAACATACCTAGACATTGTAACTGTCTCCATGTGTGTTTTCTTTATTAGTCTATCCACCCCCCAAAAAATACTTTTTTTCCTGATACTTGGACATAAGGTGAAGACAAAAAGAGCTGCAAGGGGGCTGCATTTTGGCATGCTCTGAGAGAGTTGTACAAACAGTGCAGAAGTGAGTATCAGCTAGAACAATAGAACTTGGGACTTGAAGGGTCAGTACGTATATGAATACAGGTCTCAAGCACAGCCCCATAATGAGTCCAGTTAACCGTAGAAAGGCAAGAGAACAGGGCTCCAGGAAATGCTATCTCTGATCCTATCTTACAACTGTTTCCAATCGCACTAAGACACCACTTGACGTGAGCCTTTCACTGACTAGATAATTCAGTCCTCACAGCTCGTTGAAGGTGGCAGCCATACCTCTTTCATCTTCCTAAGCACTGCAGTGTTGTAATTAAAACCAGTTCTGTGTGGAACAGTTGAAGCATGGCCTCTGAGGCCAAGAGTACAAGATTCAGATCCTAGTTCCTCCACAGACTTGGGCCGGGAGCCTGTGAGCAGATGCTACGATCATCGATCTGAAATGAACATTTTAGAGGGCCCCAAGGGACTTCTCACTGCCAGGAGCAGCATCTCTGCCTGAGGGCTCCTTTTGAGCCTTGGGAAGCTGATCTTCCCCTGTATGAGACAGAGCAGAAGTGCCAGGGAATTAAATATCCTCAAAAATACCATACACCATAGCTTACAGCAGAATTATTTATATTGGCCAAAAGGAGGAAACAACCCAAAAGCCTAAAAGCATCAAACGGGGAACTCAAACGTGGCATACAGACAATGCCATGTTAACCAGCCTGCAAAGGCAATGAACTTCTAACAGGTATTCTAGCATAGATGCAGGAAGCACTAGAAGGCACTGGAGCTTCATGTCCAACTCAGTCCTTTGCCTAAAGGGAATCAATCATACAAAAGCTAGAGAAACTCCCCAAATAGCATGGAGAACACCCAGGACAAACAGATCGCCAACATACCCCTGACTTAGGGAATCAGAGGGCTATGGGCTGATTGTGCTATTCCCTCTCCTGCTCTGACTTGCCATCTTAGCATCAGTCAAGATACAGTTTGTCCTTTTCCAGCTCCATATTGCACCATTCTCACAAATGAACCCAGAACCATGACCCTGCATATCCAGGTACATCCTTTGCCAGAACACACCTACAGTGCTGTTACTTCAGCTTTCACATATACCATCTGGCCAGCCTAAACAGCAGATTGCAACTCAGGCCTGCTCTATTAAACAAGACTAACAAGGGCTGGTAGAGGTTATGATTTGATGAGTATATGGAAGGCTCTGGGTTCAATCTCCACCACAAACAAACAAACAAACACATAAACAAAGTAGTGAATAATCTAATGTCTAGGGACATCTCATCTCTCTCAGGCTGGCCTTGAACTCCATGTGTAGCTGAGGGTACTCCTGAACTTTTAATCCTCCTGCCTCCCACTCCTGCATGCTGGGATGATAGGCACTCCCCACCATGCCTGGTTTGTGCAGTGCTCAGAATCCAAGGCAGGCCCTCACTCATGCTAACAAGCACTCTGCTGCCTGGGCTGCATCCCATCTCCCAGAAAATACATTTCTGAATATGTATTTTTCTCAAAACGGAGACAAATGCTGACTAAACATGCATGTTCAAGAGGAGGAAGACTCTATTTACATTTTGCTCTGTAGCCTAACTCTCAACACTTTCCCCTGACATTTCATACACAATAAAGACTCTTAACCTTTTCTTATTCCAGTCAACCACCTATAGTTGATCCAACTGGAGCATTTGACTGAACACCATACATACTGGGCATATATAGCAGCTTCTGGTTTTGCTCTGTTACATTATGAGCCTCACTCTTCTCCCATTTACTGCCACCTGTATTTTCCCCTTTAACTCTATAAAACAGTAGCATCATTCACAAAACACTTGGGTGACTGCACAAATACTGTGGGTGACTCTTCTGAAATACAAGGGCACAGCAGCTCAAAACATCGGTTCCTAAATGGAGGCGCAGAGGTTCTGAACAAGGTGTGAAAGGCAGTTTATCAGGGTTGCCTTGTAAATGTGAAAAGTCCAAGGCAGGCAGGACACATAGAACATGCAACAGACTTCTCACCTCTAACTCCCAACTGGAGGCATTTCAGAGGGTAACTAAACCGTTTACATCCACGAACTTTCTCAGTCCACTCTCAATATGCTACAAATCATTCCCACATTTCCATCTTAATATTCCAACAGGCGGTTTGATTCTGTCCACTTACGGCGAGCACTGGCCTTTGCATCTCTAAAGCGAGATCCGCATTCTAGTCTCTACTTAGATATTACTGAGAAGATTTTGGTCCTTGATGACATTTAGAGAGAGCCTCAAAACCTCCGAGTGGTGTGGAGTTCCACTGCAGGCCTTTGGTCAGGAGTATCCTCAGCTGGAAAATGGTCTGTGAACATTGCCAAGGCTGCATAAAGTGTGTTTAGTCAATGAAGCCCCAGTGGCTGTTGCTAGGATGTCTAAGTCCAAATCTAACCATCCCATACCCATCCTGTCATCTATCTCCCAGTTTCAGGCCCCTTGGCCCAAACCAAGCCCCACGTCATTCCCATAAATACAAGGTCACAGGTTTAATTCCTAGTACAGAAAAAGGTAAAAAATAAATAAATAAATAAATAAATACCTGAGATCCTTGAAAGCCAAGCGCCAGCTCTAGCTTCTTCATGGCTCACAGGGCCCTTGTGCCCAGTCACCCTCTCAGGCCTCTCTCCCCACACTACACCCTCAACCAAAGCACTGGTTCTACAAACTACATTCACCTCCCCAAGCTTTGAATCTCCTCCCATTTTCTCATTTTGAAGCTGGGCCTATACTATTCATCTGGTATTTGTACCACTCAAACCCACTCTCTGTCTACTCTAGTGCCCTCAGCGACACCTTTAGTATCACTAACTCAGAAGCCCTTCCTTCATCCTTCTTCATGACCCTCTGAAGTTGTCTGTGGCAGGCTAGTTGCTCCCCAGAAGAGAACCACTATTAACACCAGACACTCTAGCCTTCAAGCCTCCAAATCAACTGCTCCTACAGCCCTCCTCGTGTCCAGAAGAGACCTGTCATGATGTAAGTACATAGACATATGGCAGCTACATAATATAATGGTTTATATTTCCTTATTAATAAAATCTATCATAAGAGCACACATGCTGGTTTTGCTCCCAAGGTTGAGATTGCAGACAATGTCATTTATTTGGTTGAAAGTTATTTCATTGAAAGCCTGCATGCATGAACAAACATCTGTATGAGTATGTATGTGTGTGTGTGTGCAAGTACATGTGTGTGTGTGTGTGTGTGTGTGTGTATCTTACATGATACACATGAAATAAGTTGGCCTAAGTGATGAGAAACAGAGGTCCCAAATAGGACAATCAATGATGAGTACACAAAGGGAACTCAGGCCAGTGCTACATTTCTATAGATAAAAGAAACTGCTTGAAGTTATTCCAAGCAACTATTCATGTTGGGAATTCAAGATGGGTCATCAGTGTATTTGAAGTCTATATATAAAGATAACGGTTCTTTTTCATCCTTAACAAAAATGGCAAAGAATTCCCCTTGTGTGTCAGCCCCTGCTAACTGTTCCCTCTTCCCAGGCGTGATGGGCAACCCCTGAAATCCCGTTGCCTTTGTGTCCACCTAGCATCACACAGGACTTGTTCTCAGAGAGCCCACAAGAAGGCAAAGCTTTCATCCCATTCACTACCCAACCTTCTGCTCCCCTAGGGAGAGGCCCAGGAACAAACAGGAGGATGTGCCAGATTGGGAAAGAAAGAATGGGTATGGGGGAGCTTTACAGCCTGAGGGGGAGGGAGACTCACATCATCAGAAAAGATCAGAAACCATCTTCTGAGAGACGCGCACGTAAAAAAGAGTCAACAGCTCTGCTCCCAGCATATACTACCCCTTGCTCTTCAAGGTCATGACAGTTAGCTGGAACCAGTTGGCAGGAAGGTACCATGGCAAGCCTGGCTTCAACCAGGCAACGAACACCATCATGATAGGAATGTGATGTCTGCCAATTCCACTGAGAAAACAAGCAGGGGTAGCAGGCCCCACCCAGCCTCACATCTTACAGAGACCCTAGCTCTGCACCTCCAGGGAATAGGTTTCCACCCTCAGAGCAGCTCCAGGATGGCAAAGAACCTTCAGTCACTGCCAGTGCACAGAGGATGAACTCCCACCCTGACGGCATCCCCTGTGTCACAGTGGAATTCACTGCAGAAGAACTTAGAGCAGCAAAGCGCAGCGAGGTTTAGTTTCTTACGAAACCCTGCTCTCTCTTGCTATAATTAGTCATGCCATTTTAGCAGAAATGTCTCTCCTAGTTTGCATAAGGATATGAGAGTATTCTTACAAAACAGTCAAACTGCTCGACGCCCATTCAAGTTCTTGTCTTCTGACCCACTACGAAGTTATCTTGAATTAATAGTTTGTTCCTCAAGCATTTGAGGGGAGTGTACTTTGGTGCCTGCAGTTCATTCATACTCAAAATTGTGTAGGGGTGGAGAGCAGGAAGGCAAGAAAAGAGGTAATTTTAGACACTTGCGTATGTTCACACACACATGCACACACACACACACACATGCACACACAAACACACACCCACACCTACATATGCACACACAACCACACATATCACACACACACACAAGTTCAATGAGACCTGGAGAAATGGCTCACCAGTTAAAGTGCTTCTCACGTAAGAGTAAAGACTGACATTCATTATCCCCAGAAATCCACATAAATGCCACATAGTCACAGATGCCTGCCTGTAATGCTGGCCAGAGAAGTCAGAGCCAGTGATCCCCAGAGGAAGGGGCCTAGCAAGACTAGCCATATCAGAGAGCTCTAGGTTTAACTCCGAAAACCTGCTTCCATGAATAAGGTAGAAGAAAAAAATGGAGAATGATTTTCAACATCAACCTTGGCTTTCACCTACAAGCACACACACACACGTGTACCCACACAGATGCATGCCTACATACATGCAAAAGCATGTACAAACATATGCATGCACACACACACATACACAGAAGATATGGGAAGGAAGGAGTTAACAAACAAAGCTGCTGTTGACAGGCATCTATGAATATTGTCACTGTTTGCCCATCTGCAATGTATCCAAGAGACAGCTTTCTATCCTGTATTCATGCAGTAGGGCTGTAATCTTCATCATTGACTTCCAGGAAAAATAATCAGTTCTTTCCTGAAAGGGCTGGCTCCTGTCCTCTCTCTCTCCCTCCCTCTCTCTCCCCTGCTTTAATTTTAGTGAGTGCCCATGAGGTGCCAGCCAGCAAGTACAGATTTCCTGGGCTCTGACCAAGATGAACTCTCCCTGGCAAAGGCAGTGCATGTTCGAGAGCAGAGGATAGACCTTGGAAGCAACAGATCTCAGAGGCAAGAGAAGAAAAGATGCCCAAGACACTAAGGTCACAGTCCTGGGAATCAAGCAGTGAAGTGCTGAAGTGTTGGGTAAACAACTGGTGGGTAAACTGAGCCAGCCCAGGAGAAGGGGGCCCAATTATACCTCAGTTAGCCAGTGAGGTAGAAGCCTTGGGCTTCTGAGCTCCACTGAGACAGAGTGAGTAGAAATCACCCAAGCCTCAACCCTGCTTCCATGACAACCCAGCCCCTCATGCTGTTTTGGCATTAATGCAGTGGCCCTTAGTTATCTTACTTTGCATTTGTAAGGAGCAGTCACTGTTCCTACTGTGTCCAGTAATAATTAAGTAGCCTTGAAAGTCAGGGTCTAAATCTGGCTGTTTGAGCTCTACTGTTCCTTGAGTTCACCTAATAAATAGTTAATGAAGATCTACTGTGTGGAAACCTTCCCCTAGGCCCTGGGATTCTGTGATCACCACACCATAGAAGGTGGCTCCGGATGGTCTCACATTGCACATGTGATGGCCGACCATAGAAGTGATACAAGTCACTCATAATGCATGCCTAGGAGGAGAGAGGAAGCGGCCATGGGAACATGAACAGTCTACACTACAGATGTCAAGGCACAAGAAGCTGTCTAAGATAACATGTGTCTATTAAAACGTATGTAAATAAGGCGATTGGACAGCTACAAGATTCACACCACCCTGTGCCTGGGAGAGTATGCAGCTATCATTTTAGAGAAGTGGCTTCACCATAAAGATACCTCAGGCCACATAAACCTGAACTCTTGAGTTTTTAGGGAAATTTTTTCCTTTTTTTCCCATGAATTCCTCAGTGGGGTCCAGCTAAATTTTACTTAAGAGGAAAAACATGTATGGAACTGAAAAACATTGGAACCTCTAAACAGAAAACAAATTCTTGTACAGATTTAAAAAGGGGAGAGAGGCAGAGACCACAACATGGAAAGTCCAAGTAGCCCCTCCCACTAAAGCTCTAGAATGTCTAAGAGGTGACAGCCAAAGGGAAGTCTACAGTCAGGCTCTGAAGCTCTGCCGTAGCTCGCTCTCACTTGGCTCTTTACCGTGAGGAAGGCAGAAGAGCACAATCCCGTCAGACGAGGTCATCGAGGGCTCCATACACGGTTCTGATGATGTGCGGGAACCCCCACCCTCCAGCTCTGAATCATGATGCACAGCTCATCAGTGATTCTCTCCATTACTCATCCCTTGCTTCCCAGCTAATGCGAGACCATCGATAGAGGCTAATGCTAACCTTCAGGAAGCATTTGCTTTGTTCTCAGAAGATTACAGTCTAACAGAAAACCATGACTTACAGTCACCCAATCACAACCTTATCTCTCTCTCCTGGGGTCGGCTGGATCCCCAGCTTCCCCTCTGCCTCCATTCCCACAAACACTGGACATCACGTGCCAAAACCTTGACGCCCAATCCCCAGTCTCTAACTCCACGTCTTCAATCTGGGACTAAGCTGCTTACTCGAGCTTATTTGAACGTACTTTTCCAATATGATTTCTACTGTGGTTCCTTATCCTGTCCAGCTGAAGGTAAGCCTAAAAGTCAAAGTGATGCCGTTTTGAATTCCAATCCCTCTACTTACTAGTTCTGTGATCTTGGGCAAGTTCTTTAACGTCTGGGAGCTTAATGCCACCACCTGCAAAATAAGTAGGATAGTATCTGCTCTGAAGAACCCTTAAGAAAATACACATCAAAGAGGATTATGTTTGGCTGCAGTAACGCCTTGTAGATAATGCAGTTCTTTGTTTCATTCGACAAGATTCTACAGGAGGCAGTGTGGTGGCACTCAGCACTTGGGAGACAGAGACAGGTTATCGTGGGTTCAAGGCCAGACCCTATCTCAGATCAAAGCATAGTAGAGAAAGACAGGGTAAGCTGGTAGTATCAAGGAGAAGGGCCATCAAGACTGAGATCTTTCCAGGCTCCAGGTCTGTTAGTTGTTATATTTCGTTGTTTTGCTTTGTTTTGTTTTGCTGAGCTAAAACTTAAACACTGGACTCACACACCTCAGCTTTGCTATGTTGAAGACACTTTCACTGCTATAGTTATTACTGCCTATCCAGGTATTATACCCACGTTCCCAGCAGCAAGAATGAAGTGCCAAGAGCTATTGGAGTGCACCAGCCGGGCGTGCCCTCTTTTTTTAAGATTTCTGGAAAACCCCCACCCAATAATTTCTACCTCCGTCATTACCAGACCTCTATCTCATGACTTCTCTACGATGCCATGGAGTCTGGGAGGATCAGATGGGTATATCCTCATGTCAAAATATAGTTACTTTAGTTTAAAGAGCAGGTAGAGATGAAGATTGGGTAGGCAACCAACCAGGTCTACTCTAATATCAAATTAGCTGTTTTACCAAGAGTGCTCTGCACCGGGCCTCACACAGAGTTACATAAAAGTTACACTGTAGCCAGATGTGCTAACACACATCTCAGCACTTAGGAAGCTGAAGAAGGAGACTTGCCAGGTTCCAGGCCAACTTGGGCTACAGAGTAAGGCTGTACCTCAAAAGAGAAAAGGTTAGACTATAGGAACAATTGCTAATGGGTGTTGCTGCCGTTCATCTCACTAGCTTTCTGGCTAAAAGGAGTAACTTGGTTATAGCCACATGTGCCCCTCACATTCCTACAAAAATCATGTGAGCACTTTTCTATTGCTGTGACAAAACCTCATGGGCAAAGCAGTTTATAGAAGCAAGCATTTAATTTGGAGGCTCATGGTTCTAGAGGGTTAGAGTCCATGATCACCATGTTAGAGAACATGTTAGCAGACAGTCAGGCACAGTGCTAGAGAAGTAACTGAGAGGTTACATCCTGATCCACAGGTTGGAAGCACATGGAGAGCTAACTAGAAATGGCTTTTCAGCTAGGGATTTTAAAACCTAAACATACCCGCTCCCCAGCCCCAGTGACAAACCTCCCCTAACAAGGCCACACCTCCTAATCCTTCCCAAGCAGTTTCACCAACTGTAGACTAAGAATTCAAATAGACAAGCCTATGGGGAGGAGGTTCTCATTCAACCCACCACGACTATCTCCTGTTCTTGCTGTAGCTTTCTCCCTGTGAATCTAAGAAAATGGCATTTCATCCAAGAATACTTCCCCCACCACCTACTTGTAACAGTAAGTTCCAAAATGCCAGGTCCGCCACACTGGCCCACACCACTGCATTAACAATTATGTCACAGAATACTGTCAGGTCCTAAAACTAAAATAGTACCCTGATAATTAAAGTTGCACATGTATAAACACACCTGCTATGACCATCAGCCTTCTAGGGTCAAATACAGTATATTCCAAACTGCAAAGTTTAAATAGTGTGTGTGTGTGTGTGTGTGTGTGAGAGAGAGAGAGAGAGAGAGAGAGAGAGACAGAGACAGAGACAGAGAGACAGAGACAGAGACAGAGAGACAGAGAGAGACAGAGAGAGACAGAGAGAGAATATTCATAGAGATGAAGAGAAGGTGATAAAGATTCCATCCTCCAAGTATTAAGAGGGGGCTAGGGAGATGGCTCAATGGTAAAAGCTCATAAGCATGGGGACCAGGTTTCAGATTCCAAGCGCCCATTTAAAAGCTGGGGTAGGCATGTGCCTTTACTCCCAGCACATACTATAGTGAGAGAGAACAGTGAGGAGTCCCTCTCTCAAGGGAATGATAGTATAGGACAACCAAAATTCTCCTCTGGCCTCTGCATGGGCACACACTGATAGACACATACACACGCACAAACATCCATACTCTCTCTCTCTCTCAATCTCTCTCTCTCTCTCTCTCTCTCTCTCTCTCTCTCTCTCTCTCTCACACACACACACACACACACACCAAAAGAAAAAAGAAAATGAATGAAAAAATAGAGAAATAAGTAATAATTGTTGCCAGGCATAATGATGGCGCACGCCTTTAATCCAAACACTTAGGAGGCAGAGCCTGGAAGATCTCTGTGAGTTGGAGGCCCTGGTCTACAATGTGAGTGCTAGAACAGCCAGAGCTACACAATGAAACTCTGTTTGAAAATAACAGGAGAAAGAAGAGGAGGAGGGGGAGGGAGAGGAGGAAATAGAGGAGGAAGGGGAGGAGGAAGAAGAGGAAGAGGAGGAAGAGGAGGAGGAGGAGGAAGGCTCTCTAAGTTACACCATACTTTGAACCTACATGGTAGACTGTAGCTCACTAAGCCTTCCTTACCCCACTTCAGGCAGAATCTACCACTGAGATTGGACTTTTCCATGCAACTTCCTTTCTCCAAGAAAGGGTGTCAGTGGAAGTGACATTTGCTTGCATGGTTTGCCTGGATGTTTGACAGCATCCACCATAACATGGGCAGGCCACAGGAACCCCAGAACACCTATGGAACACATTAGAACTCAACCTGTGCCTTAGTCAGGATGCTCCCAGAAGCTGAGCCTGCAGACTGGAGAGGAAAATGAATACCTGTTGCTATAGAGGAAAAAATCCTGTTACCCTGCCAGAGTTGAGTGATATACTGTTATTATTTGGAATATGTTGGCATTTCTTATCTGTTCACTTATTTTGTCCCTTTTCTTCATCTCAAAAGAGAACACTGGCTGCAACCAGTGTATTTCTAGCTTGGACCCAACTGTCATAAACTTGCAAGAGCCACACTATTAGCACTGGCACACTCCTGCTTTATGTTCGTTCTACTATCTTACAAAATAAATAAACCTGAAATAAACTATCAAGGAACCGTATAAATATTGCTGAAACTGTACTGGTGGATGACAAGAGGTGACCCATGTGGCAGTCAGTGGTAACAGGTTGTATGCTTTTTAAAAGCCAACAGATGTTCTAGTGAAACAAGTGAGACAGAGTCTGCAGAATCAACCTAAAGAGAAGCACAAGCTATGCACTGAGGTGAACTTGTGGACAGCGGGGCTCACCTCACTCATCCTCCGCAATACACAGAACTGTGGCTTCTTACAACATAATAAAAGAGACAGTGTGTGCCATACTATTTTAGAAGAACAATTTAAAATGTAAGTATATTGAATCACTAGTGAAACGGGATTTTTTTTTTTTTGCAAGTAAAAGAAAAATGAAAGTCTAATCCCTTAGGGTGCAGGAAACCAACTGACTGATGTTAAAAGCATTTACTCAACCAGAACATGCTTAAATTGGAAATCTGAGATATCAAGAAAAATAGAAAAGTGTGCATTTTATTTTATCTTCCTTTAAATTGTCATCAAGATTAGAACTAACTAATAGGCCAAAAATGCCCTACTAGAAACACACAATACACAAAGCTGTTGAATTTGCCCTTGGGATGCACAGACAAGCAGGCAGTCAAAGGATCTGTGGGCTCTTCAAGGGTGGGCTCAGGGTATGCACTAGACTTGTGCAGACCACACCACCAAAATCTTAATTGAAAGCCATGGCAAGGTCATCGGCTCTGGGTCAAACAAAAGTACTTACCATCACGGTATAGTGTGGCAATGGACCTAATTCCTTTCAGTCTCCACAATTAGAATTTAGGGGCAATAGCGGTACCTACCTCACATGGGCTCTGTCAAGTGTAGAACACCAGTGGCAACAGTAATAGCATCCCTTGACATGCCTGACATCTATGTCCTAACTGTATGGTCCAGCTCACGATTTGCTTGTACAAAGCTGAAATCCACAGCACTATGCCCATATCCAGGTCCAGCTCCTATAAGGTGATGGGTCTCTGGGCACAACTCATATTTTTCTAATGAATTCAAGAAGAAAGGTACTGAAAATCAGGTTTTTGCTAGTACAAAGTTAATACCTGGTCCTTCGTCACTGATTTATCCACCCAAGAAAGTCTCACAAACCATAGCTCCTTTCCCGGAAACTATCAAAAGGCTTTTATTACAGTTCAGAAGCAAACCAACAAGATGCCTCTCATAAGAAGGTAAAGAAAGTCCTCTTCCCCACCACTACCTCCACCCTAAATGACATCTTGCAAAGGAGAAGCAGGCAGCCCTCACTTCCATGAGTTGTCAAATCTAAAAGAATTCTCTCTAGTCATGTTCAAAAACATCTTATAAACCTACCAAATCTGATGTAAGAGCCAAACTACATACTCAAAACAGTGTGAGTTCACAAGGACAAGGGTAGGGTGACCACAGGAGACGGCGAGCCACACCCTTCTCTAGATAGCTCAACAGTAAGTGCATCTCTTATAAAGAAGACTGCGATTCTAAAGGAAAGGTAGATCATTCCAACCTGCCGTCCCAGCAGCCAGCCCATGCCCGCTTCGCTCTTATACAGATGGATTTCATGTTTAAGCCAACGACCTCCGCATCCACAGCTATAACTAGTGACGGACAGGGAAGACAGGAGGAGAACACAGGTTGAACATACTTGCTTCTAAGCCCATTGTCGAGGAGTTGGCTTCCCGCTTCTCTGCTTCTCACAGCTGGAGTCCTACCTGGTGGAAACCAATGGTTAAGTAAAACCACTGATTTAAAGAGCCAACCAGGAAACTAACCAAGACAAGTGGGAGCAGCCCTCCTCTCCCGGGCATTGATTGGCTCTTGGGGTTCCACCGGTCCCATTCTATACACATAAGTGGCAGGTGCGGCTGTCAGTCACGAAGAGAACTGACAATTCACCGCTCTGGGAGTAAATTGTCTTTCATCCAGCAAAGGCAGGTAGCCGCCTAAAATCGATCTTCTCCTAAGGGAGCGGACCCTCCCTCTGGCAAGGAGGAGAAAGACCCCTCACTACAAAATAAATTATGTAGGGCTAAACAGAGGAGAGTTTGTGGGTACTATTTGATTTTCACACACCGAAAGAGCCCTTATTCTTCACTGTCCTAAAAATGATCTTTCAAAGGCTCAGACAGGATTAATAATAATAATAATTTTTAAAGGTACCTCCTTGTAAGTACCCCTTGTGTAATTAGGAGGTGGGGAGAGAATCGGTAGGAATGCTGTTTAATTTCACATCGTATCCTTTTTCATACACCACCTCCTACCCCTCCCCAGTAAATCATCTTCATTTTCCCAGGCATGAATTTTTCTTTTTATAACCTGCATCCCTTCCCCGCCCCCCTTTCCCCTGAAGCCCACCCAGACAGCCAGGCTCACAACCCCCGAGGCTGGGGGGGTCCTGTCTTCTCCACTTTATTCAGCTTCCGATTCTGAGAGACCCCCACCCTCGTGAACATCCCACCCCTCCCGGCAAGGTAGTCAGCAAAGGGAGGGGGGTCTGCAGAAAAGAAAGGCGAGGACAGTGAAGGTGGCTACGGGAGAGAGACTGCGGGAGGTGGCCCGGGGCGGGCGCCTGAGGAACTGTGCACTTGTTCCAATCCGGGGGTTTAGACAGAGAGGCAAATCCGCCCTTAGGCCGCCCCATCCCTTCCCCCGCCTGAAATAGCCCCGAGGAAGGCGGCTGCGTCTCCCCTCAGCTCCCCCGATAACGCATTGCAGCTGCCCACGAGCGCCGGGGACCCGCACGAGGGAGCCGGGGCCCCCAGCGTCGGCGTCTCACCTTAGCGATGCTCGCCCCGGCGCGGTCCCACATGGATTTTTACAACCTCGCGTGGCTGCGGCGCCGGGCGGCCGGGAGGAGCTGGAGCGATCAGGAGCGCGAGACGGTGGAGCGCGGGCAGCGCGGGGAGATGGTGGGGAGGTGGAGGGGAGCGCGGCCAGCGCCGAGCGCCGGGGCCGGGCCGGGCGGGGCCGAGGGGGCGGCGCCCGCCGCAGTCCCGACACGCGCGCTCACGGCCGCTCGCCCAGGCCCTGACTCACATTCCCAGCATTCCCGAGGAGCCTGGAGGGGCCGCGGCTGGGACCTGGGCACCTCCGCGGGGGGCAGCAGAGAGTCGAGTGCGCGCCCGCTCCGCAGCGCCTCCTGGCATCCTCCTGCCCGAAGCACCTGACCTCCCAATCCAACCCCCAGAAGCCCCTCCAAAAGCTGCCAGACACTTCTGGGGAACAAAAACAGCCTTTGCCTTTTAAGTTAACCTAGAGAACTGAGGTGAGGGTTCCTATGCCCTAGGACCATCCATTCCTATGCAGGTCCATAGAAGGATGACTCTACAACACATCTACTTTATTGCCACCTCCTTGTCCCCCAAGGAAAAGCGAGATAGAAAAGTGAAAAGGAGAGCAATTCAGGCTCCTGTTCATCAGATGCATTAGGTGTCTCGTCTGGTTCCCTTTTAAATTAGAAAGATGGGCCCTGAGTTCACGCAAGCACACACCGCTCCAGGTAAAGTGCATGAGAAAGTGTGCAAGGTTTTCACAGGCAAAAGCTTCCACTCAACAAGAAGTCTTGAACCCCTGCTGCTGCCACTTGGCACCAGGGAGGGAAATGGAAACGTCAGAGGTAAGTAGTCAATTCCAGAACAGCAGCGATTTCCTTTATGCCCTGATGAATGTGCTTCCAGCAACTTCAGTGGCCACATAAGAATGGCTCCTGCTGCAGGGAAGCTCACACATAAAGCAATCCTGATCCAGCAGTGGGGTGAGCAGAAGGAAGAACAGTGACTGGAGAAAATCCTCCCCCCCACCCTGAAAAGGAGGAACTCATATGCTAACAGCTCAGAGAACAGGAGGATGCCTTCCTATGGCAGCCTAAGTGTCTCTGCCTTTAATAGCCATGCCATTTAAGGTTTTCCATGGCCTCCGGGTGCTCACACTCTTCTTTCCATCCCCAACAAATAGTGCCCATTCCCCTAACCCTGGTACTTGAAGGACAAAACCAAACTATATCTATTGTGTTCTGTCCCACATGGATCCTTGGCAACCTGGTGTGTTACACGTGAGAGCCTTTTGAGATTCTTGACGTACCTCATGCTGAGTAGTTTCTAAAATGTGACTGTGCTAATTTGCTTCTCTGTTGCTGTGATAAAAACAATGACCAGAACCCACTTGGGAAAGGGTTGGCTTACATTTCCACTGCACAGCCCATCATCAAGCAAAGCCAGGGCAGGAGTGCAAGGCAGGAACCTGGAGGCAGGAGCTGAAGCTGAGGCCATGGAGGAGCACTGCTTACTGGCTTGTTCCCCTGGCTTGCTCAGTTTGCTGTCTTACTTAACCCAGCCAAGACCATGAGCTCAGGGGTGGTACTGTGGGCTGGGTCCTCCCACATCAGTCATCAATCAGAAAAACACTGCCACAAAGCCAATCAGATGGAAGCCAGTCCTCAGCTGAGGTTCCCTCTTCCCAGGTGACTCGAGTTCATGCCAAGGTGACAATACTAACAGCACAGTGACAGCATGCTTTAAGTGTGTATGCACCCACACAGGCACACAGTGTGCAGATATCTGTGCAGGCACTTACATTTTCTCAATCACTCTCACAAAAACTGTAAAATGGGTAATATCTTTCAGAAAATCCAGGTGACATATCCAAGATGGCACATTTATAGATTTTTTTTTAAAATACAGTGTTGAACAGTCACTATTGATGGCCTTCATTCTCTCTATTCCATTGACCTGTAAGTTCTAAATAAGAATCCTTGAGTGTTCAAAAGATAACCATTATATGTATATAGGCCCAAGAATAGTTTTCACACGCACGCACAAAGACTCATGGTTTCTAACAGATTTTTTTTTTCAAAGTAGGTCCTTGATTTAGGAAAAAAATAGTCATTTTATGTAGAAAACAAAGAACTGAGATTTTAGAGTTCTTAGACATGTCATCTTCATCCTTTTGGGGACTTAGTTTCCCATCTGAAGATTTTAAAAGCTAAACTAAATGAACTCAAAGATGTCATCCAGCTAACCTTTTCTAACTTAATGCTAAATATATGTATGTACATATGTACACAGACACACTACCCCACATGCCAAGTGCTAACAAGCAGCCTTTACCCAACTGGACAGAAAATTACAATACAATCTTGTCCATACCGAAGACACAGCTCTCACTTCACAGAGAATAAGTAACAGTTTATTCTGAAGCCAACTATGAGTGGCCATGGCCTAGAAACACAAATTTAGGTTATACCAAACTCCATGTTCCAATGCAGTAACACTTTAATAGCGTTTTTTATGGTTACAGAACAAAAAAAGTTACAAGTCAAAAGACTTTTCAAAAAGCATCAGAGGAAACCTCAGGTAGGAAGCTCACAGCCAAGCACAGAAAACTCTGCTGTAGGTCCTTGCTGTTATTTGATGACATTTTTAGCTTTTGGATTTGTGGAAGCTAGGCATGGGCACACAAGAGGATTTTCCCAAATAGTGACAAGGATGCCGGGTCATACGCAGAGGTGAGCAGTTAAGTAGCTATTTAGGATGCTAAGACAATCCAAAATAATTTGACTCTGGGTCTACAACATTTCAGCTCTGCACAATCACTGAAGTTCTGATCCATCAATTAGCTCCATAGAGTGCGTAACACAGTACAGCTTTTGTGTTGAAACTTCAGGTCACTCTGTTGCCTCTTGCCCCCATGGTCTTGTTGGTTTTGTTCTATTTTCTTGGTTTCTCAGATCTCCATCATAGCTGTTCCTCCAACAGTGTCAGAGAACACTGTTCTGTAGCAGATTTTTTTTCTCACAAATTTATTCATTCATTTAACAAATATGTATTTAGCAAATACTCTTGGCCTTGGGTGCAGAGCCTCTCCCCTCAAAAACTAGACAGTTTAGTGAAGGCAACTTATTAAAAGCAGGCAACGTCAACCACCTAAGAAGAGACAAAGTAGTGGAACTGTGGGAGCATGCAGGGTAAGGCAGCCAACCATCCTGATCAATGATTGAGAAAATGCCTACCCCTGAATCTCATGGAGGCATTTTCTCAACTGAGGCTCCTTCCTCTCTGATGATTCTAGCTTCTGTCAAGTTAAGACAAAACCAACTAGTACACACCCGAAGCTAGACTTCCTTCTGTTCCCCTCCATAGTGGCAAAACTCCTGCCCTTAGTAATTAATTATGTGTCATTTATGAAAATGGAAGGGGATTATTAGGAAGAGGAGGAGACCAGCAGGAGTGGGAGGGGACAAGAGAAAGTGACAGGGGGTAAATAAATATGGTTGAGTACATTATATGCAGGAATGAAAGTGTCAGAATGAAGTCCACTATGTATAATTAACATATACTAATAAAAACATTTTAAAAATTACATGCATTCAGACAAATTACCTAATTTGTGGATTCTTATCTATAAAATAATTGTTTTCTGTTTCTCTTTAATATGCCTGTGATATGGATGTAGATATAACCTGTCATGATTTGGGTTTTATTGATGTGAAGAGGACACCATGACCAAGGCAACTCTTATAAAGGACATTTAATTGGAGCTGGCTTACAGTTTTAGGTCGTTATCGTCATGGCAGGAAGCACAGCAGCACACAGGCCAACATGGTGCTGGGGATGGATCAAAGAGTTCTACCTCTTGATTGGAGAGCAGTAAGGAGACTGCATCCCTGGGCATAGCTTGAGAATAAGCGACCTCAAAGCCTGCCCCCACAGTAACCCACTTCCTCCAACAAGGCCATACCTCCTATGAGCCAATCATTCAAACGTGTGAGTCCATGGGGCCCATTCCTACTCAAGCCACCACATAACTATCCAGGAAAAGTTCTTTTACCTCTCATGAGACAGTGGTTCTAGACCTGTAACAATGATCATGCTAAGTAAAAGAGTAAAATTTACATGTAACAGTCTAAATCATTTGCAATTTGTGAAGTCTATGCTAAATGCCCTAGTCTAGACTGAGGGAAGGAACCATTCTGCCCTGGGTGTGAAATTGGGGTAATGAATTTGGTTACAGAGAGTAAAATTATCCCAGTAACCAAATGCATTCTATTTTGATTGTTTGTTACAATAGCCAGGCATAGTAGCACACATCGTTAATCCCAGCACTAGGAAGGCAGAGGCAGGTGGATCTTGATGAGTTCAAGGCCAGCCTGGTCTACACAGTAAGTTCTAGGACAGCAAGAGCTACATAGTGAGACTCTGTCTTTAAAAGAAAGTTACTTTTAGTTGTTTGTTACATTTATTTATTTGTGTAGATGAACTAGTGTCATGGCACATAAGTAGAGGCCAGAGGACAGCTTGTGGGGGTTGGTTCTCTCCTTCCACCATGGTGAGTACCAGGACCAAACTAAGGTCCTGCTTGATAGCAAGTGCCTTTCACTCATCAAGCCTTCTCTCTGGCCCTTAACTTTTTATTCAACCAGCAAACTACATTCTATACTTGTCTGTTTGGCTGTATATGATATTAATGATATTATTATGAATGTGTGTGTACTGTAAATAAAGTTTACTGGTAGCTGTTGAGAAAGAAAACAAGAAAGGAAAAAAAAAAAAGAGGACAGGAGCTGCCAGGGTCAAGTTTTACTCACTGGGTTCTTACGCTAGGGCTGTCACCCAGAAACCCAGCATTCGTCTCTGAAGCCCAAAGCCTTTCTAGGTAGACAAAAAGCACCTGCCAAAAGAAGGGAGTTTCCTTGTAAGAGAAACAGAAGCCACCAAGAGATGGTTCTCAGGGAGTGTTAAAGCTGTAGCTCAATTGGTGACTAGCATGGTAAAACAAATAAAAAACAAAAAAACAACCCTGGGTTCTATCGCCAACATTGCATAAAACCAGCTGGCCCACATCCATGATCCCAGAACTCAGGAAGTCGAGGCAGGAGGAGCCAAATCCAAAGTAAGCAAAGCAGCAAAGCCAAGGTCAGCAGGGGACACACGAAACCCTTCTTCAAAACAACTTCCTTGGAAGGAAGATGAGCTTGATTGCTCCTCTCAACCAGGAACCCAAAGTCTACAAAATACCTCCTTTAGGCTACATATTTGGAAAGTCAATGAGATAAATGAATAAAATGTCCAAAGACCAGATAAATATGAGCCATTATTTAGTAATAGGAGAATCATTCATGTAATTTGAAGAGTGGAACCTGCAGTTGTGCTGCAAAGATGTAAGTGATGGGCTCATTAATCAACCTGCCTCAGGACAGGGCCAGTACTGGATAAAGGCTGCATGGGGAAATGGGACTGAGCACTGATTTGCTGGCCAAGGGCTGGGTGTCTGTCCTCCCATCTACAATACCAATACGCTGAATGTTCTAGCACATCCTTAGAGACAGGACAAAGCTTCAAAACTTATGTTGCCAAAAACTCATCCATTTCTTGAAACGGGTTTTGGATCAGCTCTGAGAAACTGTTCTTCTCCAAACAAAAGCCTTAACTGCACAATTAAATAAAAGGAAGTCATTTGCTTGAAGGAGAATAATGAAAAAAAAAAGTTACTTTAAATGGAAAAAAATGTTTACAAATTGGCAACAGCTTTCCAATGATTGCTTCTGGGTTTGATTAATGGGAGGCATGATCAGTTGAGCACAGAACTATCAGTTAAGAACATCATTTATCTAACCTTTTAATGAAATTTTGTTTTGAAAAACAGGAAGAATGGTTTTAAAATAAAACTGAAGGAGCTGGAGAGATGCATCCGCAGTTAAGAGCTCTTATTGCTCTTGCAGAGAACCCACAAGGAAGTTTACACGCACCTATAACTCCATTCCAGGGGATCTGATTCCCAGATAGTGCCTGACCTCCAAGGGCATTATACACACATGCTCTGTGTGTGTGTGTGTGTGTGTGTGTGTGTGTGTGTGTGTGTGTGTGTGTGTATACAGACAAAACACTCATGCACATATTTTTTAGAAATTCAATAAGTTCACATCAAACTTTCCATGAAATGTGAAAATTCACCTTCTGAGATTACTCTGACCCCCTAAGACCACTCTCTGATATCTGAGCACTTTTAATAGCCTTGTGTAAATTTCCTCGGATCCCCCACCTCTCATTCTGAGAATCAAACTCAGTCTTTGCATATAGCAGGCAAGCACTGAACTGCATCTCCAGCAAGTTTGGCGTTTGAAACAACTGTGTATATTTCAATGGGTCAGTTATGGGGTTTTGCCTGGAAGTGTCCCTTATGTCCTGGTTCCAGCTTTAGGCCTAATTCTGGACTTAGGAGTTCTCACTCTGCATGTTCTCTTTGGCAGAAATGACTGCTCCAAGAGCTAGACACATGGCCATAACATGCCAATAAAAATCCAAGCCTGGTGTGAAAGCTCAGTTGGCAAAGTTCTTACCACACTAGCAGGAGGACCAGTGCTCAGGTCTCAGAATCCACATAAAGAAAGTCATGCATGAACCAGCCATGGTGGCATATACATTTAATCCCAAAGACAGGGAATCTCTGTGAGTCAAAGGCCAGCTTGTTCTACACAGCAAGTGCCAAAGTAACATACAAAAAACAAAAGTCATGAATGTGGGGTGCTTGTATGAAGGGCTAGAGAAGAAGGGAAAAGCAGGATTTGTGGGGTTTGCTGGCCAGCCAACCTAGCCTAATCATTGAGTACCAGGCTACTCAGAGGCCAGCCACCCCCTCAAAAATCTCAAAAACCAAAGTGGACAGTTCTTGAGGAACAACACTCAAGGTTGACCTCAGCTTAAACACACACACACACACACACACACACACACACACACAGAGAGAGAGAGAGAGAGAGAGAGAGAGAGAGTCCTTTCCTGGGATTTTCCACTAGTGGACCTCCATATTTCTGCAGCTCACAAGCTATAAGGATGTACCAACCAATTGGTGGCATCTGTGGTCCACTCTTGTGGAAAACTACCCATGGTGAGAAGCAGAGATAAGAGACATACATCATGCTTTGCACTGAGGAGCATGGCTGAGGACCTTAAAACCCCAGGCATTCTCAAAGTTCTTCTGTGTCACTTGGTCTTCAGTCCCTGAATCATGCCAGTATCCATGTAACTGGGCTGGCCAGACAGCAAGTGTAGTTTCTCACGGAGGCATTCTTCATTTTTGTCTGCCATATGACAACGGGGGGGGGGGACACACAATATACACACTCCTCTGTGGCTTGATTTCCCTCATTTAAAACGGTATGCATTGCAGACAATGTCCACACCACTGAACATCTCCTGATTCCTTTTCAATGGTTAATAGTCCACTGTCTGGATGAATGTTTATGGCCTTTTCCTAGAGCCAGGAGCACAAAAGCTTTTTAAAGTGATAGAAAATCCATCAAGAAGGGCTATGACCACATCAGGGTGGGTAATTGATGTGCAAATGAGAGGTTGGCACTGATAAAGTTCAAGAGACACTCAGTTCCCCAGCCACCCCACACAATATTCATTACACCTGTCTTACAGCATTCATTATCTCTGTCACCTACTCAGAGGACCAAAAACTATGCCCCACACACTCCAGTTTGCCCAGCACATCAAGTATAATGACCTTGAACTCATCCACTCATTCAAAGGGTCTTTAAACCAGTTTGAGACATTTTGGGTGTAATTGAGTGGAGATTATATTTGTGCTAGATGTTGAAGCCTGGAGCCATAGGCACAATTGGTAGTGAGCTTAAATTTGTCTGAAGAGCCAGTACTCAATCCTCCCACTCCATAATATCTGCAACAAGGAGCAAAGTGTAATCAACGGTCAGATTTGAGTTTTCCATCGAGTCTTAGTCCATTCATTTACAAGTTATATAATCTTGGGTAATTTAGTTCCTGTAAGACTCCTGATCATCATAAGGAGGGGGTGAAGACAGATAGTTGGGTGTGATGATCCACATCTGTTTGTAATCACAGCACCCACAAGACTAAGGCAAGAGGATGACAAATTTGAGGACAGCTTGCCGTACTAAGCATGATCTTATCTCAAAAAAAAAAGAAAAACAAAAACAAAAAAAAAACACATAGAATAATTAGTAGTACTTGCTTCATACATAACTTGAAGTGAGTAGATAAGAAGTTGCTGGGAAAGTTTCTTTGGCTGTGGCAGACCTATAGTAAATGCTCAATACATGAAGATTAGCCTCATCTCGATGTGCAGTGCATTCAGTTGTCAGGGGTATATTCTGTGCCTGCTTTGAGATTTCCTCAACGGCCAATGTGACTTTCAGAAACTGTTGTTCTTTCTAAAGTTTCAGGAACACACATAAAAAGCTGGGCGCTGGCCAGAAAACATTTGGAATCAAAACAGTCCTAAAAATAAGAAGAGGAGACATGCCTTTTTAAATGCTGCATTTCTCTTTAAGAGCAAAATTATACCGCGAGTAAGGATCAAAATGCATTCCTTCTGTGACCTTGTTCCAGAGTGAAGTTTATTGGAGCATGAGGCGTGTCAGATGTTGTTTAGAGTGGCATATGCCCTTACCAAGGCTTTGACAGACACTGTGTGTCTCTGGATGGGGGTGGGATCTAGCAGGTGTTTCAGGGCTGGGGAGGAAAGGGCATCCTACCTTCAGTACATCCACGGCTCTCAAATTATGGACTGCAGCATATAAATAGGGACAAAAAATACATCCTAAATCCTTAAGGCAAATACTTTGCAAAAGAGAATTCAACAACCTTTCCCTGTCTGGTTTTGAGGCTTAGAAATTCAGACTCATTATTCATAGAAAACACACAAGAGGAAATCTTGCAGCTTGGGCCGAGCAGCAATTAAATATCTTCCAGGAACTACTTCCTTCTTACTGTACCCAGAACTTACTCCTATGTCTACCACCACTCTCCAAGTGAACATCCATGCAGTCTTGACTTGGTAGCACATCTCCCACAAGCTCTTGTTATAGACTCCCTTGCTGGTAACTTTTCCCAGGCTGTTCTGTTTCTCCTTCATTACCCCATCAATTGGAGGAGTGGAAAGATGGCTCAGTGAAAGAGCACCTGTCACTCTTGCAGATGACCTGAGTTTAGTTCCCACCACCCATGTCAGGTGGCTTACAGCCACTTTTGACTCCAGATCCTGGAGATCCAACACCCTGTTCTGGCCCCAAGACCACTGCATTCAAATGTACAGACACACAGAGAGACATAACTAAAAGTACAATGGATCTTAACAAGATAACAATGGAAACCAGGAATATGCCTGTAATTTAACACCCAAAAGGAGAATTTCAAGTTTGAGGTCCAACTTGGGGCTACATAGAAGGACACTGTCTAAAAGAAAAAACAGGTACTGGAGCAATGGCTCCGCAGTTAAAAGCACTGCTGGTCTTGTAGAGGACCAGAAAGCCCCAAGTTCAATTCTCATCACCTACATGGTGACTCATAACCTTATGAAACTGCAGTCCAGAGGATACAATGCTCTCTTCTGACTACACTGGGCATCAGGCAAAATCATGTTACACATACACATACATGTAGGCAAAACACACACCCACATAAAAGTAAATAATGTCTTTCAAAATAAGAGACAAAGAAACAAAGAAACAAAGGCAGGCAGGATGGACTAGAATAGCTGACTAAAAGACTGCTGTCTCACCACACACACACCTATCTGCGTTACTTCTGACAGAAATGGGGCCTTTCCATTATGTCAACCCCAATGCCAAGCCCAAGGCCAAGATTCAACAAATATTTGGAAATTTTAAGGGAAAGTCTATTTATTCAATAAAATTTAACCATAGCCTTTGGAAACTCAGCAAATAGCTTTGCTAAGAAACTTTCCTTGCAAAGGTCAAAAAATGTCTTTAATTCCATGTAACCAAAAAGTATGCTGATGTTTTGTCATCTACATTCTATAAAATGACTTGGTTATCAGTTTCAGGAGAGAAAGTGAAAATTATATCAATTAGCATTAATTGGATGTGTAATTGGCTAGATTTAAATAGGAATTGAAAGAGATAAAGAATAAAAAGGTCTTGAAAGAGGGAAGCAGAAACCGGCCTGAGTAGGACCACAGGCCTCATCCTGCTGGATCAGCGCCGGGGTAGCGGGAGCGCAGGGTTGCCTGACACCCGCCAGCTACCCACGACCCCCGCCGCAGGATTTTGGGACTGCTGGTGAGTGGAACACAGCTTCTGCTCCAATCCAATTGCGCGGGACCTGAGACTGCATTAGTTAGGGAAGCAGAAACCGGCCTGAGTAGGGCCACAGGCCTCACCCGGCCGGATCAGCGCCAGGGTAGCGAGAGCGCAGGGTTGCCTGACACCCGCCAGCTACCCACGACCCCCGCCGCAGGATTTTGGGACTGCTGGTGAGTGGAACACAGCTTCTGCTCCAGTCCAATCACGCGGGACCTGAGACTGCTCTGGTTGGGGAGAGAGAAATCCGGCCCACACAGGGCCACAAGCCTCTTCCGGTCAGAAAAGCACCTGAGCAGCTGGGGCGCAGGGTCTGCTGACACTCGCCAACTGCCCACAACACCCGCCACAGGATCTTAAGACTTCTGGTGAGGGGAGCACAGCTTCTGCTCCAATCCAATTGCGCGGGACCTGAGACTGCATTAGTTAGGGAAGCAGAAACCGGCCTGAGTAGGACCACAGGCCTCATCCTGCTGGATCAGCGCCGGGGTAGCGGGAGCGCAGGGTTGCCTGACACCCGCCAGCTACCCACGACCCCCGCCGCAGGATTTTGGGACTGCTGGTGAGTGGAACACAGCTTCTGCTCCAATCCAATTGCGCGGGACCTGAGACTGCATTAGTTAGGGAAGCAGAAACCGGCCTGAGTAGGGCCACAGGCCTCACCCGGCCGGATCAGCGCCAGGGTAGCGGGAGCGCAGGGTTGCCTGACACCCACCAGCTACCCACGACCCCCGCCGCAGGATTTTGGGACTGCTGGTGAGTGGAACACAGCTTCTGCTCCAATCTTTAAATAGTGACAACGATAACAACTAACCCCAGAGATTACCAGATGGCGAAAGGTAAACGTAATAATCTTACTAACAGAAACCAAGACCAGTCACCATCATCAGAACCCAGCACCCCCACTTCACCCAGTCCAGGGCACCCCAACACACCGGAAAAGCTAGACACGGACTTAAAAGCATATCTCCTGATGATGATAGAGGACTTCAAGAAGGACGTTAATAACACACTTAAAGAAATGCAGGAGAACACTGCTAAAAAGGAAGAAGACAATAAAGAGGAAGCACAAAAATCCCTTAAAGAATTGCAGGAGAACACTGCTAAAGAGTTACAAATCCTTAAAGAAAAACATGATAACATAATCAAACAGGTAGAAGTCCTTACAGAAAAACAGGAAAACACATCCAAACAGATGATGGAAATGAACAAAACCATACTAGACCTAAAAAGGGAAGTAGACACAATAAAGAAAACCCAAAATGAGGCAACACTGGAGATAGAAACCCTAGGAAAGAAATCTGGAACCATAGATGCAAGCATCAGCAACAGAATACAAGAGATGGAAGAGAGAATCTCAGGTGCAGAAGATTCCATAGAGAACATCGGCACAACAATCAAGGAAAATGGAAAATGCAAAAAGATCCTAACTCAAAACATCCAAGAAATACAGGACATAATGAGAAGACCAAACCTACGGATAATAGGAGTGGATGAGAATGAAGATTTTCAACTCAAAGGACCAGCAAACATCTTCAACAAAATTATAGAAGAAAACTTCCCAAATCTAAAGAAAGAGATGCCCATGAACATACAAGAAGCCTACAGAACTCCAAATAGACTGGATCAGAAAAGAAATACCTCCCGACACATAATAATCAGAGCAACAAATGCTCTAAATAAAGATAGAATACTAAAAGCAGTAAGAGAAAAAGGCCAAGTAACATATAAAGGCAAGCCTATCAGAATTACACCAGATTTTTCACCAGAGACTATGAAAGCCAGAAGATCCTGGACAGATGTTATACAGACACTAAAAGAACACAAATTCCAGCCCAGGCTACTATACCCAGCCAAACTCTCAATTAACATAGATGGAGAAACCAAAGTATTCCACGACAAAACCAAATTCACACATTATCTCTCCACGAATCCAGCCCTTCAAAGGATAATAACAGAAAAAAACCAATACAAGGACAGGAACCACGCCCTAGAATCAACAAGAAGGTAATCCCTCAACAAACCTAAAAGAAGACAGCCACAAGAACAAAATGCCAACTTTAACATCAAAAATAACAGGAAACACCAATTTCTTTTCCTTAATATCTCTTAATATCAATGGACTCAACTCCCCGATAAAAAGACATAGACTAACAAACTGGCTACACAAACAAGACCCAACATTTTGCTGCTTACAGGAAACTCATCTCAGAGAAAAGGATAGACACTACCTCAGAATGAAAGGCTGGAAAACAATTCTCCAAGCAAATGGCATGAAGAAACAAGCTGGAGTAGCCATTCTAATATCTGATAAGATTGACTTCCAACCCAAAGTCATTAAAAAAGACAGGGAGGGACACTTCATACTCATCAAAGGTAAAATCCTCCAAGAGGAACTATCAATCCTGAATATCTATGCTCCAAATACAAAGGCAGCCACATTCATTAAAGAAACTTTAGTAAATCTCAAAGCACACATTGCACCTCATACAATAATAGTGGGAGACTTCAACACACCACTTTCACCAATGGACAGATCATGGAAACAGAAACTAAACAGGGACACAGTGAAACTAAGAGAAATTATGAATCAAATGGATCTGGCAGATATCTACAAAACATTCTATCCTAAAACAAAAGGATATACCTTCTTCTCAGCACCTCATGGTACCTTCTCCAAAATTGACCACATAATTGGTCACAAAACAGGCCTCAACAGATATAAAAATATTGAAATTGTCCCATGCATCCTATCAGATCACCATGGACTAAGGCTGATCTTCAATAACAAAATAAATAATAGAAAGCCAACCTTCACGTGGAAACTGAACAACACTCTTCTCAATGATACCTTGGTCAAGGAAGGAATAAAGAAAGAAATTAAGGACTTTTTAGAGTTCAATGAAAATGAAGCCACAACATACCCAAACTTATGGGACGCAATGAAAGCATTTTTAAGAGGAAAACTCATAGCTCTGAGTGCCTCCAAAAGGAAACTAGAGAGAGCACACATTAGCAGCTTGACAACACACCTAAAAGCACTAGAACAAAAGGAAGCAAATTCACCCAAGAGGAGTAGACGGCAGGAAATAATCAAACTCAGGGGTGAAATCAACCAAGTGGAAACAAGAAAAACTATTCAAAGAATCAACCAATCAAGGAGCTGGTTCTTTGAGAAAATCAACAAGATAGATAAACCCTTAGCCAGACTCACTAGAGGGCACAGGGAAAGCATCCTAATTAACAAAATCAGAAATGAAAAAGGAGACATAACAACAGATCCTGAAGACATCCAAAACACCATCAGATCCTTCTACCAAAGGCTATACTCAACAAAACTGGAGAACCTGGATGAAATGGACAAGTTCCTAGACAGATACCAGGTACCAAAGTTGAATCAAGATCAGGTTAATGATCTAAACAGCCCTATATCCCCCAAAGAAATAGAAGCAGTCATTAATAGTCTCCCAACTAAAAAAAGCCCAGGACCAGATGGGTTTAGTGCAGAGTTCTATCAGACCTTCAAAGAAGATCTAATCCCAGTTCTTCACAAACTATTCCACAAAATAGAAACAGAAGGTACTCTACCCAACTCATTCTATGAAGCCACAATTACTCTGATACCTAAACCACAAAAAGACCCAACAAAGATAGAAAACTTCAGACCAATATCCCTTATGAATATTGATGCAAAAATCCTCAATAAAGTTCTTGCTAACCGAATCCAAGAACACATCAAAACAATCATCCATCCTGACCAAGTAGGTTTCATCCCAGGGATGCAGGGATGGTTCAATATACGGAAATCCATCAACGTAATCCAGTATATAAACAAACTCAAAGATAAAAACCACATGGTCATCTCCTTAGATGCGGAAAAAGCATTTGACAAGATCCAACACCCATTCATGATAAAAGTCTTGGAAAGATCAGGAATTCAAGGCCCATACCTAAACATGATAAAAGCAATCTACAGCAAACCAGTAGCCAACATCAAAGTAAATGGTGAGAAGCTTGAAGCAATCCCTCTAAAATCAGGGACTAGACAAGGCTGTCCACTTTCTCCATACCTATTCAACATTGTACTTGAAGTCCTAGCCAGAGCAATTCGACAACAAAAGGAGATCAAAGGGATACAAATTGGAAAAGAGGAAGTCAAAATATCACTTTTTGCAGATGATATGATAGTATATATAAGTGACCCTAAAAATTCCACCAGAGAACTCCTAAGCCTGATAAACAGCTTCGGTGAAGTAGCTGGATATAAAATTAACTCAAACAAATCAATGGCCTTTCTCTACACAAAGAATAAACAGGCTGAGAAAGAAATTAGGGAAACAACACCCTTCTCAATAGTCACAAATAATATAAAATATCTTGGCGTGACTCTAACTAAGGAAGTGAAAGATCTGTATAATAAAAACTTCAAGTCTCTGAAGAAAGAAATTATAGAAGATCTCAGAAGATGGAAAGATCTCCCATGCTCATGGATTGGCAGGATCAACATTGTAAAAATGGCTATCTTGCCAAAAGCAATCTACAGATTCAATGCAATCCCCATCAAAATTCCAACTCAATTCTTCAACGAATTAGAAAGTGCAATCTGCAAATTCATCTGGAATAACAAAAAACCTAGGATAGCAAAAACTCTTCTCAAGGATAAAAGAACCTCTGGTGGAATCACCATGCCGGACCTAAAGCTCTACTACAGAGCAATTGTGATAAAAACTGCATGGTACTGGTATAGTGACAGACAAATAGACCAATGGAATAGAATTGAAGACCCAGAAATGAACCCACACACCTATGGTCACTTGATCTTCGACAAGGGAGCTAAAAACATCCAGTGGAAGAAAGACAGCATTTTCAACAAATGGTGCTGGCACAACTGGTTGTTAACATGTAGAAGAATGCGAATCGATCCATTCCTATCTCCTTGTACTAAGGTCAAGTCTAAGTGGATCAAGGAACTTCACATAAAACCAGAGACACTGAAACTTATAGAGGAGAAAGTGGGGAAAAGCCTTGAAGATATGGGCACAGGGGAAAAATTCCTGAATAGAACAGTAAGGGCTTGTGCTGTAAGATCGAGAATTGACAAGTGGGACCTCATGAAACTACAAAGCTTCTGCAAGGCTAAAGACACCATCAATAAGACAAAAAAACCACCAACAGATTGGGAAAGGATCTTCACCTATCCTAAATCAGATAAGGGACTAATATCCAATATATATAAAGAACTCAAGAAGGTGGACTCCAGAAAGTCAAATAACCCCATTAAAAAATGGGGCTCAGAACTGAACAAAGAATTCTCACCTGAGGAATACCGAATGGCAGAGAAGCACCTGAAAAAATGTTCAACATCCTTAATCATCAGGGAAATGCAAATCAAAACAACCCTGAGATTCCACCTCACACCAGTCAGAATGGCTAAGATCAAAAATTCAGGTGACAGCAGATGCTGGCGAGGATGTGGAGAAAGAGGAACACTCCTCCATTGTTGGTGGGATTGCAAGCTTGTACAACCACTCTGGAAATCAGTCTGGCGGTTCCTCAGAAAATTGGACATAGTACTTCCGGAGGATCCAGCAATACCTCTCCTGGGCATATATCCAGAAGATGTCCCAACCGGTAAAAAGGACACATGCTCCACTATGTTCATAGCAGCCCTATTTACAATAGCCAGAAGCTGGAAAGAACCCAGATGTCCCTCAACAGAGGAATGGATACAGAAATTATGGTACATTTACACAATGGAGTACTACTCAGCTATTAAAAAGAATGAATTTATGAAATTCCTAGCCAAATGGATGGACCTGGAGGGCATCATCTTGAGTGAAGTAACACAATCACAAAAGAACTCACACAATATGTATTCATTGATAAGTGGATATTAGCCCAAAACTTAGGATACCCAAGATATAAGATACAATTTGCTAAACGCATGAAACTCAAGAAGAATGAAGACCAAAGTGTGGACACTGTGCACCTTCTTAGAATTGGGAACAAAACACCCAGGGAAGGAGCTACAGAGACAAAGTTCGTAGCTGTGATGAAAGGATGGACCATTTAGAGACTGCTGTATCCAGGGATCCGTCCCATAATCAGCTTCTAAACGCTGACACCATTGCATACACTAGCAAGATCTTGCTGAAAGGACCCAAATATAGCTGTCTCTTGTGAGACGATGCCGGGGCCTAGCAAACACAGGAGTGGATGTTCACAGTCAGCTATTGGATGTATCACAGGGCTCCCAATGGAGAAGCTAGAGAAAGTACCCAAGGAGCTAAAGGGATCTGCAACCCTATTGTTGGAACAACATGATGTACTAACCGGAACCCTGGAGCTCTTGTCTCTAGCTGCATATGTATCGAAAGATGGCCTAGTCGGCCACCAATGGAAAGAGAGGCCCATTGGACTTGCAAACTTTATATGCCCCAATATAGGGGAATGCCAGGGCCAAAAGAATGGGAATGGGTGGGTAGGGAAGTGGGGGGCGCTATGGGGGACTTTTGGGATAGTATTGGAAATGTAATTGAGGAAATTATGTAATAAAAATATTAAAAAAAAAAAAAAAAAAAAAAAAAAAGGTCTTGAAAGCTAAATCATACTCATCTGTATAGTCAGAGCTGACAGCCAGAGTCTGCCACAGGGGTTCTGACTGATGCTGTTCACCTTCTCAAAGCAGCTCATCTTAGTTACCTTTCTATTGCTGTGAGGAAACACCATGACCAATGCCACTTATAGGAGAAAGAGTTTATTGGGGCTCATAGCTGCAGCGGGTTGATAGAGTCTATAATTCATCATGGCAGTGAGGATGACAGCAAGCAGACCAGCATGGTGCTGGGACAGTAGCTGAGTCCTTACATCCTCACTGAGTGTATGAGGCAGAGAACGACACCCAGGCATGGCATGGGCTCTAGAAACCTCAAAGGGGCACACTTCCTCCAACAAGGCCACACCTCCTAATCCTTCCAACACAGTTCCGCCAACTAGAGACCAAGTATTTGAATATATGAGCCCATGAAGGTCGTTCTTTTTCAGACCAGCACACATCTATGGCATGGGGCTCTTCAAAGTGTTCACTGAAGAAAACAAAACAAACCAAAAACTTCTGTAACAGCCTCTTTCCCAGCACCACTTAGTTTCAGCAGGAGACCCTGTGACATGGGGCTCACTTTCAACACAAAACAGTGCATTTCATTGTTGAATGGTTCAAAAAATTTGTTTTAGTTAGGGTTTTACTGCTGTGAACAGACATCATGACCAAGGCAACTCTTTTGTTGTTGTTGTTGTTGTTGTTTTAAGGCAACTCTTATAAAGACAACATTTAACTGGGACTGGTTTACAGGTTCAGAGGTTCAATCCATTATCATTAAGGTGGAAACATGGCAGCATCCAGGAAGGCATGGTGTCTGAGGAGCTGAGAATTCTACATCTTTATCTGCAGGCTGCTAGAAGAAGACTGGCTCTCTCACGGTCAGGATGAGGGTCTCATTGCCTACCCCCACAGTGATGCACTTCCTCCAACCAGGCCATACCTACTCCAACAAGGCCATACTTCCTAATAGCGCCACTCCCTAGGCCAAGCATATACAACCCATCACAATGTTTTTATCCTATATTAAGCCCAAACATATGTGACTATAGTCCCACCTGAGCAAAAACATTCTGCTCCCTGATATATGCCCCAAAGCTAACTGTTCCAGTTTGGGAGTAAGACAGTTTCATAGTTGAGTTTAATAGCTGGGATGATCACAGGCAAGTTGATTCATTCTTCTAGCCAGTTTCCAAAAGTAGACAATCTTTATTCTTTTAGTGTATATGGAATTTTGTCTACATATATGTCTACACACCACTTTCATACCACTATGCTCTCCTGAAACTGGAGTTATAGACAGTTGTGAGCCGCCATGTGGGTACCATAAAACAAACCTGGGTCCTTTGGAAGGGTAGCCAGTGCTCTTAACCTCAGAGCCTTCTCTTCAGTTAACTGTTTAATCTTAATATGCTGTCAAGATTAAAAGACATTTGGCTGGGCATGGTGGCTTAATCTGAGGTAGATGGATTGCTACCAGGTCAAAGCTGGCTTGGGCTACATGGTGATTTCCAGACTAGTTTGGCCTACAGTATGAGAAAAAAAAATCAAAAGATACATACATACCAAGCATTTAGCTCAGGACACCACCTAGGAAAAGAGATACCGGTAACCTCTTCTTATCCAACCACTAGAAGTTAATAAATGACTCCATCTAGCCTTCTCTAGATGAAGGCCCCAGCTTCTTCAGTTGTGTCTTCTACATGGAAGAAGTGACAATCCCATGACATACAGTGGGTTAGTCTCACAATCAGCACTCAAAATTGAACCAGCTCTGCAGGTGATAGTTCTAAATAGCAGAGCTATTGCAGTAGCACAACCAAGTACTCAGGAGAAAAGCCTCACTCTCTGCAGGTGCACAAGAAGTGTACAATGGCCATGTCTGCCCCCTGGGACAGAAGTGAAGAGTTTTAAACTCATTGGCAGTCTCACCATGCTGGGGACTTAAGCTCAACTGGAATTCTTCTGAAGGGAAAGTTTATTCTTCTTTCCTGTGTTCCAGTTATAAAAGCACCATATATTGAGGAAATAGGCAACCGCTAAGAAATCTTCTGTGATTCTACCACCCAGGGACAAATTTCCATTAGCGTTCAATGTATCTCCTCCCATTTTTAATTTGTAGCTAGACTGACTTCAAACAACTTCCACTTATATCTTATGTGTTTAATAATACCACTTATAGCTGCAAGGGAAGCTTGAAAATATGGTTTCATTTATCTGCATGCTTTACTGCTTTGATTGAAACTCAGGTTTTATTAATCAGGAATGTAGAAGGAAGACATTAAGTGGGCAGTGGGCACTGGCTGCTGTACCTCTCTTATTGGACACTTGACTTGTTTCCAGAGTTTGCTCCCCAGCTGGAGTAGCTTCTAGAAGCTTTAGAAAGTAGGGCCTCAGTGGAAAGATTAGAACACTGGAGCACTGGAGTTCTCTCTCTCCCTCTCCCTCTCCCTCTCCCTCTCCCTCTCCCTCTCCCTCTCCCTCTCCCTCTCCCTCTCCCTCTCCCTCTCCCTCTCCCTCTCCCTCTCCCTCTCCCTCTCTCTCCATTCTGACCATCATAATATGGGCTGTTGCAGCATGCCCTCCCTGCCATGCTGAAACCATGAGCCGAACTACATTTTCCTCCTTTAATTTGGTTATGTGAGGCATTTGTCACAGCAGCAGCAACAACAACAAAATCTGACTGATACCGTGTATCAGGCTCTAGAGAGTTGATTATCCCATTCTAGTCATTTGTGTGGCCCTGTGTGCTAAGGCTCAAACCTTTAAAAAGTAAACTGTCGAGCCAATGAGGTAGCTCAGCAGGTAAAGACCCCTGATGTGTAAGCCTCAGAACCTGAGTACAATTCGCAGAGCTCATACAACGACAGAAGAAACCCAACCTCACAAAGCTGTGATCTGGCCTCCACATGCTACTGCAGCATACACACACATGCCATACACACACCTACAATACATACACCAAACACACATACATCATATACACACCATACACACACAACTCCCATACACATATACATTATACACACATCATACACATGTACATATCATATACATATACACCATACATACATGTATATATACATACATACATCATACACACACATATATACACCATGCATGTATGTATACAATAATAAAAAATTTGGAAAAGTTTAAAATTTTTAAGTAAAATGTCAGTTTAATTATAGACTGAAGCCACAAACCACCTTCAAAAAAAATGGAAAGCCATTTAATATTTTGCCTGCTTTTCCAAAACCCAAAATCTTTCTTCTCTGGGTACATAAATACTTCCCTCTAAGAACTAATCTCTAATTGCTTCTAATTAGATTAAATGCCCAACTCATCCTGGGTGTCTGGGAACATGACTACCAGCTGCCTCACCTCAAGTGACTGCAGATGTAGCGTGGTGGGAGTGTGAGGAAGGAGGATGACACCTCTCCACCACCGCCTCTAACCTTACACCTGAAATCAGGTCCCCACCTGCATCAGTGAGCCAACTCTCTTCCCAGAATGTGTGAAGATGTAGGGAAGTTTAGCTATTGAGTCATCCTGAAAACAGATTGGAACGGAACTGGCTTAGTGATCAAGAGATCAGGAGACCTCTGTGTTCTGCAGAGGTGACACTTCCAATGTAATCAGGGACTCCTGGGTCGCATCCTCAGCGGACAAGAAGAATGGGGGGCAAGAGTAACTCATATGGTCATAAGGAGGACCCCATGAGCTAATTTATAGAAAGCCCAAACATATGCCCTGAAAAACAAACAACCAAGAGTGTTAGTAACAGATAGCCCACTCCACACACAAACTTAAAGCCTTAACAAACCTAGTATAAACAATCAAAAGTGTTAGTAACAGATAGCCCACTCCACAGACAGACTTAAAGCCTGAGCAAACCTAGTTCACTTTTGAACCAAATACCAAAGACTGGAAAAGGGACGCCTGCTGTCCTTGACTGAGCAGAGTGGGAGGAAGAGATGGTTTACTCCAGGAACGTGAGAGCAGCAGAGAAAAGGACAATAGGCTCCAGGAGTCTTGGGCTGAGATCAAGATGTCCAGGGCACCTAAGACTCCTTCTGACACTAGTGAAGGTGCCCTCACCCTGCCCTGGAAGTTATATCTGTGTCTCACAAAGAGAAAGCTCATAAAAGGGAAGTGCTGGATCCAGTTCTATTAAGAGAGAACTTGTGGAACCAGGGTATAGAGACAGAGGTGATTCAGTGTCCAGATAACACCAGCAATTAATGTTGTAACAGTATCTGCTCTGAGTATTTATATTTGCACCAAGTACTTTATACATGTCAGTAAAAAGCTGATACCAACTGAGCACTTACTGCCTGCCTCACAGAAAATACTAACCCAAGGAACCTTAGACTCAATTTCACCTAACCCTTCAGCACCACGCCCTGAAATCACTCTCATTTGAACAACATTAAAAGGATACTCAGACTGCAGTGGTGACTTGCCTAAGCATGAACAGCTCGTATGTTCAGACTCCTTGGACACACCTCCCAGACTCATCTACAAGTGGAAGAGAACCAACCTCTCAGAGCTGTCTCCTGTCTCCTAAATCCAAGGTCTCAATCCACTGCTAGATGCCTGAACTTCCTAGCATGTTCCTGGCAGGCTTGTCAGTGCCCACCCTAGCCTTCAAACCAGCAGCTGGCTATTCAGAGTGTGCTGCCTACACAGCCAAGGAGATAAATTTGCACCAACCTCCTCGGAGTGGGCTGTGGTTGGGTGTTCTGATTTTAATCATTGACAGCAGTGGAGTCTGGCCATTTAATCCACTCTGTCAGAGAAAAGACAGCTGCATTCTGGCAAAGCAAGTGCTGTAAATGTGGGGGTGCGGGTTTGGGGCTGGGGGAGCTGAGGTGCTCCTGACTGGTCGCACCTCTTCCATGAGACCAGCTTCTAAAACATAACGAGACCTCAGCTTCTACATAGTGGAAACCTTTTTCAATTATCAGCAACTGTTGCAAATTACTACTGTCTCCTTGCATCTCCATTGCCTGGACCCATACATACATTTGAGAAAGAGCATTGAAAAGTAGCCCTGATTATAGCATCGTCATTTCCTGGGGTGAAGGACTTTTGTGTCATAAACAAACCGGAAAAACAATGAGATTTCTGCTTGGCATCTGCCTTTAGGACTTTACTTTTGACCTTAGATAAGTAATTGAACCACCAGGAGTTCATTAAAGGAAGTAAAGAACAAAACATGGAGCTGGCCCTCCACAAGGGAAGCACTAAGGCAAACAGGAGAGGTTTATTCTGCCTCTTGGCTTCACTACGGTCTGAGCTGTCCTCTGCTGGGGAGTGTGCCCTTTTGCAGCATTTACAGGATTACAAAAAGATGATACTAAATGGGGCGTTTTAGCTTTCCTGTTTTTAACATTGCATTTCATCCTCCTAGCAAGCTTTGAAGAAATGAGTGGTAATATTGTTCCCGCCCGACAAACAAGGAAAATGAGGCATGCAGTTTGCCTGGTTCCTATGGCTGGAACTAGAACTGAGAGCTCTGAGCTCTCCAACAAATTCATAGCTAACTGTGCACATATGTAAGATGACAGAAGGCTCCAACTATGAACTTTTTAATTCATTTATTTTTATCTTATGTGCATTGATGTTTTGACTACATGTGTGTCTGTGTGAGGGGATTGGAGCCCCTGGAACAGGACTTACAGGCAGCTGTGAGCTGCCATGTTGATGCTGTGAATTGAACCGGCTGTTCAAGAACAGCCAGTGCTATTAACCTCTGAGCCATCTCTCCAGCTCCTCCACCATGGGCTCTTTCAGAAAGTCTGTATAATAGGACTTTTAGCTAACTGAAAGAACATGTGAAAGATGAAAACAGACAGGAGGACCCTTGAGCTGAACTTAAAGGCCTCCCATAATAATAATAAAACCAGCTTCCACTCACTGAACATTTACTGGCAGCAGACAACGAGACCATAAAATTTATGTATGTACAGTTCTGCATTCACAGTAACCATGATTCTGGGTGGTAGAACATAGTATTCCCCATGTGCCAGTTGTCAATAATGATTATAATGTAAGATATTTCCTCCAGAAATTATGTTGGAGCACCCATAAAATGGCATCCAAATGTCCACATGTTTAAGAGAAGGGACCAGACCATATCCCATGGTTACTCTTCTGAAATCTGGGCATTCCAGTCCTTAAAGCCACTACTACTCACCAAAATACCAAAATGCTTCTGGTAATTAATAGACCTGGGAAAAGAAGGGCATTTCTTTGTTTGCTTCTTTCTTTGAAGTAGCATGTCCTATAACTCAAGATGGAGTTCTACTCACATGAAATTTTGTTCCTCTGGTCTCCTGGGATAACAGGGATATAAAAGAAAGGCATGTCTTAAAAAAAAATTCAGTGTTCTGAACCTTATTTTTTTTCAATTTTGCAAATCAAGAAGAAAAATACAAAGTTTTAAGGGACATTTCTTCTTACACTAATATTCACATTGCTGTTTATGGAAAGGCCGAGTGGTCAAGCAGCTGGGTGGCTTTGAATCCACATCAGTGAGTGAAATGGGCATAGCGTACATAAAGCACACTCTCATTATGCAACAGGCACACTAAGGAAGACGGGTGTCACCCAGCATAGCAACATGATGCCATTTCTGATAATAAACAGGGAAGATGCTATTGTAAGCAAAACATTTTGAATTCACAGCCTAACTTTTCTGTCTCTTCTGGGATAATAACAATTCCTCATTGAGAGGTGCTTTGATGGTGGTTTATTCCTAAAAACTTACATTTAAGACTCTTTGTTTTGCTGAAGAAGGTTCTGGGGTCTTTCCACAGTGATGATCATTTCCCCTGGCAAAACACAGAGCCAGAAGAGCAGCAGCAGCAGCAGCGGCAGGGTGGGGGCAGCAGCAGGGTGGGGGCAGCAGCAGGGTGGGGGTGAGTGATTTATTAGCTCTCCTTCTATTTGCTAAATCAGCCTGGGAAATGCAGATGTGCCAGATGAGGACCAGGCAGGAGGTGCAGGCTGGTTTCACTGCAAAGCTTGTACAGGAACATGCACCGAATGGTATGCAAATGCTCACCAATGGGGATGGAGAAGGGTGGTAAGGACAGGTCATGAGCAATCTGATTTCTCAGGACCCCAAGTATGTAGTAAGAAATAGCAGCAGCCAAAGCTTGCTAGCCCACCATGGGGGCAATGCTTTTGGAAATGTGTGGATCCCCAAGACTTGTTAATACCCATCACGAACCCAAACCGGAAAATGGTACATGTACACCAATGTCTTTGTCAGTGGTCACAAGTAGCCAGGTATCTTATAAACTTAAGATGTTCATAGGCATCCCTGTGGCATTGGTTTGCTAGCCTGTACATTGGAGATAACAGAAAACCTAGGTGCTATGCAGAAATAACACACCTCTGAAGATATCAGAGGTGAGGCTCCTCCAACAAGATTTTTTTTTTTTTTTAGGTCACACAGTCTGGTGATGACATGGACCTGAAAGTTCTTTGAGCTAGAAAGTTGTTTCTTGGGGAATAATTCTCCACTGTCGTCATTTTTCTGCATGTGTGTGTGTGTGTGTGTGTGTGTGTGTGTGTGTGTGTGTGTGTCTGTACTGTGTGTACTGCTCCTCCATTTAGAGCCATGTTTTCCCAAGAGCCAAAATGTATTCCATAAAATGCTAATCCCATGAGATACTCCTGGAAGGGAAACTGAATAGCACCGAATTCTCTCGTGCTTCTTCAGGCACAAGAGCAAATTGAAGCTTCTAAGAAAGTGACTTTCCTCAGGGCAGGAAACTATCTGAGTAGTGGCTCAGTAATCCAGTCTTTGATTTCTTGGGCCCCTCATCCTTTTCCATGCATTTACCTCCATGAATCTGGTTCTCCCAGAGACACACTGTAGGAAATGGTCCCCCAACCTGCACTCTCGTCAGACTCACTAAGAAAGCTTAACCAGACAGAGTTCTTGGTCCTGGGCCAGAAAGTTTTCTATCATGCCCTTAAATATTTCCCTTAAGGATGGCACTTCACTCCCCTTACCTTAATGAGGGCCCTGAAAATTCACCTGGGTTTAAGTCATTATATTCTAGAATTGTCTTTTATACAACAGCAGGTAACTAATGTGTCAGCAGTGGATCCTTTGGAAGTTTTGCCTACCCTTTCAAAGCTTCCTAGCTCATGAAAGAGGCAGAGTATGTCAAAGATAAAAGAACTGTTTCTGGCCAATCCTGTCACAGAGCACTTCAATGCGGCCTGTCCGTAATATCATCCATAGGCTCAGAAGCCCGAGATGCTTGTCTGTTTCCCGATGTTGTGATGAAATAATCCCACAAAAGCTACTTAAGAAAGAGTTCATTCTAGTTCCACGGGTGAAGGCAGGTCAGGGTAGGGAAGCAAGGAGCAGCTTGAAGCCACTGGTCACATCAAATCCACAATCAGGAAGCAGAGAGGGGTGAACGAATGCGTGCTAATGCTCAGGTTGCTTTCTCTGTGCTGGCACAGTCAAGGATGCCCTGCCCAGGAAACTCCCTCCAACAAGTGAGGTGAGTCTTTGGAGATGGCAAGATGCACAGCAGGAAAAAGGTCACTTGCCACTCAGACCTCATGACTTGATCTTGGTCTCTGGAGCCCACATACAGGTGAAAGGAGAGAGCTGACTCCACAGTTTTCTGATTCCCACATGGATGCCATGGCATGAGCCCCTACCCATAACAAACACACAATAATAGCAACAAACACTTACAATGTAATATTTTTAAAATGAGTCTTCACACATCAATTAATGTAATCAAAATGATCCCTGACAAGCTTGCCCAGAAGCCTGTCTCCCAGGCGACTCTAGATTCTGCCAAGTCGACAGTTACCGCTAACCATCATAGTCTGGATTTTAAGATTCTAAGTAGAGGCAGGAGAGATGGCTCAGTGGATAAATGGTCTTGCCACCAAGACCTGAGTTATGTCCCTAGGACCCATAAAGTGGAAGGAGAGAACAGACTTCTGAAAGCTGTTGTTTGGCCCCCATGTGCACACCATCACACACACACACACACACACACACACACACACACACACACACACACCAAGAAAGTTTTACTTTAAAAAAGATACCAGAGCAACATTGATCTTCTCCCCCTCAGAATATTGTGCAGAGCTTCATGTTCTTATCCTTGAGTTAGTTTGTTAAACTCTCTTGCCAAGTTGCCTATAAGCACGTGATCATGCTTTGAAATACTATGTTACTTATCATTAAGTTACCGGGTCCATGTGAAGCCTTCAGGCACTAGACAAGCACATCACATACCAAGTACCTCCAGGACACCTACCCAGGGAACATACCTCATGCATGAATTTTTTTTTTCTGTTTCTGTGATAAAAATACCTTGGCAAAAGTAACTTAAGGTAAGGATGGCAGGAGCCTGAGCCCTAGGGTCATGTTGCACACATAGCTAGGAAGCAGAGGATGTGCTGCCTGCACCCGAGGACCGAACTGGGAACGGTGCAGCTCTCCTTTAAGGGTCTGCCTTTCAACCCCAAGTAACCAAATCAGGACAGGCCCTCACAGGCACACCCAGAAACTATGTGAATCTAAATAAATCCCTCAGAGGTGTGCCTGGAGCCTCGTCTCCTTAGAGATGACACCGTTAAACTGACACAAACCACCACACATCACAACCCCAAGTTAGCCCCCATTTGACAGAAGAGGAAACTGGGGGAGGCTTAGAGCCGGTAAGCACGGTGGCTGAGGACACAGCTGCACCTACCGCTGCCAACTCTTTGCCTCCCACCGGAAATAATTCTCCCAGGTCCAACTCCGCCCTCAATTGGGCAAATCCTTTTTTTATTGCCGACAGTAAAAATCACATCTGGATGTGCTCACCCAAGCGTGGTGTGGTTTATCATCATTTAGAAGTGAGTCCTTGAGAGGGCTTCTCTATCAATAATATGAATGGCAGGCTGACACTGAGTCAGCACGTTGAGTCTTACTGGTATCCGGCTTCTGCATGCGCTGAGTAAGAGCTCTGGCCTTGCTTTAATTCCCTCCCCGTGGCTTTCTCCTCGAGAATTGGCTTACTCCACTGCTGTGGGCTGATATGCCAGCACAACGCCGCCGCAGCCTTCTTGGTTGAAGGACTCCAATTCGTCAGTACCTTATGGTCTCTTTTTTGCCCTTGAGCTATAGCTTCGACTTTTCACTTTAATGCACATTAGCTTAAGAAATGCAAGGCCAAAGGGAGTTATTCCTCAAGGTCTGTCTCTGTGAAAAGTGGAGTAGGATAGAAAGGTGTGCGTGAAAGCTGTTTGCTCTCTGCAGTCCAGCTTCCCTTGCAAGCCCACGAGTGGGATGGGGGAGATCCTTATTTTGGGAAGAGGCAATGCATTTTTTTAATCTGAAATTTTTATTTAAAAACAAAAACAAAAACAAAAAAACAAAAACAAAAATAATTCTGACCTGGGTGGTGAACACCTTTAATCCCGGCACCCAGGATGCAGAGGTGGGCAGAGTATTCGAGGTCAGACATAACAAGTTCCAGGCTGACCAGGGCTGCATGGTAAGGACCTGTCTGAATCAATCAATCATCAGTCAATCAATTTGATGTTTCCCGAGTGTGATGGAACATGTCTATGAGAAGGGTCACAGGTTTGAGGCCAGCCTGAGCTGAATAACAAGACCAGATCTCGGAAAAGGAACCAACCAACAAACCTGGGGTTTGCCAAGCAGAATACTTAGTATCCATCCTGTTCTTTATATCAAGGAAACAAGAAATCTATTAAAGGGGCATTGTCTTAATACAGGTTATTAAATACCTGGTAAATACATATCAACTTACTAAACAACATTTTCTTGCATTTCATTCTTTCTTTCTTTTTCTTTTTTCTTCCTTCCATTTCTTTTTTCCCCTTCTTTTCTTTACTCTTTTCTTTTCTTTCTGAGGTAGGCTTTCTCTGTGTAGCCCTGACTGTCCAAGAGCTCACTTTGTGTAGACTAGACTGGCCTTGAACCTCAATATTCACCTTTCTCTGTCTCCAGAGTTCTGGGACTAAAGGTGTGTGCCACCACCAGCCACCACCTTGTGTCTCATTGTTTCCCTGATTGAAATTAGTTGCCCTCCTAAAGAAAGTATAAATATTCTAATACAAGAAAAGCATTTTTCTGCCATAAAGACCCCGGAAAACAATGGCAGCTTCTATGCAACATTGCACATCAAAGTGGGGATAGGGAGTGTGCTCAGTTCAGCACCACTGGCCCATTCCACAGCATCAACAGTGTGTGTGATGTGTGATTCATCCTGAAAGAGCTCTGCCTGCTGGAGAATTCTCAAATGCACAGATTCTTATACTTGAACAGGCTTATTATTCTGAACACCTCCTGTACCAAACTTCCCTGCCCCTGCTCAGACTCCTGGCTATTCCATTGACTTTCTGTAAAGTAAACTGAGCCCTGTCCACCCCTCAGTATTCATATGGTAAAGCTCTGGGCCTGATATGTCTGTGTTTGGAGACAAAACCTTTAAAAAGGTAATTCAAACTAAGAAGAAACCTAAATCCAGCTGACTGGTATCTTAATTAGAGAAAAAGTTGTCGGCCCATGGTGGCACCACTTCCTGGCATCCAGAAGACCAAGGCAGGAGAACCTGGAAATAGAAGCCAGTCTGGGATGCAGCTAGAGAAAGAGGCTGACAAAAAAGCCAAATAAGGACACAGCAAGAAGCCAGCCATCTGCAACTCAAGGAGAGGCCTCAGAAGAAACCAAGTTTGCCTGTACTTAGCTCTTGGAATTCCAGCCTCCAAAGTTCAGAGAGAATGAATTCTTGTTGTTCAAAACACCTGATCTTTGGTATTTTCTTCTAGGTACTCAAATTATTGTGATACCTCCTTTTAAGTTTTAAAACTTCTCCTAAGCTAGCCTCTTCAGTGTTTAATTCTATTCTATTCTATTCTATTCTATTCTATTCTATTCTATTCTATTCTATTCTATTTTTTGAGACAGGCTATTGCTACATAGCCCAGGCTATCCTCACACTCGTGACTCACTTGATTCTGCCCCCCAATACTGGGATTATCAGCATACACCACCATGTCCTGACTTTATTTTTAATCTTCATACTAGATTCAGTTATTTTCTAACTTAATAGACCCATCACATATTGCTTCATTAATGTATCTTATTTCCCAAATCACATCAATAACTCCTGTGTTATGGCTTAAATCTGGAATGTCCCTGAAGAGTCACAAAAAAGCTTGGTCCCCAGGGTGTCACTACTGGGATGAGATGGAAAGAGGTGGGGCCTAAATGAGAATTTGCCACTATTGTTTAAGTAACCGAACACAGCATCAATTTGCCTTCTAAATGTATCCATTTGTATCCATAGACAAAAGCTACTCTCAGCCTTAGTCAGAGAAACCTTTCTTTCCAGTGAGTGGTAGAGAATGTAGAGGCTATTGACAGCCCAAGATGATGAAACTCAGGGGTTGTGGAGGGACCAGTTTTTAACAACATATTATACCACTCCTGCCCTCTATGGGCACTTGCACCTACATGTGCATACACTCATGCAAACACACACACACACACACAAATAATAAAAAAGAAATAAGTCTTCAAAACGTGTTACACAACCCTCTCTCACTCTTAAATGTCTAGAGGGAGGTTGTATAAACTCTGGGCATCTAAAGACTGAAATCACGTAAACAGGGTAATTGAACTCCTACTAGTTACCAGTATGAAACCTTGAATCAATTGATCTTTGATTATCATATCTATGAACAGGAAACAAGTTCTAAATTCTATTTTCCAAACAGTTTATCTAATGAGGATATAGAGAGGATTAAATATGTTAAAACAGGGTAAGGACCCATTATTGTGGAGACGGTAGCTCATATCTATAATCCCAATACCAAAAAGGCTCAAGCAAAAGGATCTCTATACATTTGAGGCCAGCCTACATATTTAGGCCACCCTGAACTAGAAAGTGAGAGATTGTTTTAAAGAAAAGTCTGTATAATAAAAGAGAACTATTATTATTGTCATCACTCTTTTATTCTGCAGCTATGCCTGGAAAATAATTATTTCACCTAAAAGACATAAATTGCCATAAATTCATTTCTCAGTATGCTGTGTCTCCTCCGTCTTTCATTGTCTCTGGGTTTGAGATGAGCTGTTTAAGTTGGAAGAGATAAACAACGGGGCTTTTTCTTCTTCAGTGTCATTTCAGAGGGAACTGGCTCTGTCTTGGTCATGCCTTCTGGTTCTGTTAGTTATATTTCATCTTAAGTAGCAATATGGCACGCACAAGCCTCATCTACAGTCTGCTTCCTCAACCAAACCTATTAAAGATTCAATACAGATGGGGAAATGCTAAAAGATGGACTTGCCAATTCCAGGCTACAAAGACCCTGGTTTTTGCTTTGTTCTAACTTTAAGAAAAAAAAATCAATATCTGAAACATGATTCTGAACATGTTGTACAGAAAGATGAGTTAGGAGTATCAACATCTTATTGGAAAGTCTCCCACTGCCCACATTGCAGATTGGCACATAATCTGTTGAAGGATCTCAGACCTTTTTGCAATTCTTTTCCTCAGCATACTGACATGTGTCGAGGACATCAACCCGTGAGCACTGTGCAAACTTCAGTAGACAGAGTGCCCCAGACCATAGCTACAAAGGTCTACTGTAAAGCTCACTATTTAGTCTGTAATCTTCACAGAGGAGTCCTTTTTGTGGCAGCCCAGGGAGCTTTCTGACACTAAACAGATTTCTTACTCCCCCCAATCCCCTTCCTCTTCCAAAATCAAGAGTTTCATCAATGCTGATAGAATTTGCAAGCGACAGCTTGAAGTTGGTCCTTGTGACTGAGCACAGACACACAATCTATGTTTTCTCAGACCCACAGATCCAGTACTCTGACATCCAAAACATCAAAGCCAAGGATCTCTGAAAAGTAGTTTATCAAGCCAGGCATGGTGACACATGCCTTTAATATCAAAACTCTGGAGGCAGAGGCAGGAGGATCTCTGAGTTTGAGGTCAGCCCAGTTTGCAGAGTGAGTTTCTGGACAGCTAGGGCTGTTACTTGAGAAACCCAGACTTGAAAACAAAATGTAAAAAGAAAAGTGACTTATCAACCTCATTAGCCAACTGCTGCAGAAGGGACAGGTGAATTGATTTAGTTGGCTGACAAAGGACTTTTGTGATCCAATTCTGACTGAAATTTTTGTAGGGTGATACATGTCTCACATTAAAAAGAGAGAGAGAAAGATGTCTTTGTATAAAATCTTTTCTGATGACCAAAGGAAGAGAAATAATGGAATTTCCCAGAGACATTAAAACTAGAAAGAATACAAAGATACAAAGAGAGGGAATTGCAAAATATCTACCTCAATGTTCTGATATATGATATTTCTTTTATCTTTTAAAGAAGATAAATGCTACCTGTTCACACTGTACGGATAGTAATGTGTAATCAATTTTGTAAAGTACATCAAAAAGACTTAAAAGTCCCTCTCTTTCTCTTTAGCATCTGTTTAAAATAAAACCTCTATTAATACTTCATTGCATAGTCTTCTAGATTCTCTGTGTATAGGGGCATGTATGCATGTGTATTTATCTAAGTAGAGTATTCTATGTATATTATTCTTTAACCTTTTGTTAAACCCCAAAATGTTAAGATCATGTTTGTCAGTTTGCTTAGTAACTATCTATTAAGAAGCCACAGCTTAGCCTACCTATTATGAATAACATTTAAGTTGAGTCCAATACTTTATCATGACAGTACCACATCTGTGTAATTGCAGCAGAAAGGTATTGTATAGTTATCCATATTTTTCTAGAAAATGTTAATCAAATCCTTAATATGGAATTGCTGGTCCAAAAGAATATCCACTAATATTTTGATATATAATAATAACATTTGCTCTGAACTGTTGCAACAATTTAAGTGCTCATGAAAAAATATACAAACATAGTAAACCAGTCCAGTCCCACCTTTTAGCACTACATACAGTTTGTCTTATAAATGTATTTTCATGTTGACATTTACAGTCTCTTACCAAACACTAAACACAGGGTTTGAAGGGTGGCTCAACAGGCAAGACCACTCATTGTACAAGCATGAGGACCTGAGTTCAAATCTCAAGCAACCACATAAAAAATCTGGGCACATCTGGACACAATGGGGTAGATAGATAGAAGGATCTCTGGAGATTGCTGACTGCCAGCCTAGCCCCAGCCTCAGTGAGAATAAAGTCTCAAGAGAATAAAGGTGAATAGTGATAGAACAGGAATTCTAGATCCTCCTCTGTCCCCAACATGCACATGAACAAGCACACCCACACAGGCAAATACATACATGTATGCCATACACAATCAAAGAAAAATAAAATTAGGACATGCCTATTGTTAACAAATGATGTGAAAATAGATTTAAATTTTTGATTCTTTGCTTCATTTAGTAAAATGATTAAAATGGCAGCCTTATTGTCTTTTCCTAAGCTGTATCCTCTCTCAAATATTTGAAAGCGATGTAAGAATTTCTGGTCCATATTGTTGGCTGATGCTTGTACCTTGAGTTTCTGTGCCCACAACCACTCCTTCCCATCCCTAGTTTTTTGGCCGTGGTGTTTTCTCTTTTCAAGAAGAAAAGCATGTTGAAACACTATCTTCAATTGCTTCTCCTTCCCTTACATGCTAAGACTGATTCAGGCTAGAGTGACAGAGGACAAAAGAATTCAGTGCAGTCCTATACTCTGGATTAGCACTCAATAGCAGGGCATTCCCAACCACAGAGCTTGCAGTGCCTTTCTAATTTATCCCCAGTCTCTGCAGAGAGCTTCAGAAGCCACATGCTTCATTCAGCACCTGGACAGCTCCCCACCCAGCGCCTCTAGAGAGAGGGTGCGGGCAGCTTACTGAGCCCCCTAGCGGTAGCTTTACTTGTTACACAATTATTTTTAAATTTCTCAGAAAAAAACTCTCCGATGTTGTTAGAAAAGATAAAAGCATCTTTTAAGAATACAAAAAAAAAAAAAAAAAATCCCATAATCAGCCTCCAAACGCTGACACCATTGCATACACTAGCAAGATTTTGCTGAAAGGACCCTAATATAGCTGTCTCTTGTGAGGCTATTCTTGAGCCTAGCAAACACAGAAGTGGATGCTCACAGTCAGCTATTGGATGGATCACAGGGCCCCCAATGGAGGAGCTAGAGAAAGTACCCAAGGAGCTAAAGGTGTCTGAAACCCTATAGGTGGAACAACAATATGAACTGACCACTACCCCCCGGAGCTCCTGTCTCTAGCTGCATATATATCAGAAGATGGCCTAGTCAGCCTTCACTGGAAAGAGAGGCCCATTGGTCTTGCAAACTTTATATGCCTCAGTACAGGGGAATGCCAGGGCCAAGAAGTGGGACGGGGTCGGCAGGGGAGTGGGGGGTAGGGCATGGGGGACTTTTGGGATAGCATTGGAAATGTAAATGAAGAAAATACCTAATTAAAAAAAGAAAAATAAGAATATAGAAAATATTTTTGGTTGTGAGCTTAGCCTTTAATGACTGGCATAGGTACTGAAGATAGAGTACTGGGAGAGACGACTGAAATTGGGAGTGGGGAGGCCTTTTCAGAGGTGATATTGAAGCTTAGTGCTGTGGAAACTCCCTGGAATCTGAGTGACCCCAGCGAATACTCCTAGTAATGGGGAATACAGAGCCTGAAGTGGCCATCTTCTGTATCTAGGTAAGGCTTCTAATGGTGGGACTGGGAATATCAACTCAGCCACAAAACCTCCGACCTACAATCTGTCCTGCCTGTGCTGGAGGAAAGGTGGCACAGAACTTGTAAGAGCCGCCAACCAATGACTGGTCCAACTTGAGGCTCAATGCAAGAGGGAGCCCACACTTGACACTGCCCAGATGTCCCAGATCCAGAGGCTGGATAGCCCAGAGACCTAGGATAGAACCAAACACAACTGGCCAAAAATAAACAGTCAATAAAATTATTCCTAATGATATTCTATGTATACTCATAGATTGGTGTGTGGCCAAGTCATCACCTGAGAGACTTCATCCAGCAACAGATGGGAGCAGATGAAGAGACCCACCATCAAACTTTGATCAAACTCAGGAAACCTGGCCGTAGAGGGGGAGGAAGGATTGTGGGAACCAGTGTGGTTGAAGAAGCAATGAGAACATGACCCACAGAAAAAAACTGAGAGAGGTTGATGGGGGTCACAGAGACTGGAGCCACAATCATGGGGCCTGCATGGCTCTGACCTAGGCCCTCAGCATACATGTTATGGCTGTGCAGCCTGATGTTCTTGTGGGAGTGGGGATGTCTCTGACTCTTTCACCTGCTCTTGGGACCCTTTTCTTCCTATTGCTTTGTCTTGCCCAGCCATTATGTGAGACTCTGTACCTAGTCTTACTGTAACTTGTTATGCTGCATCCAGTTGGTATCCCTGGAGAGCCTCTTCCTTTCTGAAAGGAAATGGAGGAGTAGGTCTAGGGAAGAAGGGCAGTAGGTGGAAGGTACTGGAAGGAATGGAGGGAGGAAAGGCTGCAGTCATGATGTAATGTTTGGGAGATTAATAAAACTTTAAAAAGAATGTAGAGAGTAAACATCCAAGTTCCCACTACTCCTTCCTCACTGGTGATACTGACAACACAGATATACCTGCATACCTGTATACCTGCATAACAACATCTTTTGCTTTGAGGATACATTAATTCTAGACACGTTAGTCTCTTTTTTTTTCTTAAAAGACTTCTCATAACTGTAGCACACGTATATCCTCATACTCCCATATGACAAGATGAATGTGTAGCTGATAATGTGTGCTGATATTGTGCTGGTCATGAATCCTGATTCTGCCAGTTCTTAATTATATAATCTTAGCCAAATCACTAAACCTTGTGGCTTGCAAATGCCTCATCTCTGAAGAAGGGATTATAAAAAATCTAGTAGTTGCTCAGTCCCATGAGGCTAGTTATTTCATCTAGTCTTCTGTATAATCTGGAATCCTGAAGTAGAGACCAACAAATGTGCTGGCAGGTATGTGCAAACAGGTGAGGAACAGTGAGTCTTCCTTCTTCCATTGTCCTTGTGTAGGCTTCCAGCAGAAAGTATGGCCCAGAATAAAGGTGTCTATCATCCCTGGATCTGGGACTTGCTCTGTCCCAGGCTGACCTTGAAATCAGAGATATGCTTGCCTCAGTCTCCTGGGATTGAAGGTGTGTACTGCCTTGCCTGGGCCTAAGCTTTTCATGGCCACTATGCCTTTCAAGATCTCCATGTCAAGATCCAGGTCAGAAACTTGTATCTTCTAGACTCAAGATCTGGATCACTGGTGTGCCTTCCATTTCTGGATTGTAGTTTATTCCAGATGTAGTCAAGTTGACAACCAGGAATAATCATCAAAGGGCCCTAAGTTAAGAAACCCCAGAGTTCACTGGTCCCCTTCTCAATGCAAAGACACATTAAGAGGAACTATGGGTTGGGAAAGGGGCTCCATGGCCCTCCAAATCTGTCCGTATCTGGATATTGTGATTGTCAGCCTCTGTTGACAGAACATAAACACTTGTGGTGTATACCACTCACTACATGGTATTTTCATTAAAGCAGCCTGAACATAGCAAGACACAGATAATAAGCATGCCATGGACCTTATTCTATGGGTTTCAATTACATTTTCAACAGCTTCAGACTATTGTACGGTGTGTGTTTACCATTTTTGTTATTACTGTTGAGGTGCTAACCATTGAACCCAGGATCTTATGTACACTGGCCAAGAGGTCTGCCAGTGAGCTACCTTCTCAGTCAAGTTTTTCTGAACTAATAGGGTGTTAGTTCTCAGGGGTGTCTTAATTGCTTTTCCTGTCATTTTAATAAAATATACAACAAAAATATTTTTAAGTCATATCACCCTGGACCAAGAAAGCCCAGTGAGGTCACTTCACTATTCCACAGAATTCTTTTAGTCTTTGCAGTGTAAGAGGTCTCTCATTTGCCTCTTCCTCCCAGGTCTCTAGCTTCTTTCCCCTCAGAGCAGACCACATCGTGGGTAGCCCATGTCATGGCTTCCTTTACAACATCTAGAAGCACTGTGTGATGAACCAGCCTTGCTGATTACTGGGTTTACAGCTGTTTCAACAATACAGCAAACAACTGATACTGTATGTCATCCTGAAGTAATCAAAACGATGAGTGGCTTTCTTCCGAGATTCTAAATTTAGGAGGACCGGAAGGTAGACAACAGCAAAACTTTAGCTCCATATCAATGCAGTAGCCAAAAGGGACACGTGGCAGTCCCTTTGCCCCTAACATCAGGAATGTTGTGGATCTCTATGGTGAGTGTCCTCTATGGAGGTTAAGCTTACCATGCAATCCCCCTTTGTGTGTATCAGGGTGTGTGAACGCATGTGCACATATGTGCACATACATAGAGAGACTAGAGGACAACTTCAGGTGTCGTTCCCAGGAACTATCCACACTTTTATTTTTGAGGCAGCGTCTCTTACTGAATCACCAAGTGGGCTAAGCTGGCTGGACAGCAATCCCCAGAGAGCCACTTGTCTCTGCCTCCTGGTTGTCATATCACAGGCACATGTAGCTGCACTAGCTTTTTCAATGTGTGCTCTATGGATCAAATTCAGGTCCTTGAGCTTTCAAGACAAGGACTTTACTGACTGAACCATGTCTCCAGCCTTAACCCTCCTTTTTAATAACTTGGCTCTGTTTTGGACAGTTAAAACAAGTATACAAAGAATAGTGTTGAGATCGTGAAATAGCATATTCTCTTAGGTGCTAAGTGGAATATACAAAATAGAAGGTCATCCTCTCAGTCTGGCTGCATAGTACTAAGGAGACAAATCTTGGAGACGCTAAACTGTTTGCCCATGTCTCGCAGAGCCTGCGGAGAAGTGTCAGCACCTCGCCCACATCTGTCTGACTCATTCACTTAGTGGCTAGACTTCCAAATGAAAAGAACTTGGTTGAGGACAAAGAAACCAGGAAACAGGAAGAAACGGGGGAGGGTGGCAGGCAGTTAAGGGCGCTCCTGCTCGGAGAACCTGGGTAGAGCCATCTCAGCATCCAGAGGATGGCTCACAACAATCTGTAACTCCAGTGCCAGGGAATCTGACGCCCTCTTCTTGCCTCCATGGGCACCAAGCATACACATGGTACACAGGTATAAATGCAGGCAAAAACACCTAAACACATAAAAATAAATAAATCAAGAAAAGCAGAAAAGAAATACAGCACACCCCAACCTGCAAGAAAGCACTCCTAGAAGGTGAAAATAAGCCTAATATGTCATAAGAGAAAGGAGGGGGGTCAGAATGACAGTGGAAGAAGGGGGAATTTAATAGGAATTAGGAGCCAATGACATCATTGGCCTTGAAATCATCAGGAAGTTGGAAAGTCTAAATAGAATGTGGTGATCAACAAGGTACCCTGGGAAGCCTGGGACATGGAAGCTAAACCAGAAGTCACTGTTTAACACCAGGATGTATAGTACACCCCTGTATCCAGTGCTCAGGAGGCAGGGCAGGAAGATCTCAGGTTTGAGGCCAGCCTGTGCTACATTGTGAATTTGAAGCCAGGTCAGACTGCACAGTGATGATTCATAGTGAACAGAACAAGTCACAGTTTATTGCTAGGGGTGTGTAACTAAATGGTAGAGTATATGCTAGTATTCAAAAGGCCCTAAACTTTTAGCACCGAAAACAAAGCAAGTTGATGTAGGGATGAAAAGATGTTCTTTGGTGGTGAAGAGCACAGAACGTTCTTCCAAAGGACCCAAGTTTGGTTCCTAACACCCACGGCAGAGAGTTCACAATATAGACGATTCATAGTGTGTATGTATGTGTCCCAAGTGTGCATGTGTGCATAGTGTATATGTGTCCTTGGGTGTGTAGATGTGGATCTGCAGGTCTGTCGGGGGTGGACAGAGCACCTGCTTCTACCCCATACCAGAGATACAGATGCCAGCTGCTACGCTCAGCTTGTTTTTCCAACATGTGCTGGAGCTCTGAACTCAATCTCCATGCTTACACAGTAGGTAGGTATCTTCCCTGCCCCTCCAGATGAGGTTTCTAAACTAAAAATTGTTATTTCCTTTGACCCAACTAGAGGGTTCTTTATGTTTAAATATCTTATGTTTAAGCTATACCTGCTACCTGACTTCTCCCGTGTGGATCCAGGCATAGATATTGAGATTACTTTCCTACATTAAAATAAACACAGTGAAGTCCCTTTGGGGACACACCATTTTGATAAGAATCTTTTCCTACATGAAGTTCCATCTTGGAAATTCTAAAGGGACCTAGAAAACAGTTCTGTTCAATCAACAGTGTTTGCCTGTTTCCCCTTGCTATGTGTCCTCTGGAGTATAAATTGAAGCACAAGTTGGATTTTTTTGTTGTTGTTGTTCATAAATTAGATTTTAAAAGCAACATCTTTGGCTGAAGAGATGGCTCAGCAGTTAAGAACACTTTCAGAGGTCCCAGGTTCAGTCTAAGCACCCACATAGCAGCCCACAACTGCCTATAACTTCAGAGGGCTTTTTGGTTTTTGTTTCTTAAGTCAGCAGTAAAGACTCTTGCCACCAAGTGTGAACACCTGAATTCCATTTCTGGATCTCACATGGTGGAAGGTGACAACTGACTCTTGAAAGTTGTCTTCTGACTTCTACACGCTGGATATGGTGCCCCATACTTATAAACCAATACATGATAGGTAGGTAGGTAGATGATGGATGGATGGATAGATAGATAGATAGATAGATAGATAGATAGATAGATAGATAGATAGATAGATAGATAGATTCTTAAAACTTCCAACCAATAGTGGACTGGAGAAATAGCCCACTAGGTAAGAGTGAGTGTTACTCTTCCAGACCTAAATTCAATCAATCCCCAGCACACACACTGAGCAGCTCAGGGTCAGCTGTAACTCCAGTTCCAGGGGATCTGATGCCCTCTGCTGGCCTTAGAGGCACTGCACCTACCTGCTCTCTTCTCTTCTCTTCTCTTCTCTTCTCTTCTCTTCTCTTCTCTTCTCTTCTCTTCTCTTCTCTTCTCTTCTCTTCTCTTCTCTTCTCTTCTCTTCTCTTCTCTTTCTCCTCTCCTCTCCTCTCTCCTCTTTCTCCTCTCCTCTCCTCTTTACCCTCTCCTCTCCTCTTTCTTCTCTCCTTTCTCCTCTCCTCCCCTCTTCCTCCTACTCCTCCTCCTCTTCTTCCTCTTCCTCTCCCTCTCCCTCTCCCTCTCCCTCTCCCTCTCCCTCTCCCTCTCCCTCTCCCTCTCCCTCTCCCTCTCCCTCTCCCTCTCCCTCTCCCTCTCCCTCTCCCTCTCCCTCTCTCTCTCTCTCTCTCTCTCTCTCTCTCTCTCTTTGGCAAGCACATGCGTGATTTAAAAACAAAAGCAAACACCTTCCAACTGAAGAGATTTTTTTTTCCTTAGATCATCACAAAGTTATAGGAGTCATCTGTGAGCATGCTGAGAGGACACCCCACACCCTCTTTCCCTGTGTATTTTTTCTCTGTGTATTTTCTGATGCAATATCCTTGTATGTTCTTGTCTTACCGTGACTGCTAAGGAGTAGTGACAGAGGTTTGAACTTGGCAATGCGAGCACCAACAGAAAGCTTCCATCAGGTCTGAAGGGTGAAAATGAGTTAATGTCCTAACTACGTCTCACATAGGATTGCCAGATAAAAATGTCAACTAATATTGCAAGGGAAATATGTCACATTATTTAAGTAATCTTAAAGTCAGTTAGAGCTGACACCACCTTCCAGAACTGAAGTTCCAAAAAGCATATTTGAAGCATAAATTTAAAGGAAAATGTTCAGAGACACTCAGTAGTTTGCACTCCCGTAGAAAAATGTCTATCGCCGGGCGTGGTGGCACATGCCTTTAATCCCAGCACTTGGGAGGCAGAGGCAGGCAGATTTCTGATTTCAAGGCCAGCCTGGTCTACAGAGTGAGTTCCAGGACAGCCAGGGCTATACAGAGAAACCCTGTCTCAAAAAACCAAAGAAAGAAAGAAAGAAAGAAAGAAAGAAAGAAAGAAAGAAAGAAAGAAAGAAAGGAAAGAGAGAGAGAAAGAAAGAAAGAAAGAAAGAGAGAGAGAGAGAGAGAAAGAAAGAAAGAAAGAAAGAAAGAAAGAAAGAAAGAAAGAAAGAAAGAAAGAAAGAAGAAAAAGGAAAAAAAGAAAAATGTCTATCACTGATTTGCACATAGGCAAGTCTTTGTTATAAATATGTTATCAACAAACTAATTGGTATTAGTATCTGTATCTTAGATTATAAGGAAAAAGTCCTAGGGAGAGAGAGATGACTGACAACAGATTGTTAAACCATGATTAGTTTGGTTCTTCTTTGGGTTTGTTTTAGTACCGACCCCTGAGCCATTTTACCCCACCAAGTTTTCTATCTTCTTATCCTGGGGATTGAACCTGCAGCCTTGCATGTGCATGAGGCCTTGAGATATAGCCACAGCTACTCTGTCAGGCTGCTTCATCTTCTTTTTGGATTTACAAACTTGGCAGTGACTTCATGGACTTCAGGATATATTCTCTTTCTAGCAAGGAACCAGACTCCTCAACAATTTCTTTTCAGCCATTTGCCAGACAGATTCGCAGAGGATGTGAATCCACCCCTCAGGATGGGTTTAATGGAACTACAGACTGCTCCTGCTTGGGAAGCCTTGGCAGCATTTAGTCTTGCCCAGAAAAGAGGCACTTCCCATATTACCTTACAGTTTAGGAATCAGGGGTAGAAACTATGAAGAGTGTGTGGCCCCTACCTGCCTCTATCAACCAAGCTGGCATTGGTGGTTTATCATGGTTGTACCCTTCTCCACAGAGTTCAGGCTTAGCCTCAAGCTCCACCTCAATGTGCCAGGCAAGCCCGTCAACTGAAATTGACAATGGCGCTAGATCTGATGGGGTCTACCTGTAATCCCGGCCCTCAGGGAATAGGATTTGAGGCAGAATGATCTCAAGTTCTAGGCCAGGCTAGATACATAGAAAGATTCTGGTTCCAATAGTCAAACAACAAACAAATGTGAGATGAAATTCATTTACCATCACTGGTACAGAAAAACATCCTTTGAGCCTACTCAACATGGAAGTCTTTTTTAACTAGTAAAATGTCTAATATGCTGAAAATTTTCCTAAAATAATAGCTTCCAAGTATACCCAGCTGGAATTCAAATAGTCTTATGTAAGTCAAGATTTAAGTCACAATCAAGAAGAATCTGTAATTAAGCCAGAGAGTTGGCTAAATAGGTACTTGTGTTTGCTTTGCGTGTAACCATGGAAGCATCTAAGGCTACTTCCCAGGAATGAAATTATCTGAGAACTCAAATTGTTGTCTCTTTTTATTGCACCTTGGGTCTTTAGTATACCAAAGGCAATCCAGACTCATCCAATTAACCAGGAGAGCTATTAAAGTCATCTGATTACAGCTCTAGGAAGATTACCTTTTCCCTTTTCTCCTGTTCCAAGGACATTTAATATATATATACTCAGGTTCTTCAAATACAGAGACTCACAACTGGACAGAGTACAGAGAATGAGAGACCTTAGAATCCTCAGTTCCAAATGGGATGTGTTCATGAAATCCCTCCCCTCGAGGCTCAGGGAACTCTGCAGAAAAATAAGAGCCAGTGGGGAGGGGGCCAAGGAAACAAGGTCTTCTACACACAACAGGACTGGTGCACATATGAACTCAGAGACTGGGGCTGCATGAGCAGAGCCTGCACAGGTCTGGCTTTACTAAGTCAGATGGGGGCGGGGTGGTGGTGGGGGTCCCAGAGCTGAGAGACGTGGATGGAAGCCTCCATCCCCAACCTAGGCTATCAACATTGATAACTGATCATAAATGAAAATTTCGTTTTCTCTGAAGTCATCTCCTTGGGTATATAAAGCACACTTAAGGGCAGGCCCTCTACTGTGCAGTAGATGACCAAAGCAAAGGAACTCAGTGGTACTGGGGCAGAGTAGGGTGCCATGACGCTTTGTTTGGGAGTTTTCTTTTAACCTTACAGGTCTTTTGCTTACATATTATGCTCTGATTTTGTGTCTTTATGGGAGTTCTGCATCTTTGCACCACATGTGTTTCTTGTGCTTTTCCTTTGGCTCTTTTTCTTCTTTCTGTTTTCTCCCATTCATGTTTGCTTTTATCTTTTTTTTTCATTTTATCATTTTTTAGACGACTGTTTGTTTTCTAGTGAAAGAGAAAAAGAAAGGATATGGATTTGGGTAGGAATCAAGGTAGGAAGGAGCCAGGAGGAGTTGGGGGAGGGGAAACTAATCAGAGTGTAGTGTATGAAAAATATCTACTTTTAATTTTCAAAAGAGACAGGTTCTCATACAATCCAGGCTGGCTTTGAACTTGCTATGTAGCTGAAGATGCCCTTGAACTTCTGATCCTCCGGCCTCCACCTCTCCAGTGCTAGAATTACATGCTTGAGTAGCCATGCCTGGTTTATGTAGTGCTGGGGACTGAATGCAGAGCCTTAGTCATGCTAGGCACATACACTCTACCTGAGCTGCCTCCGTATGCTACCACCATTTTAAATTTTGTTTCATTTGAGGACTGCCAACTTGTTGAATTCCTGTTCTCTGCAGCCACATTGTTCTGTGCTAGAGATAGCAACAGTGAGCATGCAGAAAGGACCTTACAATGTTCAATCGATCAGCCTTCGGTCCTCTTCCTGCCCTGGTCCGCAACCAAGGTTGGAGGAAAAGGGCTACATATTTCCAGACTCACTTGTTTGTGGATGCTGCTGCAATAGCTTCAGAAACTTCCTACTCGGACTTTTGAACCTTATAGAACATTTAACAGCTAGCCTGCCGTAATTAAAGAAAAAATTAATTCTCTTAATTAATTCCATGAATGTCGTGTCATAACTTGAAAGCATTTTTATTATAATTAAGGGTAGCAAACTATTATGGTTTAGATATGAAGTAGAGTCCCCTGCAAGGGCTTGTGGTTTTGAGGCCTAGTCCCCAGGTGGTGAATCCAATCACTGGGACATAATTGAATCAAGAGAGCTCTGACTTAAACAGTGAGTTAATGTACTTGATGGAACTGTATAATTTTATGGCATTGGAAGGCAATGGAGACTTGGAGACCCACAGCATTGGACAAACTGAAATCTCAGTATCTGTGAGCCAAAATCAATCTTTCTTTATTTAAGGTTAAGTCAGTTATTTTATTATAGAGCGAAAGGTTGATAATACACAGACACATACCCACATACTTGAAAATGTATCCTCCACTTATTGTAAAATCAAAACATACAAATGTGGAAGAAATGGAAATGTATGTTTAAAATGGGACAGGGGTAAAGAAGTGATATATATACATATATATATATATATATATATATATATATATATATATATATATCTCAATCACCAGGACATAGCAGAGCACACAGCACCAAGTAGGCTTCTGATGAACATTTGAAGAATAAATAAATGAGTAACTGAATCACTTGGAAGTCTAATGACAAGATCCGACTTTCTGTATTTATTGCTCCCGTTTTACTTCCTCATCTGATTTAAGGTAGCATGCTTCTGTGCTTTCTAGAATCTTTTCAGTGTTTGTATCAATTTCTCGGGGGGGGGGGGGTTCCCGAGCCTAGGTGATTTCCTTTTTGACATTTTCATGCTCTGACTGAGAGAAAGCCTTGTGTGTGGCTTTGAAGACTGATATAACCCCTGACCATGCATTTCTACATTTTCGTTTCACAGTTTGGACCTATGAGAAGTAAAAGACTAAACCTACAACATTAATAGTGTCGCAGAACACTCTGGGCTTCTGCCTGAAAGGTCCACAGATTCCAGTCACCCTCTCTAGACACATTGCCCTTCTGATTGGGAAGCTGCTACAGAAGAAAGTGTCCTTAACTCCTGGGCCTGCTCACCCACTGTGTGCACCTCCTCCCAGAAAGGAAAGGATTACTATAGACTGAATGTGCATCCTTAGGTTCATGCACTGATTTCTGGCTACCTATGTGGTGGCATTTGGGAGTGGATCCCTAGGGAGATGGTTAGGTGATGAGAATGGAGCCCTAATCAATGTGATCAATCAAGTTTATAAGAAGAGGTCAGAGAGCTAACCATCTCTTGTTCAACCACATAAGGTATTAAAAAGTGGGAGTCTGAAACCCTAAAGAGGACCATGTCCAGAACTCAACTGTGTGACCGTTGTCATCTTGGGCTTACAAATTCAAAAACTGTAAGAAATAAATTCTAGCTGCTTTTCAGCTTTGCAGTCTACCATACTTTGTTGTAGCAATCTAATCAACTAAGGCAGGGAGGGAACACACAGATGTCCACTGCTGCTCCCCTCAACATCCTTTCCCTTAAACATGGCAAAACTGACTGAAAGCGGTCTCCACACACCGTCAGTCATAAGTCCACATAGCCCAGAAGTGCTCGTGTGAAGTGAGCAAGACCAATTAGGTGTTCTCTTCTTAGAATCAGAACCATGAACCATAAAACACAGAGTCAAAAGAAATGCGTTGTATGATCTTCCAACAGCGTGCCCTGATGTGCTCAGTTCTAAGTTCCTAGATCCTAGGGTCTTCCTGGATTCTTATTTTTGAGCTAATTCTGACATTTCCATCAAACCCAACTTTGGTTCTGACTTGCTTATCTCACTTTTAAGCAGACTATAAGAGCTGTAGTAATGAAATGACCATGATATTGGCATAAAAACAGACACACAGCTCAATAGAACATAGTGAAGAATCTATACATTGTCAATATTCAAGACTTGAAACAACCTAAGTGTCCATCCACTGGTGAATGAGAGAACACAGCACACCTCCACAGTGGAATACTACTTAGCCATAAAGGAAGAGAACAGCCCTGTCACCTATGGTAACTGAAGATAATCGCATTAAGTGAAATGAGCCAGGAACAGAATGACAACTACTATACAATTTCCCTTAGATGTAAAATCTAAAAGTGGACAATCTCACAGAGGTTGAGTAGAATTATGTGTGTGGAAGGACTGGGACATGGTAATGTATGGGTGCTAAGCTACGGCGGGATAGCAGTAAAACATTGTGTGACTCTGTTTCACAGTATGCTGACCAAGACATTCTATGTGGCTAGACAAAAGGATTTTGAAGATTTTTTTCCATGAAGAAATGATGTGATTGAAGAAACAAGATGTTTACCTTGATTTCAACATTGTATAATATGGTTCTGGGGAGCTGGATCAATGATTAAGAGCACTCATTGGTCGTTCTTCCAGAGGAGCCTGGTTCAGTTCACAGCACCCACCTGGCAACTCACAGCCATCTGTAATTCCAGTTCCAGGGGGTCAGATCCCCTCTTCTTACTCACAAGTGGAACATGATCCTGCAACAGTATCTGAAAGCTTACATATGATCCAAAAGTGAGAGAGAGAGAGAGAGAGAGAGAGAATGGATGAGAGAGAATCAGGAAGTGCATACACAGTGACACACCTCCTCTAACAAGGCCACACCTCCGAATATTTTTGCAAACAGTTCCACTGACTAGGGATCAAGCATTGGAATACATGAGCCTATGGGGGCCATTCTCATTCAAACCACCAGGAGGCGTGTGGTCCGTCACAGGAATATATCAATGCAGAGCTTTCATTAGCTGATGCAGGGAACAAGCTCTGAGGACATCAAGGTATGGGGCAACTGGCAGTGCTTTGGGAGACCTTGAGCCTCCAGGAAGCATATTCAAATTCTACACATGAGCTCAGAGTCTACAGAACCAGCCCTGGAGATCTTAGAACTACTAGGAAAAGAAACCCTAGACAGAGAAGAAACAGATTTACAGGGAAGATAACCTTCAGGTTTGGGGTAGGAAAGAAGGTGTTCTGATTAGTTTTTTTAAACATTTGATACAAGTTAGAGTTATTTGGGAAGAGGGAACCTCAACAGAAAAAGTCTCCATCACATCAGCCTGTGGGCACATCTGCAGAGCATTTCCTTGATTAGTGTTTAATGTGGGATGACTCAAGCCACTGTGAGTGGTGCTACCTCTGGGCAGGCAGTTCTGGGTTGTATAAACACATCAAGCTAAGTGAGCCATGGAGAGCAAGCCAACAAGCTGTTTTTCCATGGCCTCTGCTCCAGTTACTGCCTTCAGGTTCCAGCTTTGAGTGCCTGCTCTGGCTTCCCTCCATGATGGACTATGATCAGGATATGTAAGACAAACAAACCCTTTCCTTCCCAGTAAGTAAACTCATGAGGGAGGTTTGGAAAAAGGCTTTGAGGCAATTTATTAATGCTGTAGCAAGCAGTATAGTGGGGAGCCTCAACTAAGACCTTTCAGTCCCACTAGACAAAGCAGGCTGTCTACTCCCTACTGTGGGAGGGAATGTCCTGCACCAGGAGAAAGAAGGCTTAGTTAACATGTCAACTATGTTATATAACTAAACCATGGGGTTGAAACAGGCATGTTATTCAGGCTAGTTTTATGTCAACTTGACACAAGCTAGAGTCATCTTAAAGGAGAGAATCTCAATTGAGAAAATGTCTCCGTAAGATTCAGCAGTAAGACATTTTCTTAATTAGTGATAGAGAGCTCAGCCTATGATGAATGACGTCATTCCTGGGATGCTGCTGGGTTCTATAAGAAAACAGGCTGAGTAAGCTATGAGAAGCAAGCTAGGAAGCAGCAACCCTCCACGGTCTCTGCATCAGCTCCTGACTCCAGCTTCTTCCCCTGTGTGAGTTCCTGTGCTGACTGCCTTCAATGATGAACAGCAGTGTGGAAGTGTAAGCTGAATGAGCCCTTTCCTCCCCAAGTTTCTTTGCTGATGTTGCTTCATCACTGCAATAGTAACCCTACAGCATCTTGAACACTTCTGGAAGAAGGAGAGATGTAGGTCCCTCCGCTGGATCCCATTCAGAGGTGAACACCTAGCCACAATATGATAGCAACATGACACATTGGCCTGTCAACTGACAACTCTGTATATGTATCAAGGATTAAGAGGCAGAGGACTCCCAACTATCCCTGGGGCTTCAGCTCTACTTGGCTGCTGCTGTTGACATAGTGTCTTAGGGTTTTACTTCTGTGAACAGACACCATGACCAAGTCAAGTCTCATAAAGAACAACATTTAATTGGGGCTGGCTTACAGGTTCAGAGGTTCAGTCTATTAACACCAAGATGGGAACATGGTAGCATCTAGGTAGAGCTGAGCGTTCTAAATCTTCATCTGAAGGCTGCTAGTGGAAGAATGACTTCCAGGCAGCTAGGATGAGTGTCTTAAAGCCCATGTCCACAGTGACATACCTACTTCAACAGGGTCACACCTTCTAATAGTGACACTCCCTGGGCCAAGCATATACAACTCATCACACATAGCCTACTCAAATTTCAGACTTCCTTTTCCATGCTATTTGCCTTTCTGGCTCTGCTGTACACACACTTTCTCATTCCTTCACATTGGCCCAGTCCTGCCCTTTGACATCTGCAGCTGAACTCAACTCTATCCCTTGTCATTCAAGTTTATGGCTCACAGAAACTTGACTCATAACCACCAGCCACCACAGCTTCTACAGTTCCATTCTGGTTTTGTGTCTTACCAGACTTACCATACTGGTATACTTATCAACTGCCAGCATTAGCTTCTCTGGTTTCTTTGAATCTCCTTGCTGTTTTAATGTTTTACAGCTATTCTATAATTTAGATAAACAGATTTGCTGGGTGGTGTGTAATATGTCATTTGAGAGTTAATACTGCAATGGGAGTTAATCCCTCCTTTAGGAAATAGCACAAAGTCTATGGTGTACTGTAAGCTAGTCTCAGCACATTCAGTCACACCCCTGAATGAATGAGCAACTCCCTGGTTGTGCCAAGGGAGCTTGCATAAGGGATATGAACTGCTTACTGGCTCAGCCAATGGTGTCTTCAAAACTGGATGGTCCCAGTAAGAATTACTATGATCAGGGCTGGTGAGATGGCTCAGCGGATAAGAACACTGACTGTTCTACCAAAGGTCCTGAGTTCAAATCCCAGCAAACACATGATGGCTCACAACCATGAGAGTTGTTGCCCTCTTCTGGTGCATCTGAAGTAAGCTACAGTGTACTTACATATAATAATAAATAAATCTTAAATAAAAAAAGAGTTACTATGATATCCATATAGTTCAAGTCATAGGCCCATAAAAGAACACTGGGCCAAGCACTGTGCCATTATTCCTCCCTTAGAGCCCTTCCTGCTCTCAGGAGGTCCTTCCTCACTTCCCCTTCTTAAATCTATGATTGTGCTGCTCACTGTCCATGTTTCTTATTCTTCTTGGGCACAGAGGCAGTAAGCATGAAAGCCACTGGCTCAGGGTACTTTTAGTGCCTGTGACCCTGTGGCACATTGGTTTTCCAAGTTAAGCTCACCGAGAGCCAAGAAAGGTTCTCTTAAAAAAACAGAACAAACCAACCAACCAACCTAGTAATAAAAATTAAAGAACCCTGTTTGCCTTGATCATATTCACGAAGGGAAGACTATCTGAAAAAATTACTGCCATTAAAACCACTGCATACTTGAATTTACTGGTACCCTGTAAATTATGATGCTGTAGAAAGATGCAACTCTGATCATCCATGTTTAGTCACAGTGCACTCCCGATACGTGTCTCACTTACTGAAAACAAGCAGCACCCTCTTTCCCGGTAAGATGACCAAAAATATATTTGGATACTCCCAAATGTCCTCTGTGGAGGAAAGTTGTCTCCAGCCAAAATCTACTAACCAAAGATATGGAAAAAAAGTGGAAGTAAATTATGTCACAGAAGCCAAGAGCTTGAAGATTAATTAACAAGTACCTAAGAGATACTAGTAAAATGAGGAGGGGGGATTGTAAAACATTCAAGAGTGTTAATGTGACTTTTTTTCCTCTGTGTGTAATGAGTTTACACCATGGCCATCTTAAAATACCTGGGCCAGGTAGCCATAGCCACTAACCAGGAAAACAATAAGGAGAGCTGAGTCTGTGGCATTGATAGTGAAGCTTATGGTCACTCCCTAGTGATAGGTGAACAGAGGTTTCCAGAACTCTCACCTGGAGTCCAGCCATTGCTCTTTGCATCATTCCCCAACCCTTTACCACCACCCCACCTGCAATGGATCTTGGGATATACTAGAGAATACAGAAAATGGAGGTTGGTCAGAAGTGGGTTCCTACCATGCAGCTTCCATGAGGTCTTCATCCATGGTGGGATGGGACTTTGTGGTAAAGCAGCTGTTTTGAACCCATCCACATTCTTGCAAGTGTTCTAAGCCCAGTAACTCACTTATATGACCGCTTTGATTGTGGTGAAACTGTACTTTGGCCTGTCATTTGTACCCTATCTGGGATGAGTAGGTGTATATTTTCATCTCCCATGAGAAGTTAACAGCATGGAGAGTTAGAAAAGATAAGAATAGCAGCACACATGTGGTGTGACTCTGTGAAGGGAATCCAAGTGGATCCAGAGTTCAAGGCCACAAGGAGATGCATAGCAAGACCCAGTCTTTAACACAAGGGAGGTGGGGGAGCAGCACTGGGGAAAGGGCTCAGTCAGTGAAGTGCATGCCATAGAGCAAGCACGAGACCCTCAGTTCAGATTCCCAGAACTCCTGTGTAATCCCAGTGCCAGAGAGGCAGAGACAGAAGGATTCCTGGAGCCAAAATAAATTCAAGACCACTTAGCCCCTTCCCCCTCTGAAGGGACTTTCCAAACTATACTAGCAGGCCAAGTGCAGAGCCAGATAAGGAAGCTGGCTGACTAAACAATGCTGAGAAAAAAACCATGAGGGCAGGCAGAGTGAGTCATTAGGCCAAAGGTAGTCACCCTGTGCAAAACAATGAATGCCTGGAAGGGTTACTTGCTACACAATCAGAATAAGCCAGCTAGCCCTGTTGCCTAAATCTGCCTCTTACAAGATATAAAAAAATGTGTTCTTTGTTCAGGGTCTCTCCTCTTGCCTGCGTGCTGGGGTGGGGGGGTACCCAGTGCATTGGATCAATTAAAAAAAATCCTCTTGTGATTTGCAGCAATGTCAGTCTCTGTGGTCTTTGTGAGTGAGGGTCTTTTGGTGGACTCCAACATTTGGTGCATTGGCCGGGAAGATCCTCCTCAGGAGGACCCAGACACAGTGCATTGGAGGACTGCTAAAGCAAGATAAAGTAGGATCCCTGTCTGTCTGTATGCCTGTCTGTCTGCCTGTCTATCTGTCTTATCAGTGTCCACTCTCTGTGTTTGTCATTTGCGAGGCTGGTTGGGTCTCAGGTTCTGGGTTCTCTCATGAGAGACCCATCTGAGTAATCATGGTGATGCACAGACATGCCAAGATATCACAGGCCATGGGAAACTGGAAAATACTCCAGATTCCCACTGGGAGGTGGATTGGAGACAGTCCTTCTTAACCCAGTGGTAGCTAGGGTTCAGCTACCACCTGGTACAGGTAGAATCAGGATTCTGTGGGAATCGCATCTAGGATGCTCTGTGTTGGTCTTGTTTGTCCTGGTTACTTTCTGTGGTATTACTGTGATGCTTTATCTAGACTGTTTCTGCTGTGTGTCTTGATGTGTCTCTCTTGTGTTTGGACTTGGACTGACAACTGTTTTGAGAATCGTGGGACAGACACGACCCATCCCTGTGGGTCTGCCCTTTTCTTCCATTCACAGGTCTCCTATCAGTCGGTACTTATGCCCTCTGAGAAAAGTCTAAGAAGAAAATCCTGTCAGACCCTGATGCTGACCTCCTCCTTTCAGATCCTCTGCCTCTGCCCTACCTACCCCACTATTCTCCAACCCCAGGAAGCAGCTGGGGAGTGCAGGTGCTGCCACAGTCCTTGGATTGCCAAGGTGGCAGACCACTGGCCCTGTCCACGGACCTGGAGCCAAGGGAGTTCTGGCATGTGCACCCAGCGTGGCTCTGCCCCCATTTCCATCCCCCTCAAGCTCACCTCTGGGCTGTGTCACAAATGTGCAAGGCAGAGCAAGGTGCTTGCCCCCACCATGATGCTGAAGGGTGAGCCTGTGCCCCCCCATGCCACCACTGACAGGAGAACCTCCACAGGTGGCCAGTGCTTGCCATGAGGCCCTGCCGGGCCCAACTGAGGTTCTCTTCACCACATAGGAAAGACAGAAAATTCTCTTAGAGGCTGGAGAAAATGTCCTGGGCTCGGATGGGAGGCCCTCTCAACTGCCTATCAACATGGATGCTGGGTTCATGGAAGGTAGGGAGCACCTGAAAGTCTATTGCCAGGCTCTAATGGCTGGTCTCTGTGGGGCTGGGAAGTGCTCCACCAATCCAACAGAAATAATAGCAAATTACAGAAATTAGAAGGATTGCAGGATAAGTCTGTAAGAGAGTTGCACAGGTCAATAAGAAAGTACAGAGAAAGAGAAATGAAGGAAGAAAAAGAAGGGGTGAGGAAGAAAGGAAGGAAAGCACTGCTAAGAAGTGAAGAAAGAGAAAGAAAGAAGGTGAGGAAGACAGATGTGTACAGATAGAGGTCTGGAAAGAAGAGAGAAAGATTAAATCCTTAGAGAATCTAGGCAAGGAGATCTCGAGGGTAAGGAAGAGCAAAGCTTCAGCAGATGGATGAGAGTGGCAAATGAAGAGATCAACAGTGAGGAGAGGTGGAAATAGAAATGAAGAGGATTAGAGAGAGGTCTGAGATGGGAGAGGCAGGCAAGAGAAAGGGTTGCTATATAGAAATAGGAAGCATGATGGGAAAAAGGACAAAGCCAGAACCAGAGATGTTCAGTGAGACATAAGGATAAACCAGGGCAGAGGCAAACTATGGGGGAGGATGGATAACAGGGTGGGGACATGATAACTGGATAACATCCAAAGGAAGCAAAGACAAGGAGGAGGAACAAAGGGATAGAGAGAAAGAACATTGTATGAGATCTCCATTACAGTCAGGAAAACAGGAGCAAAGAGAGGTAAATAACAAAGACTAGAGACTAGCAAGATGGCACATGCTGATAATGCTAGCACTTGGAAATGATAAGCAGAAGGAACAGGAAGCCAGGGAATTAAAAAGGGATAATAGACAAGAGAGAAATTTGCATAAAATACTGGCCACAGTAGTCAGGGAAACTAGAGAGTTTAGTAAGACAGTACCAGGCAACTGCAGAGAGCCTTTGGCTAAAGATCAATGTGTTTACTGTAAAGAAAAAGGACACTGAGCAAGAATCTGCCCCAATAAGAAGAAGAGGGGCAACGGAGGCTCTCTGAAGCTAGAAAAGAGACTGTGTTTCATATTCCCCCCCACCGACCAGTTCAAGACAAGTTAGAGAGTTCCTGGGCACTGCAGGCTTTTGTTGACTGTGGATTTCAGGTTTTGCTGAATTAGTGGACCCACTTTACCCATCACAAGAGATAAACAGCCCTTTGTATGGAGAAGTAAAGAACAACAACCCATCGATGCCATTTGACTGCCCTAATGTCAGTCCCAGCTTTAGGCCTCCCGGATGTGACTAAGCCATTCCATCTATTTGTGGCTGAGAACAAAGGTATTGCCAAAGGGATTCTTACTCAGAGATTGGGGCCCTGGAAAAGACCTGTGGCATAGTTATCAAAAAATTAGACCTTGTGGCTGCAGGATGGCCTGCTTGTCTGTGCATGGTGGCTGCTGTGACATTATTGGTCAAGGATGCAGATAAATTGACTCTGGGGCAGAACTTGGTAATCTCGGTACCACACACCCTAAAAAATGTAGTTTGTCAGCCCCCCCATTGATGGCTGACTAACGTTTGCATGACACATTACCAAATTCTGTTTCTCAACTCCAATAGAGTCACTTCCCCCAAACCCCAACCCCCCACCCCCTCAAGTCTGAACTCAGCTACCCTGCTCCCAGACCCAAACATAGAGACCCCTGTCCATGACTGTCAGCAAGTTCTTGCCAAGGCACATGGATGGCGTAAAGATCTGACAGGCCAGCCACTAGAGGGCGCAGATGTTACCTGGTTCACAGACAGGAGCAGCTATCTAGAAGAAGGGAAGAGACATGCTAGAGCAGCTGAGGTAGACACCAAGTTATCTGGATACAGGCCCTGCCAGAAGACATGTCGGCCCAAAAGGTGGAAATGATCACTAAGGCCTTGGAATTAGGAAAGGGAAAAAGACTCATCATCCACCGTCCTAGTCACCAGAAGAGAGATACCATGATAGCAAGAGACAACAACATGGCAGACTGAGAGGCATGAGCAGTTGCAGCCATGGCCCTGCTGGTGCTCCTGGCAACAGAGCCCGAAAAACCCATCCCTGAGTTTACCTACATAGCAGAGGACTTAGCCCTCATTTCCAAAGATCCCAGGCACCAGTTCAACAAAAATAAGAGACTGTGGTACACCTCCAGGGAGAAGAAAATCCTGCCACAAAGACAAGCAGAGGCTATGATCAAACAGATGCAACAGTGGACTCACTTAGGGGTAAGCAAGCTCATCCAGACATTTTCCAAGACTAAGTACCATGTACCAGGTTTAAAACACCTTGTGGATCAGGTGATGTACAAGTGTGTGCCCTGCCAAAAAGTCAATGTCTACTGTACCATGGTGGATCCAAGAAAGGGGTACTGGGGAGACAGACCCGGTGTCTACTGGGAGGTAGACTTTACTGAGGAAAATATGGGTATAAATACCTTCTGGCTTTTGTGGATACGTTCTCAAGATGGGTAGACGCTTTTCCCTGTAAAAATAAGACTGCTCAGATGGTCGTCAAGAAGATTATTGAAGAAATTTTTCCAAGATTTGGAGTGCCAAAAGCAATAGGGTCAGATAATGGCCCTGCCTTTGTTGCCCAGGTAAGTCAGGGCGTGGCCAAGTATTTAGAGGTCAAATGAAAATTATATTGTGTGTACAGACCTTAGAGCTCAAGATAGGTAGAAAGGATGAATAGAACCCTAAAAGAAACCTTGACAAAATTAACCATGGAGACTGGCGCAGACTGGGTGGTGCTCCTCTCCCTTGCCCTACTTAGAACCAGAACTACTCCCTCTCAATTCAGTCTTATCCTTTTTGAGATCCTTTATAGGGCTGCCCTGCCTCTCACTGTCTTAAATGATGTACTTGAATCCACATGTTGTTGGTATATGATATATGCTAGGTAATAATGATAATAATGATCTATATGCTAGGTTAAAAAAGGCTTGCAGGTGGTGCAGGAGGAAGTCTGGTCACAACTGGCTGCAGCAAATGAGCCGGGCACCCCAAAGACATCCCACCAGTTCCAATCACAGATCTGATATAAGTGTGCCAGCATCATGCCCAGACCCTCAAGCCTCACTGGAAGGATCCCTACCTAGTCCTGCTTATTACCCCTTCTTATCCTGTTTCTGATCTTAAACTTTGGCCCATGCATCCTTAATTGCTTAAGTACAGTACAAGTTTTGATGCTCAGACAACAATATCAACAGCTTCAAAAAGTGAAACATCATTTCAGGATTGAAATGCACCAGAGAAAAGGGGGGGAATGTAGAATCCAAAATAAATTCAAGACCACTTAGTCCCTTCCCCCTCTGAAGAAACTTTCCAAACTATACTAGCAGGCCAAGTGCAGAACCAGATAAGGAAGCTGGCCGACTAAACAATGCTGAGAAAAAACAAACAAACATAAGGGCAGGCAGTGTGAGTCACTAGGCTAAAGGTAGTCACCCTATGCAAACCAACCACTTCCTGACAGGGTTACTTGCTACACCAATCAAAATAAGCCAGCTAGTTCTGTTGCCTAGATCTGCCCCTTACAAGGTATAAAAAGTGTGTTCTTTGTTTGTTTGGGGTCTCTCCTCTTGCCTGCATGTTAAGGGGGGTCCCCAACATGTTGGATCAATTTTTAAAAATCCTCTTGCAGTTTTCAGCAATGTCAGTCTCTGTGGTCTTTGTGAGTGAGGGTCTTTTGGCAGACTACAACACTAGCTTGCCCTTCTAATTGAATTGGCAAGTTCTGGGTTCAGGGGGAGACCCTGTCTCAAAAAGTAATCTAGAGAGTTATTGATAAAGACACCTGATGTGGATCTCTGGCCTTCACACACAAATGTGCACATGCATGTATAATTGCACCCAAGTGAGCATTTACACACACTTAGAGAGACTGAGACAGATACAGGAAGAAAGGTGTTTTGTTACACAAAGCAATCCTTTTAAGATTCCTTTCAACAGTCAGATAGTGGTAGCACACACCTTTAACCCCAATACTTCAGAGGTAGAGGCAGGCATATCACTGTGAGTTCAAAGCCAGCCTGGTCTACAAAGTAAATTCCAGGACAGCTAAGGATATACAGAGAAAACTTGTCTCAAAACCAAACCAACCAACCAACCAATTTCCCTTCAACATGCTGGCCATTATGACACATTTCCTATAGTCTCAGAACTCTGGAAGGAGAGGAAGGAAGATCAGGTTCTTAAAGCCAGCTTTGGCTACATAGAAAATTAGAGACCAGCCTGGACTATATGAAGCAGTGTCTTAACAACCAAAATTCTTCCCATTCTGAAATTATATGATTCCAAGAAATATCTTTTGGAATCCTTAAGCCTTCCTCTGCTGATGGCTACTCACTTCATTTACATGTAAAACTAACCACATTTCTGCTAGTCTTGTTCATGGCACATAAAATAAAAATCCAAAGAACTGCCATTACTATGTGGCCTGTACCCAATGTGAAAACCAACATACTGCTCTCTTCACGTTATCACATAACCAACCGTTAAACAAAAACTCTCCCGAATTAAATGCTGGTGCAGTTTTACGAGAGTCTGAGTTTGGTGAATCTGAAGGTATCAAATTTAAAGGCTGGCCTGAGAAGAAAGGGTACATGTTACCAGGGCCTGCTCAAAGTATGTGAACATCATCCAAGGACTCCACATTTCATATGGGGTAGGATGGGCTCCTGTCTCATAGTGTCATGGAGAGTCTATATGGTGAGAAGCCCATGCAATTGCCAGAACTCTTTCCTGAATTTTGAACACTTAGACTAAACCCAATGTGAAAAAAAAAAAAAAAAAAAAACGAAAGTGAAGACCAGTTTTCCCAACTAAGTCAGAAAGAAAGCCTAGTAGAGATTCTTGTTTTGAAGTACTGAGGTAGAGAAATGAAGTCCTCGGATTAGTTACTAATGAAGGAGGAGTTACCTTCTTCTACATGTTAAGTTTAAATACCTGAAAAACAGGGGATTTGAACTAGATGGAAACCAAGATGCCTTTGGCTTCCCCAGTAGAACAGGAAACTTGTGTAAGTATTTACCGAGGCCTGAAAGATTTATTTATTTTATGAGAATGGGTGTCGGCACATATATCTGTTAAGACCTAGGTAGCCACTTTCTTCTGACATTACTGCAGCCATTTTGTTTTCTTCCTATAGCCAACAATCTTTTTTTTTTAAAGATTTTATTTATTTAATGTATGTAAGTGCACTGTAGCTGTCTTCAGACACACCAGATCTCATTACAGATGGTTGTGAGCCACCATGTGGTTGCTGGGAATTGAACTCAGGACCTCTGGAAGAGCAGTCAGTGTTTTTAACCACTGAGCCATCTCTCCAGCCCCCTGTTGTGTCCAGCCAGCGGCTCACATGTCTGGGATCTATTCTGGAAAGGCATCTTGGAATCTGGAAGAGAAGAGGGAGCTAGGCGGATGAGAGAAAGATGAAGCTAAGACAAAATTCTGATCAAAGCTCAATTTTACTAATTTGTGCACCGAGTTATGAAGAAGGGGAAGGGGCCCGATTCCCGCCAAATCATCTTGGAGTAAGGTTGCAGGTGAACACGTGATAGCTCTGGAACAGTTAGGTGGCAGGCAGCAGCAGTGGGAGTGGCAGGATGATTGGGCAGCAAGCTCCGCTCTGATGCTCTCTAACACTGAAACCTGAGCAAACAGGTTTCAGGCTGGGGAGGGGAGGTTACAGCCCCCTATAGCCAACAATCTTACATTGTTACAGAGGACCTTTCTCATGCCTAATTAACCATTATTCACATATCCTGCTAAGTTCTAGGCTTTGGTGTTCTTGAAAATTCCCCAGACCCTCACCTTCCTCTAAAGCCACTGCAATAAATGTCAGTTAGAACTGCTCTGTGTAGTTAGCTACAACAAGCTTGAACCAAACCAACCACCACAACTACTCAGCAGTACTTCCTGCACCTGTATATAAGCTATGAGCTTTTATGTTTATCTTTCTTTCCTCTGTAAGCTGCCCCTGGGAAACAGTAGGGTCCCAATCTCAGCTCCTGATTCTGACCTGCATCCTTGTCTGGTCAATCCCAGTCAGGGTGTGTGTTCAATAAACTCTCCCTGTTTGACTGAACTTGGTGTCTGAGTGTTTTCTGGGGTGATTCCTGGACCCTAACATATCTACATGCCATGTACATATCTGCTGAAAAGCCTAGAAGAGAGTGTCATGCCCCCTGGAACTGGATTACAGACTGTTATTAGCTACCACATAGTGCTGAAAACCGAACCTACATCCTCTACAAGAGCAAAAAGTGCTCTTGACCATTGATCTTTATCTCCAGCCCTTACTTATGTTCCATTGGATGGCTTAATCAGCTATACACATGCTCAAGACTGTCAACTTGTCCCCATAGGCACACTGGTCCACCTTGCAGTATTGGTGCCTTTGCATTCAAGAACACATAGCAGCTGTGGATGCCTGCACATGTTACAGGATATCTGAACCTGTTTCTAGTTAGAGTGTAACTCACACTTAGCACACACTGTTAATTCCTTTGGCTGAAATGCAGACACAACTTTAGTATTTGCCTTTAACCCCAAACAGTGAACTTAAATTTAGTTTGTAGAAGAAAGCACTCATATTTGAAAATGATGTCTAATAGAGTGGCAGGAAAAGTGACAAATCAGAGAAAGATTTGACAGAATAGGATATGCTCAACTCTCAAAAAAGAGAGAGGAAAGGGAAACTACTTAAGGGAGAAATAGACAGTACAGGAAGAAGACAGTACACCCCAGGAATACAGTAGAATTTGTGGAGAACAGTGCAGTAGAGTTGAGAGGGAGAGTGGAGCAGCACAGAGAGGGTGAGGGGAACAGTTTTACCAGGAGAGTTTTTGCAGAGACAGATTAAAGAGAAGGCAAGGCTAGACACTGAGGGACCCTAAGGGGTTTTCCAGTCCCACACCCTCCTTACAGCTTCCCCCTCCTGCCAAGAGTCAAGGCTAGGCCAAGTTCCATTCTCCACACACAGGAACATTCTTGAGTAAAAAAATTTCAGAATGTACTGACTGATAGTCCCTGACCCTCTGGAAAGTCCCAGGTAGAGTTCAAATGTGCATCATGCTTGCTAGCCAATAGATTTAAAGGTCAATAAGCTTAGCCAATAAGTTTGAACCATAACTTTGCTGATGTAACCTGAGCCCCTAAAAAGTATAAAAACTGCTTGTAGTAGCCATTCAGGATCACCTTCTTAGTAACTCGCCATGAGGGACTAATTGAAAGTCAACCCTGATGAACCAGGAAATAAATCTCTTGCTTTTGCATCGATCTGCATCTCAGGGTCTCACTCGGGGACATCTGGAAGACAAAAATACTGGCTGAGGATACTTCAACACAGGTAAAGACAAGATGAACAAGAGAACAGGAAGGAGCTGGAAGATTAAAACAGAGTGCCAAAATTAATATCAGGCCAAGGAAAGCAATTCAGGAGAAGCCAAGAGAGAGAAGCCAGATTGACTCAGTCAGCTGGGAGAGGAGTTTGAACCATAACAGTTAAGTTGATCCAGCTGAAAGATCCTGACAGAATGTAAAAGGTCACAGAAGCCCTGAAATTGGCAAAATAGATTTCATTGTTAGTAGAACTAGCTTCACTGATTTAGAAAAATAGAGGTGCACAATGCTCTGGCCGCTCCTCGAACCTGTGTGTCTGCCAATGTTCTGACCAGCTGTGTGCCCATTGCTGCACCTCACTGCCAGGTGTTTGTGATATTGGTTGCTGGGAAAGAGTCAGGAAATCTCCCCAGCAACCATAGTCGGGGCCAATCCAGAGTGCTGCAACTTCATTAGACTCTTTCCTTGTTTTCCTCCCATACCCATTTCTTGAAGAATCAATCCGGAGTGCTGCACCTTCATTAGACTCTTTCCTTGTTTCCCTCCCATACCCATTTCTTGAAGAATCAATCATTTTAGAATAGACATTGTTTAGATCTGGAAATCCCCTACTCCCCCCCCCCTTTCCCCTTTCCCCTTTCCCCCCTGAGGGCCTATAAAAACTGGGTCTTCTTTCCCCTCGAGGTCGACTCCTCTACCCCTGCATGGGATATGAGTTGTCCCCAGAGCTCTGGCTTTCCCCGAATAAAGCTTCATGTGGTTTGCATCAAGCTTGGTCTATCGTGAGTTCTTGGGTGTCTGCTATTGTCCTGAGGCCTGAGCGAGGGGCTCCTCTCGGAATCTTTCACAGCCAGAGTTCAGAAAAAAATTATGAAAGGGTGATCTTATTCAGCAGCAAGTCGCAGAGGCTGAAAACATTCTAGGCCTCGATTAGATTATTCAGAGGCTTCCATGAATGGCACCACATACTATGGGCTGGGCCCTTCCTCATCAATTACTAAGAAAATGCCTCACAGCTGGATCTTATGAAAGCATGTTCTCAATTGAGGTGCCATTATTTCAGATAACTTGAGCATCTGTCATGTTGACATAAAACCAGCCAGTACATCTCCCAACCAAAGTTCAGGGCCAGATGGTTTTGGTGCAAAATTCTACTAGACTTTCAAAGAAGAATTCATGCCAATTCTCTTCAAATCATTCCACAAAATAGAAATAGAGAAGATTGCCCAATTCACTTTATGAGGCTGCTTCAGGCTCGGCGGGGCCAGCCAGAGCCAGACGCCGCAGAGCTGGCCCAGGAGCTGCAAGGCCGCTGCAAGGCAGAGATCTGCCACTTTATCCAGAAGCTCAAGGACTGGGAGGTTCAAGAGGCCATTCAGAAGATGCAGCCAGGTGGCAGAGAGGGGCCAAGGCATCAAGAAACACAGCTCCCAGCCTCAGTAGAGGTATGGATGGATCTTGCTGAGAAACTAACAGGCCCACTGGAGGAAGCCCTGACTGCAGCTTTCTCCCAGGTGCTCACCATTGCTGCTGCAGAACCCCTCAGCCTCCTGCACTCCAGGCCGGGCAAGCCCACAAAGGCCCGTGGAAAGGCACTGGTGTTCTTGAGCAACCAAGATGGACAGAAGGATCCTGCATCTGAAGGTTAGGGGCCTGTCCCTATGACTGCTGCTGGCCCCACTCGTGAGGCTTCTGTCCCTGACCTTAAGGCTCTGGAGCCAACCCTGAGACCTCTGGCCTTGCCTCAGAGGTCACTGTCCCTGACCCTGATGCCCCCACCAAGTCCCTGGCTGGATCCTCCACAGACAGAGACTTTGCTGTGGACTTTGAGAAGATCTACAAATACCTTTCCTTCTCCTCCAGAGGTGGCCATGGCCCTGAGCTCTCAGCAGCTGAGTCAGCTGGGGTCCTTAACCTGCTCATGGCACTTCCAGAGGAACTGTCCCACCTGCCTTGCACAGCCCTGCTGGAACATATGACCAAAACATATGCTCAACTGATGGCTCCCCAGACCTCTCTCCCTGGAGAGAAGAGGCCCAGGCCTGGGACTGAAGATGGAGGGACTGGCTCCACGGGGCCAGAGGAGCCTGACCGAGCTAGTCCTCAAGCTTCTGAGCCCATAGAGCCAAGGCTGGCCTGGAAAGCAGTTGGGATCTGCCCACTGAACCCGTTCCTGGTACCCCTGGGCCTCGTGAGCCAGGTCCCCAGCCCTTCGAGGTGAGGAGTACAGCAGATGAGATATGCTGATTTTTGTCCAGAACATCAGTCCAGCACCACTGGTATTGGAACTTGATTGTGGACTTCCTGACACAGTGTTCAGCCATAGGCTAAGCCTTCAGATGCTGTATAAACCAGCAGCCTTAGAAAGTGAAGCACGGCTCTTCCTGTCTGACCAGCACCGGGGTGACTGGGGCGCGGGGTCTGCTGACACCCGCCAGCTACCAACGACACCCGCCACAGGATCTTGAGACTTCTGGTGAGTGGAACACAGCTTCTGCTCCAGTCCAATCGCGCAGGACCTGAGACTGCTTTGGTTGGGGAGGCAGAAAACCGGCCTGAGTAGGGCCACAAGCCTCTTCCGGTCTGACAGCACCGGGGTAGCTAGGGCGCAGGGTCGGCTGACACTCGCCAGCTACTCACAACACCTGCCACAGGTTCTTAAGACTTCTGGTGAGTGGAACACAGCTTCTGCTCCAATCCAATTGCTCGCGGGACCTGAGACTGCATTAGTTAGGGAAGCAGAAAACCAGCCTGAGTAGGGCCACAAGCCTCTTCCGGTCTGACCAGCACCGGGGTAGCTAGGGCGCAGGGTCAGCTGACAACCGCCAGCTACCCACGACACCCGCCACAGGATCTTAAGACTTCTGGTGAGTGGAACACAGCATCTGCTCCAATCTTTAAACAGTGACAACAATAACAACTAACCCCAGAGATTACCAGATGGTGAAAGGTAAACGTAATAATCTTACTAACAGAAACCAAGACCACTCACCATCATCAGAACCCAGCACTCCCACCTCACCCAGTCCAGGGCACCCCAACACACCGGAGAAGCTAGACCCGGATCTAAAAGCATATCTCATGACGATGGTAGAGGACATCAAGAAGGACTTTAATAACACACTTAAAGAAATACAGGAGAACACTGCTAAACAGGTAGAAGACATTAAAGAGGAAGCACAAAAATCCCTTAAAGAATTGCAGGAGAACACTGCTAAACAGGTAGAAGACATTAAAGAGGAAGCACAAAAATCCCTTAAAGAATTGCAGGAAAACCAGACCAAACAGGTGATGGAATTGAATAAAACCATCCAAGACCTAAAAAGGGAATTAGAGACAATGAAGAAAACCCAAATTGAGGCAATGCTGGAGATAGAAACCCTAGGAAAGAAATCTGGAACCATAGATGCGAGCATCAGCAACAGAATACAAGAGATGGAAGAGAGAATCTCAGGTGCAGAAGACTCCATAGAGAACATCGGCACGACAACCAAAGAAAATACAAAATCCAAAAAGATCCTAACTCAAAACATCCGGGAAATCCAGGACAAAATGAGAAGACCAAACCTACGGATAATAGGAGTAGATGAGAATGAAGATTTTCAACTCAAAGGACCAGCAAATATCTTCAACAAAATTATAGAAGAAAACTTCCCAAACCTAAAGAAAGAGATGCCCATGAACATACAAGAAGCTTACAGAACTCCAAATAGACTGGACCCGAAAAGAAATTCCTTCCGACACATAATAATCAGAACAACAAATGCACTAAATAAAGATAGAATACTAAAAGCAGTAAGAGAAAAAGGTCAAGTAACATATAAAGGCAAGCCTATCAGAATTACACCGGATTTTTCACCAGAGACTATGAAAGCCAGAAGGGCCTGGACAGATGTTATACAGAAACTAAGAGAACACAATTTCCAGCCCAGGCTACTATACCCAGCCAAATTCTCAATTACCATAGATGGAGAAATCAAAGTATTCCACGACAAAACCAAATTCACACATTATCTTTCCACGAATCCAGCCCTTCAAAGGATAATAACAGAAAAAAAAAAAAAAACAAATACAAGGACAGAAACCACGTCCTAGAAAAAGCAAGAAGGTAATCCCTCAACAAACCTAAAAGAAGACAGCCACAAGAACAGAACACCAACTCTAACAACAAAAATAAAAGGAAGCAACAATTACTTCTCCCTAATATCTCTTAATATCAATGGACTCAACTCCCCAATAAAAAGACATAGACTAACAGATTGGCTACAGAAACAGGACCCAACATTTTGCTGCTTACAGGAAACTCATCTCAGAGAAAAAGATAGACACTACCTCAGAATGAAAGGCTGGAAAACAATTTTCCAAGCAAATGGTAGGAAGAAACAAGCTGGAGTAGCCATTATAATATCTGATAAGATTGACTTCCAACCCAAAGTCATCAAAAAAGACAAGGAAGGGCACTTCATTCTCATCAAAGGTAAAATCCTCCACGAGGAACTATCAATTCTGAATATCTATGCTCCAAATACAAGGGCAGCCTCATTCATTAAAGATACTTTAGTAAAGCTCAAAGCACACATTGCGCCTCACACAATAATAGTGGGAGACTTCAACACACCACTTTCACCAATGGACAGATCATGGAAGCAGAAACTAAACAGGGACACAGTGAAAGTAACAGAGGTTATGAAACAAATGGATCTGACAGATATCTACAGAACATTTTATCCTAAAACAAAAGGATATACCTTCTTCTCAGCACCTCACGGTACCTTCTCCAAAATTGACCACATAATTGGTCACAAAACAAGCCTCAACATATACAAAAATATTGAAATTGTCCCATGCATCCTATCAGATCACCATGGACTAAGACTGATCTTCAGTAACAAAATAAATAATAGAAAGCCAACACACACGTGGAAACTAAACAACACTCTTCTCAATGATACCTTGGTCAAGGAAGGAATAAAGAAAGAAATTAAGGACTTTCTGGAGTTTAATGAAAATGAAGCCACAACATACCCAAACTTATGGGACACATTGAAAGCATTTCTAAGAGGAAAACTCATAGCTCTGAGTGCCTCCAAAAAGAAACTAGAGAGAGCACACATTAGCAGCTTGACAACACACCTAAAAGCTCTAGAACGAAAGGAAGCAAATTCACCCAAGAGGAGTAGATGGCAAGAAATAATCAAACTCAGGGGTGAAATCAACCAAGTGGAAACAAGAAGAACAATTCAAAGAATCAACCAATCGAGGAGCTGGTTCTTTGAGAAAATCAACAAGATAGATAAACCCTTAGCCAGACTCACTAGACGGCATAGGGAAAGCATTCTAATTAACAAAATCAGAAATGAAATGGGAGACATAACAACAGATCCTGAAGAAATCCAAAACACCATCAGATCCTTCTACAAAAGGCTACTCAACCAAACTGGAGAACCTGGATGAAATGGACAAGTTTCTAGACAGATACCAGGTACCAAAGTTAAATCAAGATCAGGTTAATGATCTAAACAGTCCCATATCCCCTAAAGAAATAGAAGCAGTCATTAATAGTCTCCCAACCAAAAAAAGCCCAGGACCAGATGGGTTTAGTGCAGTGTTCTATCAGACCTTCAAAGAAGACCTAATTCCAGCTCTTCACAAACTATTCCACAAAATAGAAACAGAAGGTACTCTACCCAACTCATTCTAAGAAGCCACAATTACTCTGATACCTAAACCACATAAAGACCCAACAAAAATAGAGAACTTCAGACCAATTTCCCTTATGAATATCGATGCAAAAATCCTCAATAAAGTTCTTGCTAACCGAATCCAAGAACACATCAAAACAATCATCCATCCTGACCAAGTAGGTTTCATCCCAGGGATGCAAGGATGGTTCAATATACGAAAATCCATCAATGTAATCCATTATATAAACAAACTCAAAGACCAAAACCACATAATCATCTCGTTAGATGCTGAAAAAGCATTTGACAAAATCCAACACCCATTCATGATAAAAAGTCTTAGAAAGATCAGGAATTCAAGGCCCATACCTAGCCATGATAAAAGCAATATACAGCAAACCAGTAGCCAACATCAAAGTAAATGGTGAGAAGCTGGAAGCAATCCCACTAAAATCAGGGACTAGACAAGGCTGCCCACTCTCTCCCTACCTATTCAACATTGTACTTGAAGTCCTAGCCAGAACAATTAGACAACAAAAGGAGATCAAGGGGATACAAATTGGAAAAGAAGAAGTCAAAATATCGCTTTTTGCAGATGATATGATAGTATACATAATTGACCCTACAAATTCCACCAGAGAACTCCTAAGCCTGATAAATAGCTTCGGTGAAGTAGCTGGATATAAAATTAACTCAAGCAAGTCAATGGCCTTTCTGTACACAAAGGATAAACAGGCAGAGAAGGAAATTAGGGAAACAACACCCTTCTCAATAGTCACAAACAATATAAAATACCTTGGCGTGACTCTAACTAAGGAAGTGAAAGATCTGTATGACAAGAACTTCAAGTCCCTGAAGAAAGAAATTAAAGAAGATCTCAGACGATGGAAAAACCTCCCATGCTCATGGATTGGCAGGATCAACATTGTAAAAATGGCTATCTTACCAAAAGCAATCTACAGATTCAATGCAATCCCCATCAAAATTCCAACTCAATTCTTCAAGGAACTAGAAAGGGCAATCTGCAAATTCATCTGGAACAACAAAAAACCTAGGATAGCAAAAACTCTTCTCAAGGATAAAAGAACCTCTGGTGGAATCACCATGCCTGACCTAAAGCTGTACTACAGAGCAATTGTGATAAGAACTGCATGGTACTGGTATAACGACAGACAAGTAGACCAATGGAACAGAATTGAAGACCCTGAGATCAACCCACATACATATGGTCACTTGATCTTTGACAAGGGAGCTAAAACCATCCAGTGGAAAAAAGACAGCATTTTCAACAAATGGTGCTGGCACAACTGGCGGTTATCATGTAGAAGAATGTGAATTGATCCATTCCTATCTCCTTGTACCAAGGTCAAATCTAAGACTCTAAATCAACATGAACAAAGCTCACATGAACTCACAGAGACTGAGGCAGCACTCACAGGGCCTCAGCACTTATAGTATAGCTTCCAGTTTAGTGTTTGTGGGATTCCTGAGAACATGAATAAATGAATTAATGAAATTCTACCCACTAGGGTAAAGGTTAACAAGGGAACCGTCATTTATTCATGTTGTGTGTGTGTGTGTGTGGGGGGTGAAATCAGTCTTCTCCAATGTAGTAACTCTGGATTATCAGTCAATATCTGCTTTGACTTCAGGCCCACTCCACAATATGGAACCCATATAGGGTACTTCTTGGGTAACAAAAAATTATATACTACATAGCCCAGGATCCTAGGGTAAAACCAAATTCTACTGTTCTAAAAACAGCAAGACAAAACAAAACAAAATCCCATAGCAATAAATCGACTCCTACAGAGCTTCTGCTGTTTCTCAGATCAGTGCCTTGCTTGGCCATCACTGGAGAAGCTTCCTCCTGCAATAGATGGGAATAAAAACAAAGACCTACAGCCAGGGGCTGGAGAGATGGCTCAGTGGTTAAGAGCACTGTCTGCTCTTCCAAAGGTCCTGAGTTCTATTCCCAGCAACCACATGGTGACTCACAACCATCTGTAAAGGGGTCTGATTCCCTCTTCTGGTGTGTCTGGAAACAGCCTCAGTGTACTCATATAGTAAAATAAATCTTTTTTAAAAGAGAGAGAGCTTTAAAAAAAAAAAAAAAAAAGACCTGCAACCAGACATTACAGAGAGTGAGAGACCTTGGAACACTCATCCCTACATGAATGTCTCTAGCCAATCCCTCCCCTCAGAGCTCAGAGAGCACCAAGGAAGAGGAGGCAGAAAGAGTATGAGGGGCAGAGTGGATGAAGAACACCAAGAAAACAAGTCTCATCAAAGTTCATGTGAACTCACAGAGCCCGAAGCATCATTCACGGGGCCTTCACAGGTCTGCACCAGGTCCTCTGTACATAAATTACGGTTCCCAGCTTAGCGCTTTCATGAGAGTCCTGAGTGTGGGAACGAGTGGGTCTCTGATTCTTGTGCCTTCTCTTGGGCTCTTTTCCTTCTGTTTGTCTTGTCCAACTGTAAAGTGACAGTTTTTGTTTTATCTTATATTTTATTATTATCCCTTAGAAGCCTGTTTTCTAATGAGAGACAGAAGAGAAGTAGATCTGGATGGGAGGGTGGAGGAGGAATCAGGAGGAGAGGGAGGGAAAACCATAAAGAGGACAGAATATGTGAGGGAAAAAAATCTATTTTCAATATAAGGGGAAAGATGTATCAAGAAAGTGTGGCAGATACACACAGTGGAACACTATTCCATCAAAGCAGACCAAAGTACTAGTAGATATTGTAACATGAATGAATCCTGAAAATCCTGTGTTAAGGACTAAGGCCATTGCCAGAGGACAAGTTGTTCACATGAAGTATTCAGGTGAATCTGTCGAGACAGAACATAGATTGGTTGGTGCTGGGAGCCAAAGGAAGACAGCAGTGAGCAGGAACTGCTGCATGGTTAAGGATTTTACTTGGGAGAGATACAAATGTTTTGTAATTAGATTGAGTTATCAGCTGCACAGTATTGTGAATGTAATTAATGCTACTGAGCTGTTCACCCTAAACCAGCTAATTTATGTTACAAGAATTCCACATTAAAAAAGAAAGAAAACACCTCAAGGAAACCTTCCTAGGAATTTGCAGTTTCAGGAGATACTTTATTAAACATTTATACACATGCAAAAATGTATCCCAAATTAAATAATTCCTTTTGGAAAAAGGCCCAGAAAAGGATATAGAACCGTTTATAACTTATTAACCCACAAACACACTGAATCTATGCCAGGCTTCTGCATAATGTAATTCCACTGAGTGTTTGGTTCACTTGGGGCTATCTTTCCAGGCTAGTGGATGCTAGTCACAAGTGACTTTTGGGGTGTTTATAGGTAAATGTCGATCTTTGCTTTTCAGTTTCTGTGAAGACTCCCTTCCTGAAAGCCTCAGGTTGTGGCTTATAAAACAGACGAATTCTCAGGATCTTCTCACTGACACCTAATGGTTTACCTCCTTGGCCTGAGGGTGCATCTCCTCTGCCTGATGGTTTTCCTCCTCAGCCTAGCCATTTTCTGGGGCTTTCATGACAAAATACCAGGGATCTGGTGGCAGAAGTTTAAAACCTCCTGGGAACCAAAAGCCCCGGGTCTCAAGTGTTGACTGCTTTGCTTCTCCTGAGGCATCTGTCCTTGGCTTGCAAACAGCACATTCATCTCTTGGGGCTTCGCATTCAAATCTCCTCTTCTAATAAGGACACCAGTCGTCCACCCCAACGTTTTCTTTTTAACTTAATTACTTCTGCAAATGTTCTTGTCAGCCAAACACAGTAACATTCCGTGGTACTGGCTAGGCAGAGCTTCAACACATGAGCTTTCGAGGAGCATAGTTCAGCCTGTTACAACCAATTTCTAAGGGGACTAGGAGAGATAAATATCCACAAGTGTGGAATGGAAGAAGAAGGGGACTTGTACTTCAGAGGAGGAAGGATAGCAGCAAGCAGTGGGGAGTAGAGAGGGATGGGGAGGATCGGCATGAACTACAAGCAAGGTACGACAAACACAGGCTTTGTGTGCTAACTTAAAATTATTGTCAATGTTTTAAATCATGAAAAAATGAGCAATTTCTAAAACTGGTTCAATGGTCTATAAAAATTCAAACAATAGGACAGTAGTAAAATGTGCTCAGTCCATCCTTGGGAAGGGGCACGTGTACAGTTCCAAATCATACTACTCATTTTGCTTCCGTGGCCAAGAGATGGGAAAAGAACATTAAATAGGCGAGGAAAGGTGGTGCAGGGCTTTAATCTCAGCCCTTAGCAAGCAGAGACAGGTGGGACTCTGAGTTTGTGGCCAGTCTGATTATGCAGACAGATCTCTGAGTTCCTGGCCAGCCTGGCCTATAGAGCAAGTTCCAAGATAGCCAAAACTGTGCAGAAAAACCACATTTCAAAACAGCTGTGGATGTAGCTCACTGTAGAACACTGTCTGATGTGTGAGGCTCTGGGTCCCCCCCCCCCCAGCTCCACTCACATACAGAGAAGAGGCCGCTTTCTTTCCCTGTTGCTGTTGTGAAGTGCCTTGACAAAAGGCACTTAAGGAAGGAAGTGGCTATTTTGGTTCACAATTCTTGGGTGCAGCCCATGGTGGTGAGGGTGGCATGGTGGTAGGAGCTTCAGGCAGCTGCTGACACTGAACTCAGGGAGCACGGAAACATGAATGAATGTTTGTGCTCAGCCCACTTCTTGCATTTTATGTGGACCTGGACCCATGCCTCTAGGATGTAGTGGCCTTTTTTAGGTTGTATCTTCACACCTTGATTAGCCTAATTAAGACAATCTCTCATTGACAAGCTCAGAGGCTAATCTAATCTAAAAGAGTTCTTGGGAGTAAGCCTGGGGGTTTGTCGCCCAGGTGATTCTGAACCCTGTGAAGACTACAATCAACACTAACCACCATACGAAGCAAGTCCTAACTCTCAGTGAACATCCCTATAACAGAGGTCTACAGTCTGGGGGATGCACTTTTAAGTATTCGTATATTTTATTTCATTTTATTTTTCAAAAATTTATTTATTATATGTAAGTACACTGTAGCTGTCTTCAGACACACCAGAAGAGGGCATCAGATCTCATTATGGATGGTTGTGAGCCACCATGTGGTTGCTAGGATTTGAACTCAGGACCTTCAGAAGAGCAGTCAGTGCTCTTAACCACTGGTTGGTGCTGGGAGCCAAAGGAAGACAGCAGCCCCCTATATTTTAATTTTAATTAGACGATTAATAATCAATTCGTTTTTGGAAAGCTCTAGATTACTCTCCAACTTGTAATGCAAGGCTGGAACTTACATAGCCTGTCTTCCTGGAATGATACAGAATGGTGTAAAATAACAGCAGTTATTCTAATGACGAATAATGTCATTGGGTGTGACTAAGGTGATATAGTTACATGAGAAATAAATTAAAACAGAAAAGCTTCTTACTGTATACTTTGCCCACTCAGTTGCATTTGAATGCGCTAAGAATGAGTGACTGACCATACATAGTTGCCAGTCAGCAGGCCACTCCGCTCATTGGCTGAGAAGGATTGGGGGAATGGAGTTAGGAAGGGAAGAAACTTGCATGCTAATTTTATTTTTCCTTTTATGTATACACTTTTCTCATGAATGTGTTGGCTCTCAATCAACACTCCTTTTGTGAAATGTGGGAAGGGGAGGGAATTTGGGTCCTAGCCTGTGTCTATGGCAACATAGCGTTCTAAGGAGGGTAGAGAGCATCAGTCCTCTATGGATGCCTCCCAGAGAGAAGAGGCAATCAGCTCCCGTTTGTCTTCTGTACAGAAGGATTGTCTTTCTTTCAATGGAGGTTTGGAGTTTTGTTTTTTTTTTTAATTTTTGCCTTTGCTATCTGCACAAGCAGAGCTGGGTCTCACAATTCATAATTACTTTCTTTTCTCTCTCGTTAGCTACACATTGTGAACACTGCAGGGAAGCAGAATTGTTAACGCTAATTATTTTCATCCTAATTTATTATTCAACTTTGAAACTGTCAGCCTCTCCATGCCTCTGCCTCTATACTTCACTTTGGAGGTTGTAGGTTAAAATGAAGATACACATATCAAAAATTTCCATAAACAACTAATTTTAATTTTTATATCCTGTTTTAGTGACTTTTTAAAGGGGAAAGTAAGGCTCTGTGCTGGTTAATTGTTCACCAGCTTGACACAAACTGAGGTCTTTTAGGAAGCGAGAAACACAATTGAAGAATTACCTCCATCAGATTGGTCTATAGGAAAGTCTGTGGGGTATTTTATTGGTTAATGAAAGATGTGGGAGGGAAGCATACTTAGCAAGCCAGTAAGCAGCCTTCTGCCATGGTCTCTACTTTAGTTCCTGCCTCAGTGTTCCTGCCTGCCTGAGTTCTGCCCTGGCTTTCCTCAATGATGAACTATGACCAGGATATGTAAACCAAATAAACCCTTTCTTCTCCAAGCTTCTTTTGGTCTGGTGTCTATCACAGCAGTAAAAACAAATTACAACAGGCTCAAATCATTTTATACAATTTGTATAACCTCAGTATGAAGACAAGAAGACTAAAAGAAAGGAAAAACTCAAGCCTTATCATCGTGCACACCAAAAGAAGAAAAGGCCTAGGTAGGGTTGGTGGTATGCTCCTGGCATTATGCGTATTCATTATGACCAACATGCTTATATAAAAATATAAGTTGCAAAAAATATATATAAGCTGCTCTAATGTTAGAAAAATGTATTAGTATACATCTGATATTTATAAATTAAAAATAAGAAAAACAAATGATTTACCACTAGATTAAGGAAAAGGTTGATAAAACTAACATAACAAAAATTTCCATCTGTGTCTAAAGGAAAGTGAGCTTTTTTTAAACTCAGGGTGATAAATACAATACATCTCTGACAAATATCCTCCATAATGGTGATATGCTGAGCACTCCTGTAAAAACAAGAACAACATTTGTCTTCCTAATGTCACTAATCTATCATTACACCCGTGATCCTTCCTAGAAAGTTAGGTAAAGAAAGCGAAGACACTAAGGAAGATGGGGATAGTAAAATATAGATTAAAATTAAGACAAAGTTGGGGAATAAAGACATACTCAAACAGAGAGTAGGGGATGGGAGAGGAGAAGAGGACAGAGAAGGGTTAGCCATAGCAAAATGTGTGTGGTAAAGAGATGTCGAAATGTGCAGCCTTGTAACCCACTAAAAAGCAAAATAAGAGAGGACAATAGGCCACCTGGGTCATGATAGAGCAGGATAAGGAATATAAATATAGGAGGTTAAAGGTTTAAGTAGAGATGGAGACACAAAAATGAAAAAATGAGAGGAAGAGAGGGTTAGCCCAGACTAGAGGTGTATATAGAAGCCTTATGAAGTCCCACTAATCTGTAAAAAGAGGAGGAGTTTGAATAGAGGTCCCATGCATGGGTAGACAATACTTTCCCAGAAGACATGAATTTTTAATGAAACCTTCAGTGCAGCCATAGGTTATTGATCATAGAGGCTCCAGAAGAAGAACAACTGTTGCTCTTGTTCTTGTTCTTGGTTTCCTGACATAACTAGGTGTAACCCCTCCCACCCCCCATTGCTAAAGATACCACACATCTGGTTGCAGAATATAGAGATGTCAATATTGAACTGACCAGAAAACTCTCTCCTTGGCTAGCTAGATTTCATTGGGCAGGAAGATGCTTTGCAGAACATTGGGGAAGAAATGATCTCACCCAGTCCTGGACCACTAATGTTAAAATATCAACATGCTAGGCAAAATGTGCCCACTGGTGCAGTAGTGGCATAAATGCTATAGGAGTAACCAAACGCTTTCTGATTTCTTCACAGGAGAGAATGTATGCCTTGTACCATAAGGAGGGCATGGAGTGGTGATTTGAATGAATACTTGGTATCCAATTGGCAGACCTGTTTGGACAAGCTTAGGAGGTATACCCTTGATGGAGGAAGTATGTCACTAGGGTGGTTGATTTAAGAATTTAAAGAGTTGCCTCATTTCAGGTTTGCTGACTCTGTTCCCTGCTTGTGGTTTGAGACGTGAGCTCTCACTGATATTTGCTGCAACACTTTCCCGCCACGATAGTGATAGATTTTGTGTTAGTTGGGGTTTCTATTCCTGTGATGCAACACCATGTCCAAAACTAACCCAGGGAGGAAGGATTTGTTTGCTTTACACCGCCACATCACTGTTCATCATTGAACAAAGTCAGGACAGGAACTCAAACTTACTGCCTTGCTTCTCAAGGCTTACTTTCTTATAGAACTCAGGACCACCAGCCCAGGGGTGGCACTATACACAACGAGCTGGGCCCTCCCCCATCAATCACTAATTAAGAAAATGCCTTACAACCTGATCTTTATGGAAGCATTTTCTCAATTTAGGTTTCCTTCTTTCAGATAACTCCAGATTGTGTCAAGTTGACAAAAAAAGAAAAACAAAATGAAACAAACAAACATCAACAACAAAAAACTACCCAGCATAGACTTTTATCTCTCTAGAGCCGTAAGTTCATAATAAACCATTTCTCTGATAGGTTGCTTCGGTTCTGATATTCTATCACAGCAATACAAAGGTAGTAAATACATATGGTGCTACACAGAGAAAGCCAGTAGAAAGAAAGAAAGAAAGAGAGAGAGAGAGAGAGAGAGAGAGAGAGAGAGAGAGAGAGAGAGAAAGAAAGAAAGAAAGAAAGAAAGAAAGAAAGAAAGAAAGAAAGAAAGAAAGAAAGAAAGAAAGAAAGAAAGAAAAGAGGGATGGTTTGAATAAGAATGTCTCCTGTCTTAGTTAGGGTTTTATTGCTGTGAAGAGACACCATGACCAAGGCAAGTCTTATAAAAAAAAACAACATTTACTTGGGGCTGGCTTACAGGTTCAGAGGTTCAGTCTATTATCATCAAGGTGGGAGCATGGCAGTATCCAGGCAGGCATGGTACAGGCAGAGTTGAGAATTCCATGTCTTCATCCAAAGGCTCCTAGTGGAAGCCTCACTTCCAGGCAACTGGGGTGAGAGTCTTAAGCCCACACCCACAGTGACATACCTACTCCAACCAGGTCACACCTGTTCTAACAAGGCCACATCTCCAAATGGTGCCCCTCCCTGGTCCAAGAATATACAAACCATCACAGCTCCCATGGACTCATATATTTGAATACATGATCCCCAGTTGATAGAATTATTTAGGAAAGATTAGGAGCTATGGCCCTGTTGAAGGGTGTGTGTCAAAGGCAGACTTTTTCGAGGTTTTAAAAGGCTCAAGACATTTTCTGTGTACCTCTCTCTGCTCTCCTACTTGTGGAATAGTTGAGATATGAGATGTCAACTATTGCTGCCTCCATGGTTGCTCTGCCATCATGGACTCTAACCCTCTCAAACTGTAAGTACCAATTTAACACTTCCTTTCATAAGTTGCCTTGGTCAGAATGTTTTGCCACAATAGAAGAGTAACTGCCTTAGTTAGGGTTTTACTGCTGTGAACAGACACCATGACAAGGCAAGTCATATAAAAAACATTTAATTTGGGCTGGCTTACAGATTCAGAGGTTCAGTCCATTACCATCAAGGAAGGAGCATGGCAACATCCAGGCAGGCATAGTGCAGGAAGAGCTGAGAGTTCTATGTCTTCACCCAAAGGCTGCTAGGGGAAGACTGACTTCCAGGCAACTAGGGTGAGGATCTTATGCCCACACCCACAGTGACACACCTACTCCAACCAGGTCACACCTATTCCAACAAGGCCACACCTCCAAATGGTGCCACTCCCTGGCCCAAGAATATACAAACCATCACAGTAACTAAGACACAAAGTTAGGAAAGTCACGGGCCCTAGAATGGACTATGTTGTTATTTTGCTAAGGGCTTTATTGTCAAACTGTTATATTCATGTTTATATCTATAGGTTTATGCGTCTTTCAACCTTAGATAGAGAGGCTTCCTTCTGTAGTAGTTAGTGCTTAATGTAGAAATCTGTCCAAAGTGCTGAGAGTAAGTGGCTTAAGTGTTTATCCATAGATGGGACATCTGCACCACCCTCCCTCTCCACCAAGGATCAGGGAACATCCTAGAAGAGGAAACAAAAAGTATAAAAGCTGGAGGATGGTGGGTTGGAGAGATAGCTCAGCAGTTAAGAGCACTGGCTGCTCTTCCAGTGGTCCTGAGTTCAATTCCCAGCAACCACATGGTGACTCACAACTACCTATAATGGGATCTGATGCTGTCCTCTGGTGTGTCTGAAGATAAAATAAATAAATTAAAAAAAAAGAAGCTGGAATATGGGAGGCATGCTGTGGAATGCAGTCTACTGAACATGAAACTTACAGCAGCTGTGGTTACCTGCACAAGAATAAGCCAGAATCTATTGATGAATCATTGATATTAATAGGATTATAATATATAACTTATAAGTTTAATAACCAGTAACACTCACCTAATGTTGTTTTAAGGATGATAATATAGAAGAAGAAGCCACTGGGAAAATACCATCTGTAAAGCCGAAACCCATGAGACACATAAAAATGCAAATGTGTGCATCTTTAAGATCAAAAAATATTCAAGACATTTGTAGAAAAGATTCAAATGAAACTATATTCACTATTCACAGACAGGGAGACTATACGCCATAAAGGCTTCAGCTCATCAACATGATTCAATGAAAGGCTTTGATGATCTGATATTACAATATAGAGAGAAAAGAGAAAGACCTTCCAAGACATAAAGATTCGCCTGGACATCAAGATTTGCTTGAAAACTTAAATCATCCATCACCAAGACAACAAGGCACTGGCATAGATTATGCAAAAATATAGTACACTTTATGGGAACAAACTATGCCCCACAGATATTGAACCTCGGTGTATGACAAAATGGATTTGACGTTCACTAAAATCCAGAGTCACACTATACATAAAAAATGAAAAACAACTGGATTATGTTAGGAGCAACCTTGTTTGAACATTTACTGCCTTAAGTGCTTGCTGGCATAAAGTCAGTATTTTTGGGAAAGTATTAGCCTAGCTGAGTACAAATAGACATAGATCCTGAAGTCAGCAGAGAACAGAAGCAGGCGGATTTCTGAGTTCGAGGCCAGCCTGGTCTACAGAGTGAGTTCCAGGACAGCCAGTGCTATACAGAGAAACCCTGTCTCGAAAAAAAAAAAAAAAAAAAAAGAGAGAGAGAGAACAAATAGCTATAAATCTTGTAGATAGGTGCCTAATAACCCATTCAGTTCTGATCTTCCTGTCAATATCCTGTTCCTGGGAACAGGTGCATTGCCCAAGCAACCCCCCTACACCCCCCTTCCTACTCCTATGAGTATATAACCTGTGTGGGAAAAATAAAAATTTGTCAGCTTGATCAGGACTCTTGACTTGCTGTCCGTTCTTTGCATTTCTTGTCCCCCATTCTCTTCCAGGTGCCCCTCAAGTCCCTGTTCGACTGTCCTGCAGGTCAGGATAGGATTAAAGATTCTAATATAAAAACCTGACTTGGAAACTTCCTACAAGATGAGACAATATATACAAACAATAAAAGAATATTTATGTCTTTCACTGTACTAAAGTATGAACCTGAGCTAACAAATACATGACGAAAAAGGTGAAAAGAAATCCAGATGTGGAGGTGGATGCCTGCAATCCCAGGACTTGGCAGATGAATCAGTTCAAGTTCATTCTCAGCTAAATATTGAGTTCAAGGTCAGCCAGGATACATGAGACCCTCCTTGGAAAAAGAAGAAGAAGAAAACAGGAAGAAAATAGATAGGTATGTTACCACATGCCTGTAATTCTAACCTTAGGAGACTGAGCTAGGAGCATTACCTGGCAGAAGCCTGGTCTACACAGCAAGACCCTGTCTCAAAAAACAAAGATAACCCAGGATGTTGGAGGTACCAATACCATGGGATATTTGCCAAGAAAAGCTGCAGGTGTGGGCATGAATGGGCCTAAGATAGGATCAAGAATTATCTATGATACAACATGTCTGTGAGAGTGTTTTTAGATTGGGTGAGTTGAGGTGGATGGCCCAACTAAGAACCTTTCCATGAGATCTGGGTCTTACTAAAAAGTAGAAAGGGAACAAACACTAGTGCCTGATTCCCTCCTCTTTGTGTGTGTGTATATATATGTTTGCATGTGTGTGTGTGTGTGTGTTGACTTTGCACACAATGGCCAACTGCCTAAAGTGTCAGTGTCTGCCTTCTCCAGCACATACACAGTATCCTCATACTGTGAACCAAAATAAGCCCTTCCTTTCTTCAGTTGTTCTTCTTAGGAATTTCATCACAGTGATGAGATAAGTAGCATCACACATGCACGCACACACACACACACATAAATGAGGTCAAGAATTGGGCAACTGTGATTAAGCTTGACCATGTGGTTCTTAGGCCTTTGAAATTCATTTGCAGGAGAAATGTAGAAGAGTTTGGAACTTAAAAGATCATTTTGGTGAGAGTTTGGAATATCAACATGCTGAAAGAAACACAGGCAGCAGAGGCCCAGTTCTTGAGGTTTCAGAAGGAGACAAAACCTCTGGATTGAGGCCATTCACATTGGGTCCTGGAGAAAACTATGCCTTCATTCTGCCCATGTCCCAAGAGGTTAAGTAAAGCTGAACTCAATAGATAGGGACGTGTTTGTTTGGGAGAAGAACTATCAAGACAGGACAACATTCAGGCTGTTCCTGTTCATTGCTCCTGTCCAAGTCTACATGAAGCAGAGCACAAATGGAGCAGAATATAAAGTTGTAGATAAGGCCAGTTGTTAGAAAGAGCATCGCCATTGAAGAGAATCTCCTGCCCCACTGGGGCAATGGGCAGGAAGACACCCTGATTATAAGACTACTGCCTGAAAGCTCTATCTTGTGAAAACTGAAATTCATTTCATAGGAGGGATCCTGAAATATGAAGGCTTCTGAATGGATTCCTGAGGCTGCAGAAAGCACACTGAGACCACCGCAGTTTCAGTTCAAGGGGATAAGGCTACGTCTTGAGCTGGCAACCAAACTTTTTAGAATCACCCACATGGTACTGGCTTTGTAGGTATAAAAGTCATCAGACTGATGGGACCAAGGAACCTGGCACTAAGGTTCCAGAGAACTTGTATAGCTGAGCAACATGTGACAGGGTCAGAGTCCTGGCAAAGAGATCTTAAGAGGCCATTTTATAAAGCTGCTGTGGTGGATCCTAAAATACAGTGGGGACCCCAGGTTGTTACAGATGCTGAGATCATTGGACGTATGCTAAAGAGTGCTATAGGCATGGGACAAGTTGGCCTAGAGAAAGATGAGAGATTTCCCTGTGCTGCAGGCTGCAGAGCTTGGGAGGCATGTCTCCCAGTCACTTTAGAGCCCAGATTCCTCCATCATGGGCCACAGATGCTGGACACAGAGCTGCAGGACTTGGTGTTTGCCTTGCTGGATTTGGCGATTGTTTTATTCTAATCTTTCATTGCTATGCCACCATAGGAATAGGAATGTCCCCTTTAATCTGTGCCATTGTATGCTGAAAATATAGAACTTGGGTTTTTTATATTGCAAGAATTCAGCATAAGAAGTCACCTGAGTCTTAGAAAAGACTCAAACTTTCACATTTTAAAAACTTTTAAAACTAATTTTTGTTGTATCTTATTTTGTTATTTTTTTGAGCATGGCCAAACACGTGCACCATAGCACACGTGTACTGTGCAGAGGACAACATGCAGGACTCCATTCTCTCCTTCTGCCATGTAGATTACTGAAATCAAACTCAGATCACCCACCAGGTTTGGCAGAAATCACCTTTACACACTGAGCTATCTTGCTGACCCTTGAACCTAGAACGGTAAGTATACAGGGTTGTTCCTTCAAGGGCAGGAGTGCAATGCCTGTTATCCTCCCAGAAGCCTGAGAGCAGACATGCTTAATAACCTGGTGGCCTTTGCACTACCTGTGGCTAGAGACCAAGTCTTGCCCATACCCTTATCGTATTTTTTTTCCCCAGACGATCTATAGAACCTGTCTTCATGCACTTTGCAACTTTACAGATCTAATCTGTATTTAGCTTATTTTGTTCCTCAAGGAGATTTATAGTCTGCTCTTTTGTGCAAGTGGGATTGAGTTAATTATCACCAAAATAGTTTTCACCAAATTGTGTTGTGCTTAAAATATGCCTAAAATAAAGCAAGTTCCTTGGAATCAAACTCCAGACGTTTGAACTGATACCAGCTACTGAGACGTGCTGGTCAGACCTGCCCTCTTTCCTCCCCAACTCGTCACTCGGTCCCCAATCAAGGAATATGTTAGAGGGTCAAGTTGACAAGGGAATTGTGATGCTTTTATTGCCAACATGGCAGGGTCTAAAATCATCTAGGAGACAAACTTCTAGGCATGTCCGTGAGGGAAATCCTAAACTGAGTTAATTGGGATGGTAGCCCCACGTCAGTGTATGTGACACTGTTCCTTCACCAGACCTGGAGTCCTGGACTGAATAAAAGGATCTGTGAAGTGCTTGCTTTATTCAATGTCTATGTATGCTACTATGGGGGAAAAAAAAGCTGTTATGCAAATTAAAAGGAAAGCATGCAGAAACTGAAATTCCTGGACATGTGTTAATTGTGAAAGTCTATACTGGGTCATCTTTTTAAAATTTGTGTCTATCACAATTAGACAACAAGTTCTAAAGTTGACATTTCTTTCACTTATGAGACAGCTATAACACACAGAGAAAAGTAATTAAATAAATGACTAGATGGTAAATTATGTACTCTTGAATTGGAAATCTAATAAATCTTGAAGTAAAAGTAAATGGCAGGCTGGCAAGACAGCTCAATGAGTAAGGTTGTGTGGTGGTTGGAATAGGAATGGTCTCCATAGACTCATGTGTTTGAATGTTTGTCCCATAGGGAGTAGCACAATTAGGAGGTATGGCCTTGTTAGAGGAAGTGTATCACTGTGGATGAGAGGTTTGAGGTCTCGTATGCTCAAGCTATGCCCAGTGTGGCAGACAGTCTCCCTCTGCTGCCTGCAGATCAAGATACAGAACTCACTGATCCTTCTCCAACACCATGTCTGCCTGCATGCTGCCATGCTTCCCACCATGATGATAATGGACTAAACCTCTGAAACTATAAGCCAGCCTCACTTAAATGTTGCCCTTTTAAGAGTACTGGTGGTTATGGTGTCTCTTTACAGCAATAGAAACCCTAACTAAGATACGGGAGCATGTTATCAAGCCTGATGACTAGAGTTCCATCCCAGAACCCATGTAGTGGAAGGAGAGAACCAACTTCTTCAAGATGTTCTCTGACTATATGTGTTCTATGGGATGTGCTCCCCACCACTACCCCCAAATTAGTAAAAATGTTTAAAATACAAATGAGAGTTGGTAAGATGGCTCAGCATTAAAGAACACTGACTGCTCTTATAGAGGGTCCTGGTTCAATTCCTAATACCCACATGGTGGATCACAACTATCTGTAACTCCAGTACCAGGGGATCCACTACCCTCTCTTGCCTGTGATGATGCTATACATGCATGGTATACATACATATAGATAAAACACATGCAAATGCATATAAATACATATTTATACATATAAAACAAAATAAATCTAAAAAACAAAATTTTAAACAGTGAAATAGTATCAAATTCTTAAGTAAAGGGTATATCCCTAATGTGATGATATTTAAGCCAGGCTTGGTGGTTTATGCCTATAATCCCAGCATTTGAGAGGCTGAGGCAGGGGGACTACTCTAAGTCTGATGCCAGCTTGAGCTACACAGAGAGTACCAGGCAAACCCAAATGATCTTGTGAAATTTGGAGATAGCTTCAGGAATTTCTGCTTTACAGAGCTGATGGTGTTTACACCACAGAAGGAGATGGTTGGTGTCATGAAAGTTTAGAGGGGTTCTTGCTTATGATGGAAAAACTATTCAGGATTTGAACAAGGTGTTTGGAAGATCAGAAGTAGAATTTTCTATTTCCCTTTACAACTTATGAGGGTACCGTAATTTTCACAATGGCACAAGAAGAGAGGAAAAGTTCAAAAGTCATTGTGATCTAATTAGCAACTCTTTCTAAATAGTATAAACTCACGATTACTTTTACTAAGCATCTGCTATCAGCCAGGAATAAACACCAGGCCATAGCAGATGAAAGTCCTCCCACATTTTGCTTTTGTACAGTTGAATTAAATGAGATCAAGCCCTTCTTTGTGGAGACAGAGGTCAGGGGTTGTCTGGGACTGTGCATTGTGAGTGTATTATTCATTATTTACTATTTTTAACCTCATGTGTTAGATAAAAATTGACTGAGGCAAGAAGAAAAGAAAAGGAAAGGAGAGGAGAGGAGAGGAGAGGAGAGGAGAGGAGAGGAGAGGAGAGGAGAGGAGAGGAGAGGAGAGGAGAGGAGAGGAGAGGAGAGGAGAGGAGAGAAGAGAAGAGAAGAGAAGAGAAGAGAAGAGAAGAGAAGAGAAGAGAAGAGAAGAGAAGAGAAGAGAAGAGAAGAGAAGAGAAGAGAAGAGAAGAGAAGAGAAGAGAAGAGAAGAGAAGAGGATCTTGACTGTAGAGAGATTACCTTGTGTCTGTATGGATGTGACACCTGTCAATAATGAATATGCCATAGGGCTTTAGCAGGAAATAGCAGATAGGAAATCCTAGAAGCAGAAAGGATTCTGGAATAGGGCCAGGTATGGGAGATTCACCTGGGAAGATATGATGAGACAGACACATGGTACCTGAGCATAGGTAACCAACCTCGTGGCAGAATACAGATTAGAATCAATGGCTTGTTTTAAGTTATGATCTAGTCAGAGAAGAGCCATAGATACCTATGGCCACGGTATTTATAAACATTGATTCTGAGTCTTATTTCTGAGAGCATAGGGATGGGAGGAAGAACCATGTAACTTCTACACCTGACCTCTGCAGGTCTAATGAGAGTGAAGAAGGGCAGTATTTCTGTGCTGTGGAGGCTGTGTGCCCAGCTTCTATGTCATTAGCCCTTTAGTGTGAGTGTCTCTGGCAGGTGATGAGTGTGGGTTAGCTATAGGTATTAGGTCTCCTGGAACTGAATTTACAGGATGTTGTGAGCCTGTTAACATGGGTGCTGGGAATTGAACTCAGGTCCTTTGCAATAGCAGTAGGCACTCTTAACTGTTGAACCATCTCTTTAGCCCTCCCGTTTTATTGACAAATGCATGGTGTCCATATATCACTAGGAACACCCCAGCTAGTCTGAAACTCACTAGATCAATCAGGCTGACCTTGGATTCATAGAGGTCTACCTATCGCTGTCTACTGAGTGCTGAGGATAAAAAGCATGTACCACCAAGCTCCATTACCACCAACAAGCATTTTGTTTTAGTCATTTGTACATAATTACTGTTTATTTTCCAGGTTATGGTTGTTCCAAAAGCAAATCACACATAAATTAAAGGTATATGTCTATCTCTATCTCCCTCTCCTTCCCTTCCTCCTCCCCCTCCCTCACTTCCTTTCTCTCTCTCCCTTTCTCTCTTTCTCTCTCTCTCTCTCTCTCTCTCTCTCTCTCTCTCTCTCTCTCTCTCTCTCTCCCTCCCTCCCTCCCTCCCTCCCTCCCTCCCTCTTTGCCTCCCTCCATTCCACTCAGTATTGGGATAAAAACTAGAGCCTTCTGCAAGGTAGGGAAGTGCTATGTCCCTGAATAGCATCCCTAGACCAGAGGGACCATTTTGAATTGATTTTTTTTAAAAGGCTTTAAAAGTGGGGCAATGGGGAAGATTCTCCCCCAAATCCTATGTACTTACAAATATGACCTAATGTAATATTGATTTCGTTTTCTTAAGATTTGTTTTTATTTTTAGTTACATCTATACATGTGTGTCTGTGTGAGGGTGTGGCTGTCTGTAGAAGCATACAGCAGACAGCATCTAATCACCTGGAGCTATGGTTATACTGAGCCTCCTGCCAAGGTAATGAGAACTGAACTTGGATCCCCTCAGCTGGGAACATGCTTAACCACTGAACCATCTCTCCAGTCCCCAAAGTGATATCTAAGCTATGAACTAAAATTACAAATGCTTCTCTGTATGAACTCATATAGATTTGACATCTGGGCATGAAAAATGTTTCTTGGTTTCATTGTTTATCTAAATGTTTTTGAGACATTTTTGCCAAGTTGGTCTCAAACAAGCAACTCTCTTCCTGCCTTAGCTTCCAAAGTGAGATTACAGGTGTGGGCCACAACACCCGACTGAGAAATGCTTCTGAATAAAGCTAGTATGTAAACAGAAAAGCATCCAGAGAGGTTTGGAGGAAGCGTAACCCTCCAGGTAGAAACGTTTTGTGCCACTCCCGTCAGCTGTCAGACTTGAAGCAATGGACCCCACAAAACTGGAACCTCTTGCTGGGAGAAAGAAAAGGCAAAAGTCTACAGATGAAAGACCTCCGAAGGGAGACCCTCACTCAAGTCTCGGGATAATAACAGACCCCCAAGAACTCACGAGAGACCATACTTGATGCAAACCACACAAGGCTTTATTCAGGGAAAGCCAGAACTCTGGGGACAACTTGTATCCCACGCAGGGGTAGAGGAGTCAACCTCGAGGGGAAAAGGGTCCCAGTTTTTATAGGCCCTCAGGGGGGAAAGGAGAAGGAGGGAGTAGGGGATTTCCCGATCTAAACAATATCTATTCTCAAGAAATGGGTATGGGAGGGGTACAAGGAAACAGTCTGGTGCAGGTGCAGCAACTCCGGATTGGCCCTGGCTGTGGTTGCTGGGGAGATTTTCTGACTCTTCCACAGCAATCAGTATCACAAACACCTGGCAATGGGCTTCATCAGTGGGCACACACATGGGTTCAAGGAACGGTCAAAACATTGGCAGACACACGGGTTCTAGGAGCGGCCAGAGCATTGTGCACCTCTATTTTTCTAAATCAGTGAAGCTAGTTCTGCTAACAATGAAATCTATTTTGCCAATTTCAGGGCTTCTGTGACCTTTTACATTCTGTCAAGATCTTTCACAGCAAGCCGTAAAGGGAGCTTGCCTCCAGAAACAGCTTTCACGGTTCGGACTGCCTGCTTACCCATACCTCTTCTGTTTAAACCTAAACTCATTTCTGAACCGCAAAGATGGACCTTGGGAAGGAGATGGGTGTGTCACTAGAACTTAGTGGCCAGGCCTGAATTACTAAGGCCCAGACTCTCCCCCTAACGACAGTGGTAAAAGAAGGGTCCCAGAGAAGGGAAAGGCAAGGGAAGGTAATAGGGAGGGGAATCTGCTAAAAATATGATATGCCTGTTTGAAAGTGTCACAGTGAAAACCATTATTTTGTACATTGACCAAAGGCAATAAATAAGCAATTATGAGTGAGATCCAGTGCAGTGGAAAAACAGTTGGCTTAGCATACACCCAGCCTGGGGTTCAATCCCAAACACGGACATGGACATGTGCGCACACACATTTCTACAACTATTCTACCTTACAGCTAGTAATACAGAATTTTTAAAACTCAAGAAAAATTGTTATGCATAAGATAAATATTTAATTCTACATTGTAGATAGTTTTTAAGGTGTCATATTTAATTAATGATTACACATAAAGAGATGCAAACATCTACCTTGACTCTTGCAATTTATGCTAATTCCATGTAATTATTCTCCACAGAGAATAGTCCATTTAAAATGCAATCTTTTAGACCTGCTTTGAATTATTGTTTTCTGTCTGCAAGTCATGATTCACAGTAGTGTGGACTGAACGTCCCAGAACAAGCTGCACCTAGGTTGGATTGCTGATTGTGGAGAGCTAGAAAGTTACAGCTGGGAACCAAATTCATTTGGGGCTATCTTTAGCTCCCTAAATAGCCCACCTCTCTATGTGACCTTTTGATTATTAAGTAAATCATTTAGGAAGGAATAGACACCCAGCTTGCATCAACCCAAAGTCTAAGTCAGTCATCAGATAACATCTGAGGCCTGTGGCAGAGGCCTTCTACCCCACTCCTCTGTTATTTCCACCAAAGGATTTGAAAGTGCTCTTTCATAGGAGGTTCTTCATCCTGTTGCTATAAAAACTTAATGGAACTGTTACCATACTGGAATGTGATGTTTGGGGTAACCTAAATATGAGTTCCTGGGCCAAGGTCACTCATATATGACTATAGAATAAACGATCTTATTCCTTCTGAGGTGAAAGATTTTTTTTGTTTGTCTGTTTGTTTTTGAGTCACAGCTCTTTCTAATAACAATCTACAATTTGATAAAATTTCACTTATACCACAACATCTTTAGAATCACTTAATTTGGGGGGCAAGTTAGAATACCCAAGGTCAGAGGTACCATTCAATTTTCTACACACACCTTTACAAAACCCAAACTGCTGGGGCTGGAGAGATGGCTCAGTGGTTAATAGCACTGGTTGCTCTTCCAGAACTCCTGAGTTCAGTTCCCAGAAACCATATGGTGGCTCACAACCATCTGTAATAGGATCTGATGCCCTCTTCTAGCACACAGGTGTACAAAGAGATAGAGAGCACTCATATTCATAAAATAAGTAAATCTTTTAAACACTGCTATAATACATAAATTGAAAGAACCAAGGCAACAGATTGATTGGCAGATCTCCTGCCTTACTTACACTTGAGAAGCTGGGCAGAGTGATGCACACTTGTGGTCCAGCATCGAGAAGTGTAGGTAGAGGCTCTTAGGTCCACAGGCCAACCAGCCTACTTAGTGAAGTCCAGACCAGGGAGAGAAGAAAAAAAGGGGTGCAGTTCCTGTGATGGCTGTTCTTGATTGTCAACTGGTTGACATCTGGAATTAACTAGAACCCATGCTCTGGGCACATCTGTGGGGATTTTTCTTAATCAAATCACCTGAAGTGGGAAGACCCACCTTTAATCCAGATCATTTAGTAGGAAGATTTGCCTTTAATCTGGGCCAGGCCTTCCTCTGGTAGCCTATATAATGGGCATGGAAAGGAGAAGCTCTTTGGCTGCTTGATGGATGTCGCTCTCGCTGGCATGTCTGTTCCTTTATTACAGCCTCCTTCCTCAGGATTCTGACATATACTGAAGATCAGCTGAGGTAGCCAGCCTTTCGGACTGGACAGTTACTGGATTCTTGGACTTTCTGTTGGTAAACAGCCATTGTTGGACTAGCCGGACCACAGTCTGTAAGCCATTCTATTAAATCCTGTATCTATGATATGTATATGGAAATATATTAGCTCTGTTCCTCTAGACAACCCTAACTAATAAAGTATCTAAGGAATGGCAATGCTACGAGCCAGACTTGGTGAGTCCCTCTTATAGTATCTTCATGTGTCTTTGTGCTTACTGTCCGTTCTTTCTAACACAGAGAGAAGTATGGAAGGCTAAAGAGATGCTGTCTGTCAGGAGCAGGAGACAGCGCTGCCACCACAGCACCCCGAGGAGCTCCCTTGATCTTCTATGGAGCAAGACTAAAGTAAAACCAGATTATTTGCTTCAGTGCAAGGATTTAAGGATGGATGAGGTAGTGTGCGGCCGAGTACAGTGGTTTCTAAGGAGATTTTCAACAGGTTTCCAGCTGGATTCATGAGATGAGGAGTCATTCAGGACACAGTGAGACCTACCCCTGCATGTGACTGTGGGCTTTTCTGAGAGGGGCTCACACTACATTGCCTTTATTATATTTATAAACAAGATTTTGGTGGGGCTTGAATTTATTACCTTCAATGGGCTTCCAAAAACCCTAAAGGAAATGGCAGAGTGGTCCCTGGGAGACACCTACCTCACGGGCTTAGATCACAGGAATATAATGTGGGAAGGTAGGATATCTACACTGCAAAGTTAAGTTTTGTTGGTAAGAGTCCCAGAAAAGTCTCCAGGAAAGGAACAAACCCAGAATTGCAGATCTTAGAATATTGGGTCTTAAGCCTGGCTCTGTAAGAGGAATACTATTTCGATGTCAGCAACATTCATGACCAGCAAGTATTGTTCACTGGGCTGGAATTCTTGATTCTTAGCAGGTGAGAGGCATGTGCCAGACTCCATGGTGAGCATTGCCTTCCCTTTCCAAGTATCTACAGTTTATCCTGTCTTTCTGTTGGGCTTTACATACAGGGTGGAGGGAGCTTGAAGAGAACACTGAGATGGATCCCCTGGGAGTGAGAAGTTTATAAGAAGGGTTATCAGTGCCGTGGATGGAGACAGAGACAGCAGCAGAGCAGGGGATCTGACCAGAGGAGTGTCTATGCTCCAGCACCATGGGAGGACAGTATGAGAGTCTCTGAGGAGAGAAATCAGAGGCCAAGTGGAAGACGTGCAGGGGTGTGGAGAGTGGGGTCTACTCTTAGAGCTTTCTGAGGATGAAGGAGCTTCATCACAAGAGCTCACAGAAGAGGAGCTCTCAGAGTCTCCAGCGGGAAGCAGGGAAGGAGCCAGGAGCCAGATAAAGCGCTGTCTTAGTTAGGGTTTTACTGCTGTGAACAGACACTATGACCAAGGCAACTCTTAAAGAAAACAACATTTAGTTGGGGTTGGCTTATAGGTTCAGAGATTCAGTCCAGGATCATCAAAGGGGGAGTATGACAGCATCCAGGCAGGCATGGTGCAGGCAGAGCTGAGAGTTCGATGTCTTCATCTGAAGGCTGCTACGAGGAGACTCACTTCCAGGCAGTTAGGATAAGGGTGTTAAAGCCCACACCCATAGTAACAAACCTACTCCAACAAGGCTTCACCTCCTAATAGTGCCACTCCCTGGGCCAAGCATATATACAAACCATTACAGGCACCAAGACCCCCTTTGTTGTAAGTTCATTTCCCAGGTAAGAAATCTGGATGCCTGGTAGTTAAGGACTCCTAGACAGTGTCTCAGTTGAGTACCTGCACATATCTGTGAGTGGACTATTGCAGATGCTCTGGCCTGAGCAGGGACTGGAGTTGACATTCCTTCACTATTTCTCCATCTTTGCATACCCAGTGCTATGCCAACCTGACTTATATTTATTGAGCACTTCATGTGTGCCAGGCACTGTTCTAGACCCTGGGTATGGGTGTTTTGCCTGCATGAATGTCTGTGTACCACATGTACCCAGCACCCTCAGAAGCCAGAAGTGCACCAGATTTCCTGGGACTTGATTTACAGATGTTTGTGAGGTTCCATGTAGGTGCTGGGAATCAAACCCTGGTCCTCTAAAGAACTCTTAAGTGCTAAGCCATCTCCCCATGTGTTTTAGAATGGGGGTGCCTAATCAATTCTGTGAGAGTAAGTTCTGTGATATTAGGAAATTTATTTTTTAATGTCAATTTATAATCCAGACAAGCAGTAGAGCCCTATAACCCTTATACTGGGAAATGAAAAGGGACAATCAGGAGTTCAAGGTCATCCTTGGCTACTCGGTGAGTTTAAGCCCTGGACTACACGAGACCCTGTCCAAAAATGGAATAAAAAGACCAACCTAGGTCCTGTAATTTCCTAACACACAGGAACAGGGTCTAAGTGGAGGACTGAAACTTGTGGGGTATCTATCTATCATCTATCAATCAATCTATCACCTATCATCTATCTATTATATCTATCTATCTATCTTTGTTACAGAGGGTCTTGTGATACAGCCCAAACCGGGGTAAAATTCACAGCAACCACTCTGCTTTACCTTTCCACATACTGGGATGACAGGCGCACACCACTACATCTGGTGCACCTATGGATCTGAGAGGACATCTAAAGCAGTGGCTCTCAACAGTCCCAATGCTGAGACCCTTTAATACAGTTCCTCATGTGTGCTGACCCCCAGCCATGAAATTATTTCTGTTGTGACTTCAAAACTGTAATTTTGCTATTGTTGTGAATCATAATGTAAGTATCTGTGTTTTCTGATAGTCTTAGGTGATCCCTGTAAAAGGGTCACTTGACCCCCAACAGCATCACAACCCACTAGTTGAGAATCACCGATCTAACATATCAAATAATACAGGAACATTTCTCTATACTGACTAGATGCCATAGGACATTTCTATGTGGTTAGATGCCAAGGGTAGACTGCTTTGGCTCTTGTTCATCACCTAACATATATGAAGCTATTTAACCTCCCTAACCCTCAAATTTCATCTTGTGTTAGATAAGCACAAACTAGGATCTACAGTTGGGTTTTAATTTTTCTCAACAATTACAACTATTTTATTTACTGAATTTTAAAATTGTTTTAACAATATGTTAGTTATTTTCTTTTTTTACTTCTGCTCATAACCTGAGTTCTCTCTTGAAAGACTGGATGGAACTGCAGTCTTCAAAGTTAATTTTTGAAGAATAAACTGAGCTGACACTTTCAAAGTACTTAGCACACTGCCTAATACATAATTCGCCTTCCATAACTGTGAACTCATTTTAATATCTCAGTAACAAAATTGTTGTTTTTAAATCTAATGATGGTATCAAGAGAATGCATATTGTCTTCATGGAGTATAAAATAAAATGTAAGGTTAACCGTCATGAGTCTCCCTGATAGACTGAAAACTATTCAACTCAATGCTTCCAAGTATCTTTGTAAAGTGGCCTGTTTTCAAATATTTCTAACCTGGGGGAAGGGAAGCTATCTGGTGCATCATCTTGTGAAACTCAGGGGTTCTGAGTTCTCTGGGCCCTTCCCAGAGAATGTTAGGAAAGGTAGGTGGCCAAGAAATGTGTCTCCAGTGGGAAGGAGTAAGCAAGATCTGTCGCAAATCTCTCTGGAAGTCAATGTAGACAAAGAGCAACAAGCAAAAGAGAGAAGGCAGCATTTCCGGAGCTGAGAGAGGAGCAGTGAGAAAGGAGACTCGGGACCTAACCTGGGCAGAGTGAGGCAGACTGGCCTTAGTTACACTGAGAAAGACTAACTGGGGACTGTGTGCTAACATTCCTGCAAAATGCAGACAAGGGAAAGCAGTGAAGTTGAATCCTGGCACCACCCTTCAAATTTTAACACCTACTTCTACAATTATCCCCTTTATGTAGGGAAAGAAACTCACAAGGGCCAGTTAACTTCTTGTATCACACAGCAAAGTGTACTGAGCAGCAGGCAGTACCATGCTGATCTGTTTAATAAGATCTACATTCCATTTTATGGGCCTTAGTCATGCAAGGAAAGCAGCCAGTTGAAAGTAATATGGGGGATGGGGTGGACCAGTATTGGGGTATAGGGAGACACAGAGAACATACTCGGAAAACGTTCATACCTGTGTCAGGTGTGGGAAATATTCCAGTGTCAGTGTCTGCTGCATCCACAGTGACCATTCCTTGGCAGGGGCTCTGTAGGTTGTTTGATATAAGTGCTGTTCCTGCCTAGTAGAACACATTTGCAATCTCAGCACTCCCTCCCAGACACAGGAGGATCCAAAGTTCTACATAGGGAGTCGGAGGCCAGCCTGGGCTACATGAGGCTCTGTTTCAGAGAGAGAGAGAGAGGAAGAGGGAAAGGGAGAAGGAGAGGCAGAGGGAGAGAGAGGGAGATGGAGATGGAGAAAAGGGAAGGGAGGGAGGGAAGGAAGAAAGAATGAGGGTAGGAATGGGTGAGAAGGGAGGGAGGAAGAAAGAAAAGAGAAGAAAAGAAAAGAAATCAGGGCCTTTCAAGATGGTTGAGCAGGTAAAGGTGTCTGTGGCCAAGGCTAATTAGCTGAGTTCTATTAATGGGATCATACACAGTGGATGGAGAGAACCAACTCCCACAAATAGTCTCTGACCCCCACATGTTTGCTGTATGGTACACATGTGCTCACATTCAAACATGGGGAATCTTGCAGGAAAGAAACAGAAATTCACCAGGGCCAATTAACACACACACACACAAATAGAGTCAATAAATAAATGTGATAGATGGTTTAAATTACTTTTTAAGATAACAACTTAGAAGAAAGCCAGGTATGCCCAAGGTCTCTGGTGAATAAGGAATACTTGTTTCCTTTGTCTTCCTGAGGCTGACTACATGTATGAAAGAAAAAAGAAAAAAGAAGGAGGAGAAGGAGGAGACGAAGAAGAGGAGGAAGAGGAGAATACTTTTTAAGAACCAGTGATATGCAGCTATGAGAGGAGAGTTACTACCATTTCTGACCTTTGGAGACAGTGAACAGGAGAGCGATGCTAACATCTGTTAAAAACTAGAAGTTTGCCCATTAGAAGTTATTAATTCATCCTTGAGCACCAGACCGCTGCTTCTCTTGGTTCTGGGAACGTATAAATATTGCTGCTCCTGGCAGGCCAGTGTGAACCCTTATCTCCAGCACATCCACCAGGTTCTTTCTTTGACATCTCAAAACAGTATTCTTGGGCCTTTGAAGCAGAGTGTTTGCATAAGGATAACTTTTTAAAATTCTTGTCAAGAGGTGTGGTGCTTACTCTTTAATCTCAACAATGGGGAAGCAGAGGCAGGCAAATATCTGTGAGTTCAAGTCTACATAGTGAGTTCTAGGACATCCAGATTTACATAGTGAGAGCCTGTCTCAAAAAAATAAAAATAAAAAGGCTTGTGAAAAATGTTGTTACTGTGTCATAACAAAATATCAGGATGCTTAAAAAATCTTGTGAGGAGATTCATTTACTAAAGCAAAATTTCACCAAGTAGTTCACATACTCAAATGTCTTGGGAATGAGGGTCTGCTTGACAATTAAGTTGTGCCCCTGACCTCAAGCTTAATGCATATGGTAGAAGTGAGACCTGACTCCCATCCCTAGATTCTAACTTCCACACCTGCTCTTTTGCTTGTACACTACTTCCAAGATAAATAGCCATCTCTCCTTTTTAAGTGGTAGAAAACTTAGTCTCAAACTTTGAAAACTCTGCTGGCTTCAGCACTGAGACCAGACAGGAGTCTATGAGATGACTCCTGGGAAGAGATCTAGGGTGGAGACAGTGAGTTCGAGGACAGCCTGGTCTACAGAGTGAGTTCCAGGACAGACAGGGTTATACAGAGAAACCCTGTCTCAAAAAACAAAAAAACAAACAAACAAAAAAGACTAGCATTCCTTCACACCTGAACAATTCATGTAATTTAACTTTGCTTTCATATAATGCATATCTCCTTCAGTTTCTATTGTCTGGTCCTGGAAGACAGAAGAATCTAACTTTGTTTTGTGAAGCTGTGCTCACCAATGAATCATCAACATGGATGCCTTCCAGGTAGGCCTGGGGGTACGTGGAGGGGGTAGAGAACTTCCCAGATGCAGAAGCTGTGGACTTTCTCATCTGGGGAGTGAAAGAACGTTGTGGGGAAACCCCCACTTTTATCCCAGGTTGGTGTGCACCCAAAGAATCACGATAGGCCATCTTGATGCAAACACATGAGGTAGTTTAATGATGGAGCTCCGGGCCAACACGTATCTCACACAGGAGACAGTGGTTGTCAGCCACGAAGCTCAAAAGCTAGGGGGGTCTTGGGCTGGGGGAGGAATTGGTGTGGTTTCACACGATTGGTTCATTTAAACATCAGCAAACTGTACGTGCAGATCGAGGTATCAGCAGAGCATCTGGCTAACATTTAACCCACATCAGAAGGGCAGGAGATAGGGAGGTGCCAGGTCAGTCTGGACATGTCTTTGCATGCTCTTTATCTTCATGGCCAAGCAGCCTCAGGAATGTCTTAACGATGGGCCTGCCCGGACATGTCCTGGCCTGTTCTGCTATGTTCTCAGCCCCAGGTTTCAAAGCTCACAAACAACTCTTTGGGCTATTTGACATAAATTATATGAATCACAGGTCTCAAGTTTTATTTTCTTTCATTCCACTCTTCTTCTACTAAGTAATTCTAATCTTAAAATTAGACACTATCTTCTCCCTGACACACTTGATCTTTCTCAAAACTAAAAGTTGCACTGCACTAATTATTGTTCTAATAAAGGTGACTTGCCTATTTAACACACATGGACCTCTAATTAAAAGCAGAAGCAAAATCAAAAGGGGTCCCATAAGCGTAGAAAGTAGGATGGTCAAGAGTACAAGATAAGGGCCTTTCCACTGAGTCTCAAGGTTTTCTGCATGGTGGCATCTAATGTAGACCGAATCTCTAACTTGGAAGAGATGTGGGGCTTGCAGGTCTCCTTCTCTTGAGTAGGCCTTCTGGAGCTGCTTCCATGCTCACTCGCTGTCTCACCCACTCGAGCACCTTGAGCCTAGAGAACAAAGGCTGGGAAAGGAGCATGTCAATACTATGTACAGAGGCTATTTTTACCAGTAGAGGGCTCCCCTCCCGTAGAGTAATTTATAGGGGGGTCAGTCTAAACTGTCCAGGGGTGTTTCTAACCCTGAAGAGCACAAAGGGTAGGAAAGTTATCTAATCATTAGCGCCAGTCTCCACTGTCAATTTGGTAAGGGTCTCTTAATGGTTCTATTCATTCTCTCTACCTGTCCTGAGCTTTGGGGCCTGTATGCACAATGTAACTTCTAATCAACCATCAATATCTTGGCCAGTCCCTGACTTACCTGAGCAATAAAGGCAGGTCTGTTAACTACACCTTTTAATTTTTTTGGCCCCCAAGTGGGTCAAGTAATGTAAGTGGTAACATACTTGTGTCCTTCTTTTCATGGGAGGACTAGTTTTCTTTTTTCTGTTTCTATTACTCTATGCAGGGTTTCTTTTATCAGTCCTAATTTGTCCATAATTTGATAGTCCTCAGGGGTGTATCTAAAGCTGGTCTTTCTAACATCATAATAATGTTTAGGCTCTTTGACTGCCAGGATCATTGTTCCTTGGGCTGCCAGTTTGGTGGTTAGATCTGCCATTTGATTCTATTTAGCCACAGCATCTTAGGTCTATCTCTGCAGATGTCAACAGCCCTCTTTGTATATTGCTCCATACAGTGGCAAAAGCATACCTGCTGTCAGTGTAGACTTCCCTTTTGGCATTCATAGAGCTTGTATCAAAGCCACAAGTTTGTCTTTTGGGGCCGACGTCCCTTCAGGGAGGCTGCTGGCCTAGATCACTTGCTTTCTGTCCACCACTGCACTGCTGCCCCCGCCTTCTGCTTACCTTTAACCACAAAGCTACTGCCATCTGTGTACCAGCTCGAACTCCCAGGCCAAGGCTGATCTGATCCTTCAGATCATTTCGAGTACCAGTTTCTTCTGCCAGAATTTCAACGCAGTGATGAGTACTTGAAGTCTCAGGCAGTAGGGTAGCAGGATTGAGGACAGCAGGGGGAGTGAAGCTCACTCATTCAGTCAACAAAGGCTCTTATAACGTGTCCATCGGTCAGGGGAACGGTTAGATAATGCTTTCAAGAGCGTGTGGTGCCACTACAGTTATTTGCTTACTCAGAGTGAGCTTATCAGCATCCTTGACAAGCAGAGCTATGGCAGCAATAGCTTTCAGGCAAGAAAATCACCCGCTGGCAACAGGGTCTAACTTCTTGGATAGGTAAGCCACCGGCCTATTTTAAGGTCCCAAAGTCTGAGGAAGGACTCCTCTGTCTACCCCTGCTCTCTCTCTTTTTAAAGGCTTTCTGGTGATCTGGGGTCCACACAAATACCTCTCCTTCTTTGGTTAGGGGGTACAACGGGCAGCTAAGGTCGCCAATCCAGGTATCCAGAGTCTGCAGAAACCAGCGGTGCCCAAGAATTCTCATACTTGCCTTGGTGTAGTTGGGGTAGGGATCTGAGTTAGTCTTTTTTTCTGGCTTCCTTTAACCACTGCTTCCCATCTCAAAGGGTGTATCCCAAATAAGTAACTTTAGTCTGACACAGCTGAGCCTTTTTAGCTGAGGCTCAGTCTTCTGTTGCCCAGGTTTCTAGGTCCTGCCTTTTTTTTTCTTTCTCCTACCACTTCGGCCAAAATTCTAGTCAAATTTCTCTCTTGTCTACGATCTCTCCTGTTCTGTTCTCTTTTTTTTCTTTGCCTCTTTCACTAGATCACTTATCTGTCTCTCTCTTATAATATACCTCCAATCTCTGAAGTTTCTTTCTGATATCTGGAGCTGACTGCCTTCTCAAGGCCAGGGCCACTGAGGCCTTCTGGGCTTCTGAGGTAAGATCAAAGGGAATGAACCACCTGAAGGCTTCTATAAGCCTTTCAAGGAACACTGAGGGAGGTTTGATCAGCCCCTGTATTACCTCTTACCTTAGCCAAATTAATGGGCCGTCTTGAGGCACCTTGGAGACCAGAGCCTAGCAATAGATTTTTAAGCTCTCCCTACCTTCGACTATGTTGCAGTCCCAAATGGGGCAAGTAAAAGGGAATCTCATGTCGATCTCATTTTGTAGCTGTGCAGGCTGCCGTCAGCTCCCAAGATGTTTTTTCTAGCCTCTAACAGAATTCTCTCTTGCTCTTCATATGTGAAGAACATCTGCAACAGCTGTTGACAATCATCTCAAGTAGGCTGATGAGAGAACATAAGGGATTCCACCAACCCTGTGAGGCGTTGGGGATCCTCTGAGAAAGGGGGGTGGTTAGTTTTCTAGTTATAAAGACCAGCAGAGGAAAATAACCAGTACTGAAGGATTTGAAGTTTGGGTGGGTCCACCAGAGTCCGCCTGGACTCTGCACTCTGCAGCTCCATGTACCCGAAGTGGTCCGCCTCCTGCCGCCCTGGCGGTTGGGGTTGAGGCTGGGGATAACGGGGAGGTAGTGGACTAGGCCACTCAGGAGGCTTCATAGATTTTGGAGGAGCCAATGGATTGAGCTGGTGGCTCCAATTCAGAAGAAGCCTTCAATTTCTCTTGTAACACAAGAGTACAACCACAATTTGGGGAAGCAAAACCCAATTTTAACAGTGTAAACAATCTATTCTCTTTAAAAATCAACACCAAAAACATTACTTGCTACAAAGTTTGGCTGCCTGTTCCTGCACAGAAACGCAAGAAGGTGTAGCCGCCAATACCTCAAAAAGACAGGGCCCTAAGTCTTATTTTTTATAAGTCTGGTTTCTAGGATAAGAATTACATAGAATATTACCCAATTCAGGTGTATCTTTAGAGACCCTGTCTCCTTGGGTTGTCTTATGCTTCATGTTGTAGTTCTAAATTATTTTAACCCAGAGTTATCATTTTTAAGCCAACTTTCTGTTACCAATGTTACAAATTTTTAATCATAACCAATAACTTATGAGCCAATAATCTATAACCAAGTCATGTAAAACATATTTATACCTTAAAAACTATTCAGAAACAAAATGAAATAGCTGCATACATTTGCTTATTTAAACCAAACAAAATTCTTAATTTTTCTAGCTGTAATTTCAAGAGAGGAGCACCTTGTCACCTGATGAATCTAATAATCAAAAGCACAGAGATTTTTGTAGGAAAAACAGCCATCAGATACCTTACCATAGAACTTGAGAAGCTTCTGGTCCCTGTAAGAACAGTGTTTACAATCAGCACCTAGCAAGGCTTCTCCAGCCACACTAGACTCCTAACTATAGGTGCAGGGCTCCAAAGACTAATTGATACTATCTATTTATTTTTTCTTTTTCTTTTTTACCAAATTATCTCCAGATAGTAGTGCTTTTCTCAAACTCATTCTCTCACATGTAAACTATCTCTAGTTCTAATATCAGTTCAATGGTTAAGAGTCAGTCGAAGGGGAGTGCTAATGGTCTGCCCCATCATCTAAGTCACATACAGGGAGGCAAACAAGACACACACACACAAAGATTACAATAACCGAGACCAGAGCCCTTCTCCTGCGGGACTTCTAACACCCAGAAACAGAATCAGACGGCCGAGTGAGCACACAATCTCTCCTCTCCAGGAGGGATTCTAACTCGGCACCCAGATGGGAAATCCCCAGGCATCCCTGGAGCTCCCTAGACCTCCTGGGACGTTTCCCAGGGTAGCAGCCTGTGGTCTTCCTAGCATGTCTGCCGACCACAGTCCTCTAGTCCTCACGGCCCAAAAGGACAGCTGCAAATACAAACAGCATGCATTTCAGAAAACTCCATCGTCTACAAACACCATGGTCCACTTCCACCCAGACACCAAAACCAGAGAAACCAAAATCAGGCGGATCCAAACTTAGACTGCGCTGTGCTTCAGAAACATAGGATGAGACAAAAACAACCCAACACACCAAGCACATGTTCGCATGTTCGTTTCAGAAAACAGACACTCAATACAGAGACATTGGCTGGCACGCACACAAGAGGGGATCCCCATACCTCCAAGTCGGTTCTCAGGTGTGAGGGGTGGTCACATTTCCCGGCCAACGCACCAAATGAAAGACCCACAACGTGAGGACTCCCCCACATTCTGACTCAGAAGAGGTGACACCCCAAATCACTCATGAGAAACAGTCTTGCTGCAAACTGCAAGAGGACTTTTAAAATACCAAAAATACCAATTAAGAGTCACAAGGAAGTGCAAAGTCACCAGAGTCACAAGGAGCACCTGGTAACTATCACTGACAAATTCTGTCCTAACGTCAGTCCAAGTCCACAGTCAGAGACAAGGGGTTGACACTGTCTGTCCCATAACAAAATCAGAGAAAAAACAGAAACAAACCAAAGACACAAGACACTAGTATATCTAAACACATGTGTCCGTGTCTGGACTTATACAGCCAACCAAACACGACTTCCTGATGGGGGTCGGATTCTACATTGACTTCCTTCCTGGTGGGGGTTGGATTCCACATTGACCCCCTTCCACCCGTGGAACGTCTTCCAGGGTTGCAGCCTGCCAGCCTTAGGATGTCTCTCTCCACGGCCGCTGGGTCCTTATGGTCCACAGTGGCAGCTGCCAGAAAATTGAAACCAAAGACAAACTCAGTGGTGCCACACCACACCTAGACAACAGAAAACATACAAGACTCACACAAACGTACCTCCAAGGGGTCTTCGGGGTTCCTGGGTGTCACGCAAATCTCGGTGGGACCTCCAAATGAAAGAACCTAGTGGGGAAACCCCCACTTGTATCCCAAGTTGGCGTGCACCCAAAGAATCACAATAGACAGTCTTGATGCAAACACATGAGGTAGTTTAATGATGGAGCTCTGGGCCAACACGTATCTCATACAGGAGACAGTGGTTGTCAGCCACGAAGCTCGAAAGCTAGGGGGTTTTATAGAAAAGGGTCTGGCGCGGTTTCACATGATTGGTTCATTTAAACATCAGCAAACTGTACGTGCAGATTGAGATAACAGCACAGCAACTGGTTAACATTTAACCCATGTCAGAAGGGCAGGGGATAGGGAGGCGCTGGGCCAGTCTGGACATGTCTTTGCATTCTCTTTATCTTCATGGCCAAGCAGCCTCAGGGATGTCTTAATGACAGGGCTGCCCGGGCATGTCCTGGCCTGTTCTGCTATGTTCTCAGCCCCAGGTTTCAAAGCTCACAAACAACTCTTTGGGCTATTTGACATAAATTACATGAATCACAGGTCTCAAGTTTTATTTTCTTTCAGGAGTTCTGGGAGATCTTTTGTTGGTTGGTTGTTGTGTTTCATGTCTACTTAGTCCAGTGTGAACTGAAGTTTCCAGAAAAAGTTCATACCTTACTTTGAACCTTCTATGCAGGTTGGTTGACTGGTTAGGACTTTAACAATTTTGAAGAGGTTGGAATGTTACAAGTCCAGAGACTAGAATTTATCTTGGGTTTTGGGGGTTGGTTTTGGTTTATAGATATGTATTTTCTTTTATTGTGTATAAGTGTTTTGCTTGCATAGACTTATGTACCATATGCATGCCTAAAGAAGGCACTGGACCCCTAGAACTGAAGTTAGTTCCAGATGGTTGTGAGCCACCATGTGGATGCTGGAAAACAACTCAGGTATGCTGTAAGATCAAAAAGTGTTCATAACTCCTGAGCCACTTACCTCTCCAGCCCTTTGTCCTCTCTTTCTTCCTTTCTTCCTTTCTTCCTTCTTCCTTCTTCCTTTCTTTCTTTCTTCCTTCCTTTCTTTCTTTCTTTCTTTCTTTCCTTCTTTCTTTCTTTTCTTTCTTTCTTTCTTCTTTTATTGATTTTTATATGTCTGTGTGCATATATGTCTGTGCACATGTGTGTTCCTGGTGCTCATGAACATCAGAAAAAGGCATCAGAACTCCTGGGATTAGACATATAGACAGTTGTAAACTGCTGTGTGTGTGATGTAACTTAAACTCTAATCCTCTGGCAGAGAGAAGTGGGTGCTCTTAATCTCTGAGCCATCTCTTCAGCCTTTCTTACTATCTTTAGTCTACTTTGTATCTAGTTGCTACCCATCTCTGTGTCTGACTTAATATCCCTGTGACTATCAGGTGAAGCCTTTGAAAAGTCTTAACTGCAGAGTCCTACTTGGCCATGTGGAAGGAACAGTATAACATGGTTTCCTGCCCCTGGAACAGAGCCAGGAGGGCATGGGCATCCACAAGTATTGACGGATACTAGGCATAAGGATTGTTTTATGTTCCTCCTTCAGGGAACTGCCCTCTCTACCAAGGTTAATGACTCCAAGATAACCAGAGATAGCACATGCTGGAGGCAAGGGTAAGTATAATGTCTCAGCAAAATGGCCAAACACTGTGACCTTCAGAACAGCCCTTAGGGCTGTGGGAAAGAACTCTGAAAATGTGAGTTCAAAAATATATAATTTCTCAACTATGCAAAATATAAGGATGCAATATGAATTATATGAGGGGCTTTGTAGACTTAGGAAAACAGGCAACTGCACTATGAGCAGGCTTGTCAGGAAGATACAAAGGCAGGCTGATTCTTGAGTTCAAGGTCAGCCTGGGACAGAGCTAATCTGTGTCTAGGCATGGTCAGAATGGTAATCTTAGGACTGATTCCACCTAGATAAATTTATTGTTTGTGATTACAAAAGGCAGGTTCTGAATTCATTTGCCATGTTAAAAAAAAAAAAAGTTAACTTGCTGTCTTCTAAGAATCAAGGGGCTAAACTCATGGAATGCTAATTCATGGGATGGTCAAGAGGGAACCTGAAGTAAATGATTGAATTGATATGTAAATAAGACTGGGGTTTTGGTCTTCATGAGATGAGCTAGGGGAGAGGGAGGGGGAGGGAGGGAGAGAGAGAGAAAGAGAGAGAAAGAGAGAGAGAGAGAGAGAGAGAGAGAGAGAGAATTTTTGTTTGATTTTTTAGAATTTTTTTCTGGAGATATCTGGAGAGCAAACACAACTCTTTTAGAATTTTTTTAACAGGAGTTCTGACTTTAGTTGGAAATCCCAAGAATTACTTAGAATTTTTTATACAAAGTCCAAGAATTGTTTTAATACTTTTTATTTTATTTATTTATTTTATATATATGAGTACTCTGTTGCTGTCTTCAGACATGAAAGATCCTGACAGAATGTAAAAGGTCACAGAAGCCCTGAAATTGGCAAAATGCATTTCATTGTTAGTAGAAGTAGTTTCGCTGGCTTAGAAAAATAGAGGTACACAATGCTCTGGCTGCTCCTTGAACCCGTGTGTCTGCCAATGTTCTGACTGTTCCTTGAACCCAGGTGTGTGCCCACTGATGAAGGCCATTGCCAGGTGTTTGTGATATTGGTTGCTGGGATAGAGTCAGAAAATCTCCCCAGCAACCACAGTCGGGGCCAAACCTGACTTACTACACCTTCATTAGACTCTTTCCTTGTTTCCCTCCCATACCCATTTCTTGAGAAATCAATCATTTTTGAATAGACATTGTTTAGATCTGGAAATCCCCTACTCCCTCCTTCTCCTTTCCCCCTTAAGAACCTATAAAAACTGGGACCCCTTCCCCCTCGGGGTCGACTCCTCTACGTGGGATACAGGTTGTCCCCAGAACTCTGGCTTTCCCAGAATAAAGCCTCGTGTGGTTTACATCAAGTTTGGTCAAGATTGAGTTCTTGGAGGTCTGCTATTATCCCGAGTCTTGAGTGAGGGTCTCCCTTCGGAGGTCTTTCAGACACACCAGAAGAGGGTATCAGGTTCCATTACAAATGTGGTTGCTGGGAATTGAACTCAGGACCTTAACTGTGCTCTTAACTGCTCAGCCATCTCTGCAGCCCCTCCAAGAATTTTTTATAGCTGCTTTTCTTTCTTTTTTAAAAATGTATTTATTTATTTTATGTATGTGAGTACACTGTAGCTGTACAGATGGTTGTGAGCCTTCATGTGGTTGTTGGGAATTGAATTTTAGGACCTCTGCTCACTCTGGTCAACCCCACTCACTCCAGCTCAAAGATTTATTATTATATGTAAGAACACTGTGAGTGTCCTCAGACACACCAGAAGAGGGCATCAGATCTCCTATGGATGGTTGTGAGCCACCATGTGGTTGCTGGGATATGAACTCAAGACCTTCAGAAGAGCAATCAGTGCTCTTACCCACTGAGCCATCTCACTAGCCCCTATAGCCGCTTTTCTAACTTTGGTTGAAAAGTTCATGAGCTCTTGAGGAACCGTACAGGCTTTTTCCAGTCCTACACCCTCCTTACAGCTTCTCCCCTCCAGCCTGGGGTCAAGGCTAGGCTAAATTCCATTCTCCACCTGCAGGAATATTCTTAAGAAAAATTCTCAGAATGTGCTGACTGATAGTCACCTGACCCTCTGGAAAGTCCCAGGTAGAGTTCAAATGCATGTCACAATTGCTAGCCAATAGATTTAAAGGTCAATATGCTTAGCCAATAAGTTTGAATTGTAACCTTGCTAATGTAACCTGTGCCCCTAAAGAGTATAAAAACTTCTTGTAATAACCACTTGGGGTCGCCTTTTAGTCACTCACCTTGAGGGACTCATTGAAGGTTGAACCCCCAACGTGCTAGAAAATAAACCTCTTGCTTTTGCATTGATCTGCATCTCATGTCTCACTCGGGGCTTCTCGATGTAAGTACCACTGACCGAGGGTCAGGGTCTTACACTATCCAGAAAGCTTTTAGAATTTTTCTAGCATGAGAAAACTCTAGCAGAAAGCTGTCTTGGGCAGAGTACAGGGCCAAAAGGTATCTCCAGAGAGCTGTCTAGGAATCCATCTCAAGCAGACTACAGGCTGTCAGATGGTATGCATGATTTGACTTCAAGTCCTTCTTTTCGCCACTCCCAAACACCCCGTTTCTCAGGACCCCCAACCAAGCCATGGCTGGTTCTTGGCACTTAACTTAGCAGATCACTAGCTTCCTCTAACCCAAAAGCTAAACATATTATCAGATAGCATCTGCAGCTGATAGCAGAGATTTCCCAGCTTTTCTTACACTACCTGCCTACTGCCCCCACCCATGTATTTGAAAAGTTTTGAGTTATGACTTTCTTTGTTCCATTACTATAAAACTATAGCAGGAAACTATTACCACATTGAAAATATGGGATTCTGGGTAACTTAAATCTGTGTTCCCAGGCCATGGTCATGCATACTTGACTCCAGAGTTAACTGTCTCTTCTCTCTCTTGAGGTGAAAGTGCCATTTCTTATGTGGCCACCAGACTGATCACTGATCAGATTTGCAACTGTCTTCTTGCTGAGCCCACACATTACAGGTGCTCACCACCATGTTCACAGGGGAAGGTTTGATCAGTTCCAAACAGAACTTCAGAATCACAGACCTACAGGCCTGGTGTTGCAGGAGGGATGATAGAATCCAGTGGGCACCAGCTGGGCTCTGCATGATCTTGAGTCACAGAACAAGAAACTGGCACACACATGTTGGCAGATAAAGAAACATTTCATTAAGAAAGAGGGCACTTCTGAGGAAGGAAGAGGGCCAGAACTGAGAGGAAAATTAGAATATCAATTATAAATGTCACTTTTATTCCCTCAGATGAAGGGATGAGATGAGACCCACACCCAAGCTGTGTGAATTCATGGCTTGAGCTGAGCCCAAAGTGTTTCTCTGTTCTAACTATCCCTAGGTCTAGAGGCTTTTAGCCTCCATAAAATCTAATCTTCTGCAAACCAGATCTTGCAGGCTTCAACTTCCAGCCTCTGTCTGCTAATTTAAGCCTAAACTGTTTCAGCCTCTGAGACTTACTGCTGAATAAACTCACTCTTTCTGAACTCTCTCCGGCTGGTTCAACTAAGGTGTTCTGGCCCAAAATTCTCTCCAAGCTTACTGATTCAAAGTAGCTTCTCAGTGAATTGCTCTGCCTGGCCTCATACTAACTTTGGCAATATATCCTGATTCCAATATTAGAATATATTCTAATTCTCTGGCTCCTTCTCATTCTCTGCCTCATTCTGTCTTCACCTGTTTCTAGCTTGTTCTCTCGAAACCTGTTTCTGTAAAACTGTCCTGGTAAAACTGCCACTCATACCACCTTTTCCTCCCTGCAGTCCTCTTAAGTACCCTCTCTTTCCTGTGTGGTTCTTGTGAGAGTTGGGTGTATCCTATCTCTGACTCATTCCATCAAATCTTTCTCTGATTTGTCACTTTGTCTGCCCCTCAATTAGATGTCACTTTCAAACATGGCTGCTTCCTTCTACAAACTAATCCTACCTTCACTGTTAAGGATTAAAGGTGTGTACCAAGAGTGTGTCTGCATTCCAGCTAGATCATTTATACCTAAAAGGTCTTTAGATGTGATCCCTTGCCAGAGTAGCCATGTTGCTGGATTAAAATTCCTCTATATTCAATGGCATCTATGCAGGGAAACTGGGACCTTTGCACTGTTAGAGTTCAGGAATCATCACACAAACCATATAAACACTGATCTCAGTTAAGCAAGAATAGTTTATTATCAATCAGGACCACAAAAAGGACTCAGGAGCCCAATTTTGTGGTACCAGTCTATTTTCAGAGCAGGCATATAAAGGAAAAAACACAAAAACCACAATAAGCTCATATTCAGGTGCAGGAAGTGCTGCCCAGTGGTCAGCTCTGACTCAAGCCATTTTAGACATAACAGTTCATATTGACCTTTAACTTGATGGGTCCTATGTAAAGCTTTGTGGAATTTCATAATATTAACAAACCTCATACAGAACTTAACAGGGCATGAGGTCATCATGACTCTGCTCTGAGTTAAGTTATTTTTCTGTGTCAGTGATTAACAGGTATATTACAGCAACAATATGAAATAGCTGCAGGCATGGGACAAAATGGCTACAGCTATGCTGTTGGGGGCAGACCTCAACAACTCATCATCTGCAAAGTGGATTTTTTTTTCTGACCTGTCTCCATTAAACACCTTGGTGTTAGTGAAGAGGGATTTCAGCTCTAATTTATTTTATCTGCTATCTTAGGGTTTCTACTGATATGAGGAAACACCATGGCCAAAAGCAACTTGGAGAAGAGAAGGTTTATTTCACTCTCAGGTCTATAAAAGAGTTAATCATCAAAAATAGTTATGGCAGGAATCTGGAGGGAAGAGCTGGTGCAGATTCTATGAAGCCTTGCTCCTCGTGCCTTGCTCAGCCTGCTTTCTTATAAAACCCAGGACTACCAGCCCAGGAGTGGTACCACCCACAATGGGCTGGACCCTCATTTATTAATTAGTAATTAAGAAAATACCTCAGCCGGGCGTGGTGGCACACGCCTTTAATCCCAGCACTCGGGAGGCAGAGGCAGGCAGATTTCTGAGTTCGAGGCCAGCCTGGTCTACAAAATGAGCTCCAGGACAGCCAGGGCTATACAGAGAAACCCTGTCTCGAAAAACCAAAAAAAAAAAAAGAAAGAAAGAAAATACCTCAATAGACTTACCTATAGCTTCATCATATGGAAGCATTTTCTTAGTTGAGATTCCTCCTGTCGGATGACTATAGTTTGTGTCAAGTTGATAAAACTAGCAAGCACATATGCTAATTTTACCTCACACTCCTTCTATGCCAAAGTGTGTCTCTGAGGATGGGTTTTATTTGTTTATTTCATAATATGAAGTTGAGTCTGTCAAAAATTCTAGAAAGAAAGTCACAAAGGCTATCTTAGGGTTTTTGTTGATGTAAAGAGACACCATGGCCAAGGCAACTCTTATAGTCCATTATCATCATGGCAGACATGTTGTTAATGGCAGACATGGTGCTGGAGAAGGAACTGAGAATTCTACATCTGGACCCACAGATAGCAGGAAGAGACAATGAATGCCACAGTGGGCCTGGCTTGAGAATCTGAAACCTCAAAGCTCATCCCTAGAGATACACTTCCTCCAGTGAGGACACACCTACTCCAACAAGGTCATACCTCCTAATAGTGTCACTCCCTATGAGCCTATGGGGGCCATTTTACTTCAAACCACCACAGAGGCCAGCACACCACCTTTGGATGCCTTTGAAAGTCATAACTGTTGGAAGAAACAAAAATACTCTAAGGAGAAACATTTGTTCCTCCCTTTGTCTGATAGACTGTTAAAGTGGTACTTTACTCACATGCAATGAAGTCACAACTATTTCGATAAAAGACCTGGAGTAAAAGCTTGTACCCTGCATGAGCTCCTTGATATGATGCTATACAATAGGTTAAGGTATTCTAGGTAAATAGAAATCAGAATGATTACCCGTGTGGGTTGATAAACAGAGAGATGGGAGAACTTTCTGAAGTCACAAACATGTTTTATATTTTAAGTGGAGGGGAAACCCCCACTCTGTTCCTGATTCAGCGTGCACCCAAGAATCACGAACAAACAGACCGGCTTGATGTAAAAACATGAGGTAGTTTAATGGCGGAGCTCCGAGTTGAAACATATCTCACGAAGGAGACAGTGGATTCGACCACGAGACTTGGAAGCTAGGGGTTTTTATAGAAAAGGGGCTGGGGCTGGGGTAGGAATTGGCGAGGTTTCACATGATTGGTTCATTTAAACATCAGCAGGGAAGAATTGGCGTGGTTTCACATGATTGGTCCATTTGAACATCAGCAGACTGTACATCCAGATAACATTTAACTTAGGTCAGAAGGGCAGGAGATAGGGAGGCACCAGGCCAGTCCGGACATGTCATTCTCTTTATCTTTATGGCCAAGCAGCCTCAGGAATGTCTTTAACGATGGGCCTGCCCGGGCATGTCCTGGCCTGTTCTGCTATGTTCTCAGCCCCAGGTTTCAAAGCTCACAAACAACTCTTTGGGCTATTTGACATAAATTACATGAATCACAAGTCTCAAGTTTTCTTTCATTGGTAAAAAGGGTTTACAGTTATCAAAATTTCTCAGTTATTTAGATTTGCATATGGCTCAAATCTGTGTTTTAATATTAGTAACTTTTTAATTAAAGATTTATTTAGTCCTATTTTTATGTGTATTAGTATTTATTTGCATGTATGTATGTGTAGAATGTATATGCAGTGACCAAGAAGGCTGGAAGAGGGGTATCATATCCACTGGAATGGAGTTATAAATGGCTGTGACAGGTTTGCTGGCATCTAAATCCAGGACCTTTGCAAGAGCAGCAAGTGTTCTTAACTGCTGAGCCATCTCTGCAGCCCATATTGGTATTTGTTGCAGTGAATCTCCTCCCAAATATGTCCCAGCAATGAAAACATAACATAGTTAATATGATTACATGTTGTGCACCTAGATTGGGCAGATCTACCACTACACTACCGTCTTCCACATCTATGAGACCCCCTTAGAACTTGCAGTTTCTCCAGGCCATGTGCTTCTGCTCTGCTTTTCTTCTTCTTCCTCCTCCTCTGTATCCTCTCCCTCTTCTATTTTCTCCTTCTTCTCCCTCCCACCTTCTGCTCCACCTTTCCTTTTATCTGCCCAATCATCAGCTCTCCTTTATTTTACAAATTAAGGTGGAAGCAGGTTTAAAGGAAATCACCTGAGTGCTGACTCATTCTTTGTTCACAACCCCTCACAGGAAAACAGAATTAACATCAAATATAATTAGCCCCAGGGCTATCCACAACAGGTATTTTTCTTTTAATGAGAAAAAAAAATCTCAAATGATCTAAAAATGTGTAAATTATAGGATTCACACAATACTTCTTTGGTAAAACAACAACAATAACAATAAATGATTGCTAACAACAACAGTAATAATAAATGATTGCTAACACACAATGCTATTTTAAAGAACTTATGCATATTAAACTCGTTTAATCTTCACAGTAACTCTCTTTAGGGGCTTAGTAGTATACATGTCTATTACAATAACGAACAAACTGAAGCAGAGAAAGTAACTCACCAAGATCACATAGCTGTGCAGCAGCAGAGCTGAGGCCTGGACCCAGGCAGTCGCCAATGCTTTGCTAAGTTACACTCTGCTCTCCAACAAAACAGAACACCCAGGCCATGCTTTTCCCCTTGTACATAGGGGGCTCACAACTTGTGACCTCACAAGGGCTTTTAAAAACTATGGAGGTGCTCAGCATGAACTAATAACCCCCAGGAACAATTTGGAGCAAGCTTACTGTCAACATGACCATCTGTGGAACCGTGAAAGGCAACCTATCTTCTGGCTGAGCTAGGTTTAAACCCCAGAGACCCAGCAGATAATTCTGCAAGGGACAGAAGGCCCATTTGCCACACTCCCAGACACCAGGCTCTTGACACAAGGCCCCAGCTCCATAATTCTGTGGCCACCAGTCATGTACAGCAATGCCCCAAGCTCCTGGTATTCTGTCTGGACTCCACCCCCACAGTTACCTGGCAACAGCGAGGTGTGCTCCTCCCCACAGTTAATTGGCAACAGCCAGGTAGGCCTGGCCCACTATAAAAGAGGCTGTTTGCCCCCTCCTTCCTCTCTTACACTCTTACTCTCTTACTTTTGCCCTCTTGCTACCCCACCCCACATTCCTTTCTCCCCTCTTTCCACATGGCCATGGCTGACCTCTACTTCTCTACTCTTTCCCTCTCTCTGCTTTTCTACAATAAATGCCTTAAAGCCATGAACTGCCTCTTCTTATCAGGATCTGCCTTGCTGGAGCAGTGGAGCAGGTCTTCCTCTAAAGAGCCATGCATCTAATCTCCCGCAGGAGCACTCTTTGTGTTCCAAGCCATGGCTTCCACCAAGCCAAGCCACTTGCCCAAGCAAGCCAAGGACTCTCCTCCCTGTGGCCATGACTTTTAACATACAACCACCCACATGGGTTCTTCACATGAAAATTGTGCTGTCTCCAAACAGCCCATACACCCAAATAACAAAGACATCCAGCATTTTTCTGAAATAAGAACAGAACTTAAAGAAGCATGGGCAATTACAGAATGTCATTTCTGAGAACTTAGACTTTTTTTTTTTAGTTCCTCTCTCACACTAAGCTCAGAGGGTAAAGATGGTTGTTTTGTATTTTGTGGGGCTCTGCATCACAGCCAGGGCCTTGCACATACTCACAGGTGCTCTATCACTGCATTGCTTTTTTCATTGCTGCAACAGAATGCCCAACCTGTTAGAAGGTTTACTTCTGTCTCACAGTTTGAGGGGTACAGTCCATCGTGATGAGGAAGTCATGGGGACAGGAACATGAGGCAACTGACCATATTGTGTCTCTAGTCAGGCAGTAAAGAGAGATGAAGGCTGGCGCTCAGCTCATTGCATCCTTTTTATTCAGTTGGTGACCCCAGTTGAGGGAACGGTGCTGCCAACATTTAGGGTGGATCCTCCTCCTTGACTAATTCAATCCAGAAAACCTCACAGGCACAACCAGACATTTGTCTTCTAGGTGATTCTAGATCCAATCAAGTTGACCATCAAGATCAACCACCACAATCGCTGAGCTGCATCCATCTCCAGCCTTGTTGAAGAGTGTCTCACCCTCTGTGAACAGGTAGCTTGCCAGGTAACTTGAATGCACAAGAGATGAAGATGAAAGACAGAGCATACAAAATAAGAAGGCCCTACTAAGCGCAAGGTAGTTGAGGACCAGAATATTTGCACGGCATCAATCAGAACCCAGATGATTTACTAGTTGCAAAGAGGAAAATAAGTATTTATAATGCAGAGGTGGGGCAGCCACCATCTTAATTCTTCCAGCTTTGCCAGGAAGACAATGGGACAACCTAACATGATGCACAGTGAGCTGCAAGATGTCACTGTGGGTTACTGTAGAAATGCTTGAATTGAATCTAGAGAGCCAGGGGATGGAAAACAAGAGCTGAGGAGTGCTGTGAGGAGCAGGACAAACCCAGGTGTCAGGCCACTGTACACATCAAACACCTTTTCCTGTTTTCAGGTGAGGGTCGAGGAAGCATATTGTTGCAGGATATTTGATCACATTGTGATCTCCTAGACGGTGAACTGGAAAAATGTTGCATTTTGGCTCAATCCTAGCACACACCTTTAATCCAGGATTAAATAAAGTCAACGATAGGTCAAGAGACTGAGCAAGCAGTCGGTTGACAGGGAGTGAACATGAGAAAAACCAGGAAAGAGAATAGGGGATCTTTGAGTTGAAAGATAGTTTAAGGCACTGTGGGGAAGGAATGTTTTCTTACTGGGACCTCAGTAGAGGAGGAAGTGAGTGCTTTCTCTGCCTCTTTGAGCTAAGCAGGTTTTCACCCCAGCATCTGATCTTTGGTAAACTTGAATGGCTGGGATTTTTGTTTTTTAAGAACAACATGTAGGTTACTGTTGTATATTAAGAGAGAGCCAACAAAATTATGGATGTGGGGGGCAATTCAAAACTCTTGCCATAAAACAAAACAAAACCAAGGACCAACAAGGAACCTGCTGTGATAGCTTACACCTATAATCCCAGCACTCAGGAGAAAGCTGAGACAGGAGGAATGTAAGGGTCCAGGATTCGCTGAAGAATGGCACCCCAGATTCAAACAGTATGTAAATGCAGAGTGTTTTATTCTGCAGAAGTCCAGCATGCTGAGGTCTTCCCATTACCAAGAAAGAGAGACCCTGAAGTGAGTTCGAAGGCCCAATATAAAGCACTTCAGGGGAATTCTGGGGTAGGTGGGCTGTCTCTAAGGACATTCCGTTAGTGGAGAATAGGGAGTTGGCTGGAAACTGCTGACCTTGTTTCAGACCAGGTAGTGGGGCAGTTTCTGACTAGCTGCCTGAAGCCTGGGCTTTTAGCCTAGTCTCTTTTTTTTTTAAAGATTTATTTATTTATCATATGTAAGCACACTGTAGCTGTCTTCAGACACTCCAGAAGAAGGCGCCAGATCTCGTTACGGACGGTTATGAGCCACCATGTGGTTGCTGGGATTTGAACTCTGGACCTTCGGAAGAGCAGTCGGGTGCTCTTACCCACTGAGCCATCTCACCAGCCCTAGCCTAGTCTCTTTAACTACCAATTTGAAGTCTGTCATGGAATCAGCCTAACCTTCTCATTCTCCCCTTTCAATAATGGGCCATCTCGAATCCTTGAGATGTTTCTGAGACCCCTACACTGCCACGTACTTTGGTTGAGTCAGTTTGACATAGCAAAAGCTGAGAAACTGACCTATGAAGCAATGAGTTTCAAGGAAACTCTCTTCCTGGAGTCTGGCACTTTCTCCCCTAATCCTTATAAACCATAAAATCAATCTTCCATCCCCGCATTAGCCTAGTGTATGGATTCACGTGCGCTCTATTTAGTATTACCTTAATGTAATGCCTTTTAAGATTGAATTCTAACATAGCTAAAGCTTTTTCCCAGTGTTTCTAAGATCCCAGATAGCAGCAAGGAGCTTAACCTATTCAGTAACTAATTAAGCACTGCAATAAAACAATAAAGCACTAGCCATTAACTCAGCTGTCTGCAAAAAAGAAACTGGAATTCTCACTGAGATAGAAATATTTACTGTAAACTACATTCCACACCAGAGCAAATTGATATACTATCCTGATAAGTAAGGAACTCTCCAGACTAGATAAAATTTAACAAGGCATAGAGAATTTCGGGGTCAGTGACACTACATTACTCTTGAAGCCTGTCAAGAGTTAAACCCCCTGGAGCAATTAACAATAAAGTGTGAAACTCTTGCCTGGCACAGGGCTGATCCTAGGCAGGGTGATAATCTCTAAAGTAAACATTTATCTGGTTCTCTTTGTAGTCACTCCTCTTGCACCTGGAAAACTTCAAAGTACCATATCTGTTATGATTTGCAATTTTTGATATTCACTGTAATATAATTAGTCTAAGCTCGACCAGAAAATTACATTCAGATTCAACACCTCTCTTGTGTGTGTGTGTGTGTGTGTGTGTGTGTGTGTGTGTGTGTGTATCTGTCTGTCACTCCATCCTAAGCTTTGCCCGCCTACTCTAGAGGGACCCAGAGGGTCTGCGGCACTACACTAGCAACTCCAGCCAGCCCTATACCAAGGAGAGAATACAGTAGAAATGGCCACCCTTTTAACCCGATGGTTTGGAGGTACTAGCTGGTTGAAGACATCCTCTCCAGAGCATAAGTCACTCTGGGTACAAGCTGTACAGAACATAAAAATCCTCAGTCATATCTACAACCAGGCCATATATGCATGAGGTAAGCCCCAAGGTACAAGCCTGCCAAGCATTCTCTGGGAGCAGCATACATCCTGCAACAGTAGAGGTTACAGTGTGGTTGCAGAGGTGGGAATATACTGGATGTACCTTGTTTCCAGTCCAGAGTCCTTGTCTGGAAAACAACAGTTCTGTGTTGTATCGGGGGAGAGAGGCGTTAAGAACCAGCAGTCCAATTGGCCTCTTGCCAGCCACTGTGAACTTGATGACAAGGTTGTCTCATCATCCCCTGGGGGTACCCAGATAGTATGGGGGCAGTGGCTGGTGCAGCAAAGTGTAAGCAGCAAGCAAGCAGAATCAGGAGCACTAGAGTTGCAATTTCAGGGGGATTGACAGAGTTGGGGGGTGACCTTCCATTCTTCCCGTGGTGGTTCTTCTGGAAGCCTCCTCTGCAGGACCTCAACTGCCAGATTGTCTCTCTCCTGACAGGCTTAATGTGGGAGTGATGTATCCATGTCCTAACCCTGTCCATCTTAACAGCCACAGGCATGGTCAGGATCACAGTTTGTCACCTGGTTCAAATCAGTGGGGGTTAGGGGGAGAAGCAGACTCATAAGCCTGGTGGATGGCAGGCCAGAGTTGCTTCTGGACCCTATGGAGGGCTTCCAAGGATTTTAAAAACTTATGTTGGTCATACTCAGCTAAGATATCAGACTGGAGGTTAGGCAGCAAGGGAGGGGACTTCCCATATAGGATCTCAAAAAAAGGCAGGGGTGGCCTAAAGTGTAAGGGGTGTTTCTAGCCCTATACAAGGCATAAGGTAGGAGAGATAACTAGTCACTGTCAGTTTCAGGGGTTAATTTGGTCAAGGCCTCCTTGGTCTGATTTATCCTATTTCCTATCCAAGGGTCTGATTTATCCTATTTCCCCTTCTAGCTTGCACAGGGCTCTGGGTTAAATCCCAAGCACTTTCCTTCACCCCACAAAAGGTATTAAATTCTCATGTAGACTAGAATTGGGGTGAGCTTTAAACCACCAGTGTAATGTTAGTAAGAGAAGTCAGACACAAAAGGACATTGTATGATTGTACTTTTACAAAATATCAAGATAGACACATTAATACTGACACACGTGAAATTAAAAGTCTCTAGGGATTAGGAGAGGTAGGAAACATTATTTCAGAACTGTCTGGGGTGCTAAAGGAATTGCAAAAACTGTTTGGATGATAGTTTAGCAACACTGCCACCCATTGAATCATAGCTTGACAATGGCTAGCATGCAACTTTTAACTATATACTATAAAAAGGTTTTAAAAATTAAAACTTAAATGCTTGTCAAGTGGTTAACAACAATTGCTTCTGAGAAGGTCAGCTCAGGAACTTTGGGAAGGTCATGGAACACTTGCCCCTCTGGAAGGAAGAGGCTAATTAACATTCCTCAGACCACAGATCAGGGAACCAACCTGCGGGTGGGGACACATTCCCCACCTTCAGACAAGGGAAGTCCTTTCCACCTCATTCCCTAAAGACTAGTCAGTTTAACAGGTGCACAGTTCCACCAATCATATTGTGCCTAGTTGCTGATGCTCTATTCTGCCCCTGGAAACCATATAAAAACTCTCTGAATGGCCCACCAGGGGTTGCCACCTCTCCTTTAGGTCTGAGATGACCCCAGTGCACTGGAACAATAAATTCCTCTTGCTTTTTGCATCGATTCTGGCTCCATGTGATTTATTCAGGGGTCCCCGGTAAGCTAAGGCTCAACAGAGTCTTACACTTCTTTTTGCTTTTCTGGAAAGGGAGAGAGAAACAAGGGAAGAAGTTGGACTGGAGAGACGGATCTATGGTTAACAGCACTGGCTGCTCTTCCACAGTCCCCAGATCCAATTTTCAGAACCAACCTGGATTCTGACACCCTCCTTTGGCTTCTGCAGGCACCAGTCATGCGTGTAGTACACAGACATACCTGTGGATAATACACCCATACACATAAAAATAATAATAAATAAGACTGGAGAGATGAGTCAGTGGTTAAGAGCATTCGACCTTGCGGTGGACCAGGGTTCACTTCCTATGTCACATGGCAGCTCACAACCTCCTGAAACTCCAGTCCCAAGGGATCTGACACCCTCTCCTCATCTTCATGGGAACCAGGTACACATGTGGTGCACAAATGTACATACAAGTAAAATACAAACATAAAATAATTATATAAGTCAAAAAGAAAAAGAGAAAGGGAGAGAGAGGGGGAAGGGAGGGAGGGAGGGAAGGAAGGAAAGGAAAGGAAAGGAAAGGAAAGGAAAGGAAAGGAAAGGAAAGGAAAGGAAAGGAAAGGAAAGGAAAGGAAAGGAAAGGAAAGGAAAGGAAAGGAAAGGAAAGGAAAAGAAGCAAGCAAGCAGGAGAGAGAGAGGAAGAAAGGAAGGAAGCAAGCAAGCAAGCAAGCAAGCAAGCAAGAAAGAAAGAAAGAAAGAAAGAGGGAGAGAAAGAAAGAAAGAGAAAGAGGGAAACAAAGAGAGGACAAAAGGAGAAGAGATTATAATGTTCGATTCTTTTCTTTCTTTCTTTCTTTCTTTCTTTTTTTTTTTTTAATTAAAATCTGATTCCTCTGGTGGCGAATCCTTGCAGATACGACATGATACTGGGAAACTCTAGCAGTTACATCTTACCCTCTGCTGTTTTGTTCCAAAAAGGACCTAACTCTCTCCTGCTTCCTCTCTTCCTCCATCCAACCTGGAAGTCCCACCTACTTGCCCAGTGATTGGCTCCTTTATTCATTAGGGGATTGGTTCACAAAAAGCCACCTGAGTATGTGACTCATTCCTCATTCCAGACAACCTCTCCTGGGAAAGCAAGCAGCACAGAGCCATCCTCAACCCCTACCTAACATTTAGGCAGCAAACACTTTTCCTACTGAGTCATCTTTCTAGCCCCCTGAGAATATTGTTTTGGAAAAAAAAAAAAGTCTATCAAGAATCGAACATTAGTCGGGCAGCCCTTGGGAGGCAGAGGAAGGCAGATTTCTGAGTTCGAGGCCAGCCTGGTCTACAGCAAGAGTTCCAAGACAGCCAGGGCTACACAGAGAAACCCTGTCTGGAAAAACCAAGAGAGAGAGAGAGAGAGAGAGAGAGAGAGAGAGAGAGAGAAAGGTACAGTGTCCAAGCGTGGATTTGAGGTGCTCCACAAAGGTCATGGGGGATTTGAAGCATGGGGTTGGCATGGTAGTGACTTGCCAGTGGCAACCTAATGAGCTGGGTGGGGAGATTGAGGAGTTCTGAGTCAGAGTCTCCTCAAGTTAAAAACAGGTCAGCCATTGCCCGCCAATGCATGGCTGGCCAGCCTGCCAGGGCAAAGAGGCACAGTGTGAGAGCATGCCGGTTCTACATTCATCCCCCACCCCAATCCCCCCAACCCCCCCCTCCCCACAACAGGTAGGACTGAAGTTCATCTTCATGTGTGGGTCTGGTGTCCCCCCAGTAATATCTATTCTAGGTAGGCAGAGTGTAGGAGACACGAGGTCCTTTTGTTCATAGATATTCACTAGGGAAAGCAGGAATGTTAAACACACATAGCAGTCCCTTTAAAAGAAGAGATGTGTAACCCACTTTCTGCCCAGAAGGTTGAAAATGACTGTAGTTAATAGCCCTGTGACCTCTGTGCTATCTGCGTGGCCAGGCTACATCAGCTTCCCCAATCTCTTATGTTTATTTCTATCTCGGTTACTCTCTAGTAATTCTCCTCCCCCAGGAGTGCTGTTTCCCTTGAGCCTGCTTCCTTAGTTAATCAATAGAACCTATCCATATGGAGGATGTTACTTGTATTTTACAAGAGTTTAGATGAAATCTTGTCAAATTTTGTTGGTCACACTGGGTTGAGTTATTTATCACCAGAAAAATATTTTCCAAATTGTGCTGGCTTAAATATGCCTGAAAAGCTGGTCATGGTGGCATGTGCCTTTAATCCCAGCACTTGGAAGGCAGAGGCAGGTGGATTTCTGAGTTCGAGGCCAGCCTGGTCTACAAAGTGAGTTCCAGGACACCCAGGGCTATACAGAGAAACACTGTCTCCAAAAACCAAATATATATATATATATATATATATATATATATATATATATATATATATATGCCTGAAAAAAGCCACTCAGAGCCAGGCTGTCAAAACTGGAACCAACACTGGCTACTGAGTTGAGTTGAACTGAGCTTCCTCCTTGCCTCATGCAAACAGACATTCTTCTGGCCCTGGTATTTGCTGAGACCCCCACAGCAGAGATGGGGTAGGGCGAGCTGGCTAGATAGACTAGCTGAGTTAGCAAATTCTGGGCTCCACGTGAGAAACCCTTCAATATACAAAGGGAGAGAAATAGGGAAGAAAACCCCACTCTCCATCCACCTGTGGCCTCGCACATGTGTGTGTGTGTGCACCCACTCGAGCACACATGAGAACTCACACCTTGCATGTATACATACCACACTAACTCAAAGAAAAAAGTAAGACTTTCAAATTAATACTACTCCACCTCCCAGAAAACGTCTATTAACCTGCTGACTCTAGCCCATTTATTTATGTATTTATATATAAGACATAGGCTTTTTATGTAGCTCTTGCTGACCTGGAATTCACTATTTAGATCATGGTGACCTTGAACTCACAGAATCCCCCTGCCTTAACCTCCTGAGTGCTGGGGTTAAAGACACACACCACCACAGACAGCTAAATATTAACAGCATGGTCAAATGTACAAGTGTATTCTTCCTCCCCCCTTGGTTGTTTTTATCTTTTCTAGACCATTTTGAAACAGGGTCTCATGTAGGAGAAGCTAGCCTTGAACTCTTTGGTCTTCTGTCTTAGACTCCTAAGTGCAGGTATGTTTCCAAGCCTGCTTTCCAAGCCTGTTTGACTTTCTAAAGAATAGTATTAGTCAGGGTTCTCTAGAGTCTGTAGAACTTTTGGAATGTCTCTATATATGAAGAGAATTTATTGTAATGAGTTATAGTCTGCAGTCCAACTAACCCAACAATAGGCAGCTGTAAATAGGAAGTCCAGGAATCTAGTAGTTGCTTCGTCCCACGAGGCTAGTTGTTTCAGCTGGTCTGTATAAGCTGGGATCCTGAAGAAGTAGCAAGCAGTCAAAGAACTAAGCCTTCCTTCTTCCAATGTCCTTATGTAGGCCTCCAGCAGAAGGTGTGGCCCAAATTAAAGGTGTGTGCCACCACATCTGGATCTGGAACTTGCTCTGTCCCAGGCTGACCTTGAACTCAATGATATGCTTGCCTCATTTTTCTGGAATTAAAGGCATATACTACCTTGACTGGGCCTAAGCTTTTCATGGCCGCTATGCCTCAAGATCTGGATCAAAAGTATGTGTCATCCCAAGTCAAGATCTGAGTCAGAAACCCGTGTCTTCTAGCCTCACGATCTGGATCACAGGTGTGCCCTCCATTTCTGAACTGTAGTTCATTCCAGACTAGTAATGGCCACCACACCTGTCTAGCCTAGGCTGGCCTCACACTATGGAGGACCTCCTGCCTCCGTCTCCTAAGTGGCAGCAGCTGTGGTTACAGAAGTGTACCAGACATCAACTGTTTCTCGGAGGCTCACTTTGGTACAGGATTCCAACGGTGTGTGTGACATGAGGGGGAACTGCCCAGTCTTTGAGGACTTCTGTTACATAGGACTAGACTATCCTCCAAGCCCAGCTACCACCATCTTCAGGATGCTTAAATGGGCCTGTCTGCATATGATAGCACTCCCTCATAGCAGGACTGGATAGGGAGGTTCGTGGGACTCCCTCGTGAGTATCCCTCTCAGCCAACCAAATCCAATACTGCTGTAATGACACGTGGGCTCTGGGAACTCAAGGGGAGAAGATGCCCAGCTACAACATCCACTCGTCAGCCTTGCTAGGTGCAGACTTTACAATACATTTACTTTTGGATTGCCCAAACTCCTGAAAACCCTCCTGCATGCTCCGGAAGTGACCCTAATGTCTCTATTATTGGGATCCTAGGAGGAGGAAGGTAGACATTGCCTTCTTTATTATTTTATTTATTTATTTAGTTATTTAGTTATTTATTTATTTAGTTAGTTAGTTAGTTAGTTAGTTAGTTAGTTAGTTTTTCGAGACAGGTTTCTCTGTATAGCTCTGGCCGTCCTAGAACTCACTTTTAGACCAGGCTGGCTTCGAACTCAGAAATCCGCCTGCCTCTGCCTCCCGAGTGCTGGGATTAAAGGTGTGCGGCTGACATTGCCTTCTTACATTTTACCCTCAGCAGCTTCTTTATGGAAGTGACATTTGTTTATTTTTATGTGGGGATGAGGGATGGTGGTGGTGGAACTCACTCTGAAACAGGCTGTCGAGGATGCGTGCTCCCCAACTCCAGTCTGACACCAGGATTAATATAGCTGCAGGAAGCTTAGCCCCCTGACCTGAGTACTGGGATCCTCTGGAAGAGCAACAAGTGAAAATTTTGGCTGAGTCTAAAAGAGTCAACTGGGATTATTCACATATTCACATTAGACATAAGATCTGTAGTATAATTGTCATGTGGTCAGTGACCCAGGCAAGTCCTTTTGCCTCTTCGTGCCTCAGAGATAGCACTGCTAACGACGGATATACGAGTTTGGTCCACACTGTGATTGTTGCTGCAGTATTTCAAGAACTTCAGTCTGTAAGGTGTGGGAAGCACGAAGAGACAGAGACATATACTATGTGTCCTAGGCGTCACAAGTCCTTCAACTAAATAAACCTCTCCTCCAAATATAAAATAGGATGGTTACATCTGTTGTTTCTGCCTATTTGGAAACCTCCATTAGAGCCAAGGCGGCTCCCCAAGGCTGACGGTGATCACGAAGAAAGCGCAGACGCCCCCGGAGAGGCATCTAGAGTCCGGGGAGGCCGGCATCAACGAACGGACTCGCCAGCATGTCCCACTGTGATTGGCTTGGCTGGCCCCCGGCAACCAATCGGCGTAGCGTTTGTTGAGCAGTGCCAGCAAGCTGGGTACACAAGTGACCTGAGCGAGCTGCGGGTGGGCGGCGGGGCCATGAACCTGGGGTAAGCCGGCGGGGACTCGCTGGGCTGTGACTTTCAGCCGGCGCGTGGCGGCGGGCGGGGTTCCGGGTCCAGCGCGGCCCGTGGTGTTGGAGCGCCGCGGAGGGGAGACGGCGCCCCAGAGGGCGAGATGCTCGGGGAGCTACGGCTGCCCGGCACTGAGCTGGAGCATCCTGAGCTGGGGCTGGACCGAGTCTGGGGTGCGGTCTTCATCTTCAGAAGTTCATCGTTTAAGGAAGACCAGCCACCAGACCTAGACGTAACCGCGCATCCAGAAGCTGAGTGTTTAGCTGGGAGTTTAGAAATCAATGAGGCAGCCTGCCCCGTAAGCTTGCGGCAACTTCAGATTCATTCAAGAGGTTGCCTTCTAACGTAACCATGAACTGTTTGTAGTCCTGCAACGGGGTAGCCTCTGACAACCTATATCTCCCAGATTGTTTCCTTTTACAAACGCAGGCACTTTGATTCCCGCTACCAAAGCAACTGTGAGTTTAAAGTTGCTAGTCAACCTGCACACCCTTAATTTCTTGGTTTGGTATTTTCTCTTTGACGTTTGGTATTTTCTCTTTGACGTTGTCGTCATTACTGTTCATAGACACAACGCCCACCCCATTCCCACCCCACCCCCGTAAAACTGTGAAATACTGTGTGTGGAATCCCATCAGAATTTTGTTGACCTTAATAGACAACATAAGTTTTGCTGGTAGTGTTTACCGTTTCTTTAAGCTGGCGCTTTTTACATGTAAAGTGTCATATTACCCAAAGTTTATTGTTTATTTATTATGATAGTAATAAAGTCACTAAAGCAACCGTGTAGTATATGAAATAGTCCAAGTTGGGTGGAATTCTGTATTTAAGCAGCCGTCACATTGGTGACCATTTTAGCCATCTTTCAGTCGCTTCTATTCCTCCTTGGAATGTGTCAGTCATGAAACTGTTAAAAAACAAAACAAAAAAAGAATAAATAGCTTATCTATGTCTTGTACCTGGCTAAGGAGTTCTGGTAGCAGCATGGGACTTTTGGTATAGAGCTGCAGGTTAAAGGATGCTGCAATTACTGGGTTGCTTTATGTCTTACCAGTAACAAAAACCAGGTTTCAGGTTAAACATGACACATGCTGGCCTCACTGAAAAGTTGTAAGAAAGTCTTTTGTATTTTTTTTCCTCTTGGGTTAAAAAAAAATGTGTATGTATGTATACATATATACACATACTTTTTAAATACTTATTTTAATTTTATGTGAATGGGTATCATGCCTGCAGGTAAGTCTGTGGGCCACTTGTGCTGGTGCCCTTGGTGACTTGAGGGGCCTTTACAGACACTTGTTAACTGCAATGTTGGTTCTGCTTGCCAAGAATAGACAGTGCTCTTCATTGCTGAGCTATCTCTCCAGCCTTGAAAAAAATATTTTAAAATTTAAAGACTACTTTGAGGGAGGTTCAGGCAGGTGAATCAGGAATTCAAAGCCAGCCTGGTCAACCAGCCTGGTCTACACACATAGTGAGTTTGAGGGCAGCTTGGGCTATGTGAATGAAAAGAAACAAACAACCAAAACCCCTGCTTTGATGGTCATGTGACTCCTGTATACATTGAAAGGTATAGGTTTACTTTCAAGGTTCATATAAATATTCCTGGCTGCTATTTAGTGAAAGTTGTTAAATTAAACTTGTCAAAACAATTTTCTTTTATATTGCAGAGATGGTTTAAAGCTTGAAACTGAATTATTGGATGGAAAAACCAAGTTAATACTGTCCCCATATGGTATGCTGTGTTTTTGGACGTCTAAAATGTTTGTATGCAGACTATGTGGTAATTTAATAGATGTCTGTTTTGCTTGTAAATGACACTTGGAAAAAGCCTCTTTTTAATGTCTACAAATTGATATTTATCCAAGTAAAGTCAGATTGGGACAGTGATCACTATTGTCTATGTTGGTTCATAAAATATATTTCATGTGTAATGTTTTTGGTGTTACCATACCTTGTTGTCTAATAAGTAATACAGGTAGAATTCAGATAATTCTTAAAGATTTATTTATTTATTTTATGCATGTGAGTATACTGTAGCTGTACAGATGGTTATGAGCCTTCATGTGGTTGTTGGGAATTGAATTTTAGGACCTCTGCTCACTCCAGTCGGCCCCACTTGCTCTGGCTGGTCACCTCCACTCAGTCCCTGCTTGCTCCAGCCCAAAGTTTTGTTTATTATTATACATAAGTTCACTGTAGCTGTCTTCAGACATACCAGAAGAGGGCGTCAGATATCATTACGGGTGGTTGTGAGCCACCATGTGGTTGCTGGGATTTGAACTCAGGACCTTCGGAAGATCAGTCAGTGCTCTTATCCACTGAGCCATCTTGCCAGCCCTGAGTTCAGGTAATTATGTTGTGTGAGAGAGTTAAATTTATATAGTACAACCACAGTTGCTAAAGTCTTTTTTAAAATCATTAGTTTTTAGATTCAATACAGTTTTTTTAGTCTTCTCCGTCAATTACTTGCCTGATCACCACCACCATTTGTTTATTGTCTTTCCTTGGAAAGAATATTGAAATAAAAATGAAATGGGAGCGAATATTTGAACCACCACATTGAAAAAGTGGGAATACTCAGGTGGGACTTGCGGTTAATGCTTTTGGGATAGTATTTTTATCCTAACATCTTAATCCGTTCTTAGCATTTTCTTTTATCACTGCCTTAATATGTTTTCGGTTTTATAGTTTAGTAATTTTATTTTCTTTTGTAGAGCATAAATCAAAAGTTTCTGTGAAGGTAAGCCAAGTGATTTTGACCCTACCTGTTTTCACGTGAAAAATGCATCTTTCCATTGGTTTTGCTTATTGAGTCACAACCTCTCCGTTGGACTCCGTGCAGATAGATAGGCAAGCTAGGCGGCTTTCTCTGGAGGATTGCCTGTGTCTGCTTTTTACTTGCTAGAATTGTGGACGAACCTTTATATGTACCCAGCATTTAAGTGTGCTCTGAGCATCCATAGATTGGCCCTCACAGTTTCGTGGCAAGCACTTTAACCACTGGGCTGGCTCCCTAACCTGAACTTTGTCTTTATAGTAAGAAGTATTGATGAGCTTGGTTAAGAAAAAGCAGCATACTATTAAAAAGGTGTTTTATGACATAATCTCATTCAGTAAGCTCTTGGGAGTGATGTGGGCCTTGGTTGCTTTTCTTGCTCAGCAACCTGAACATAAATGAATCTTTATAGGGAAGTCTCTCTCTCTCTCTCTCTCTCTCACACACACACACACACACACACACACACACATTCTCTCTCTCTCTCTCTCTCTCTCTCTCTCTCTCTCTCTCTGCCTGCTTTCATTATTCCTCTTTGGTAGTGTGTAGAATTGAACTAAATGTACCTTAACATGGCACGATGACAGAATTCTTGGTTTTTTAGAAGACTTTTCTGCATATTATTTCTGGCACAACTGGAATGTGGCAAGACTCCAGCTGGTAGATTTTCCCAGCAGCCGAGCAAGCTCCGCCATGGCCTAGAGCCTCAATGGCTTTATTTGTCCCCTTCAGGAGAGGGGATAGTTAGAAAGAGCCACCCGTGTCTTCTAGAGGAGCGTGGCTTAGGTCTGTCTGTACTGAGGAGTTAGATGGGCGTTAGAGATGCCAGAAAAGAGGACACTGGAGAGCAAGTCCAGTCAGTGTTGGAGACCAAGGGATGGCTCGTGAGTGAGGTGGCTCTGTAATTAGGAGCTGAGAGATGAGAAAGGTGGTTATTAGGTAAAGCCGTTGGAAAGTGTAGTCCAGGCTTGCAGGAAATACGACAAGATGCCAAGTGATGAGAAAGAAGTTGACTGTTGAAATGGTGTATTTGGGGATGTTTAGGACATAAAGCTTAGGTAGAGAGTTCGAATTGATGCTCAAGGACCTTGCAAATGCTGTGACACACTATCAGGGAATCCATTAAAGACTTTATAAGAAATAAATAAAAAAGTGGATTTCACTGTATAGCTCAGGCTAGCATAGGACTCTGTTGTCCTCCCTCCTCAGCGTCCAGGGCTGGGACTGCAGGTGTGCACTACCAAGCTCAGCTCAGTATAGGATTTGTGAGAAGGGAAGTAGCTATAATCTAATTTTTCTTTGGAAGAAAGCACAACAGGTAGCTGGGGGCATGCTTTGGAAAGTGGCAGGAAAGGAGCTGGAGCAAACGGTCAGCCTGGCTGTCCGCCTGCAGCTTATCAGAAGAAAAGGAAAGACAGACAGACAGATGGAAGTGCTCGCACTCGGAACACCTAATCCTCCCTGGCAGCAGGGCTCTTTTCTTAATCATGTTCTTGTATTCCTGCCTGACACTTGTCATAAAGCTAAGCACATAAAAAGAAAGGAAGTGCTTGAGGGATGACAGGAAGGAGAGAGGAGAGAAGGATGTAATATGCTAGTGAAGACCTGAACGTAGGCCTGTCGACATATAAGTAGCAAAGAGATTTCTAAACAAAAAGCATTCAATATATGCTAGTTAGCTAAGGGAGACCCTGACGGAAGAGGGTCAGACATGATCCCATGGTTACTGGGAGTATATTTGAGAAGGAGGCTAATTTGGAAGCAAGGATAAAGAATTCAGTGGCATAGGAGGTGTAGTTAAGGATGTTCAATTTAAACACTGACCCTGCTGCACTCACATTGTAGGTCCAGAGGACAGAGAGTTGACAAACAAAACAAAACTCTGTTCTGTGGAGTTTATACTGGGTTGTGGAATGCAATAAACTAAGGCAACAAATAAATAAATAACAAAGGAGGAAGGTAGGGTCACAGAGGGAGGGAGCCTGCCAGCAGTGGGGAGGGATAATTGGTGCCAGAGAGGGAGAGCAGGAGCTTAGGGGAGGTGCTCTGGGGGTGGAGGGGAGGGGGTAGGAGCTTAGAGGAAGCGTTCTGGGTGATGGTGGGATGGGAGTTAGGAGCTTAGAGGAGGTGCTCTGAGTGATGGTGGGGCAGGAGTTAGAAGCTTAGAGGAGGCTCTCTGAGTGATTTGGGGTTGAGGGGGCAAGCAGTGAGGGAAAGAGCTGTGCAGAATGTGAAGTAGCCATGTTCTAGTGAGAGCTACTGGTTGGTGCTTCAGCCTTGGTGAGGTCATGGACCATCTAAGGAACTCACGTGGTCGGAGACTAAGACAGAAAATGAAGACAGGCAGGGGCTGGCAAGATGGTTCAGCTGGTAAAGGTGCTTGCCTCCAAATCTGATCCCCAGAACCCATATAGTGGAAGAGAAACAATGCCTACAAATTGTCCCCTGCCCCCTGCCAGTGAAGAAATAGCAGAAAGAAAATAAGGTTAGATATAAATAGACAATTGGAAGCAAAGAGGGGAGAGCAGATTATGTGAGAAATCAGCTATGCCTCCGAGCACAGAAGGCGGCATGGGAAGCTTCCGAGGATAACATCGTGCTCTGCCCTCCAGGTTGTGAATTGCTGGAGAGAACAGGCTGGGAAGGAAGCAAGGGTGGAAGGGAGATAGCTGTTCACATAAGAGCTGGTACCTGGGGGTTCCACAATCTGCAATGTCCTGCCTCATATTCCAGAATAGCTAGAACTCCAGGCATCCATCACCAGACCGAGCTTGAGGTTAAACATTTTCTAGATAGCGAAGTAATAGCATGCTTGTGTTCAGTTACTTTTGATCCAGCTGAAGAGGAAGTTTTTTGATGAGAGAGAGAAAATTGCCAGGAAGTAGGAGAGATGGTTTGGTTGATCTTCCCCGCCTCCCCAAATGAGATTTATGGCACTGGAGAGCTGCCTTAGTAGTTAGGAGCACTGGCTGCTCTTCCAGAGGACCTGGGTTCAATTCCTAGCACACACATGGTGGCTCACAGCCATCTATAACTCCAGTCTCAGGGGATCCCATGCACTCCTCCGACTTCAAGTACTACATACATGTAGTACAGACATGCATGCAAGCACAACACCTATAGTCGTAAAATAAAATGAAAACGGAGGAGACTTATGGATTGTATGTTGGTAGAAAGGACAAGAACTTTGAGCACGGGAGTTAGTAGAGATTTGATGATACATTTCTGTTTAAGATCCTTTTTAGTTGGATGTGTACATGTGTTTCTGGGTGGGGTCTGTGTATGTGAGCCTTCAGAGGCCAGAAGCATTGGAGCTGCAGTTGCAAAAAGTTGTGAGCTGCCTGACCTGGATGCTGGGAACCTAACTCGGGTCTTTGGTTTTCTCTAAGAGCATGACATGCCTTGGCCACTATCATATCTCCCCAGCCCCAGTGATAGAATATTTTTTTTTTTTAGATTTATTTATTTATTACATGTAAGTGCACTGTAGCTGTCCTCAGACATCCCAGAAGAGGGCATCAGACCTCATTACGGATGGTTGTGAGCCATCATGTGGTTGCTGAGATTTGAACTCACAACCTTCAGAAGAACAGTCAGTGCTCTAAATATTTCGGTATAAGATTTTCAGTGAAATTGCTAAATCTTCAACTGAGAATAGAATAAGAGACATATTAGGTCTTTTGAAAATGAGAAGAATGAGAGAGTATATAAATTTGCTAAATGCAGGACTGCCAGGTAACCTATTTGATATTCTTGGTATGGGGGTAAATGAAATTAGTTACCATAGTTTCTCCATTGGTACTCACATGCTGTCTTAGTTAGTGTTTACTGCCTTCAACAGACACCATAACCAAGGCAATTCTTATAAGGACAACATTTAATTGGATCTGGCTTACAGGTTCAGAGGTTCAGTCCATTATCATCAAGGCAGGAACATGGCAGCATCCAGGCAGATTGTGGGGCTGGAGGAGCCAAGAGTTCCATCTCTTGTTCCAAAGGCAGCTAAGACTAGCTTCTCAAAGGCTACTCCCACCGTGCCATACTTCCTCGAACAAGGCTACACCTACTCCAGCAAGGCCACACTTCCTAATGGTGCCACTCCCTGGGCCAAGCATATTCAACCCACCATACAATGCTATGGAGAACTGAACTTTTCTAAGAGTTAGGATTTGCTTCGTATGTATGATAGACTGCAGAATGAAAAATAACAAAAGAAATGTCTAGTTGGTGGTGACACTGAAGATTTTTAAGAGAAATGAGAGCAGGCGAGAGGTTTAAGGATGGGCTGGTAGTAGAGGCCACTCAGGTAAGCAGGACTTGGAGCTGGAGGTGGGGAGAATGAGCTGGAAAGCAGGTCGTCATTATCTGGAACTGTAGAGAGCTTGGAGTTGTGGCTCCCACAGGGTCAGCATAGGACCCCTGGGGGAATGAGGGAGGCCATGTGGAGAACAATATAGGAGGAGAATGTGAGGAGGTTAGTGGCCATGGAGAGTAGAAGAACACAGCAGCCATTAACGCAAGACCGGGACTGGAGAGAGGGAGATCAAGTAGCTAAGTCATGGAGGGATAAGGACCAATAACCTAAAAGAGGCAGTTTATGTAAGTTATATAATGTAATGAGACAAAATTCAAAGCTGGCATAGAATGGAGATGACCCATAACATACAGTTTTATTTATATTCTTTATTATCTGGAGTCAAAGTCATTTCTCATTGTTGAATCTCTCAGGGGGGTCTGCAAAGCCTTTGACAATAACAGCCTCTTATGGTTGTCGTATCTAACTAAGCAAACAGAAAAGTTTAGAGGCCTGATTAATCGCAGGTTTTAAATGGTGATTGTTAGCTGGGTGTAATGGTTCAGGCTTCCATTCTCAGAGGGGATGAGCAGAGAGAGGCCAGGTTAGGCCGCATAGCAATGTCGTATCTCCAAACAAAATGATCATGTCAATTTTTTATGCACTGTCACAAAGACTAAACTTGTGTCTTAACAGATGGGAAATAAGTTCAAAATTGCAAAATGTCCTTTAAGAACAAAACAGACTGGACATACTTTAAAATCAACACAAAATACTTACATTGGGAATGAAAACCTTTCTCAAAAGAAGATTTCTACTTTAGACACTTCACAAGCAAAACCTGAAAATAGTAGATTGACATTTTCACCCGGTACGGATAAGCAGTATTCAGAAAAAGACAGTGTCCGTGTTCAAAAGGAGCTTTCACCGACAACCTCTAATATACGGAAGATTATAACCACTACCGGTACTTGTCCAGTGACTAAACAGAAGCCTTGCAAAAAACAGCCCACAGCGGAGACCATGAACAGCGGTTTGGTGTGTCTCACACAAGACCAGCTTCGGCAGATTTTGATGCTGAGTGTGAACCAGGGAAATGGATCCGTGAGCCTCACTGAGAATGGGGAGGAGGAAGCGAGTAAGGGGTTTCTTGAACTGTTAACTTTACCTTTTCCCCACTGTGCTTTCCAAGTTCAGAGTCATTGCCTTGTTTTTGGGTTTTTTTGTTAACTGTGTCTCTTAAAATCTGATTTAACATGCAATAATTATAGATTATACATAATTTTAAATTATATAAATTAAGCCACAAATGTAAATTATTTTGGCAAGAGTGAATGAAGGGTTTTGTTTTGTTTTGTCAAAGAGACCTCACGTACCCAGAGTGGCTTCAAACTCAGTGCATAGCTGAAAACCGAGCTTGTGTCTTCCTGCCCCACCTCCTGAGTGCTGTATAGGTGTGCACTACCCTACCAGTGGATACAGTGCCAGGAGTGGAATGTACAGGATGGGCAGAATAGACAAGCCCTGGCTGTCCTGGAACTCACTCTGCAGACCAGACTGGCCTGGAACTCAGAGATCTGCCATCCTCTGCTGGAATTAAAGTCACACCCATGCCCAGCACTTAGATTTGTTTTTATTTGATGTAAAAAATTATATGGCCATGACCATGAATCAGCTGTAATCTCTAGGTCCCATTCTTTTTTTCTTTTCTCTTGATCTATTTATCTGTTTAGAGTAAGGTCTCATACAGGCCAGGCTGGCCTGAGTATCCTGTCTCAAAAGAAAAAGATTACGGCTGTCTGTTGTTACTGGGCTATTGTTTCCAGTGTGGTCTTGAACTCTTCCTCCCGACTCTCCTATCCTTATTCCCAATGCCTTTGAGACTGTGGGTTTTCACTACGTGCTGGTTATTCTGGTACTGGGGGTCAAACCGAGGCCCCTGTTCCTACAAGGCCAGTGCTTTACTGACTGAGCATTACTCTAGCCTGTCGGGTTTGCTTTTGTGATGCCCTCATGCAGCCTAGGCTGCCCTTTAACCCCTGATCCTCCTGCCTCTCCCTGCTGAGTGCCAGGATAGCAGGTGTGTTCCATCACACCCACTGCTGCTGCTGCTGCTTGGTTTTTTATTGTTTTGTTTTGTTTTGGTAGATAAAGGATTGTTTTACAAGTTTGGTGTTTGAGACAGGGTCTTACTGAGTCAGAGAGACCAGCCAGCTTCTGCTTCCTGAATTCTGAGCCTAAAGATCTGCACCTCCCTCCACAGTTGCCAATTTTTATGTATTTCTTTTGTTGTGACAAGGTCTCACTCTGCATCCTAGACTGGCCCAGGACTTGGTGTGTTGTCCAGACTGGCCTCAAAGAGTGATCCTCTTGTCCCAGCCTCCTGAGTTTTACCTGAGGGTGATAGGTGTGAGCCATCATGCCTGCTAAAGCTTTTCTTTCAATTGTATAGGAGTATGTTATGGTAAAGTATTTCAATCGATGTGATTTTAAAACATGCATTTTATTTCCAGGTCAAGATAGTTTACATTTAAGCAATATTCCTAGTCAGCCAAAGGATGTGAATGTCACAGGATTCCTGCAAAACACGGAGGCCATTTCCCCTGTCACGAGTGAACATGAGCATGCCCACCGGAGAGCTCAAGAGGCATTTCAGCAGTGCGAGCAGAAAGCTGCCATGTAGGTGACACCCGTCTGTCTCCGGGGTATATATCTGTAGGCGACATATCTGCTTGTCCATTGTGTGTCTTGTACTCTGAAGACCTAGCTACTTAAAAGCTTATTACTTAAGATTTATGCAGTCTGTCACCTAGAAACATAATAAGGTTCCCGGCTTTTTATATGTATGGGTTTTTTTTTTTTTTTTTTTTTTTTGGTTTTTCGAGACAGGGTTTCTCTGTGTAGCCCTGGCTGTCCTGGCACTCACTTTGTAGACCAGGCTGGCCTCGAACTCAGAAATCCGCCTGCCTCTGCCTCCCGAGTGCTGGGATTAAAGGCGTGCGCCACCACGCCCGTCTTATATGTATGTTTTATCTTAGAGAGAATGAATGGAAACCAGCTGACATATTCAGTACGCTGGGGGAAAGGGAACGTGATAAAAGTTTGTTGGAAGCAAGAAGAGCCCAGTGGAAAAAAGAGCTGGGTAAGTGTTGTACCTTTCATGATAGTTCTGTTGGCTTGTAGACTATTGTTACCTCTCAGTATATTAAGCCCTGTTTGATAGGATTTGACATCTGTAGTTCTTTGCATGCTCCTAAGAAGCGTTGGAGTTTCACAGTGTCCTGTGTCTTTGGTGCTTTGCAGTGCACCAGAAGCAGGGTGCACACTGGTATCCTTCTGGAGCCCTGCAAATAAATACTCCTAAACTTTTTCTATTTATTTATTTATTTATTTATTTATTTATTTCTATTATGAAAATCTTGTGGCTTAAGGAATGGCTATATTAAAAAATTAGTTCACTTCAGGTGTGTGTGTGTCTGTGTCTGTGTCTGTGATGGTACTGGGAGCTTTATTTTTTTTTTTAATTATCAAAATGATAAGTAGACAGGGGGCAGGGCAGTCAGAGAACAATTTGTACAGGGTCAGTTCTCTTTTTCCAAGCGCTTTTACCCAGTGAGCCATCTCAGCAGCCTATAGCTTTAGCTCCTGTCTCCCTTCCGGGAGTTAGTGAGAAGGGACTGCTATCCCCTCTTTGAGCTAGAGCTTGCCCTGAAATAGGCAATACTGTTACTCCACTTCACAGAAGAAACCAAAGTTTTGCTGGCAAAAGAGCAGCTTGTCTATTACAGAGGTCGGAGGTGGTTGAGCCTGCAGTTGACCCTGAAGTTTGGCGTCTAAGTCTGTCAGGAATAATAATGCAGGAAGGTCAAACCGCAGAGTGGGTGGCAAAGCCAAGTGCTCTGAGAAACTGTTCCACACTGTTGAGGACTGTCGTACAAACGCTGCTGTAACTGTCCGTGCTACACTTGCGTTTGGTTCTGATACGGTGTTTTCTGTGCTACCGCATCCTTCAGAGTTCCTTTCTGACTTGTCAGGCGTCTCCTCCCACGCAAACAACTGGGATTAACTGTTTCCGTTTGCACTCTATAAGAGGTCATGATTTGTCTCCATGATTTCTTTTTTTAGTTTTTGGACATTTTTTTTTTTAAAAGCACATTATTTACAGATGAACAGGTTGCTTTAAAGAAGAAAGAGAAAGAAGCTTCCCAAAAATGGCATAACCCTTGGAAGCCATCTGACGTAGAGTGTGAGAAGTCTCAAGTCCATGACCAGCCTAAGGTCAGTATACCAAGTTCAGTCGAGCGCTCTGCTTGTGTCTTTGTGTGCCATCTTTACCAATTTCTTCTTTCTTTTTTTCTGAGTCAGGGTCTCTCTAGGTAGCTCTAGCTGTCTTAGAACTCACTTTGTAGACCCGTCTTGGCTCAAACGCAAAGAGATCTGCCTCTGCCTCCCAACTGCTGCTGTTCAAAATGTGTGTCACCATGCCTGACCTTTATTACAACTTTTTTTTTAAGATTTATTTATTTATTTATTTATTTATTTATTTATTATATGTAAGTACACTGTAGCTGTCTTCAGACACACCAGAAGAGGGCGGCAGATCTCATTACAGGTGGTTGTGAACCACCATGTGGTTACTGGGATTTGAACTCAGGACCTTCGGAAGAGCAGTCGGCACTCTTAACCGAGCCATCTCGCCAGCCCCATATTACAACTTTTAAAATGAAGTAGTGTTCAAATTATATGATTTACTCTGGCAACCTTTTTGTTTTGTTTTCTTTTGTTTTGTTTTGTTTTCTTTGTGAGGCAAGAGTTTGCTATATAGCCCTGGCCTCAAACTTGTTGCAATCCTCCTGCCTCAGCTGCTTTGTGCTAGGATTCCAGGCAGCTGTCATCATTAATTTTATTTTTAGTGCTTACTGATTAAAACTGAAAACCTGTATTCTTCTTAGGTTTGACACAGTATTTAATCACGGACCAAACTAATATTCTAAATTTCCATCTGTAGTTTTTAAGTGGCCTTGCAGTAAAGAGTGTTATTTCCGCATTTATCATTTATTAGTGTGTGTTAAGTGTATGTGGGCATGTGTACGCCACTCTGAGTGAAGCTTTCAGAGAACTTCCCGGTGTTGGTTCTGTTCATCCACCGTGTGGATCCTGGGCACTAAGCTCAGGTCTTCAGGTTTGGTCGCAGATGCCTCTTGCTGGGCCATCTGTCCAGCTCTGTCGTTAGTGGACTTGAGTCACAGCATCTGCCCAACAAAGCAGGTTTGGCCAGCTTTGGCCAAACCTGAAAGCTCATTAAAAGAGCCAAATTAATACTGAAAAGCAGAAAAGAAGACTCACTCAGTGGTGTCACATTGGGAAGAGGGACAGAAAGATCCATCATGTCCCCAGATCCATCTGGAGGGGCTTGGCAGAAAAGATTAAGGTGAGGTGTACGTAACTAGGCATCCAGCCAGGCTGTTCCTCACCACGGTGTCAGTCTGCAGAGTTGTCTACCAAGGCATTTCTCTAGGAACAGGTTCCTCCTCTGGCTGCCCCAGGCTTCGACCTCCTCCTTCAGCAGAGGGGGCCCAATGTTTGAATAGTCTGATAGTCAAAAAGAGGGGCATGCGTCGGAGTGTGTTCCTTCCTAGTGCAGTTAGGGTTTTAACTAGCACAGAAATCTACCGCTGATTCTTGACACCTCTCACAGCCTTATCAGATCATCCATAGATGTTTACATCTCAGCATCCTTTAGATAGGTGGTGTTTGTGGGACTTAGCACCTTTATTGGTACTTAATTTTAGATGAAGACATGCTTTGTTTTTCCTTCCCTCCCTTTGTCCCTGTCTCCCTCTTATGCTGTTTCTTCAGATATTCTGTCACAAGTTTCTTGTCAGGTGATGGCCTTCCAGGCTGGATGGATGGCCACTACTTAGAGCAACATTAGATGTTGAGTCCTAAGTATTAGCACTTTGATGTTTAAATCCTCAGTCCTTGATTTGTGTATAGCATATTTGCTTCAAAGAAATGATTCTGAGCCTTTTCTTTTTTTGTTGTTTTTTTGTTTGTTTTCGTTTTTAGCTTTTCACCTTTTCGCGCGTGTGTGTGTGTGCGTGTGCTGTGCTTGTACATCTGTATGTATATTCTTAAGTATGAGCTGTACGTGTGGAAGCCTGAGAGTGACTTCTGGTGTCTCCCTAGATCACTCTTCACCTTCTGTGTTGAGGCAGAGTTCTCACTTAGACCTGGAACTCCCAATTCAGTGAGTGGGGCCTGAGCTCACATGCTCATATATTGCCCTCCTGAATTATGCAAGCTAGTCTTCAAGGAGGATGCTTTCAGGTCAGTTCCAGCTCACATCCTCCAAGAGTATATACAGACTTACCTTCGACTTTGGGAGTCTCGTGGGCTCTCTTGACTAGCAACTTGAAAGGAGGTTTCTCATGTTGGTATTAGGGGTTTTGTTAGATAATCTAAGGTTCTTAGTGAAGGTACTTTGACCCCAAGTCTTGTAACTTCATTCAAACTATATATATTTGTATACACATATGCTTAGGTATAATTTTAGATAAATATGATACTTGTAATATTTATTAAAAATAATTCCCCTTTTCCCTCCATCTGTACTGTTTCCCCCTTCCCCAGTTGAAGCCCCCTTTTCCATTTTCCTGTATTTCCTGCCACTTCTCTCAGTAGCCCTCACCCCACTCCACAGTCCTGTTCACTTTTCTCGATTCTGCGGGTCAGCAGTTCTTGACTTCTAACACTGCAACCCTTTAATGCAGCCCCTCATGTTGTGGTGACTCCCAATCACAAAATTACTTTGTTGCTACTTCATGACTGAAATTTTGCTAGTGTTGTGAATCATAATGTAAATATCTGATATGCACAGTATTTGACATGTGACCCCTGTGGGGCTCACAACTCCCAAGTGGAGAACAGCTGTGCTAGGTTATATATTCACATCTAAAGATCTGGAGCTAGGAACCGCAGTGAGAGAACATTCAGCATGTGTCCTTCTGTGTCTGGGTTACCTCACATATATTTTCTAGTTCATCCATTTCCCTGCACATTTCATGACTTCCAGTCTTCTTTACAACTGCATAGTATTTTATTGTATGTACGGACCACATTTCATTCTTCATCCTTCCAAGGCTATTGTGAGCAACATTGGGGAGCGACTACCTGTGAAGTTGGGTGTGATCTGACTTGTTTTGCTGTTTTTATTCTTGGAAGATCTATGCAGTCACCAGAATAGTCTTTCCCCAAATTATTATTTATTAATTAATTTATTTATTTGGGCGGGGGGTGGGGGGGTTCAAGACAGGGTTTCTCTGTATAGCCCTGGATGTCCTGAAACTCACTTTGTAGACCAGGCTGGCCTCGAACTCAGAAATCCGCTTGCCTCTGCCCCAAATTTTTTTTTTTTTTTTTTTTTTTTTTTTTTTTTTTTTGGTTTTTCGAGACAGGGTTTCTCTGTATAGCCCTGGCTGTCCTGGAACTCACTCTGTAGACCAGGCTGGCCTCGAACTCAGAAATCCGCCTGCCTCTGCCTCCCAAGTGCTGGGATTAAAGGTGTGCGCCACCACCGCCCAGCTCCAAATTTTATTTTTATAGACTGCTTTAAATGAAGAATGAAAGAAAACATTTCCTTTCTGGGTACTGAGGTGCCTTACACCATCTACAGTGTGTGTTTAAGACACAATTCTAAGGATCGGAGCTCATCTCCTTAGTCGTGTGGTCAGAATCTTTGCTTGACAGTATTGCTTCTCCTAGGGAGATCCACCTTCCTGGGTTAGATCTATGTGAGTACCTTGGTAAGGTTTATACTGTGGAGGCCTCACTTCACCCGGTTACTGACTTGTTCAGGAAGCAGGACTGCTGGAGTCCCCTTGCAGCGCCATTAAACAGGAGCAGCAGAGAAAATGGATTGAAGAATTGAATAAACAAGTTGAAGATGACCAGCAAAGAAAAGCAGAGGAAAGAATGATATATTCAAAGGTAACTCGGGACCTAAAATTCCAAGTCTTTACTCACACGAACTTAGATTCTGAAATTATTTGGCAAATTATACATTTGTCTTTAGGAAATTGTTTTTTCTGAGTGCACTTAGTGTGGTTTTATATACCATTTTAAAACTTTAGAAATGCATTTAAAGACCATTTTCTAAGGCAGTTCTCTAATTATATAAGGAATCAAAAAATAAACAATTTTGTTAGTTTTTATGATGGATATACTACTGAATTTCTTTTAAAATATTGAGATTTTTATCCCTTCTTTTTGTCTGGGTGTTTTGCCTGCATGAACATCTACACCAGATGCATACAGTGCCCACAGAGGCCAGACGAGGGTGTGGACCCCTTAGAGCTAGGGTAACAGGCAATGGCTGGCTGCCATGTGGGTGGGTGCTGGGAACTGGGTCCTGGCTCTTCCTCAAAGCACAGCTGGGGAGCTTACTCACTGCGCCTCCATCTCATCAGTGGTGACTTCCAGTCTGTGTTTGTTGTTTATAATTCTGTATGGGAATAGTTCAAAGTTCTGAGCATTTCCTGTTTGTCACTGTTAGGGTGAGGAACATGACAGATGGGCAATGCATTTTGATTCATTAAAGAGTCATCCTGGTTCCCAGTCTCGACTGTCCTCTCAGTTAACACACCAACACCTGGAGTCGCTTTGTGTGTCTCCCGACACTCAGGAACTGGCTGATGTCAATGGTGTTTACACACCTCCACCTGGAGTCCAGGTGGAGACTTCAGAGAAAGAACAAAGAGCCAGACCTGTTCTGGAGATGGCTGTATCACATGGTCCGAAAACAAAGTAAGTTGATTTTTCATTGTTGATTCCTTTAAGAATGTGCGTTTGAATAGAACGGTCACCATGTCCAGTTAGTTTCGCTTTGGCAGTCTTTGAAATAGAAATGCTTAGCAGATGTAGTTTAAGCCAAAACTGGTCAACCTTTCTAGAGTTTTGAGTAACTCTGTATGCTTCTTCACAGCTTTCTCCGTTCTATGACTGCACTCTTGGATCCAGCCCAGATTGAGGAGCGGGAACGACGCCGACAAAAACAATTAGAACATCAGGTACTATGTTGTGAAACATTTGGTGTTTCCATAGTGTGCTTCACACTGTAAAACAGTGTTCTCTGCCTTAGGCAGTCATGATCATGGCCAGCATTATACTTAGGTAAATGAAAATGTAATGTTTTTTTTTACCTGAGACAACCTTTAATGTCGTAGGCTGATCTTGAACTTGCTATGTAGCCAAGGCTGGCCTCTAATTCTTGATTTTCCTGTCACGCCCTCCCAAATCCTAGGATTATAAGCATATACCACCACACCCAGCTAGAAATCCTGATATATATTTCCAGCTTGGGTCCAGTTATATCATGCTGTAAATCTAGTCTCTTGACACAGCTGGATCATATGAGAATGAAGTTAGGGCTGAGGACCAGACAGTATTATTACCATGCTGTCTGCCTTTCAGTGGAGCCTTTAAATGAGTGTGTAGTATATGTGACTGTACTATCATTAAGTATTGGCTACTTCCTCGGAGGTTTTTTAAGGTCTGTGAAAGAAAACATTAAAAAATCAAAGTAGACTTCTGACTGTGCAGTCTAGTCCTAATATAAGGCTGAGATAAACTCTTTGCAGGCTGACATTAGAGGGACTTAATGAGGAGTGACTTTTTGATGGTTCTTTCTCTGAAATGAGGCGGGCAGGGGGTGAGTTTTCACCATGTTGTTCTGATATAGCTCAAATGTCTTCTTACCTAAGCCTTCTAAGTAGCAGGGGCCTCTCAGCAAGTATTCAACCCAGATAGGCACTCAGCACGCACCACTGTGCTCAGCACAGATCACACTCAGCATGTAGCCTCTGTTCAGTAATTCATCTTAAACATTTTATATGAGTAATCTGGGTTAGTTAATTTTCTTTCTTGAGCTCAGTGAAAAGCTGAAAGCTTCTCCCATCTATCAGGCAGCGTGCTTGAGTGCAGAGGTGGTTTCTTTAGTTGACTCTCTGTGTTACACAGGCTCAGTAAGCACAATTCTCCCCCAACACCACTCTGTGTATAACTGATAAATCATGTTCTCACCATCAAAGCTATGCTGCATGCATTCTTATTTGTGACAGTAACTTGTAATTATTTATGACTAGAAAGCAATCATGGCTCAGGTAGAAGAGAACCGCAGGAAGAAGCGACTAGAGGAAGAACAAAGGAAGAAGGAGGAGCAGGAACTGGAGCTGCGCTTGGCAAGGGAACGGGAGGAGATGCAGAGGCAGTATGAAGAGGACATTCTAAAGCAGAAACAGAAAGAAGTAGGTTCTCGTAGCGTGCAAGAAATGAAGAGACCGAGGTCTGTATTCTGAATTATGGGCTGCATGTAGAGACATTACAGCAGAGTTAGGAAAGGGCTGCTTGGCGAGGGCCAGATGGCAGATGCTGCATGCCTGGCCTGTGAAGGGTGAATGCAGCACTGTGCTCTGGATACATAGAACCTAATCATTCTAGGTATTAGGCCTGCAAGCATGGCTCAACTGATAAGGGCTCTTCCAGTACCTGGAACTCATGTGCCAGGAGAGGACTCTGAAAGTTGACATCTGACCTCCATATACACACTGTAATGCCATTACCACCTCCTCACACCCCTAAATAAATCTAAAGTAATGATTCTAGATATTAAAAGGAGTAATGACTGGCTGGGATTGTGATGAAATTCCTTGCTGTGTTAGAGGCCTCTTTGGGCTCAGTAATAGCCTTTTCGAAGAGTTGATGTCTCACTGTGTAGCAAAACCCTCCATTACTGATTCAGACAGGGTAGGTAGGGTGGTCCAGGGGCTATGTCTGAGCTGACCTAAGAAACAGCAGATCAACCAGTGATAATTCAGTTGTCAGCTTTAAAAACACAAAGTCTGCACTTCCTTGCCAGTTTTCACTTGCAACGTTTCAAAAATGGGACATGGATAGGGGACATAACAGCCTGCACTTCAGTTTCTTTGAGTAGGCTGAGACTGCTAGGCATGGTGGTAGTGCTCGCCTGTAATCCCAGCATTTGGGAGTTCAAGGATAACCTGGTATACACAGTCATGTCTAATAGCAAGAACAAAAACAGCACATTAGAACTGTAATCTCTAAAAGGCCAGAATTTCGCCCTGTTGACTGTATCTAGACCAGCGTCTGATCCGTAGGGAGAGCATGAGCCCTTGTACTGAATCCAACAGTCACACCATTGAATGCACTTGGTAACTGTTCTCCTGCGTTTGTCACTCTTGATAGGAGATCATGACTCTAAGGACAAACGAGCTATTCCACACAATGCAGCGAGCTCAGGAGCTGGCACAGAGGCTCAAACAGGAGCAGAGAGTCAGAGAACTGGCTCAGAAGGGACATGATACATCCAGGCTGATTCAAAATCTTGGCGGTAAGGGACTAATCAAAACTTACAGTTTTGATCTTAAAGATGGTTTTAAATACTTGTCTATTCTAATTCCTTAGAAACACACATTAACTAAGTATTTTTTTTTAAAGGAATTGAGTCTTTTCCCCTAAGCCATCCTTACTAATTTAGAAAGCTGTCCTAAAACATTACTTTGCAGTATCTTTTCTATAGAAATTTCTAGTCATCCTGAAATAGCTAACATATGTACTTTAATATGCATTCTTAGATTTTTTTTAATTCAGCAAGTGCTAAGAATACAGGTAACTTTTCGTAATAAATTTAGGCTACAATCTTAAGTCTCACCTTTCAAAAATTTTTACTACAGTTTATGGTGATTAAGTCAAAAAGTCTAGCTTACTTTCATCTTTCAGTGCAAGGGCTCAAACCCAGGGACTTGTGTGCTAGGCATACTGTCACTCCACTCTGTCCCTAGCCCTCAACAAACATGAGTTGGTTGGTACTCTTTAGATGTCATTTTCAGGTCTGTTTCTCATTGCTATTTGACACAGCACAAGTGGATTATAAGGCATTCACTACCATCTCCAGTTCCCACAGTGACCCTGAGGAGGCTGCTGATGAAATGCATGCAGCCGCCACTTCAACAGCCTCTCCCAAGAAGGACACGGGCGTGCAGACAGGTACTCATGTGAAGTGTTCTAAGTTCTGGTTCACACTTAAAATGAAAACATCTGATGGGTTTTTATTTTGCCTTTGTGAAAAGGTCTCCTGTAGCCAAGGGTGACCTAGAACTAATCTCCCTGCCTCTACCTGCTGAATACTGGGATTAAAGGCATGTAGCACCATGCCCCTTTTATGTGGTACTAGGGGACTGAACCCTAGATGTAGAGCATGATAGCTAGGCAAGTGCTTTACCAACCTGAGCTACTTTGTCTCTAGCTCAGAAATTTAACAAAATAAAGGGGTCTCTTTAGTTTTGGGTTTATGATGAGATCTAACTCACACAGAAAAAAAGTTCTCCCCCATCTTTTCTTTTGTAGTTCAGGGAACAAGGGCCTTACACATTCTAGGCAAACATTCCCAGTAAGCCAAATGTCTAGACCACATCTTACCTATTTAAGGGACACTATTTGATGCATAGAAGCTCACTGTATAGACCAGACTGGCCTGGGACTCCCGGAAATTTCCCTGCCTCTGCCTTCCAAGTTCTACAACTAAAGGTATACACCACCATGCTAGCTGTCTTAGGTTCTTTAACATGCTCATACCTGTGTAGTTAGTGTCACAGTCTTAGGACCTTTTCGGCTATTTAAATTTATTTCCTATGTTGTTTAAAATTACAGGAACACTTAACCAAGTTGCATGTTTTCCTTGCACGGGGGCCATGCTAATTTCATTCCAGTTTTGTCAGTGTGTGTGTGTGTTGTGTTGGAACTGAGCACAGTACTCAGAGATAAGTAATTCACAGTTTTACTCTCTTCAATCTCTCCAGTTCATTTTGTCTTAGAATATTTGTGCGTTTTTTACTTTTCATTATTGGAATTATGCTGTAATGGCCTCTTTTGTGTCTGGCTAACACTGAGTTTCAGCATGATATAGGGTTTATCTATGTTGTAGATGTTATTGTGATGCAATTCCATTGACTGTGTCTTATACTGGATTTTGCCTATGACTCTATGAATATTTCAGTTATTTATACTTAGGACTATTGTAAATAGTGCCACTATGAATAGTTATCAATTTTTCGTTCTCTAAGGAGAGAGGAGTTAGAGTTTCCGAGTTCTGAGATAGGTCATTAAGCATTTGGGGAGCTGCTGAGCCATCATCTAGAGCACCAGTCTCACTAGTGGTATAGAGGTATTCTTACCTTTCCATGGCCTTGCAACACCTAGATTCTGATCTGCACCACCCCAGTGACTGATAGTACACAGCACATTTTAAATTTTTAAAAAGGCAGCATTCATACTGGATACCCCTGAATCATTTTTAAAAGTATTTTTAATTCAGTTTATATGTATAGGGGTGTGTGGGCTGTGTAAATGAGTGCAGGGCATGGAGACCAGAAGAGGGTGTCAGATTTCCTGGAGCTAGAGTTATATAGGTAGATAGGTATTGAGAGCCAGACTTCAGGGGCAGCATTGCTCTGAACTGCTGAGCCAGCTCAGCCCCTGGGCTTAGAGATTTTTTGAGGGAACTTTCTCAGAGGCTTCTTATTGAAACCATTTTTGTTTCATTTTCTCAGTTCTGTGAAGTTATTTTATCTTTTCCCATTTAGTTACCAGTCGGCCTTCCTGTTAAGTATTTACTTATGGCTCCTGATGATCCTATACTAACTTTTAAGTCAAAGGATCACATTGTCCAAGCTACTCTGGAGTTAGAGATGTTCAGACTCAGACTATCCACATGGTACTCAGACTTTCCCGGGGAGACGCAACATATCCCACACAAAAAGGAAGCCACGAGACCAGTTACAATTGCACTCATGTTCTATTGGTGAACTAATGTGATTTTTACTGGGGTTACTGACAGGGTTCTGGGCCAGGAATTACTGTAGAATATTAGTGATAACTCAAAAGCAGCTGCATTACCAAAGACCCCACCCCAAAACTGCTGTCTACCCTGAAACTGCAACCTAGAGCTCTGCCCAGGCTCACAGTCAGGCTCTCTGCAAGTCTGTTGGTCACTCTCCTCCTCCCGCAGGGGTTCCTTGCTGGGAAGGGTCCCTCAAGAATCTAACATGATATTTCTTTCAGACATGGGGGGTGGTATTATTATCATTATTAGTTATTCTCCTGAGGCTCAAGAACCTCTCTCCTGGAGTAATCAGCCACAAACACATCACTATTTTCTGCCAGTTACTTGAGATTTTAGTTTAGTACACCAAATTAGTCACCGTTTGCATGAAGAGATGGTTTAAGTGTGATAGGGCATTGTGATATTTGTGGTGCCGCTGAAATGAACTCTTATAAAAGCTTTATCAATGGTAATGTAAAAATGTAGAAAACAGTTTTTACAGTGGCTCAAAAAACTTACATCTAAAACCCAAAAATCCAGGTCTTCCTGAAATAATAGAAACTTGGGTTCACAACAGCATTACATAGTTTACTTCTAACTCATGTCTATAAAGATGAACAAAACTAGGCATACCTTATATAGTGGAATTAGCGTAGGGAATTCTGGCATGTATCTAACATGGTTATAAACTTTGAGAACTTTACGCTAGTTAAATAAGCCAGTCTATCACTTTTAAATTTTTCAGTTTTTGATAGGGTGTCTGGCCTTCACCCGAACTTGCTTCCTGGAACTTTGTAGAACAGGCAGGCGTTGGACATCTTTTGATCCTCTTGCTTCTGCTTCCTAATTGCTGGCTGTGTAGCAACTGGGCTGTTTATATGGGCTACTTGGAGTAGTCATTTCTAGAACATCAAAGTAGAATGGTGTTTTTGAGCTTCTTTCGAAGGGGATATTAGCAGTTCTTTAATGGGTAAAGCTTCATTGAGGATTAAATTCTTAGGGATGGAGGCTAGCACAGCAGGTAAAAGTGATTGCCACCAAGGCCAGGGGCCTGAGTTCCATCCTTGGTTCCCTTATGGCAGAAGGAACCAACCTTTGTAAGTTGTCCTTTGACTCCCTTGTGCATGATGTGGCATGCCTCACCGCCCCAAAGAAATAGATGCTACTGTGAGTCATTAAATAACTGAGAAAAGTGATTAGAAATTGTGTATTTTACCATGTTTTTAAAATTAATAATTTGTAATTTTTATTTAGATGACGTAAATTTAGGAATTTTCAATGATGCGCTACCACCCTGTGGATCGGTAACAGAGAGGGGCATTAGAAACTTTTCTTCTCCAGAGATTTCTGCAGAATTCAGTGGACAGATTGACATTAGAAAAGAGAAGCAAGAACTAAGTATGAATAAAGGCACTAATTTAGACAAAGAAAACAGCTGGCATAATGGCCAGTGTAATCAGTACAGAAGAACAGAGAAACAAACAAAACTCATGAAGAAATGTCCTAAGAAGCCTGCTTGGAATATAAACAAACCTCTCAAAAGGTACATTCCTGCATCAGCTAAGTACCCTGCACATCTCCAGAAGGAGAAAGAAGAAAAAAAGGTACAGAGGCAAATGGAGCTGCTTCACTTAGTGGAGAGAAACAATCCCGAGAATCTCTCCCAAAACAGAGGCATTTCACCAGAAGTTCTTGCTTCATCTCATCGAGAAACTGAGTCAGAGAGCAGGTCGCATCTTATCAAAAAGGTAAGATTCTTTTATTTCAATGTTTCTGAATTCAGAGTAGTTTCTGAAACCCATGTTTTCAGAAGGCCATGGTTCATCTAAAGTAGTTTATAGAGAATTATGTCAGAGGAAGACAGCCATGCTCGTTGTATGAACTGTGAATGCTGTATAGTCTGTGCTTTGGCTAGCTGCATCAGAAACTGTAGCCCCAAAAGCAAATATAAATAATCAACATATATATTATTATGTATATATACATCTTTATACAGATAAGTGCTTTCTTTACTCAAGTGCATATGAAAATATCATACATAAATAAAATGAAATACTACCTAGATGTAAAGAAAAATGAAATCAACCCTGTTTCAAACAAACAAGAAAAAAACAACAACAACAAAAACGAACTCATCAAATTTGTAGGGAAATTGGTGGATCTGGAAAGTATGTTGAGGTAACCCAAACTCAGAAAAGGGGAAAAACACACACACACAAAAACAAAAGATGAGATTCTCACTCATATGAGGATGTATCCTAGCTTACAACATGTAAATATGGAAGTATAGTATAAAATTTAGAAAGGAGATCAAGAAATAGGTAACAAAAGGATTAAATGTAGGCAGGAGGATACATGAATCCTCAAAGAAGATTAAAGCTTATTTTGTTGTTGTTGTTGGGGGGGGGGGGGGGGGGAGTGGACAAATTAAAAAAAAATATGGTGGTCAAAGTATAAAACCCTAAAACAGAGCTTGGTGTGGTGGTGGGACAAGTCTTTAATCCCAGCAGTCGGGAGGCAGCTAGGGAGTTTGAAGCCAGCCTGGTCTACAGAGGAAGTTCTAGAAACCCTGTCTTGGAAAACAACACAACAAAACCTAAGCAAAGCTCCAAAATGGTCATCCTAGTGGATCACTGCAGTGTAGTTTTGGGCTGGTCAAGAATGTTTGAATGCCTTCCTTAAAGTAACTGTATGAAGTTTTGTGCATTAATGAGAATACTGTTATTAAAATAAAACTCAGAAAGTGTTCCTGGCCTAGCCCTGGGACTATACTTTATTTCATACAGCATCTCTTATTTAGACATGCTTATATTATTTGAGTATGTTTGAGAAGTTGGTGGGATGCCAATGAAGGTACCTGCCACAGAGCTTGATGACCTGAGTCACTAGGACAGAAACAGCTCGTCTGAGTTGTCTGACTTGCGTGGACACACTGTACATATATGCATGCACACACAGAAGTCACGTTTTACAAGTATTTGGGGACTGTGATAATGTTACTTATCCTGTCTTTGCTTGGACTATCCATCTTTAAGGTAGAAGAACCTCTGAAAACGCCTTCAGTTAGTAGAGAAAGGTATGTGTGTTACTTATTTACTTAGTGCTGCTTTGTGGGATACGAAATATCCACTCAAAATCTGTGTGACAGCTCCACATGCAGATGAAGGCAGTCATAGGAAAGAGGTATGGCTTTCACTGATTGGGTAAAGGTTTACTATGGCTTTTAGCTGGACTGGGCCTGAACAGGTTTGAGTTTTCTATTAACAATAGAATAGGAGCCTGGACAAATCAGATATGGAAACAGATTGGTGAAAACTGTTTTAAAAAAAAATCCAGTTAATTGGGTGGGAGGTTTAGACTAGTCAAATGGTTTTTATTCTTTATCTTTGTGCATTTAGTTTGAGACTTGTCTCGAACAGCAACTTTAGTTCATATAGCTCAGGCATCACTTTATGATAAATCATATAAAGAAAAATGTGGTTGAACCCACCCAACATTGATGACTGTTGGAATCTAACTCCCCCGCCCCCACTGGAGTGTGTCTGTCTATATGTGTGTATATACACAACAACACTGCATACTTTATGATAAGTCCTGCTTTATGAAAAGTTATAGACTGCTATATATAGTATCCCTTAAGGACCATGCACATCTTGAATGGACTGCAATGTGGTCAGATATGTTTAAAAGATGCAGTTTCTAGAGGCCAGAGAGATGGCTCAGTAGTTAAGAGCACCGGTTGCTCTTCCAGAGGACCTGAGTTCAGTTGCCCATACCCACATTGTGGCTCACAACCATCTATGATTCCATAGAATTTATTAAAGTTTGTTTGTTTGTTTAATAGGTTTCAAACATCACCAGCAGTAAAAAACAGAACTCAACAAACTCAAAGTAATGTCTTACACTTACCACTAAAAAACAATGACTCTGAAAAGGAGACTCTGACCTCAGGAGATGGTCATACTAAAGTATCAGATGAGATGTCTGAGCCATCCCATTTTATTCCCTACGTTCGAACAAATGAGATCTATTATCTTGATCCAGATGCACCCTTGTCTAGGCCTTCAACCCAGGACAACCAATACCAAAAATCGCATGGTAAGTTAAGTAGAATAAGCAAGCAAACAAACCTGAATGACCTCCCAACCCTAAATTTGCTTCAATATTAGTCTATGCTTTAACTAAGTCCTAAGAATTTATTTGACTATTGTAAAATTTGTCCTTCAGATTGTGCCCGAGAACAAGAGCTATTTGACTTTGACCATATCAGGGATCCACTTCTTAATCCTAAATTAGTGAAAAACAGGGACCGACAGCAAGCTATCCTTAAGGGGCTTTCAGAACTAAGACAGGTATGCGCTCTTCACCAAGTAACTGTTTTTAGATGTTTGTTCTCTTTATATGGTGGCAGTGTTTGCACCCCAGTTTATAACAGTTATGTTTTCAATTCCTATATATTAACCTTGAGCAGAAATCAAAAGAACCTTTTTCCTTGAATTTACTCTCAAATTACCATTTTCACCTGCATAATCAACATTTGGGAAGCAGGAGGATCCTAGTCCAGGCTACATATAGTAGATCTAAGAATCAAAGTCCCGAGACAGTTTGCATATTAAGACAACTTTTATTTTAAAATATGTACATATGCTGGGCGGTGGTGGTGCACACCTTTAATCCCAGCACTTGGGAGGCAGAGACAGGTGGATTTCTGAGTCGAGGCCAGCCTGGTCTACAAAGTGAGTTTCAGGACAGCCAGGGCTACACAGAGAAACCCTGTCTCGAAAACCAACCAACCAAACAAACAAAAAAGTACATTTAAAACATCAAAACACAATAAAGTGCTAAAACCAAGAAACAAATATACAATTATGCTTTAATGAATTTTAACCAATATGGTCCATTTTTTAAAGTTAAGAACAGAATAGATCTGTTCAAAGAATGAAATTATACATTTTTACTACCTTTTACACAGGCAAAAATAAAATCTGCTATTGTGCTGAAACCTATCCTGGGGCTATTACACTGTATTTGGGGGAAATTTGGCTTGTGTGGTGCTTACCCTCTGCTCAGACACCATTTACCTGTGTCCTTTGAGAGCTTACATATAGCTAGCTCCAGCTCAGGACTCAACCTGGGTGAACAAAGGAGCAAGAGAAGGAAGGAATGGATGTTCATGCTTCACTTCACCATAACCCTATGCATGCTGTTCAGCAGAGCCGAGACCAACACTGGGAATGTTAAGACTGACTGTGTCTTCTCATGCTCTTAGAGCACTTGAGAGTAGATTTCACTTTAGAAATCCAATAGTGGTAAACAAAAAACAAAAACTATCCCTGTTGTTCTCATAGTAGAAAAGGTTCTAGCTAGACAACACCCAAATTACAAGAATTACTTAAAAAAAAAAAAAAAGAAAAGAAAAAGAAACTTAAGCTATGTCTAATAACAATTCTATCCTGAGAGTTCAATAATATTTTGTATCATGTATTAAGAGGAATATGAAAGAGAAAAAATATTTAAGTTGGTTATATACCTTCACTAAAATATCAATGTGATTGCAGGGTCTTCTCCAGAAACAAAAGGAATTGGAAACGAATCTCATACCCTTAACTGCAAACCAAGAAGATAATTTTAGTTCTTCGTTTTAAATATGCTCACCACGCAACAGCATTTTTCAAGTGCACAATGACAAACTTTACATTATGTAGTGAAATGATGTATTTTCTAAGTACAATAAAGTTTATAGTTCAAAAAAAAAATCTCTTGTCATGTTAGGGTATAAAAGTACTTTCTACTTACCACAGTAGAATCTGGAGATTCCTGACCTGCTAACAGCATTGCTCATTTGTTCTATTAAAAGTTCTTTTAGGGCATAAAAAGTACTATTAACACAAGGATAGACTCTTAATGAAATAATACAAATTCATTTCACTCTGGTTTTTCTCTTTTGAAGTTAACATTAGTAACAGTAGGCAAGAGATGAGGGTTTAAAAATCGATCTCCACATTTAGTGTAACACCAAGTTCTAATTAAAACTTCAAGATCTGTTCCAAATTATCCAATAGTATTGAAAGCAGAAGCCCCATTTTTAAAAGTTCATTTAACTAAAGGATCACACAAAATAGTATTTATCAAAGACATCTCAAAAAGTTAACCAAAATTTAAATGAAGCAAATATTTTCACAGCTAAACCTAAAGACTGAGAAAATTCCACTTGGTATTCTATACAATAGATTTACTACCTAGAATTCAACTGTACTGTTACATATAGCTTGAGGTACTAAGCCAAAATCCTATAAATATTTACACTGCTGGCTTATACCTGTGTAAAAACACTATACAAAAGCTTTAATCAAAATAAATAGTTGACATTTCAGCAAAATTAGTTATCATCTGACATTAAAGAAAGCCATTACTATTTACCGTTCTTTTATAAACATCAAATTTTACATATAAAATAGACTTCAATTTGAAGCCCAAGTACAGGTAACAAATGTAAAACTGAAAGGTGCTAACACGAGATAATCTGATTACAATGTCAAAAAAATTTTTTTCCAATTTTCATATGCTTCAAATGTTATATAGGCCATCATGATTTAAATAAACAGGAAAGGAAAAAATTCAGAAAGGCCAAGAAACTTGTTTATAAATCATCAATTCACTTTTAAGAAACTGAAAAAAGTCCACAACAACCTATTTTTTTGTAATTACTGTAATTTCTCCTTGAACACATCCTTAACTTAATGGAGATTTCTCTGTACCCAAGTTTTTGTAAGCAGATAAAAAGTAATTTTCATTTTCTTGAGACCGAGTTGATGAAAGGGCATATGGTGTCCCCAGAAACGTCTGGTGCGTGAGAACATTAAAATGACTACACTGATGGGACATTTGTAACTGATTTTGGTCAGCCTGAAAGTCGCTATACGCATCCTGTTCTGCTGAATTGCTGTTCTCTCCTTCAGAGCATACTCTATCAATAGGAGCGCTCTCTTCACAATCAATTAAATAAGTCTTATCTTCTAATAAACTGTTTTGCACATCAAGAGATGACTGCAATTCAATTTGGATATTCTTTTTTTGATCTGTTCCACTTGATCCTTTGGTTTCTCCCGCCAATATTTCTGAATGAACATTGCTGAATACTTCTATATGTGAGATTTCATCCCCTGAATCCAGAGACATATCCTCTTCATCCTTTTCATCGTTTTCTAAAAGAGCTACATTTAAAAAACAAAAAGCCCTTCTCTATTGTAATACACAATTTGTTTAGATATTATTTATACACTACTCACACAATATAGTGCGTCAGGATCTGCAAAGTCCACAATCCCTTAAAGCTTGGTCTTCTGCCACAAGGTCACTTAGTCACAACACTCACACTAGGTGTGAGTGTCCAGATAATCCGATGCTAAAAGCTTCTGCGAAATGTGTTCACGTTTAATGTTGGGAAATCCCAACTCCCAGCTCCAAAGGGGTTAATGTCAAAACAGCATCTAAAGTTATACGGTAATTCAGTATTTCATAAGACAAATATAAAATAAAACTTCTGACATGTAGCTGCACTGAATTACTAAACTGGTTAGCTCAACTGAATGCTTAGTAATCTCTGCTTTTCACCAAGAATAATTTAAGAACAGCTTTTATTTTAAAATCTGGAACAAGCAGAGGCCATCTCACAGAAGACTGAAGGTAAGATATTCTCACTACTTAAGATATTAAACTAGCACATACATCTAAAGACCTTTGTAGCCCAACAATCCCTCTATCTCGCTTAAAGAAAACTGACAGCAAACAGCAGGCAATAAAGCTTAATATACATATATGTTGTCCACAGTATAGACTAATGAATATATAGCCTATACAGTAACAAACCACTCGTACTAACTATGGTATAATCAATGAGCAGATCTTGTACATGCTAAGTTCTACAGTGATGTCACTGTAGGTAAATGGCTTCAATAAACATTTCATTATTGGATAAACAAAACCATTCCTTATTCTGCCTCACCTAAAGAAAATGAAAACTACTGAAAAGTTACCTGACTGGGACTCAAGATTCTCATTAGCACCAAGCAGCGGCGGAGGATTTTCTTCTGTAACTGAGTTGTGATAGCCCACAAGATTTGTAAAGTTTTGCATAAACTCTTCAGTAGTTGCAACTACAATTCCATTATCTGTATAACTGGAAACCATCTTGATATTCTTCTCTAAAATAAGGAAATGTACATGAACTGACACCCTCTCAACAAAATCTTTTCCACCATATGTTCAAAACTATGACTTCACACCCACTCCAGCACCTTTCCTGTATCAGCAAGAGCATGATCCTACCTGTTAGAAAGACTATGTGTCGCTGCTGTATGTTCTGAGCCTGAAGCCTAATAAGGCAGTCCATTTCTGGAGCATTTCGAGTTTGTGAATCACAACTGTGATAAGACAAAATCTCAACCAGGTGTTTCTTCTGATACACATTCAGAAGAGTCAGCAGACTCAGAGCTTTCGTGTTCATTCTGGGAGAGTAAGCAGAGTTCAGAACCTGAATACTGGCAATTTTTTTCTTAATTAACAACCATTAAAAGTGGCGCATGCCTGTAATCCCAGCACTTGGGAGGCAGAGGCAGGCGGATTTCTGAGTTTGAGGCCAGCCTGGTCTACAGAGTGAGTTCCAGGACAGCCAGAGCTATACAGAGAAACCCTGTCTCAAAAACCAAAAAAAAAAACGAGTTGTTTAGCTTACTGTTTGGTGTAAGAATCTTGGTTAGGAGAGAAGAAAATGGGAATTGTGCATCTGACAAGCATGTTTTTTTAAGGAGGGTCTTGTACTTCAGGCTAAAACCTGGATCTGTTTACTATTTACTAAGTAAAATTTAGCTTTATTGATTTTAAACTTTAAGGACATAAAAGAACAAAAAAAAGTTGTGCACAGTGGTCTAAAATTATATGACTTCAGGAGGTGAACAGCCTAGGCTCTACTGTATCTAGTATAGTAGAGTATAGTATAACTCTTCCTAACAGAACACACGGCTTTTAAGCTATTTGTAATAATACTTAAAGGTAAAACCTGGTAAAGGTTATTAATTGTACATAAAGGAAGATGACAGTCGTATTACTAAGCCTGCAGAAAATATAAACCTTTGGGTCTTGGTATAATGCTCTATATGAAGTCAAGACTTACCCCTTCCTTGTTTCATAGGATGTAAAAAAGACAAAGTCTAAAAAAGTACAGTATTAGGTAGGTATGGTATTGTACTTTTTTAATTCCAGTACTCAAAAGGCTATATATAACTGAACACTAGAATTATTTAACCTTGAATTTCTTGACGACTGTCACAGAACGTCAGTGGGTGTTAGTGACAATGAAAAACCTGTGACCTAGAACCAGTTTTGGTGGTATATGCCTATACAGCACTTTGGAAGCAGAGGCAGAAGGATTTGCCCATGACTTTGAGGCTAGTTTAGTCTACAAAGTAGATAGCAGCTGGCTGGAATTAGACAGCAAGAGGTCTATCTCACAGGAAAAAAATTAACTTACAAAAAAAAAAAAAAAAAATTGGGGACTAAAAAAAAATGGCTCAGTGAGTAAGAGCACGTGCTTTTCACACATGAGGACCCAATTCACAACCCCAACACACACAGCTGGATGTGTCTACCATCCCAGCAAGGGAGAATATAGGCTGTTCATGACAACTGCCTCACCAACTTGCCAGTGTAGCTTTTGTTCCAGGAACAGGCTCTCTGTCTTAAGTCAAGTTAAGGTGGAAAGAAAGAGTAATGTCCTGCTCTGGCCTCTACATGCACAGGTTGAGTGTATTCCACATATACATGCTCCACACAGGAAAAAAAAAAAAAATCTATGACTTAGGAAATTCTCCCTGATAGAAATCTAATATACTTAATTAGATTATAAAGACAGCCCTACTAACCAGATACAGCATGCCAAACTTCCCATACTGTTTGTGGATCTTTGTAACTAGTACTCCAAGGAAGTAATTTCCAGACATGTTAGAAATCAAAGCATATATAGATATGAATCTGTTTTAGTGGAATCTCATCAGGGTGAGACCAACCCTTGACTATTTGGTTAAGTTATCTAAAGTACTGAATTGCAATAGGGTCTAATTTGGAGAACAGATACCGATTAGTTTTTAAAGGAATGGCTTTAAATATGTCATCTATAGCACAACCCTTCCCCCAAGACTCAGAGAACTAATTATGTAAAACAGGGAGCAAAAATATCCTAAGAGCCAGATGTGCAATGTTGTGGGAAAACTGTATTTTAGACTTTAACAGGTCTGTTGCACTCAAGAATGTACAACTGCTAGAGTTGCTTACCCAAAACTTGCACAAAATCAAGCCAGTCAAAATTATAGCACAGGTGGGAAAGATACTGAGGAGGCTCCATCCCTAGGTAAGGAACAACTGGCAGCTGACGGGCGTCTAGTACAGAAGTGTCAATTTTCTTGGACTAAATGTTAGCCCTGGTAGGATGGCTATGTTCCAGTGGGGAAAAAAAAGAGGACATGAATTTGAATATGGTAAGTGGGGAAGGCCCTGGGAAGAGTTGGATGAGGAGTGGGTGTGACTAAAATACATTGTATATGTATATATTATCAAAGAGTCAATATGTGTAAAGGGCTTGAAATTGTAGCTCATAGTACATTTCCAGTCTAGCACCGTAAAAAAAAAAGAAAAAATTCAAAATTTCATGCAGATCACAAGCAATTCTAACTATATGAGAACTTCACCAAATTGTTTGTCAACAAGAATACCACTTCTTCCTTAAAGAGAGTATAATAATTCAGTATTAGATCCATTTATTGTCTGTTGACATTATGAAAACTTCATAATCCACAAATTTAGGAAAAAGAAAAAAAAAGTTGTATGAACACAACGTTAAAAACCAACAATTATTCAATACTTTCTTACCTGCCCAGTTCCTTTAGTTTCTTCTGGAATTTACAGTGGATTTTCCATTGCCATTTCCCTTCTGGAGTACTAAGTTCTTCAAGGAATGTCAAAAAAATTTTAAGGCTCTCTGTTAGAGGCAATGAAATTCAGTTTTTAAAGTTAGTATTAAATATTTCTGGAAGAAGTGCTTGTTTGTATTTATACAGACCTATCTACTTTCCTATTTACCACAGACTTATCTTGCTCTGAGGGGAAACTTAAAACTGTAACAGCTACAAACAACCCAGTATCAATACCACTACCAGAGGAAGCCAAGTGCCATGGCAGGTAGTACAGACCAGATTTATATGAAAGCATTTATATATAAGATAGAATAGAGAAGATTTGTGAGGTAGCAGAGGCTCAGGAAAATACAGAAATAAGCCAGTTCCCCATGAATGGCACAATAAGCAATACATTTTTTAATCTCATGATTTTAATTTTCCATGAAAACCTAGAGCAACCACACCCCAAAAATCACATACTAAAAATAATGTACTCATTCTTACCAATTGTAACAACCTCTAGATTTAGAATTGATTCATCAGACACAATAAAGCCACCAGATACAAATAACTCGTTGTATGTATGATTTTTAACATCATCCAGGCTATCAACACCAGCAAAACTAACACATGGGAGCTTCTTTAAAGTCACTAAGCCAGGCACCTGTTAAATACCAAACAAAACCAGAAATAAGATGGAGAAATGAACTAATAAATATATTTTAGTATAGGCTTACCTAAGAATAAAGTCTTAAAAAACATACTATTGCTCAGTATTGGAAAATCGCACACTATTTTAAATATTACTTCACAGTAGTATAAACAAACTAGCATTTATAAACAGAATAATAAGGAGTTTACATCAGGCTGAAAACACAAAATGGATAAACTGCTAATGTATCTCTAACCCATAACAGATTTCAATCCAAGGAGCCAGGTGTGGCGGCTCCTATCGCTATCAGACCACTTGAGGTAAAGAGGAGGTCAGCCTAGGCTACATAGTTGGAACCTTTCTAGGCTATACAGGATACTGTCTCAAAAAGATGGAACAGGAAGAAAGCCTAGAGTGCAAGAATAGTAGTAAGAGGCCAGTGTGAGGCAAGGTTTGTCTGCACATTCAAATACAGATTACAGCACCAAGAGTTAGCAGAACGTTCCTTACCTCTACATTAAGAATCCTGCACATCTTACCTAATCTGAATGTCAGGGAAGATTCCGAACATATAGTAACTTAAACGTTTTACAAACACTCAATGCTCACAAGCTGGCTCCTGGACAGGTACTTAAGAATTTATCTTTATCTTAAAAACAATCTTTGTTCTCAGAATTAACAATCAGATAGTTTTAGAAAACAAAATAGTGAGCTGGACTTTGTCTACCTTGTGAATGAAACCTGCAATGTCTTCATTTTGAATAATAATCAATAGTTTATCCAAGTTTGATCTTCTCTCCAAAAACTGATCCGGATGACACTCTGTATTTCCTAATTTGGTAAGATACTCCTGTAAAGAAAAACAACTAAGTCAACATTAACAAACTTTCTAGCAAACATCAATTTAACATGAAAAATGCAATGTAAGATGATAAGCTTTTCCTAAGACACTATGAACTTTTACTTTAAAAGACCATAGAGGCCATCGTATCTACTCTTACAGTTTGGTTTGAATAGACATTTTCACAATGTTAGAAAGCATATTTAATAAAGCTTAACTGCTGTTAGACTCCTGACCCACTTACCTCCACTATTACAGTAAACCCAGGATACCCCCACTGACTCCCAGCATCGGAAAGGAACCTGATATTAGCTACTCCCTGTCTCCTGTTTGCTTTCATTAGGCTGGCTTAGCTAAATATTTGAGATATTATTATACTATTATAATACTTTTTCAGAGCACTGTATGACTGAAGATCATTTAATCCAAGATGTATTCATGTGACATTTTTCGTATGAGCAATGGTATTCACAACTAATTTTACCATTTCTGCCTTTTTTTTTTTTTTGGTTTTTTGAGACAGGGTTTCTCTGTGTAGCCCTGGCTGTCCTGGAACTCGCTCTGTAGACCAGGCTGGCCTCGAACTCAGAAATCCACCTGCCTCTGCCTCCCAAGTGCTGGGATTAAAGGCATGTGCCACCACGCCCGGCTTCTGCCAAATTTATATCTTCAAACACAGCAGCCTCAACCACCTAGCATTTCTCTCAATGTTGGTAATATACTACTAGCTTTTCACAGGACTTCGATAGTAAGCCCTTGGGTTCCCTTGTACTTTGCCTCCTGGTGAAACCCTTAGCCCTGAAGCAAACTGTATGATCCTGGAGGGGACAGTCTTCATTCCACAGACATAGGAGATCAATTTTCTCAACTGTAGCAGAGCTGGTCAAATAGCATAATCAAAACCCAGGCTGCTTGACAAGTGGTTTACTGCTCATCAAGACCACATTTTTGTATAGCCAGTATGAAGCACCATTTTTCCACAATGATTTTTGCCTTCAACTCTGAAATTTTTAGGAAGATCTCATATTACCTTAGTTTATTAATAAAAAGGTAAAATATCTGATAGGACTGCTGGCAACTGTCATCTTTTTACATTTAAAAAAAAAAAAACTATGCCAGGCAGTGGTGGTGCACACCTGTAATCCCAGCAGTTGGGGACAGAGGCACGCAGATTTCTGAGTTTGGGCCAGCCTGGTCTACAGAGTGAGTTCCAGGACAGCCAGGGCTACACAGAGAAACCCTGTCTCAAAAAAAACAAGAGACAAAAAACAAAAAATAAACTTCATAATTTATTCTGGATACTACTGTTTAACTGATATAGTAACAAAACAGTTTTAAGAAATATTTAAAATTTAAATTGTTATTAATAATTTTTTACCCTAACAGTTCTGCAAGAAAATTTCCAGTGAATACTGACTAAAAGAAAGTGCCCTGCTAGAAGCACCTCTGAAGCAGGGTCAAATAGATCTCTTTAAGATTGAGGCCAACCTGGTTTATATACGAGTTCTAGGATAGCCATGGTGAAACCCTCTTTAAAAGAACAAAAAATAATGTTCCAATCTAATTTTTTTACAAGATTTATGCGATAATCTCTTACTCTATGTATATAATGATAATACACTATAATTCAAAACTCCATCCATAAGGAATTATGGTACCTATCTCTTCAATATAGATGTCATGTGGGTGTTTAACAATCCATCTTTAAAAAGGGAGAATTACGCTGGGCGTGGTGGCGCACGTCTTTAATCCCAGCAATTGGGAGGCAGAGGCAGGGGGATTTCTGAGTTCGAGGCCAGCCTGGTCTACAAAGTGAGGTCCAGGACAGCCAGGGCTATACAGAGAAACCCTGTCTCGAAAAACCAAAAAAAAAAAAAAACCAAACTCTGACACGGTCAAGATATCAAGAAATGACAAATAGGGAAGGAGAGATGGCATAGCAGGTAAGAACACTGACTGAACTCATGACACAGTGGTCATGAGTTCAATTCCCAGCAACCACATGGTGGCTCACAACCATCTTTAATGGGATCTGATGCCCTCTTCCGGTGTGTCTGAAGAGAGCAAAAGTATACTCACATAACATAAAATAAATAAACCTTAAAAAAAAAAGGAAAAGAAATGACAACTCAATATATCATTATGCCATTTTCTGGACAGGTGTTTCCACTGGGATGATATGAAATGAACACCAGAACTTAATTACCTCTCTGTAATTTTCCTTCTCATTCATAAAAAAACAAGTAAACATGGCCTTATCTTAAATCTCTAAATCAAAAGCTAGCAAGATGGTTCCGCAGGTAAAAGTACTTGCTACCAAGCCTAACTACATGAGTTAATTATTCCCCAGGGCCCACTTAGGGATGAGAATTGATTCTCGCAAATTATCCCAGGACTTCCATACATGCACCATATAGTGCCCTATAGCAGTAATAATAATAATAATTTTTAAATGTTTTTTAAAATGAAAGTAAATTTACAGTATGATCAGAGGTTTCTTATCCCCATGAGAGTGGGGAATCAAACTTACTTAGCTACAGCCCCAGGAGGCCCTTATACTTATATATCCAAACAATTTAAAATTAAACAAACAAACAAAAAGAGTCTGATACCACAATATTGAGATCATAGGTTCTATGTTTAGTTCAATGCACTGCTATTATTCAATTATGAATTACTACATTCAGAAAATATCTTATGGCCACCTTTAGACTTCCGTTTTGCAGAGTCCGGGCCATTGAGTAATACAGCAGTATGATTACCTTCTCAGTAGTTACCTTTATCTCTTTGCAAAGCACACTCTCCTCTTCTTCGTGAACGTAAAACTTCACAGTGTTTTTCTGGACGTCTTTCATGATTTTAACCAAACTATTAAATACTTCAGGTTCTAACTGGCTTATAAAATTTGAAAGTGCTGGTTGTGCAGAAATGGTTATATCACTGGGTGATTTTGTTATTTCTTTTTCTGTGGGTTCCAGGACTGTATCACCAGGTACAGTGTGATCAGAAGTCAACATTAACTCTTTGCAGTGGTGTGGCCGATTCATTTCTACTTCCACTGAAGAGGAATACTGTTCATTAGAGTTGTTATCTTTTAAATGTTCAGAACAGAGCGGCTCAAAAAGGTCTTTACCACTGAAGTCACTTGAGGAAATTGACACAACACGCCTTCCCAGAGAAGTCAATGCTGTTGCAGTATGAGAATGATTAGCGCTCACACCCTTAGCTGATGCTTTAATAACAACAGTATTTAGTTTTTCATGCAAACCATCTACAAATTCATCAACACCAGCTTTAGAAGAATTAGAATGTATGAACTCAGAAAGGCGATTCATCTTCTCTTGTGCCGAAAAGATAGGTGTGGAATTTGTACTAACATATGAAACATTCTTCTCCTTCAAAATCTCTTCTACCTTCCTAGAGAAGAGATGGAACTCTCCTAACACTGTATTTTCTGTAATCTCACTCACTATAGGAAGCTCTGCTGCTGGCACACACTGCTCTTCCACTGTCATCGCCTGACCTGCTGTTCCAGTGTCCTCCTCGGTAATGCCTTTTAGAGTGTCTGTAGACGGAGAGGATGGGAACTGGTAATCACAGCTTCTTTCTCTATTGATGACCCGGGGATCATTAGGAAAGGCCTCCACTGGTGGCAGGCATACCAGCTGTTCTCCTGGTGATTTCATTCCTATACAAGAAGAGTTTATTATAAGAACAATCCAAATGAGTAGCAAGCATTAAAAAACAAAAGAACAAAAACTCAGTTAAAAACACATCAGCTCAGGTATATATTTAAAAATATCCACTGCAAAGTAAATTTAAAACCTCAAAAAACTGTGTAAACCCTATGTCCTATCTGCTCTACTTATAGGCTACACTTTGGATTTCAGTAACAGCACTGAAAGGTTCTTCCAAGTGTTCTAAAGTGCCTCTTTTAAAAAGGGTTTATTTAAAGGCAGAAGCAGGTTGATTTCTGAGTTCGAGGCCAGCCTGGTCTACAAAGTGAGTTCCAGGACAGCCAGGGCTACACAGAGAAACCCTGTCTCAAATAACCAAAAAAAAAAAAAAAAGTTTAAAAACAACAAAAACAAAAACAAAAACCCACCCGCGACTGACTGGCATAAACAAATGTTAAGTCACGTCTACTTTTGCTTTCCTAGCATTCTATCCACCTGATGTTAGCAAATTATTATGCTGCTGTATTATTGCACAGCCAATCAAGATAGTGCCATGTCAGTGTACGAATGAGTCTACGGCAACTGGAAGAAAGCCCAACAGAAATATTGCAGCATTTAACATCTTAGAAAATTAACTACCTATTTTTAGGCTGGCCCTCACGTGTAGGTTGGCTAACAGATCAGACTCATTCTGTCAGGAAAGAAAGGCTCAACAAAAAAGGAATTGACCATATTTCACAGCTGCATTGAGTAGTACCTTTGATAATGCCCTCAAGTATTGTCATTTAATTTGTAAATAAAGAAACAGTACAGCTACGAGGAATTTTAGATTACAAAGTCTTTGTTTACCCAACAGTAATGAGACTACAACTTCTGATGAGATCATACTGTTGTTTTCTCCACAAACCTTAAATTTAAATATGATTAAGTTTTTAACACTACTTTTCAAAACAAGCACCCCAAGTCTTTTTAAATATAAGAGGAAACTATATTTAACATTAATTCATAGTACTATAGTTTTAGAAATAAGTCAAGATCTTTGCCTAAAAATTTATCAACACAATTATAAGATTGAAAAATGAAAAACAATTTCCTTAAGTCTTAGCTAACATGATTTCCTAATATATCACTACTGTAATACAGAAAATGGTGACTTTAAACCAGAAAGTACATTTATAAGTTTTCAAACCTATAGTGCCTACAGTGAATTTACAATCCAAGTTTATGCTCAGATGTAGCTGTGCATTCTTTCTACAAAAAAAATTCTATTTTTATTATCCCCATACTTGCACTTTTTTCAGTGTCATTACCACTACATTCAGTTACTGCAAAAACACTTACAGAGCAAAAACAGCAGGTACAAATGTCTAAACAAGAAAGTAAAATACCCAATATGTCAACAATTAAAACTATATGAAATATAAAGCTCAAGTTCTTTAAGACTGAGAAATACTGAATGTTCTACACTTTAACTTACAACATTAAAAATGTAGTTTAAAATGCATATAAAATGTATAGACAGATATATAAGAAGTTGGTAACCAATGATTGACCTATTGAGTGCAAAGTAAACATACTTCTTTTTGTTGTTGTTGTATTTTAACACCCACTCCCAATTCCCTTTTGTTTTTATGAGGTGGGGTCAGGGTAGCTTTGAACTCATAAATCTTCCTGCCCCAGCCTCCTGAGTACTAGATAAACTGAGAGCAACTATTTTGATTAAAATAATAAAAGTTTTAAAAATATACATAGTTTTCAATACATTTATTTCATGACAATATACTTGTCTTTAACGTATGTTTGAAATAAGAGCTAGGCTTAAGCCACCATACCACTGGGGGTGGGGGTGGGGGTGGGGCATCATCAAGATATGAATTTTAAGCATCTTTTTTAAAAAAAAAAATTAAATGTAACTTAAACACCTATGTAAATTTTTCCATATTAAGAATTTCTAGGGGCAAGCCAGGAATGGAGCACACATCTTTAATCTTAGCACTTGGAAGGCAGAGGCAGGCAAATCAAGGCCAGCCTAATCTACACACCTAGTTCAAAGACAGGTTACACTGGGAAACCCTACCTCATACAGGGTTTCAATAAAAGTAGTAACAATGATAATAATAACTTTATTTTAACAATTTTAGAGGGATAATCAGTGGGGAAAGGCACCTATTATGCAAACATTAGGACCACAGTTCAAATCTCCAGGAAAAAATGTTAAAGGCTAGGTATGGATGCACATGCCTGTTACATTGTGGGGTTGAAAGAGGGAACCTCAAGGACTTACTGGAAAACCAGACTAACTTAAAGGGCAAGCTTCTGGTTCAGTGAAGACCCTGTCTTAAAGCAATAAAGAAACCAAAGTTTTCCTCTGGCCTCCATATATATGTATTCACATCTACATAGTCAAATGTACTCCTCATACCCAATACACACCCACAAGTCACGTTATTAAATAAATAAAGCAAAATAAATTTCTTTAAATTATGAATAAACATCATTCAATTTTATTTTGTATAAATTACTCCAAATGATTTTAAGAACATGTTTTTAAAAGCTCATCTTTATCAATTAAAAGCACATCTTCATCAATAAATGATTTAACAGATGTCAATGTCTATAATGCCTGTTATTTTACTGATTGTTGACAAAGTACCAGTCATGTGACTTTTAACATGTGAAGAGAATGCATTATTTCTCATACGGCAATATCCCTTAGATCTAACTTTCATACAAAATATAAATACAGTGTCCCAAGGAAAAGAAACGCGAATGTCTAAAGAACATTATGAAGTTCAAACAAGGTAACTGTTTCTTCTACAAAGAATTACTGGCAATACACAGCATAGATGAAACCTTGACATAAAGTTGAATGAAAGAGCCAAACAGGCATGAGTGGATTCAACTTATCAAGACAAAAAATTAAAATATGGTAAAGAAAGTGAGATTAGTGTCCATCAATTGTGAATGGAGATATCATGACCCAAGAAAATATAGAAGAAAATACAGAAGGGTCCTGGGACTGTTGTACATCTTGTCTTGGGTAGCAGTCACACAGTTTATACCTATATGAGCATTACTGAGCATTTGTGTACTTATTACATCATGTATTTTCAAAAATAAGTCATCTTTCCAAAGAGATAAAGATCTTCTTGAAGAAAATTATGAGAAGAGTTAGTTTATAAAGAAAGCTTTACTTATAAATTTAAAAAAACCTCAAACTTCTCTAAAACGTCTTACAACAAGACATCATGTAACTTTCTTCCTAAATTAAAATACAAAAGGCCCATAGGATCTCTTCACAAGTAAGGTAGTAAAGCAAATGGAAACATGTAAATAGATCACTATCAATCTCAGTCAAGAAAATGCCACACACACACACACTGAAGTAGAGCTGAGTTCAGTCAAGCAAGGGAGACTATCATCTTTGTAGCCACTGCAAGCAGCTACTCAGGATTCTTTTTGCCTCTGGGAATAGTATTCAATCTCATAAACCAGCTGTAGGAGTTAGGCTTTACACTTACAAAGTAGGCCAATACATTTTCAAGATTATCAACAGAGTATAAAAAGGAAAAGAAATGGCTTTTACATTCTGTTATTTAAAATAAAGATTGGTTCTTATAGACTATCTGAAGAAACACATTAAGAAAAACATTTTCATTTTCCTAAGTCACCTGATCACATAGACAAGAACACAGATTATGTGTGTAACAAAAACATCTGATACAATTAAGTGAATAATTTAAAAATAATAGTTAAGAAATCTTGCCTAGATTTCTCTGTATGGAGCACAAAGTCAATCCATGCCCTACTTGAAGAACCAGAATGCAACTAGCAATTCCGAAGAAGGGCACATTGGGAAGAAAAGCAAAGTGGGCCTTCTCACCTGGTGTTTGTTTCTCACCATGTTTCCCATGCTGGTCTTCTGGGCTTCCTGCATTCCCTCCTGAGGAAAGCATCCATTAGATTTGTAGTCTCTCTTCAGATACCAGTGACGCCCATTAGGCACCTTTCAGACAACCACAAATGCTAACAAAGGAATATTCCCTTTTTTGCCTAAACATTTTTGATAGGTCATTTGGAAATGGGAAGTTATTTCCCTTTCCACTCAGGTGATGTCGAAGATCAACAGCTATATTCCTTCTTTAAACAACTCAACAACAATTATGAAGGTGTTTAAATGAAGAAAGGTTAAGATAACCACCACCTACAAACTACTTTCTATTTGATTTTCAAGTATCACTATGCCTCCAATTTCATAAAAGAGTAGCAATTCCCTCTCTAGCATCAGGTCTAGGGTCTCTTGCCTTCTCCAGTAAGGTATGAAGTGCTGAAGCCCACGGAAACTCATCAAGTTTTAGAAATTCTTCTCAGACTCCCTATAGGTCTCATAGATTGTAGGTCACAAGCCATTTACTTTTCAGCAAGTCATTCTTCCTTCGGTTTCTTTCCAAAAGCTAAATAAAGGTACAGGAATAGAAAAGATGTGCCCAGAAAACAATTCCAAATATATTGAACTAGCAAACATGAATAAGAAGTTGGAATATTAAGAGCATGTAGTGTGTGTGCATGGACAAGTAAAAATATTACAAATGACAATCTTTCAACAACTGTCAAACACCAGTGGTTCAATAGCTTTCATTGGTTATTTGCATTTGGTCTTTTCAGGCTGTGCTCCAGAATGAATCACTAGGAAATCAAATTTCCTTCACACAGATGAGCCTCTCAACATGACCATATTCTAGATAAGAGACAGCTTATTGAAGTAAAATTTAGGTTAGTGAGTTGAAAAGTAATGGCTACCCAAACAGCATCACTTCATTCCAACACCTACTTCTCCAAGTTGCTGTCAACAGTTTTCAATTGATAATATGCCCGCTCAAGTCCACAAGAGTAACTATGCCCTAAATAATCCCTATGTTAATAGACCCCTTTGCAGATACTTGGTGATGTCAATGAAAAACAGTGATACGCAATATATTGTTCAAAATAAAGCCTCATGGCAGAGCCAAGTAAGACAGGTACCTTATGACGCAAGACTGGAATCTAGAAAAGATGAAAGTCTCCTTGAAGAGAAACTGGTCCCTGAGTAAAAGGAAGCAAACCTATCACCGAATGAGTTACCGCTCCTTACCTGTAATCGGGATCAATTTCCAATGTATTTCTGCCTCTTCATCATCATTTGACTTAGAATGTTGTCTAAGGAATCCATGCTCAATAGAAACCGTGGGACAGAGACTGCACCCTTCAAAATTATTGACATTAATTAAATTCGGATCCTAGAAATAAAAGTACATACATTTAATAGTTCTCCTTTTAATTTTAATGTTGAGACCATACTACTTCTTCACAGCAGATGTTCAAACTTCAGACTACACATTACAAATGAGTAAAAGCAACATGGTAAGGTTGTAATACTCTAGCTTCACATTAAAATATATTTGGTCAAGGCCAGAAATTAAGTAGTGTTTGCCTATAATCAGGATCAAAAGGCAAAGCAGGATAATCAAAAAGTATGAGGCCAACCATATAATGAGTTACAGACCAGCCACAGGTTCAGAGTAAAACCCTGTCATAAACAAACACACACTTCCTCCCAATAAATGAACAAAATAAACAATATATATTATCCTTAAAGGTTATCTGAGACTGGCAAGATGGCTTCGTGGATAACAGCACTTGCCACCAAGCCTGATGACCTGAAGGAGCTTTCTTCAGGACCCACACAATGAAAAAAAAAACATGAAATTTCAAGTTATCCTCTGAATGTCACACATATACACAAAATTAAAATACAGTAAAAAAAAAAACAAAAAAAAGGCTATAAAAAGATATTTTAGAGCTAGAGAGAGGGTTTAGCAATAAAGGACTTCTCACAGAAGACAAGGGTTCAATTCCCAGCACCCACACGGCAGCTCACAACATCTTAATTCTAGTTATTCCAAAGGATCTGACAGTTCTACTGCTCTCAGAGGGCACCAGGGGGGGATGTGGTACATATACTGACATGTAGGCACAACACTCATATGAATAAAATAAATAAATAAGTCTTTAAAGTAATACACACATGTAAAACTGGTGTTGATTTAAAGCAGTTAACTGGTAAACTCTTATATGCAATATCTTTCTTATTGTAATTTGAAAATTCCAACAGACAGTACTTAAATAAGTAGGAATAAACACTATAGTTACACAAACAGGAAACAGGCAATGCTTGGCCCACACTCTCATTAACCACACTGAGAAATACTAACAGTACAACTTAACATTTCAATGCCTACCACATAAACCTCCTACCACCAGCTTCTCCTTAGAATATCCACAAACTACATACAGAAAAGCTGAGATATGCATACATAACTTTTTTTCAAAGGCACAAGAATAAGTTAGCTATGAACTCTTAAGGATATAGTACATCTTGTATTATTCCTCAATGATTCAGCTACTCGTTTAAGAAAGACTAATGCAGGAAATGATTTGTCTACCAAGCACAAACCATACACAACAAACCCAATTCCTTAGTAAGCAAAACTAAGAATTACCTCAAAGATAATCCCAAAGGCTATCTGTTCATTTGTATTTGCACAATACAGAACACCTAATTTAGGAAACTACGTAGCAAAGTTCAGTTGCTTCATCTAACTCATCTTGATTCTGTTAAAACATCAAACAGCCAGGGTCTCTAGGACTTGTTTCTTTACAAAACAGTATGAAATTAACTCCTGCTATGCTAATCTGACAATCTAGTCCTAGTTTTAGCATAATAGTTAAACTTTAGATTATATAAAGCACACAAGCATATAGGAAACAATTCAGTATTTACCCTTTTTTCAACAAGAGTAGCTTAGAATCACCCTCCGGACAAACACTTCTACTTAGGAGTATGCCTTTGTTCTTTGGGGAAGGAAAATCCACTCCCTGAAGTACACCTAAACCCTCTTGAGGACACACACAGTAGCTAGTAGGCTGTTTACACTTTAAAATGTAGCTCATGGCTAATGCCTACCTCACTGCTAGACAGAAGAGGAGGATACTTTACAGACGCTGCATCGACTTCCAGCAATGGGCTCTGAGCATCCTTAAAATGCACATTCTCAATTTTTGTACAAGCAGGCTGCTCAGATTCTTTTTTATCTAAAGTAGAGTTCAACTCATAATCACATTTTTGCTTCAGCTCTTCATAGGCACCACTGCTACTCAATCCTAAAGCCTTGTTGACTGTCTCGGTCAGGAATCCATCTGAGTGTCGTGCATTTGCTAGTGCTTCCGAGAGCCAATTATAAAGCTTGTGGATGTCTCCAGTGTTCCCGGAATCTTCCTGCTGCAGTCTCAAGTTAGGATCATGTCCAAGTAAGCCAATGGACTGTGGAGATTCTGAGGAAAACAAAGAAAAGTTCTCTTCTATTTTAAAAGCCAGTATACTCAATCTATGACAGGATGATAAAATGTAATATATTATAAAAATCAAATGTAACTTAAAAGTCACTTGTAAGACATTTATGGGTAGGAACTAAATGTATTTATGTCCTTTACTGTAACTGTTTCTGAAAATCTGAAGAACATGGAAGAGCAACAATCATGGCCAGACCCTTATTAGTCTGAAACAGTCTTGAAAAGCCAAATACTGAAAATGAAATTTATCTTAAGTTAAAACAGAGAGGATTCTGAAATGATTAAGGAAATCTAAAAACCAGGAAGGTCACAAAAGAGCTAAGACAGACACTGAAAGTAAAAAGACCTAAATCAGAATTTTAAAAAGCCTTGAAAGTTACATAGGACAGCAGCACAGTCAGACAGAACTTTCTGTAATGGTTAAGCACTCCTTTCTTTATGTTCTAATATAGTTGTACAGCTGGTAAAATGTACTTTAATGACTACCACATAGATAATTCAGAATTAACAATAAAGGTTCCAGGTCTGGTGACATACACCTGTCCCAAATACTTGGGAAGCCAAGGCAAGAGGACAAGAAGTTGGACTAAGGAATGAGTTAAAAGTCGATCTGGGTAACTTAGTGGAAATTGCTTCAAAAAAGAGAAGCGATTTGATGAGCGCTTATCTAGCATGAGCAAGGCTTTTGGTTCAATCAGAGCATAAAAGTAAATAATAAAACAAGGACATTAATCTGTCCAACCTAGTATGAGACAAACGCATTAGAAAAGCAGACAAGTAAAACCGTTCAATAAACAATGGAAGAATGTGAATTACCACAGCAAAGATTCCTGAACACAAAACTTCAAACTCGAATTTCATGCTTCTAAACTAGTCAGTATAAAATTGTTAAAACACTATATAAATATTTAACTTACTTGGAATACTTAAATACACTATGACAAAAAACTCTCATTTCTATCAACTGAAAAGTACACAACAAAGCAACAACAGGAATTATATGCCTGAATAGAAGAAATTTAATTTTAATTTATAAGGGTCCATTCATTAAGCAATAGCCTAAAATAATCAAACAAACATCTCTCACTGCATAAACAAAATTTAAAGTATAGGAGCTAACTTCAAGCTCTGATTAAAAGTGATGAGTACACTATCTATTAGTCCAAACTAAGCAATTCAGAAATATGGCATACCAGAGTAAATGTTTTTCTATGTAAGATCAGACTGTAAATATTTTAAATATCATGGACCATGCACAATCTTTGCTGCAATTCTGCCATCTCAGTATGAAAGTAGGTATATATACAGAAATGAATGGCCATGATTGTATTTTATCATAATTTTCTTTATAAAAACAGGAGACATCACTTTTATTCTTGAGCTGCTTGAGGCTTTGTCATCATCACAGACCACATAGTAAATAACTAAACCAGAAGTTTATGACCAACCAAACACTTCATCAAAAGAAATAAATGACTATTAAAGTCTGTCACTCTGGGAAGGCAATAGAAGAAATTCGGAAAACATGAAATATACAAAGCCAAACCAGAGCCTTGTATTTGGATTCAGAACCCATTTTGGTGGTGGCAAGGCAACTAACTAAATTGAGGGTGGTTTACATTTTCTTGGCTTGTACAAAGAAAAATTGAGGCCTAACATATACTTGAAGAGCATAACTTGTTGTAAAAGAAAAGGACCACAAGCAGAGAGCCAAAGGAAGATGACTAGAAAGAAAATGGAAAGTTGGCAAACTGCAAAGGTTAATGCTAATACTAGCAAAAAAGTAAGCTGGAGTGGATACCAGGAGAAAGTATAAAGCCACTGCAATGACTTCCCTGCTGTGACAATGTACTATTTCTAAGGATTAATAAACTGTAAAAACTTCAAAAGTCAACCAACCACATCTTTTCATTGTGCACTCTGGGAAGCTGAGGAAGGAAAAGTGAGAACCCAGGCCAGTCAGAGCTCTGGTGTGAAACCCTGCAGCAAATTAAAATATACGGGAGGGGGGATGCGGGGGAGGGGGGACCATAAAACCTGAACCTAACCAAATACCCTGGACAATTCTGGTTTTGGCTCTTAGGCTTAGTCATCTGAATATCTCTATCTCTAAGATGGGAAGAACAGAACTAAGGTCATAAGTTTTGGCTTTTTTAATAAAAGTAGGGTATTATTTTACCTTCATATAGATGGCAACTTTCAGTTGAATTACTTGTTTTGGCAAACTTTCTCATATTTTCAGGTAGATCTTCAAGCT